>NC_059415.1:3640000-4337500 GCF_905220565.1 Melitaea cinxia
TGATAAATACAGCTTTTAGATTCATTTTTGCGAATAGTAATATCTCATGAATACAGTAGAATTCGATGGTAAAAAAGAAAAATACATCAAAAGCTTTTATCTGTTGGATATTATCGTCCGTCAGATAATGAAACAACTTTTTAAATTAAAATTCGAATTACTTTGTAACGTTAGGACGTCTGACACATCCGTTTCCGTGACCATGGTTGCTGTAAAGTATCCGAAACATCGGGCATCTAAAAAACTTAACAAACTGTGATAAAATCCGAAAAAGTTGTTTCATTATAATGAGTGAAATTCGCGTAAATATTAGAAAAGAATATTCGTCAAATAGTCCATAACTGATGAAACAGGGCCTTTAGTATATAATAACATCAAGTATCGTCTTTGAATCGTATTATAACTTTTTTTACCTTTTTCATCTTAAAGAACCTTTTGAGCCAGCCACAACCTTTAAAAGCATTTTCCTTCAAAGTCACAGATCAAAGTTTGTTATAATCATCAACACAACAACGTTATATATACCTACTGCTACATAATTATGTATTCGTAGTTTTGTACCTATGTATCAAGTATCAACTTATAGTTGTCGAAGTTCTAAAACCACATATGTAAAAATTCTTAACTTTTCAGAAGAGCGTAAAATCAATACTAACTTGTCGTTATATTGATTTTAATTTATGGTTTGTTTTAAAATTATTTATTAGTGATTAGATAATTCCTGTTTCTGATTGGCTAAAAAAATACGTCTATCGGTTAAAAAAAATACTTACGCTGTAAGTACAACAACTTTAAGGACGATTAGTATTTTAACGTATTAAACTTTACTTTGAACATCATAAATAAGTACAAATACAAACATACAATTGATAAATATATTCATATATAGTTATATAGTTTTTTTTTTGTGCTAGGCTTTAGATTAAGAACCGTCATTTTGAAGTTAGATAGGTTAGGGTTTTTTTTTTTGTAATGAAATTATGCCGATAAACGGTCACATTTTGAGCTTTCGACGGATCATAAACTAAAGCCTTACCTTTATTTTCTTTTTAATGCTTTTTACAATGGTTGCGGCGCGAAATCATTTTATTTTTTAAAAATAAGAAACAAATATCTACAATGGTTAAAAAAAATAAGTAATAGTTTAGAATAAATGCAATAAAATAAATACCTTACATAAACAAAACGCAACAAACCATTACAATTTTAAAAAAATCTAAAGAGAATTTTTAAATTATCTTTATCTGCATTTTACATAGAAACTTCGTTACCAATAAACTGCCGATCAGATTAGAAAAATTACATTGAATAAATTTCTATAATCCTTACTAGTATTATAAATGCGAAAGTAACTCTGTCTGTTTATCTGTCTGTCGCGCTTTCACGCCAAAACTACTAAACCGATTGAAATGAAATTTGGTACACAGATAGTTCAGAGCCTGAGAAAGGACATAGGCTACTTTTTAATAGGAAAAAAGGGGGGTAAGGGGTTTGAAGATGATGATGAAAAGTTTTATGGAAGTATCATCATATTTAGAGCTAGAAGCTTGAAACTTATTTTTTAAGCTGTTGATTTGATAAAAATAAATATGACATTCAATGTTTGTAAAAGTTTTACCCTCATGGGTGTAAAATAGCATAAGAGACAAAATATGAGAGCTATTCTGATGTCCAAAATAAACCATAAGATATATCCATCAAATGCTGACCAATGTCACTATTCCACGCGGACGAAGTCGCGAACACAGCTAGAATTAAATAAGATAATAATGAGACTACATTATTTCGTTTCTCCAAACGCGTGTTTAACATCAATACTTAGTATAAAACAAAATCGCTTCCCGCTGTCTTTATACTTAGATCTTTAAAACTACGCAACAGATTTTGATGCGTTTTTCTTTAATAAATAGAGTGATTCCAGAGATAGGTTTACTGGTTTATATGTGTGTATAAAATATGCATAATGTAGTAGAGGAACACTGATAGTTTTAGAGGTTTCTAATGTGATGTCGTAAATAAACACATTTTTTTGCGCTTACATTGCAAATATTTATTTTATATTTAGTATCACCATTGCACTAGTGCGAAGCCGGACGGTCTCGCTAATAAAAATTATATATGGAATATAAACCAATGTGAAAATATCAATCAATGAAGATCTAATGAAACTCACAACTCACACTTATTAAATTTAAAATTAATACAAACAGTCACGAATCCGTAGTCTTATGACTAACATGCAGTCGGCAAGTTATTGTATTTTTATGTTGCGTGCAGCAAAGTTACCCGAGCAACAGACTGCTGGATCAATTAAAGTTCATATTTTGAGTTTAACTCAGTGTCGCTCTTATCGTTTCTTTTAATTTAAAAATGGTGAAAGTGAATAAAATGTGCACAAAACCAAAAACGGTTTATTTCGGACATACATTTCAATTTTGGAAGGTAATTTTTGAATTTCGTTAGAACTTACGTTAGAAACCAAACTTTTTACTTCTTTTATGACGCTAAAAATGTTAATAATCTAAAATATTCAAAGAAACATACGAAGACGTTAAACCTTCAAAATTGAAAAAAAATTCTTACCTAAAAAGAACTCACTAACTTTAATGTCAGAAATTCCTAAAATTGAAGATATACATATAATGCTAGCTGCATTTTGTAAAGTACGATAATTTTAAATGTATCGAAGTAAACAGTGTGAAGTTAAATTAATTTTACTGGCAACAATAACTTTGCAATATACACAAACAATGAAAAATAATATAATTTGCGCAAGAATAATTTTGATACTTTAAAAAATATTTTCAGGTGAGACAACACAGCGATAATAAACCTATTGTTGATGTAGAAGAAATGAAGAAAGTAACTGATATTGTTACCTGCGATAAAATTCATTTACAAAAGTAAGTTTTTTATTTACTTTTTATTTAATTATATATACTTTTTAATTTTTAATAATAGTTTATTACATACAATGTTTAATTTAATAACAACTTACAGAGCTATAGTAAATAGGGCAGAAGAGAAGGTAAGAAAGTTATTGAATGAAGAAGAAATAAAACTCTGACAGAGGAGAGAAAAATTAAACAATCTTTTACAAAGAGAAGAATATGAACTGCATCAGGAGTTGGTAACTAAGCAGCACAATGAGGAATGCCGTTATTGTACAGAAAGAAATAATAGAGCACAAAAATATGAAGAAGAAATAGAAATGGAAAAAGCACGCGAGTGTCTTAAGGCTTTAGAAAGGGAAAAAATGTAAGTATGTGTAATTTTTTTTACAGGCAACTCTTACTATATTTCGTAACACAATTCATAAAATTGGTTTAAACTTATTAGTTCACAACCAATCATATATCACTCGTAATCGTAAATGTTTAATTTACCCGTCGTCAAAAGCAAGGTACAGCGTTAGCGTTGTCAACTTGTAAATACACATTTTTTGTTATATTTTGAATAATGTTTGCTCACATCGCCTTGTATTACTATTATCTTTATGTATTTTATTAAGTACATCGCTTCTAACAAATTTATTAAATTCCATTAAATAATAGAGAAAAGCTAAAGGAATTCATTCTCGACAAACATTCATAATATACTATGGGGAGCGGTATTTATCCCGCCACTATTATTAATAATAATCGGAACCGGAGGTATGAAACGCTCTTCGAGGGAGGAATTCTAAAAAAACCGCATTCATCATGTATACAGTACAAATATTTGCCATAAGGGGAAAATACTTGCGACCCTCGCTCAAGATGCTTAAATTAAAATATGCATAGATCAATTTACCACAAGCTGCGAAATATCTTAAAAAACTAAGAACATCATTTACACGTTTATACGCACGTACATCCATAAAGAATCGTATACGTAACTTTGAAAAAGTATTTATTATACATAGAAAGTTTTTTAATCATACGACACAAAAATAATATATTTTTCTTATATGTACTTTGTATACGCCTTCTTTAAGTAAATAATAGAATAAACTGAATATCACACGGAATTAGAGGATGTACCCCAGTCTATTTATTACAGCAGTATTTATTAATTATATATAGTCTATTTTTCTTCACGATTTCCGTGTAATTAAAATAAATATATTTATGTAACTTATAGAGCATACGGCATGAAATGCAGCAAAATAGATGAAATAAAACTACGTGAAATTCAAAAGATGCAAATGGAAGAAAGAAAAATAATTGAAAAAAATAACGCAGAAGTTGATGAGTTATGGCACCAGGTTCTACTAAATGATATTAGAATAAAGGTTCGTTGAAAATCAACAAACCCCCATAGATAGCAGATTGACACGTGTCTGTTTTAAACTAAATAATTTAGGTTTTTTTTTTAAATATCAGTAAAATATTTTTAAATTTTTATATCAATGTCATAAGATGAAAAGGTATTTTTTGTTTACAGTGTCAAAAATATAATAAATTATATAAGCATGTTGTGTGTGTGTCTCTCTCTCTCTCTCTGTGTGTGTGTGTGTGTGTGTGTGTGTGTGTGTGTGTGTGTGTGTGTGTGTGTGTGTGTGTGTGTATTGCTACTGTTGTATTATTTTTTTCCAATAACGTAGGAAGAAAACGAAAGAAGAACAGCAGAAAGACGAAAACGAGAAATGATTGAACGTCGGATGGCCTATGATGAACAAATAGCAAGTGCTAGTAGAAAAAGGCGAGAGACAATACAAACAGAGAGAGAAATAGAGAACAGAAGATTAGAAAATATGAAAAAGAAAATGGAGCAAGACTATTATGAAGGTAATAATAAAAATTATAGCGGGTGAGTGAGTGAAGATTACCTTTGTAAATAAGACGTACCTAATAAAGGGTCAAGTTAACTTAACTACAATACAATTATAAAATTAAAATAAATATTCTATTTAAGTATAGGAAAAAAGACAATAACAAATCAACTAAATATTTTCAGCGATCAAAAGGAAGAAAGAACAACAGCTTATCAACAAACAAAACTGCATGGAATTGCATGAAATAAAACTTATGGAACTTAGAAACAAAGTAAAACAAGAAAAAGAAATCGATGTTAACACAATCATGATAGCTATGGAGGAATTGAGGAATGAGAGACAAAAGGAATTGAACAAAATCGTGAGTTAAAGAATTCTAAAAGTTGTTTATTTTAAACGTAAGCGGATTTAAGTTTAAATATTGAAGTTATATTTCTCGCGTCTATACCTAAATATATCCAAAGGTCGAAAAGAATAAAGTAAACTGACCTACAAGAAATTTTCTCGATTTTTAATTCTTTCAAAATAGATTTTTTTTGGTATCGGTTTGTTGATAAATCTCTTGTTTTACTTGTTTAAAGTAATTACAACAATAAACTATGAATATTAAAATGTTAGAAAATATTGCTTCAGCATATAAAAAGGTATTTTAAGTCCTAAGCTATAGACTGTAAGTGATGCGCGTGTTTGCTTTTCAGCAAACTTTAAAAATGGAAAAAGATATATTCATCGACAATTACAATCGTGAGAGAATAATGAAAGAGAAGTTGCAAAAAGAAGCGGAGAAGATAAGAGATGAATGGAAGGAGAAAGAACAGAGAGAAGCAGATGAAATTATCCGACAAATTAAAATGAATAGACAAGCAAATAAAATGGTATACCTACCTATAATTTTATTTTTATGATTCTCTTCAAAATTTTACTAACAATATTTTCATTAAATTACTTTTTATTTTGAAAATTATTGTTATGAGTTGAATTCTAGTAAAGGTAATCAATGTTTTTATTAAAGAATGCAGCACACGAATATAAAAGATACATAGAAGAAAGGAGCCGTGAAATGGAGATAAAAAGACAAGAAAGAAGAGAAACGATGAAAAAAGTAAAGAGAACGGCATACAACGAATTACGCAAAAAATTAGATGAAGCTAATGATGAAATGAGACAGCAAATTGAATATCGTAACACATTAAACAATCAAATACGAGATGATGAAAAAAATTTGGTAAAGAAAGCTATTCTCTACTTCGTTAATTGTTCTTATATTTGTCATTGCTTTTGTAAATAGGTGATAAGCCATTTCTGATTAGTGAACAAAATATATGCTGGATGGGATCGTCATGGTTAAACATTGAATCTCAGATGCAACTTTCTCACCAGTTTAGTATAAACGATTTGCAAGTGATATGCAAATGATATGGCGCCGCGTTGGCGCAACGGTTACAGTCATGGATTGTACCTGTTGCGCTGGCGGTTGCGGGTTCGATCCCCGCACATGACAAATATTTGTATTGGCCATACAGGTGTTTGCCGTGGTCTGGGTGTTTGTGCAGTCCTTGTGGGTCTCCCCACGGTGCCTCGGATAGCACGTTAAGCCGTCGGTCCCGGTTGTTATCATGTACACCTGATAGTGATCGTTACTCATAGTAGGGAATATATCCGCCAACCCGCATTGGAGCAGCGTGGTGGATTAAGCTCTGATACTTCTCCTACATGGGAAATGAGGCCTATGCCCAGTAGTGGGATATTACAGGCTGAAGCGATGCTTGATATGCCGCATTATTTTTAAAATATTTAATATTTTATTTGTCCGTGGAAAAATATTAAACTGCGGACTTGCACTAAAGTTTACTTTTTCTTCTCACGTGTGACGTACTTTTCATGGGTATTTTGTGACTTCGAAAAGTTGAAGTTGCGTTCGAAAATCCAAACTAAACTAAATCACGTTTTTGTTCGGCAAACAGGGAATAGTTCAAAATGTACTGTGTTTAATATTGTATAGCTTTGCAAATAATTTATACTAGCTTATTTTATTTCAAAATTATGTTTTATTTAGACTGTGTAAAAAAATATAACGTCACTTCATTCTATTCCAGGAACTCGAAGTAATTGAAATTGAAAGAAAACAGCGTCCATTTACAAAAAAGGCAATTATGTTTAAGGAAGCGATGAGAGATGTGGCCAACCGATCACTTGTCAGGTACAAGATATTGAAAAAATAACAATGTAGCGTATAACGGAATATTTACCATGTAAACATGTAACCATGATGCTTGCATTGTTTCCGGAATACCCAGAGCTCGAATTATGTAACGTCAAATTAAATCGTCAACCACGACATATTATAGATATTTTAGAAATATCTATAGCGCAATAGTTGTTGGCGATTTGAATTTGTCAATGCGTATTCCATTTTACATTTTCGTACTAGCGTTAGTTAACCATGAAAATTTAAAAAAACATTATAAATTTTTGTTTATGCCTTGCAGATATATATATAGCATGTCGAATTACTATTTAACTATATTTTATTTATATACGCAAATATAAAATGTTAAATTTTCTATTAAACTATCTATCTACGTATTTACCCATTAACGTTATAGTTATATGAGTATTAACTTACAGTAAATTAGTGTGGCAATTTTTACAAACTTATTTCATTTTTTTCAGTGAGAACCCCATTCATCCTTTTGAAAGAAAAATGCTGAAAAATGAAACAATTAATTCATCTGTTTCGTTACCTTTTCTAAATAAATAAATATGGATTTTAATTAGTATTTTTGTACATTAAAATTATAATTATATATTAAAGTACAATTGAAATAAACAACTTCTTCTTTATTTTTTTACCTTCTTTTATCACCAATATTACAGCTTTATTGATTTGGAAAGGTTTCATTACGGAAAGGGAAAATCTAATATGCGAAATTTAAGTCTTAGTTCATACTTTTACGTTTTGCAGTGAATAATATAAAAACATTCACATTAAACTTTAAAACATTCACAGATAGTTCATTCTTCATTCGACCACATGCTAATGTTTTCGTGAAAGTTCTGACATTTAACAACCAAATTACCAATTTTTTATTTTTTACCAAGCTTATAGACTTAACATTAATAAATCATTATTAATTTATTAGTTACGTTTTCAAAGTTTTACCAGTGCTTTCCATATATACTAGCATTTGAAAACAAATTATAAAACAATGCTTCAACACCTGAAAAAATTCTAGCAGGCTTAATACAATAAATATAGGTAATCATTATCATTATCTTTATTATTATAATAAAACTAAGTTGATAAAATGTGCGTGCCAATAAATTTAAAAAGGAGTCCCGGCACGATAAAGAAAGTTGTATAGTGTGATAGCCCTTTATCCCCCCCTCGAACGAGAATGTTCCCGTTTTAACCTAAAGGGCGTGTTTTTAAACATATGAGGGCTTTTCCAACCCTTCAACTTAGAAATTAAGTGTAGCGGCACCATCTGCTGTTGAGTATTTGAACTTCATTCAGAACAACTATTATTTGGATTGCATTTCGAAAGGCGCTGCGAGCAATAGCAGCATGTGTAGTAATAGCACGAAATTTAAAATTCCAATTTCAATAAGTCTTAAATTACATTCGTTACTATAATAAAATTACTAAATATTATGTATTTATACAGCAGTAGCTAACTTATATTTTGGATATAAGCGACATAATGTTAGTTATTCAAATTAGTTCTGAAAACATTTTAAAATTTAAGTTTTTAAATTTCGCGTCTTTACTACATATGCTACAGCTGAAGAACCTATTGTTACGGCGGACGATAATGTCGAGAACATTCTAGAAGGTGTGAGAAAGAAAATATTCTCAAACTTCCTCGAATATCTTAGAGCCTAGCTCTCTGAATATATAAGAGCCCAGTTTCACCCGCCAGAGTTAGTTCGATTTAAACAGCGAAACAAGCGATTTCGAAACGAAAAGGAAAGAAGTTATTTAAAAAAAATAGTGATTGAAAATTTTTGTTAAATACCCCTGCGAAGCCGGGGCTGGAATCTAGTAGGTAATAATTAAGGGATACCATCCTAAGACTTTGTTATTTATTTATTTACTAGCCGACCCGTGCCCACTTCGTTGGGCCTTAATTATTATTATATTAACCAAATAACATACTTTAAAGAACACATTTTATAGCAATTAAATAAATAATATGTTGCTCACGTGTATTTATTATTTTAAATTACAGAACAATATAACATACTTTAAAGAACAAACTTTATAGCACTTAAATAAATAATATTTTGCTCCAACGCCATCTATCAAAAATCGAGAAAACGTCGTCGATAGACTAAAATAAGACTAAATTAATAACGTCGAAAGACTAATAAATTGTTTTCTAATAGCGATAGATGGCGCTAGTTAATTTACTATTTTGATGTGATTTTGATATATTTTAATCTTTTTCTTATTTACTGAATTTTTTGTTCAATTACAATAAAATATGCCTATATATAGCCTATGTCACTCCTGAATAGTGTAGCTTTCTGTTAGTAAAAGAATTTTCATGATCGGATCAGTAGTTGCGAAGATTATCCCCTACATATAAATAAGTTATAAACTTTTCCTCTTCTTAATATTAGTATAGATTTTTTCAGTAATAGTCTTTTTACGATAGGTAGATCTTTGTAATTTGTATAAAATTATTTAAAATAAGTAATATTAATAAGACATTAAATAAACATTTAGTAATAGTTATCTTATAAAACTTGTAGAGATGACGCATAAACAAAACGCTTGATGCATAATGATATACATTTAGCGCTGAACGCTGTAAGATTTGAATTGTTTTATATAAGAATAAAATCAGCTTTTTAATATTTTAGAAATATCTATAGCGCAATATCGGTTAAATATACATATACATAATAATAAAAAGTTGTTTTTTTTTTTAAAGATATAAATTTGTTATTCATGCGAGGGTACATGGAATAGCACTAAATATGTTATGAGGATGTCATATTTTTATATTCACCATTATTTTTAAGTGCACGTGCTAAACTTTATAACATTTTCGCCCAACATGGAAAATGAAGAGAAACACTGTCTTAAATTTCTTGAAGATCGACCATATCGATATTTACAACAAATGGCGAAATCTCTCGGACTACCATCAAATTTCAAGGTACAGAATTACAGAAACTTGACTAGACTTGGAATTAATCTTTTGTAAAAATGTGTTCTTGTAAGAATAAAATTAAAAATGCTGTTAAAACTAACAACTAACTAAATTATTTGTAAATGTAATACCTACTTGTCTTAAATTTCTATAATAAGACGTGATTTAAACATGTAGTCAATTTCAAGGATTTTATTAGAAAGTTTATAGGAATTATATGGTTCATCATAACTTTCTAAAATGCTTTTAAAATCAATAAGTAAACTGTATTTCATTACAGAAAGTGTATTTAATAGAATTAATACACGCAAAGAAGTTCAAAAGCGAAAGAGATGTCAACACTATCATACACAGAGTAAAACTTGAGCGTTTGAGATTATCTAAAGTTAGAAGAGAAACTAAGAAGAGAAAAATGCAGGTTCTGATTTAATATTAACAATTGTAACATACATAATAATATTTTATTACAGTTTATATTATTATTCACTAATAAAAAGAATATACAATATGTTAATAAACTATAATCCTTATATTTATACAAAAAGAATTTGAAAACTTGATAGACAAATTCTATACTATATAAAAAGTGCTATAAGCAAACACTTCTGCCATAAAGAAAATTTAAAACTACACTCATTATTTTCATTTTTATTACAGAAATCTGTATCAAAATAATATTACAATCTAAATAAATTTAAATTTAAGAATCTGCAAATGCTTTGTTAATTTCAGAAAATATTTATTTCATAAATTATATACTTTTTAATTTAATAAAACAAAATATTCATCATTTTCAGTTATTAGAGGTGTCAATGAACAAATCCTGTTCACCACCAATAACATTCACACCTAAACGTCCAAACACATGCATAAGATATAGTCCAGAACTAACCAAAAATCTCATCACATATAACCCTAAAAAGAGTCTAATACAAAACGATCAAAATCCTACACCTAACGCAAGCCGCAGTGACAGAATACTGAGAAGTTTCAATATGAAAACTTTAAAACCCAATTATGCCTTATTAAATGGTCAAGATATTGTTAAATCTCATTTGAATCCGATGGAGGCAAGAGTTAAAATTATAAGGAATAGCAATGGATATCCTCACATTAATGTCACCGCTAAATGTATAGTGAAAAAGCATAGACCGACCCTATTATCTAATTCAAAATCAGCATTGAAAACACACTTAATGCTGACACAAAGTGCTGTAAGTATAACTCAAGTCATTAATGTTACCGCATATACATTTTTTGATAACTGCATGATTTTTACTATGCCTCTTGGACTAAATAACTTTTAAAAATTTTGGAGTATTATTTTAAAATACAAGTTAGCTTCAGGATAGCTTCATTTGAAACTCTTTTCAATACTTTCTACTTCAGATGTTAGTATCGTTTGATTGTTTTTAAAGGTAGGGAAGGGAAGTACCATCACTTAAATTATTAAAAATTGCCAATAATATTTTATCTCTTATTAAATTGAAGTACTCCTATTGTATATAAATGTATACTAAAGATAATGAATTTAATCAAAAATTACAGGATCTTCCACATAACTCAACACCAAAACGACAAAGAACAATAAGCGGTATATACCCATTATCCCCTTCGGAGACAATACCGAGAAACATAACCACAGAAAGCTTATGTCTTAGAAAAATAGATGGTACCCTAACAAGAATCAATGCATTAGTACAGAAACGTGTGGAAATAATGCCAAAACAGAAAAATAACTACAAAAATGCAGAAATCAACATTCAAGACATAATAAACGGTTTTGATATGAACTCAAATGAACATGATAGTACGAATAATTACTTACAATCACAGTATCCAAACTTATCTAGTATAGATTCATACAATGACTTGTCCTATCCTATTGAAAGGAATACTAAGGATAATTTAAACGTTTATTCTGTGTATTATCATAAAAAAATCAGATCTGAAGAAATTAGGTGCCAGAGATTAAGAGATACGCAAGAGGATGAGAGGTTGCCAAAAATAAATGACGTTTTTAGTAAATTCAACGACTTGTACAAGAGAGATTTAACAAAACCTCTTTATGTTCAAGTTAGTTCGGAGTCTGAGAGAAGTATGTGTTTTTATTTATGTTATATACAACTGCTCTAGTGTAGTTGTGCGAGTAGTCGCCTAAAACATCTACGGTTTGCGGGTTCGATTCCATTCGATCCTGCTCGGGATGGATATTTGTTTTTGTACAAATATTTCTTTCAGGTTGGGATTTCTGTCCCTGTAGGTCTCCCCACCACGCACTGGAGAGCACATAAAGCCGTCGGTCCCGGTTATTATCATAAATACCTGATAGCAATCGTTAGTCACATATCCACTAACCCGCAGTGGAGTGGTGTGAGTGGAGTGGCGGTGGACTCTGCCCAGCACACCCTCGAGGTGTGCCCAAGATGGGCGGCACTACGTCGCGATCTGACGACAGTCCTCGGAGGGGACTTGTCACTGCCGAGCGTTATCACCGCGATGCTCGGCGACGACAAGTCCTGGACGGCGATGGTCTCCTTCTGCGAGATAGTAATGTCCCAGAAGGAGAACGACGAGCGGGTGAGAGAGGAGGCCACCGACGAGGCCTCCTTCCGCAGGCGACGAACGGGGGTGCGTGGGAGGCGCTACTTAATGCGCCTCCAGTAACGCCCCTGTGCCCGTGTCGGGCCGGGATGGGAACCCGGTCCTGCTAGACGTAGCGTCGTCGGGATTGTTCAGAGGTGAGCCGGATAGTCCCCATGGAGGAGAAGTCTGACCTTTTCGCCGAGGCCAGCCGGTCGCTGGAGGGATCCTGTTGCCTGCAGATCCGGGACCCTCCAATTAAAGCGGCTGAAGGCTCCCGCAGGGGTTTGGTCGGTACTGCACCCCCAAGTGCTGAAGCCGACATACGGTCTAGGATTGCCTACCCGGGCGTCCTGGATGTCACCTGTAAATGGGTTCCCCTGCGATAACAAAAAAAAAAAAAAGTGTGGCTCCTACATAGTGAAAGAGACATTGGCCCAACAGTGGGATGTTACAGGCTGATTGTGTAGCCGTATGCGTATATATCAGATTACTCTTAGAATCTTTAGGGCACTTATTTATTAAGATTTTGCCCAAGTTTTTCTGACTGTATATGGGTTTGTGGGTAGTTAAATTTACAATAGGAAAGAGTACTTAGTTCTGCGATCAGCTTCTAAGAATTTTTCTGGACAGAACTATGCCTATTAGATCTATAAATCTTTCTAAGTAAGTTACCTATACTAAAAATTCTCATGGAGAAAGAACAGCCTAGCTGTTGGATTATACAGCTTTAAAGAATCAATAAAAATCAGTGTATTATAAAAATATTAATAAATATATGAAAAATCGACGACGCGTTTGCGCAACAATCACAACACAGGTAAGTGGACCTTATGCTGGCAGTTGTGGGTTCGATCCCTGCACATGTTAAACATTTGTATGGCCATGCAGATGTTTCTCGTGGTCTGGGCGTCCTTGTGTATTGTGTCTTTTCAAACCCCCGACACAGAAGTAAACCTGGGTGCCATTGAATCTGAGGTGTTTTATTAGTACGTGAACATTTAATTTTAATTCATAACTTAATAACACTTTTCAGGCCAAAATCATCCAATATACACAAATCGGTCAGCAAATACAATGCTATTGGAACCCCTATATAATTTCAAAAGTCCATTATTGACTAACACACCGTTATTACAAATAGCAACAACATCAAACACTAAGTGTGTTTATAGTGTTCCGATTATTGCTACAGCGTGAGTATTTGATTGTTATTATAAGTGAAGCAATAAAGTAAACCATAGTTATGGGAAGTCAGGGGAAAAAGGGGTAAAGTCACATTTGTAAAATGTCTCTTTGTTTGGTTTAGCTTAAATTTCATGTTATGTCAATTGATTATTGATTAATTATTGTATTATCTGATGCAACCATGATTTGTGTGAATACAAGCTTACAATCAGGTTGTTACATTTATTTGCTATCTTTTATTTTTAATCTATTCATCTATACAGATAAATAAAATTGGAGTCTCTGTTTGTTATATTAAAATAACCGCTTTCTAATAAATGCATATGGATGTATACACGGTACATATACCAAAATAACATTTTTTACATTTAATGTCTGTCTGTTTGTTCCGGCTAATCTCTGAAACGGCTGGACCGAATTTCACGGGACTTTCACTGGCAGATAGCTGATTTAATAAGGTGTATTTGTAGGCTACTATTATTTAGAAATATTTTTATTTTAGAAATTTAGTAATTTTATAACTCTGCGAATTAAAAAGTAACATTTTTTGTCAAATTCCATTCGGATGAAGTCGCCGAAACAGCTAGTGTAAAATAATTATGTGTTCTTTTATTTTATTTATATATTGCCTTTTTTGATATAATTTTAATTTATTCTATTGTTATTACTAAGTGCAATCGTGATTTGATACATCTTCTCTCAATGTTAAATATTTATAAACCAGTGTATATAACTGTTTGCTAACCAAGTAAATAAATGTATTAAGGACTTATCGACTTATTATATGTGCTTATTATAACAAAACACTGCTGGACACAGGCCTCCATAAGTTCACGCCAAAAATGGCGTGAACTTATGTGTGTTGCCCACAGTCACCACGCTGGGTAGGTGGGTTGGTGACCATAGAGCTGGCTTTGTCGCACCGAAGACGCTGCTGCCTGCTGTGGTAACGGAACTGTGTTATCCCTTAGTCGCCTCTTACGACACCCACGGGAAGAGAGGGGGTGGCTATATTCTTTACTGTTGTAGCCACACAGCGTTTCTTGTATTTTATGATCTGTGTATTCATGTTAATGTTTTCACTAAAGTTTTACTTGCTTCGAGATTTCATAATATATATGTATATAAAGTTACATACCATCTCTAAACTGTATACCTAAATTGAGTCAATATAGAAGCAAAAGTTTTGACACAAGATAGCAACTGCATTTAAAACTACCGCTTCTGTTTAACTGATTTTTAGGGTTCCGTACCTAAAAAAGAAAAAACAGAACTCTTATAGGATCACTTTGTTGTCCGTCTGGCTGTCAATACCATTTTTCTCTGTAACGCGTAGAGGTATCAAACTGAAATTCTAGTATCCTACTAAATACTCTACTGTCCCTTGGAGCTGTGAAAAATCAAACTTCTGAGCCAATGCAACAAAAAGATACAGCCGTTTATTCTGCAAATTCTGGACACTCGCAAGGGAATCAAAACCTACATGGTACTTCCCAAGAACTCAGAATCTGAAAATTTCGTACGAAGCAACGTCTCATAGCACAGATAAAGGAAAATTGCGAAAAGCATAAATTTTTAGTTACATCGTATGATAAAAATATTAATGATTTTGTTTGTACGGAACCCTCGGTGCGCAAGTCCGACTCGCACTTGGTCGTTTTTTTTTTTTTACATAACTACAATTAGAAATGGTATACAGTTTATGTGGATTATATTAATAAATGACAACGCAACGAGACTCGTTTGTGTAAGTTAGTTTTTATTAATGGAATGCATTTGTCAATGAAAAAAAAAATAAGTTTCTAAAATTTTTTAGTGCTGAAGTTTTATATTTTGGACTGCATATGAAAAACAGGCAAATCAAAATTATTTTAATTAAACGCTTAACTAACCGCCAATTAAAACGCTTTGTATATATTAATATATAACTAAGATATCGCATTCTACCTTAAATATCATTTAAAAAATGGCAAGCCTGTGTCTCCCAAGGGAACATCATTTTATACAAATATGTTTGACTTTGCATGCTACAAATGGTCTAAAAAAATAGTATTTAGTATCATTTACAAGTGTCAAGTCTCGGCTACGTTAGTTTGATCTAAATTCATATTTAATGATTTTGCTGACCTTTCTTATAATATGGGAGTACTCGCACTTGACCAATTTCTAAATTTAATGATTTTCACATATTTTATCCATATCGTTTGACTACACATTGACATAGTGGTCACCGGTCATCAAAATAAATATAAGATCACGGTCGTAGTCTGGCTGTTTTTTGCTTATATGTATCTCCTAACCCTCATTACAGAACTTTCATACTTTGGGGGTCACCGAATGTAAATCGTTTATTTGTTTGTAAATATTTCCTGCACTTATATATTTGCACCGCTTGTTTTGCTTGCATGTTCGCTTAGTGTGGCTCAACCTTCCACCGTTGTGTCGAACAACAATTATATGTCTTGTAAGTTTATTCCGTTTTCTTATTGTTTCTTGTAATTTTTTTTATTGCTTTGCAAAAGGGAATTCCCCTTTCTCTTGATTAGAAAGGGACTCCCCTTGTCAGTGTGTATATATAGAAATTCGAGTTTAAAGAAATGCAACTAACCACTAATACTTGTTTTTTAATGAAAAAAAAAATAAGGATTGATATAAGTGATGTAGATATTGCTACATAACTTATGCTTAACTTGTTATTAAAGCATTTTTTTAAATCTTTTTGCCTTAGTTTGCCTTGAAATATTTTCTTAATTTTAGTTGCATATATTTAACACTCATGTTGCATACTTTTTTTTCTTGTATAGTTTCTTACATCTCACCAAATTAATGATTAATTAATGACTAAACCGTTAATAATAATTCTATTTATGCTTTAGTATAAACATATTTATTGGTTTCACCTTCATATTTTGTAACTGCTGGTATTTATAGCTTTTATTAAAATCGGTTCTAAACTTTTCACATATCTTTAGACTTAATATTTGTATACCACAACTTATATTTCTGTATAATAATCATGTGTTCTTTATTGTATACCAGGAAAAAAAACTAAAATTTCTTTTAATCCTTCTTAAAAAATTATGTATCGTTAGTGTAGTTAGTAAGTTTTATAATAAGATGTACAATTATTACTTAAATAATATAAAAATTTCAGCGTTCGAGGTGGATAATCATCGTAACGACCAAAATATGGATCCAAGGTTATATGAATTCTTGAACTACTCCGAGCAGAATTCGATGAGAAAGAATTACTCACAATATGGGGGTGAGTTTGTAAACTCTTCTATCACTAGGGTGGCAAACAAGCGTACATACTTATTATTAACCAAGCATAGAAAAAGGAGGATGCTCTCAATCAGACTATTTTGTTTTTATTTTTTACATATGTTATCATTTTGATGAGTCTTTTTGTATTCGAAACCTGGTGCTCGTCACGTGGTCTTATTTCTTTTTGAGCGAGATTTGGCAATTAGTTTTTGAGATATGCTTATTATTACGTTGCTAACTATACTTCTGACATTCCTAAGTAGCTCGGAAGTCAACACTTCTTGAGATTTGCAGTATTTAGCTGTGATCTTTCTGTAGGGATGATAATTTATTTTTTTATTTATACTTTCGCACACCAATGCAAGGTTTTAACAGTATTAATGATATAAAAATAGAATTTGCATCAGTTGCAACAAGCGACCTTTGGACAGAGGACTAAATAAGGAGTGTGGGATAGAGCGCAAAAATGTTATGTAACACATGTACATACATATATATACATACACAAATACTCGTATATCTATAGAAAACTTGATAAATTTTAAATGACAGACAAAACACCATAGCATAAACTACTGATATAATATAGCACAATGACTGATATAAATATATTTTAGATTTCAGTTCATCGTCCCTCGAAACACAGGACATGAGTGCTACGCTATCTATCCCGGAAATGGTTGAGGATGCCCTAGAGATCATCAGTCAAGATGGGGTGAGAGCATACACTATATAAATAATATCCTACCACAACTAGTTCTGAGATAGGGCGCAGCAGGAATTATCCTGATCAAAATATGGAGCAGCCCGACTGGGGAAGTACGTCGACCTTACAGAAGATCACAGCTAAATAATTCTGCTTCCAAGTAGTGTTGTGTTCCTGTGGTGAGTGAGGTGGAGAGCCTTTCCTGGCACAGGAGAAAATCCTACTCGTGAACATTAAGTGTAGTGTTTATTTAGTTATTTAAACTAAAACAATTGCATAAACAAACATTTAACTGAGGTAGGGCACAGCAGGAATTTCCTGCTCAAAATATGGAGCAGGCCCGACTGGGGTAGTACCTCGACCTTACAGAAGACCACAGCTAAATCATACTGTTTTCAAGCAGTATTGTGTTCCTGTTGGTGAGTAAGGTGACCAGAGCTCCTGGGGGATTGGGGATTGGGTCGGCAACGCGCTTGCGATGCTTCTGGTGTTGCAGGCGTCTATAAGCTACGGTAATCGCTTACCATCAGGTGAGCCGTACGCTTGTTTGCCGACCTAGTAACATAAAAAAAAAATTGCTTTCTGTTCAAAAAAACTTAGTATGTAGATAGTTGAATATATTCATTTACAGATAGGCTATATTTTTATCACAAAATTAAATAAAAATTAAAATATTTCCTTTTCAATATTGTGTCCCAGAATTAACAATTAATATTATAAGATTAAACATCCATCTGTTTCAGGATTACATGGAACAAATAACGATGGATGCGAACATGCAGTGCTTACTCTGTTCTTGGGCTGGACCTAAGACCACACTGGAATATCACATCAAAAAGGTAAATAAATATACTTATATACTGTTGTTATTTTAAACTACATAACTATAAAAAATAATACAATATTAGCCCTTAGCTGAAGTCGCTATTTTTCGGTAACATAGTTGAAGTAGGGGGTCAAAAAGGACTCCACTGGTGTTGTAACATAAAAACCATCAATGTATTTTTAATAATTCGGTTTATTTATTACTAAACAACTTATTAACTACACAGTTTATTGATAAAACCAAAAATTCTACTAAATAAATTCACCTTTCCCAGAGTCGAGAGTCATTTTTGACCCCACGGTATACATACCTCCACTTCTAGAAATGTTAGAACAACGGTCGTCCGTTATTCGTGATACCCCACGACGTAGTGAGATTAGTCAAACGGACAGAATTAAACGACCTTAGATCTCAAAGCTATCACGCAAAATAGCTGCGTTGGGGCCATTTTTAACCCCCGACTCCAGCTAAGGGACACAGGTTTCATAAACCACTAGTCTTTCATCAGATTGTACCGTCCGCTTATTTGCACCCCTTATTTATTTATTTATTTTTGAATATCATATCAAAAATTGACCGCTCCAGCGGTGATCGAACCCGCGTCTCCGACCGACCGTGTCGGCGCTCTAGCCAATTAAGCTATGGAACGGTGTACCCGCTAGAGCGAAATTTTTGATATGATGATTTTTATATTCGGTTTAAGCGAACCGTGGCGCCATCTATAGTGAGCTCTTTACAGAAACCCGTAACTATTCAAAGTTTCATATTACAATGAAAATCTTTGACAAGAGACGACACCGTGCTATTTTGTAATATCTACGATTTTATTTTTGTGTTACCCACACATTAGGAATTCTAAACATTTTTTGAATATCATATCAAAAATGGACCGCTCCAGCGGGGATCGAACCCGCGTCTCCGACTGACCGTGTCGGCGCTCTAGCCAATTAAGCTATGGAACGATGTACCCGCTAGAGCGAAATTTTTGATATGATTATTTTTATATTCGGTTTATCATCATCTTCCTGCCCTTATCCCACTTCATGTTTTCATTTTCCATTCCTCTCTATTATTCGTCACTTCAGCGCTTATTCCTTTATTTCTCATATCCTCACTCAATCAAGCTTAATGATGTGAATGTATATTGTCTTTTTTTTTGTTTGATTTTTTGCCCTCCTTATTATGAAAATGCAGCGTCTCTAGACATCTTTTTTTTTTTCATTTTCTTTCCAATTATATTCACATGTATAATCTATTATTTGTATAGCTTTATATCCTATTTTTATATTAGTATATAATATCGTATGTACTTTAGTATTATTACTTTAGAAACACAGTGCACTGTTAAACTGCTAATTGTTTTTGCTGCACTGTTTATGACATAAATTGTATCTATTTTTTTCGTAAATAAATAAATCTTGCTGAGGTAGTTCGATATCGATTGTAACCACTTAACCAGGCCGTCACGCGTCGTACTAAAATAAATTAATTATTTTAATTAACCACATACATTTCATATACAAAATTATTAATGTCATGTTTTACTTT
Organism: Melitaea cinxia; assembly: GCF_905220565.1. Taxonomy (NCBI): domain Eukaryota; kingdom Metazoa; phylum Arthropoda; class Insecta; order Lepidoptera; family Nymphalidae; genus Melitaea; species Melitaea cinxia. Next base: position 3,660,037 of record NC_059415.1, read on the forward strand.
TATTTTTTGGAAAAGTACACTTTTAATAACATTAAGGCCTAAAGAAGAAAGATATTGCATATCCCTAAATTACAGTAAAATAACTGCATAAAGAGTCAATAACAAAATAAACATATCTAGGATCACTGGCAACAAATCCTCAAGCAGCATGGTAGTGAGTGGGCAATACCTTGGACGTTGCCCAGCTCTGGGACCGAAAGTGGGTATGAGGGCCCACAGCTATTAGAGCATGACTCATGCCTCTATGTACTCTCCGTTAAGTATGAGGATCCGGACTTCTTGACCGCTAGTGTGACTGTGAGTACTTTTTTCCTTTCAAAGGAGACAAACGCATATAATCCACATGAAAGTAAGCGATTACCGTAGCTTATAGACGCCTGCAACACCAGAAACATAACAAATGTGTTGCCGACCATACCCCTAATTCCTTTCAGGAGCTCCGGTCACCTTACTCACTACAGGAACACAACACTGCTTGAAAGCAGTATTATTTAGCTTTGATCTGTAATGTTGAGGTACTTCCCTAGTCGGGCTGCTACACATTATGGGCAGGATAGATTCTGCTGTATGAAATGTTTGCATTTTTTTAAGTCACAAAAAACAAAGTGTATTACTGTTATTATTATTTCCAGTCACTGTCTACAGAACCCGCACAAAAGTTTGGTTCAATAACAATATATAACAAGTTATCAGGCGAACCTTTCTCATGGAGCGGTCACATACAACCTCTGTCTCCAGACTATTTTACTAGTGAGATAAGTGGACTCAGAGTGGAACTTTCGAGACTAGACTTATTACCTAATAGTGCTAACCTTAGGCTAGTTAATAGGGAGCTGGTTACTGACTCTCCGGGCAAGGTTATCATCGGACAACCTATGTTGAACGATATACATTTGATATTGTTTGTTAAAATATATTACTAAAACCATTTTTATCAGCTGCTAAAATGCTGGTGCTATACATTTGTGCTAATAAATACAAATATTTAAGTGGAGAAATTTAGTTTTGCCATAGTTCATTAGAAGCGAGGTTTTTCATTGGTCGGTCCATGTTGAATTATATACTTTTGATACTGTTTGTTAAGATATTTACTATTTTTTTTTTTTTGTTTTTTTTTTGTTATAACGCTGGTGCTAAACATTTGCGCAAATATATATGTAAATATTTAAGAGGCACAATTTAGTTTTGCCATAGCTAATACGGAGAAAGGTTATCATCATTGGTCAGTCCATTTTGAACGATTTATTACTATTTGTTAAGATATATAATTAATTTATTTTGTTATTTTGTTGCTATAATGCTAGTGTCACACATTTGCGCAAAATTTGTTTGCTATTGTTTTTCCATAGAAAATTAGAATTTATAAATGTTCTAAAATATTTAAGAATCTTATGATTAATTATCAGTGTTATAGTATTATTAGGAAGTTACTTATCAGTATTAATTAGAGAATAAAAAATCTCATCAAGTAGACATAGTTGTCAGTCGATGCTGAACGACATTTTTATAATTAGGTATATTTTGGTGTCTCGAGTGAAATATTTCTTAACGCTGAAAAAGGATGTAATGTTTGGAAAAGCATATAAAATCTTTTTTTGTATTTGTTGATTTTTTTAAGATTATTAATTTTTCTTATATTTTACTGTATTTTTAAGAAAGCATTTTGTAATATTATTACATATTTATATTTTAATTTAAACAAAAAAAGGCTGCTGTCAAATCTATACTAAGATTATAAAGCTGAAGAGTTTGTTTGTTTGTTTGAACGAGCTAATCTCAGAAACTGCTGGTCCGATTTCAAAAATTCTTTTCGTGTTCGATAGCCCATTTATCGAGGAGGCTATATATCATCACACTAAGACATCGCAGCAAAATAATGATCATGTATTGCGCGCGCCTCTGTTCCACGCGGACGAAGTCGCGCGCAGAAGCTAGTAAAAAATAATTTGTATCATGTCAATCAGAAAATGACATTTTGTTTTTTATGGATGCTTATACAAAATTGTTCTTAATAATACTCTTTTGTAATATTCATAACTTAATATTTTTATTTTATATAGGTATATGTATATGTTTTAATTACCTTTTGAAAGCTCGTTAGCCTTATCCACGGTTAATTTTAACATATATTTAATACTAATTTATACGTTTATTAACTACGTACACTTTTAGCTCTAAGTTGTTGATTTTCGTTTGTTTTTTTTTTTTATTAATCATGTTATTTTTATTGTTTTTATATTAAGTTTAAAAGAAATAAATATCCTTTAATTATGTGCCATAATAATTAACTAAGAATTTTTGATGTATCAAAAATCTAGTTTTATCTTATTATTTTGATTTTCTAAATTGTGTATGACCTATAAACGTTAGAGAATTTAATAATTAATCATATTTTTTTCGTATTATAACTACTACTAACAACATTGTTGTAACACTAAAAGTACAAATATCTGAGTTGATATATAGGAACTTATTTTGCATTTTTTAATTATTTTAAAATTTATAGTTATGCGTTTTCTTCTTGTTGTACCTTTATAATTGTCGCTAATACAGTATTTTAAATTACACTCAAACTGCGTTGTGAGCACGTGTTTTCGTAAAAAGTTGATTTAAATATAAATTAATTAATTATTTTGTGTTTTATTTATTTATTTTTTATCTCTATTTGTCGTCTCAGGATGAGTTAGCAAAATTTTGACCAACATTTGGAGAAAAAAGTGTCGCTTACGTCTAATTATAAGAATTTTATAAAGAGGTAAAGTTTCTAACTTTGTAGGGAGTATATAATTTTCGTAAATACTGATCCGATCATGAAAACTCTTCACTCTTCTTTCTCTTTCACTCGCAGAAAACTACACTATTCAGGAGTGTTATAGTCTATATTTTATTGTTATTGAATAAAAAACTTCACTGAATAATAATAGTATATGTAAAATAAGTCTGAGTTATGCGAGCGAGATTTAAACAAACTTTACTATATACTTATTTGCATCAAAAATAATAATTCACGCCCAACGAAGTGGGCACGGGTCGGCTAGTCTGAAATAAAATAAACCAGCCTTTAATTTTCCACCTTTGCCATAAACATTATTATTATGTTGTTTTTACATGTATTTTTTGAGTGCAAGAATGTATATATATGTATATATTATATCTAATATCATACTAATGAGCAATGGCTTCTTCCTATATTGTACCACACTGCTTCACTGCAGAGTAGTTTAATCTATTCACTTCAAATCAATTATTGATTGTATAATAATGCCTCGAGATTTCGTTTCATCACTTCAGCCTATAGATTATACACTTATATACTGGTACTATCGCAGTCCACTGCTGAATATAGGCCTCCACAAGTTCGCGGCAAAAATGGCGTGACTCTTGTGTGTTGCCCATAGTCACCACGCTGGGATAGTCGAGACGCTGCTACCCGTCTTCGGCCTGTGTATTTCAATGCCAGCAGTTGGATGGTTATCCCGCCATCGGCCGGCTGTTTAAGATTCAAGGTAGTCACTACAGCCTATCGCAGTCCTCTGCTGGACATAGACCTTTTTTTTTTTTTTTTATGTCACTAAGTCGGCAAACAAGCGTACGGGTCACCTGATGGTAAGCGATTACCGTAGCTTATAGACGCCTGCAACACCAGAAGCATCGCAAGCTCGTTGCCGACCCAATCCCCAATCCCCCCAGGAGCTCTGGTCACCTTACTCACCAACAGGAACACAATACTACTTGAAAACAGTATTATTTTGCTGTGATCTTCTGTAAGGTCGAGGTACTACCCCAGTCGGGCTGCTCCATATTTTGAGCAGGAAATTCCTGCTGTGCCCTACCTCAGTTATGACCTCCACAAGTTTGCACCAAAAGTGGCGTCAACTCATGTGTTTGGCTGGCTTTGTCGCACCGAAGACGCTGCTGCCCGTCTTCGGTCTGTGTCTTTTAAAGCCAGCAGTTGGATGGCAGATTATCCCGTCATCGGTCAGCCTTATAAGTTCCAAGGTAGTAGTGGAACTGTGCCATCCCTTAGCCGCCTCTTACGACACCCACGAGAAGAGAGGGGGTGGCTATATTCTTTACTGTCGTAACCATACAGCGATTTTGTTTAGTTGATGTAAAATTCATTTAATCTTAAATACCTATAATCCATAATTGCTCGCAGTGTCTAGCTTTCCTTGACTGCCGATCAGACATTTATTTTATTAATCATCTGTAAGATAAGTATAATGTTCGGATGTTACAAAAAAGGAAATTAAGAACTGCCTTTTGTGCTACCGATCGGTGAGATCCTTGGTTCAATCCCGAAGACTAGATAATACAGAGGATAGTCAATAGATTCCTATGACTAAGCTTCCACCTGGCTGCTCTGCTTTTGTCCACATTTAAACACGGCTATATCTGAAATAGCTATAAATAAACAGTTAGATTTTTCAAAAAAAACAATTGTGTTCCATAATGTACTTTCAATACATGAAAATCAAAATCAAAAACTAGTTTCTGTAATTTGACAAATTAAAATTGAATTAGTTTTAATTAATTAATTAGTAAAAGTGTAGTTAAATGTAAAGCTACTATCAATTCGGTATGTAGATTCTGTAGAGAAGAAGACTTGGCAAGAAACTCTTCGGTTACTTGTCAATAATTCTTCCCAAATAGGATTCGGGATCGAAAGTATACTTCTTTTTATTACGCAATAAGTTTTATTATGCAAGATATTACTAAATAGAAACGTGAAGTCAAACCAGTAGCATTGAATAGTAACATGCCCACGATATAGGTTCAACGAGTTTGTCAAAGCCATGTACAATAAGGACTCTTTAGACTTTTAGAGTAGCTACATGTTATTTGGGTGTTATTGATTAATTTAAAATGGTTTGACGGCTTTCAATATTGGTTTTAACTTTCACTTAAACGTCAAAAACAAGTATCAAATCCGACATTAACTGTTATGTATGATATTTTATTTCTCTATAGCAAACGATTTTTGAAAACAATGTTTGTTATTTTTTAATACAAATGGCATAATTAATTATCGGCACACATAGAAAAGAAAACGCGTCATTTGATTATTTTCTTTAATATACATTTACCATACGATTTATAATTTTTTCCTTGAAAGAGATATTTAAAAAATGTTAGAAACGCGTTCTCGTCGGGAAAAGGTACCTAAAGATGGTCCAGGGCCAAGGGGCGCTCCGGAGTGTTATTACGTAAGCTTAACTTTATTTTTGGTGTGAAAATCGGTAGCGAAATATACAAGGAAGAAGGGAATCCCTAATAACTAAATTTTAAAGTAGTAGCAAGTGAGCTAGACTTATGGATTATTGGAATTTAACAACTATTCCACTTGACTATAGCCCGCGCTGTTTGTAGTGACTCTGCTTTCTGGCATATCATACCCAGACTCGGGGCGGGTATCGAACCTCCATTCCTAGAACAGAAAGCTCTATTGCGTCTTGTTCCATACGAGCTGCCTGTGTGTATAGTACTCGTTTTACTTGTTACGTGTAGTCATGTATTGTACCACAAGATTCAGTATTTTTTTAAAATATTAACGACCTGGTCTATTTAGAAAAGATAGGCATCACCGTTCCTCGAATTAGAGAGACAATCAGTAGAACTTTTGTACTGTAGCTTACTTCAGTCCATTTCATTATCTTTCATTATATACTGTGAACTGTGTTACTTAAGTTACAAAACCACATATACTAAAAAAAATATATACCAACTTTAACTGCAGATATGATATTGGTTCACTTGAGCAAGGTGTCGCAATTTTTAAATCTGTTATTGCAGACATCTCGTGTATTGAATTCAACATTTCGATACGTAAAGTTCGTTCGCAAGCTGCGAGCTGAAGAAGAAGACCAAAGGAAAGGTGCTGAGAATAAGCTAAAGGAGTTAAAGGATAAACAGAATAGCGATTTTTTTATACGATGCGACAGACGGTAGTGCAGATATTAATTATTATTATTTATATAATAATTTCAGATGTATTGTGTACATTTTTTTTTTGTGTGTGTGACAAAGTTATTGATTTATTTATGTCAATATATCAATATATCTGTAAAAATATGTTCGCACCATAATATAAAATTCGAAGCAAATTATTGCTTTCAGGTCACTAATCAACAACGTAGCTCGTCGTGTCGACTTATGTTTAGCTTCTTATCAAGAAGATCTCAAACAGAAAAGGAAGAGGTAACAACATTATTACCTTCCAGTAGTGTTGCCCAAATTCAGTCTTGGTCTTGCAGTCTTGGTCTTGTTCTTGCGTTTTTGCAAGACCAAGACCAAGAACAAGACCGCGTATTTTTAGCAAGACCAAGACCAAGACTGACCGTGCAAGACTTGAGCAAGAACAAGACATAGCCTGCAAGACTCTTGCGTCTTGCAGCTAGGACTTAGCGCTATTTCACTGAGTAGTTAGGTGTAACAGTTCGGTGTATAGGTAGGTACGCTTAGGAATTCTATGAGACGCAAAAAACTGTATCAAAGAATATGAAAAACTGGACCTATGCGCATTACGACTAATACCATAAACATAGCGAATAAAAAAATATCTATTAAAATCAAACTGAGTGCATGCATAGTTATGTTTTAACCATCGGCACTTTGATAATGCGGCATCAAAGGTTTTGTACTTACTTCTCAAAGAAATTTGCCGCTTTTCGGAAGTACATGGTTATGATACACGCGCCGGCGGCTTCTTTTGAAATCTAAAACAATCGTTGCCGCCACGCCGAAATCATAACATTTGACACTATTTGATTGCCGCCATAGGGCGTAGGTATACTCATGCAAAATAATTTCGAATTTTAAGAGTACCTACAGGTGTTCCAAAGAATAAATAAGTTTCAGAGTGCTTAGAATGAAAATGAATACATTATACTGATCACGCAAGTAGTATTATGATTAGGATAAAATGGTAAGGATAGGTAGTAGATGTCATATTAATTCATTCTAGTAAGTATATATTATAATATTGATTACTTATATGGTTTTAAACTAATTACTTAGGTACTATTATTGTACATTTAGTGATTATATTTCTTAAGTTTTTACAAGAAAAAATAGCAAAAAGTGTTCAAATATCACCCGTTTAATAAATATTGTAGCCACTTTTAAATATACTTGAAACGTGTAAAAAAATTCTACAAAACTTATAAAATAATATAAAAAGCGTAGGTACTTACCTACTAATAAAATAAAAAGCCTGCGATAAGAGTTTTGTATTACTTACCAGCCCGAATATCTCTGAGAGAGATGATGAGAGTAAGTATTTACTAGCTGTGCCCGCGACTTCGTCCACGAGGAATAGTAACTTTGGAGGTATAGTGACGTTCAGGACTTATTTATTTATTTTAAAACTTCTGTCATCAAACATACAAACGAACTCTTCAGCTTTATAATATTAGTATAGATGTACGCCAAAATATTCACTTATATGTAAAGAATAGTGATTGGCACTAATTCTTTACATATATTTTATTCACGCGTCGCGTCTGTACAAGTAGGTAATATTTAGTGTGTGTTTGTACGCCGCACGCGGCATTGTTTGATTTGCGGCGGCATCCTTTTCATAGAGCCGGCACGTGGCGAGGCGGCGCGTTAGAAAGCAAGGAAACGTACTATAAATAAAGGAATTATTTTAATTCCAGTCATTTCCAATTGAGCTGTGCTTCGAGTCTAACTTAATAATTGTTTTTACTAATTCTCGTTGTTTTCTAAAAACGTATCACGTGTACAATTTAATATGAGTGACGAAGATTCAAATTATTCTAGTCCGAGTAACGAGAGTTTGAGTCACAGATCTAAAAGACCCAAAAGCAAATTTGAGGAGTTTTTCGAAATAATTCATGCATCCCAAACTGCCTTCTGTAAATTGTGCCAACATAAAAAGATTGAAATAAAAATGAAAAACAGAAACACTTCAGGCTTAAGGAAACATCTAATATCTTTCCACAAAAAGGAATCAGAAATATTTCTTCCTGTTAAACCAAAATTAAGTGGAGATATCACAAGCTTTTTAGTAACCGCTGGAAGAAGTGGACAGGTAAGAATATTTTTTTAACAGTTAAAAGAATTTTAACTCTGCGTAGCTATTCATGCGATACTTTCAAAAACGCCATTAACTTACGTAAGTATTTTTGAGTTAGTGGTGTTTTCATCTAGGGGTGCGACATATTAAGTATGTAATTATCGTCTTAAATATTTTTTATAAACACCCATATTTTCATTTAATCGGCCAGTAACAACTAAGTACTTTATTTTGGTAAATTACAGTACAGTGCAACCTTAATATAACAAATATCAATTTAACGATTTTCTCGATTTAACAACAACAAACCTCCTCCTCTTATACGCTCAAACCTAGTATGTTTTAAATAATAACACAAGATTTATTGTTTTGTTTCAGTCGGAAAACAGCAGTGACAACATCACGACAGCTACAGTTGATTGGGTGGTGAAAAAATATCTTCCCTTCTCATTTTTCGATGACGAAGCTACACAAGTATATTTTCGATGTATTTGCCCTAATATGGTGTTTCCTAAAAGGTCTACACTTAGAAGGAAAGTCAAAGAGCGATTTGAAGAGCTCCAATTGAATCTCAAGGAACGACTTCAACAATTATCATCTAAAATGTCTTTTACCATTGATGGGTGGACGTCAATTGCTGGTATGAGTTACTACGGGGTTACTATTCATTATATAGACAACGAATGGAAGTATCAATCTGTAGTTCTTGATTTTATACCATCACGCGGTCGACATACTGGGGAAGATATTGCAACGATTTTCCATGAATGTTTATTGGAATATGGCATAATTGATAAAATACAAGGTATCACGGTCGACAACGCAACTGCAAATACCAAATTTATGTATGAACTGGGCAAACAGCTGCCGCCACACTTTGATTCAGACAATCAACATTTCCGGTGCTTTGCTCACATTTTAAACCTTGGTGTACAAGATTTATTAAAGACCTTAGCATTACACTGTGAGTCTGACACTAACGCGCAAGATCAGCAGTACGAAGACTATGCAGACGAAACTGAGGATGAGGAAGATGAAGAATCTGCACCAAATATTGCTGACTCGCGTACATCTGTAGCAAAGTTACGCAGTATTTCCAGTAAAATAAAAAGAAGTGAGATAGTGAAGAAGAAGTTTCAGTCTGCTTGTGAAGCAGCTGGCGTGCCATCAAATCTAAATGCCATTCTTGACTGTCCAACGAGATGGAATTCCACACATGATATGATTGGATTTGGTTTAAAAGTGAGAGCGGGCATTGACATATTGTGCAGTTCTGTCACCGAATTAAATGATTTTCAAATCACAGCTAATGAATGGCAGGTACTCGAAAAATTACATAAATTTCTAATAAACTTTAAACTTTTAAGTACAAAACTTGGTGGAGACAAATATGTTACATTACCGCTAGTCATTGTATCATTCAATCTCTTGCTAGATAAAATTGAATCCATGGTAAAACAGTTAGATGAGAAACCTAATCGATCTGAAGTGGATGAAAGGCTCATTCTAGCTTTCCAAGCAGCTCGAGACAAAATGCTTAAACATTACAAGAAGAGCAACTGGATTTATTGTACTTCTTTAATTTTAGACCCAAGGCATAAGGCTCAGACTTTTGACCTGACAATGTGGGGGAAGCAACTTAAAACAGAAAGTCTGCGCAAGTTCAATGAACTTTATGAAGAATATAAAAGTCTACACTCACTGAACAAATCTCTGAAATTACCAGAAAAAGAAAATAAAGTATGTGATGAAGATGAAGACGTAATAGACTTTGATAAACTCTATGAATGTCCCTCGACGTCATCTGGATCTTGTCTTCAAGGCTTAGTGATAGACGAGTTGGAGGAGTACCTGAGAAAACCAAGAACTGCCAGCTCGGAAGACATTTTGGATTGGTGGAGGACGCATGAGACAGAGTATCCGATTTTATCGAAAATGGCCCGTGATTTTCTCTCAATACCTGCAACTTCAGTACCTGCTGAGAGGTTATTTTCTAAAGCATCATTAGTAATTAGAAAACATAGAAATAGGTTAAGTGATGAGTCAGCCAGATGGTTAATTTGTATTAATTCTTGGTCAAAAAAATTAATATAAAGTATCATAACCTAATGATAAAGCTGTTGATTTGTGTTGTATTTTATTTTTTATTCAAATAAATGATAAATCGTAAAACTCTTTTATTAAATTTCTTATAAGTTGAGGGTTCAATCTCTTTCTAGACAGATAAGTATTGTTCTTTAAAATACAGTCAAGTTATTGTAATTAATTTGTTTTTTACATGTTTTAGCAAATGTAAGCTTATAAATCATAAATGTTTATTAAGAAACAGTTACTTCCATGGAAAACGACATATAGGTCAGTTGATTTTTCGAATTTCTTATCAAATCTTCAGTTATTTATTAATCTGCTTGATCTTTACTATGGCTATGTTAATTCAAGCTCACAATGTTCCAATTCTAATACGTTTTTCTAAGATTTAAAGTAAACTTTAATAAATAGTAATAGACTAATAGGTAATTGCAAGACTTGCAAGACTCTTGCTGCAAGACCAAGACCAAGACCAAGACTGGGAGCGCAAGACCAAGACCAAGACCAAGACCAGGTGTATTGGCGCAAGACCAAGACCAAGACTGGCTAAGTCTCGTCTTGTTCTTGCATTTGGGCAACACTACCTTCCAGTCAATCCTTTGTTATTACTTATGACTTGTTTTACATACATGAGGCTGATTAATAAAATTGTTCCATTATTAGTAATATGTACGGATATTAGGGTGTTCGGTATCGTAGCAAGTGCTTATAAATATAGGTAATTAAATAAAGACCTATCGATGTGTTTACATAAAATATTCTGCAAATAAATTTTAGTTTTTTGAGGAAAACTATTGCCGTCATTGAATATTGTTCCTACCGAGAACAACTCTTGAGAAGTTTAACAGTTTATAGATAAGCACGTAACAAATAGTCTTTTATTACTTACTAGAATCGCATTTGTTATTTTTCTAAATAAGTATTTATTGAGTTTAACTTCCAGATCATTTTAAAATAATTAGTACTTTTTTGTCTAGATATTTTATATTGAAAGGTTCTAATTTTGATATAGACTGATAGATCTTTACGCTCGTGAAGAAGAAGATAACATTCGTAAGTTTGTAATCCAAGCTCAAGCCGGCGCTGAAGCAATATGGCAAGAAAAGATGAACAGACTACAATACCTTCTGGAGAAGCGGAAGAAAGAACAGGAAGAAAAATATAAGGACACACCGCTGTAAGCGAGATTTTTAATTTTTAGCTATTAATATCTAATCAGAAAAGGGGCTACAGAAGTAAAATTAAACCCTATGCCGCTATTCAAGTCTCACAAATAAGTGCGGGGCGCACTGACAATTATAAAACAGCAAAATAGTTAAACTAGTTCACATGTACTCGTATATGTTGTACTAATTGGTGTAATTATGATATTTCAAACATGGTTTTGATTCAAAAAGTGTGAAGTAAATCTGTCAAGTTTGAGCTCCTTTGGTTAGGTTTAATATACCAATACCTTTTAAGCCCCATATCTTGAGCAACTCAGATATTAATAATCAAAGTTTACTAACAACAAGTAACTACTATGCATAAATTACGTCATACGTCAAGGGATGGGGAGGGGTGAGAGTCGACGAAATGTGACATTGTGTGACAAGAGGCGGGGACGGACCCAAAATATAATTTATCTTTTTTTTATGTCACTAGGTCGGCATACAAGCGTACGGCTCACCTGATGGTAAGCGATTACCGTAGCTTATAGACACCTGCAACACCAGAAGCATCGCAAGCACGTTGCCGACCCAATCCCCAATCCCCCAGGACCTCTGGTCACCTTACTCACCAACAGGAACACAATACTGCTTGAAAACAGTATTATTTTGCTGTGATCTTCTGTAAGGTCGGGGTACTACCCCAATCGGGCTTCTCCATATTTTGAGCAGGAAATTCCTGCTGTGCCCTACCTCAGTTCTATCTATTTGAAATATTAAAGCATGATATCCGAACCAGATCCTATTAGTGATTAAGCTAAAAAATTAAAGTTGAAATCCATTTGTATTGTTTTAATAAACTTTCACACCTATGTTTGATTGATGTTGATTTTATTCAAAATAATTTAAATTGAAATAAAAATAATATCAAAACTGTAAAATATGTGACGTATCACTAGGTAAGGGGGAGTTCATAAATTTAACCAGCTGAGACAAGGAGGGATAGGGGTAAAAAATCGTGAAATTCATGTGACGTCATTTATGGATGGCCCCTTAATATACCTAAATTAACCAATTAAACTAGGTCGAAATGCGTACACGTTCTACCCTGTATATACAAATTACGAGCAAAAGAAGCGCAAGAAATACAACTGTACCAAATTAAAGAAAAACAAGCTCGCAAGATGGCAGAAATCGAGTTCGACAAAATGTGGCATGAGGTTGCCATGAAAGAGTCTGAAGCTCTGGTAATTCTTTCTTTTAATAGTAATTGAAGAATTTACTGCCAAATTTCTTCGAAATATCAAATAGCTAACAATTTTTTTTCCTATAACTTACCACTATGGTCACTTTGAGATTCCCCATATTTCCTTGACATCGTAGAATATTTTGTTTACTCTCACTAGGAGACTAATATATGCTTTCTGTTTTTTTCTTTACAAATTTTTAAAATAAGCATTCAGTCGCCTGTTTCTAAAATTAGCAACAGAGTGTACCTTGGTAACATCCACAATGCTTAATATAATATTGGCCAGATTGTAATATTGTCAATAAATCAATTAATATTTGATGTTCGAAACATAACTTACACCTAACAAATAATACGAGTTTTTTACACACAGGCAGCTCGCATGGAACAAGACGCAATAGAGAGACTGCGTAGAGACCTAGAGTGTAAGCAATATTCGGACTATCAGCTGGAACAGAAGCGGATACAGAGACAGAAAGAGAAGGAGATGTTGAAAGAAGAGGCGAGACGATTCAAGGCGTTATGGGATGAGGATATTAGGAAGGAAGAAGAGGGTATTTTCTAATCAATTTCTTAAAGTATAATTGCGAGATTACTCTATAGACCTGTTTTACTATGAAACACGATATTAGCATATCATGTTTCATAGTAAAAAATATTATTTATTTTACATTGGTATCTAACATTCGACAGATTATAAATAGTATTTAAATTTGTATATCACACTATTTTCAATAATAAAAGACATATTCTAATAAATAATAAATTTGAAAAAACAATTACTTGATCAATTTTTTAATCAGTATGTCTTAACAATGCTTCCGTATTTCCATTACTCATCTCATAAAATCTTTATATCACTAAAATAAATATGTCCTATAGTTAAAGATTTCTTTCTTACGCAACATAGTGTCTTTTAATAACATAAATTAGATACTTAATCATATAATCATAATTACAGCTGAAAGGCAAAGAGCAGAAAATCGAAAGGAAACAGCGCGTGAACGTAAGCGTATGATAGAAGAGAGACAAGAAACTCTCGCCAAGCAAAAAGCAGAGGCCAAGCTGATTGCCGACACATGGGACTCGCTTACTGGACAGGGCTTAGCCGATGAACAGGCCAAGATTGAGCTTAGAAGACGAAAGGAGGTAAAGTCGACTAATCAAATTCTTTTGATAAAAATGTGAAATTATTTTTGTGTATCGCACAAAAATAGATACAAGGGAAAATGTTACAAACACCAACGTGTCGTTCGAATGTATATAAAATCCTCCTGAGTCCAAATGTATTGTAATCTTAGACTTCACCTCTTACACTTTGATCATCATATATAAATTTTAAATTTTTTAAACTATTTTATCAAGGTGTTATGTCTGTATCTAGTTATCTTACAATTGTCTAAATTAATTAAACTACTTTTATATAAGTACATAAAATAATTAAATAAGTCATTAACTATATCACATGCAACGAATACGTTACACTAACTAAAATTGCGCTTCAGAGAGAATTAGATGAATGTAACAGAAAAATGATAGAACTGAAAAAACAATACGAAGAATTTGAGAAATCGGTTGAGGCGCCGCTAGCTGAAGAGGCGAAGAAGAGACAAGAGTACTTGGACCAGAAACGATGTGAATATCTCGCTTGGTCGCAAAAAACCAACAAAGTAAGTATATATAAACTTATGCAAATGAGCTAAATGCGAAATAGATATAAATTAAATATCTGGCTATAATTAATAACTGGCTGAAAACCTAAAAACACAAACATTAGGGCGACTTAGGAATTAAGAGTGTACCCTACCTCAAATTGCTTATTTTCCACTCGGCAGGATGTCCATATCTTTTAAACTACTAAATATTTAAGTTTGAAATTTATGTATGGTAAAGTTCAGGACATAAACTATCTTTCATATGTTTCGAAAACACGATTCCATAAAATTTTCTCGATAGAAAAAAATCGCAAAGTTACCTCTATTTTTGTATTAAAACCTTAATATCTCAGTAAATATAGAAGTTATGGACTTGAGATTAAGCATGGTAATTGAAATAAGTATGACGAACATTTTATATGTTGCGTTTTTTAAAAAATAACTATTGATAATGTTTGTGGGGAGAAAATACATATAATTCGCGTGATGAACAACCAAGCGCTCTCAATTCTCATGTGTATTTAGTACGGGTGAAATCTGAATTCGAGCTGAGGTAGGGTAGCCCCTTAACAGAAGAGCGTGTTTGTATTACACAAAACATATAACATATTTTTAACGTATACTCGTATAGGTACAAAACATTCTTGTGTATGCTTACTTCAAAAAAGAATTAGAGCCTAATCCATAGCTCCACAGCGGATTGTTGGTTAGTTTTTTTTTCAGAACGCTCACCTGCGCCACGAAACAAGTATTTTAGCACGCTAAAATGACTAAACTTTTTGAAAAATGGCACAGATAAAAATTGGTTATTCTAGGATATTTATTTATTTATACTTTATTGTATACCACAACTACATTTTAAACAATAAACACATTTAAAAAAATATTATTTATCCCATGAAAATGAAATCGGGCTGATAAAATTACGATGAAAATTATGACGAAAAGGCTGATATGTACGATTTTATTTTTGTGTTTACCCACACATTAGGGATTCTAAACATTTTTTGAATATCATATTCATATTCACATTCATATTTTGATATGATATTCAAAAAAAAAAGAAAAGGCTGATTTTATATAAGTATAATTCAAAACCGAATACGATGAATTAACATAATTATATATTGGTTTTCGTATTGTTATGACGTCTATATCTCATTACAATCACGACATGAACCCGGAACGGTGGCAGGAAATAAAACAATGAATGATAGCGACGAGAGAAGGTTGCCAATTAGACAATGTGGAGCATTTTTCCTTTTCGTTGTTCACGATTACTATGGAGTCATCGAGTTGTAGCGAGGATAGTTCTAGTAATTTCTTAGTAATTAAATAGTATTTTGAGGTATTGTTGCTATATTTAAATTCAAAGTACATTAATTATGTAAATTTTAAATTAAAATTACAAATGATGAATCCATTAGGAAAATTACTGTATAAAGTAGATCTCTTGACTATCGAGACTCTTGCATCATACATTCCTATAGAAAAAATTTCATTAACATCACGTAAATATGCATACATACGGACCAAATACTCATAGATATATTATTAGCCTTTTTTGGTATCGCAGGGGAACCCATTTACGGGTGATATCCAGGACGCCCGGGTAGGCAGTCCTAGACCGTATGTAAGCTTTAGCATTTGGGTCGCAATACCGACCAAACCCCTGCGGGAGCCTTCAGCCGCTTTAATTGGAGGGTTCCGGATTTGCAGACGACAGGATGCCTCTAGCGACAGGCTGGCCTCGGCGAAAAGGCCAGACTTCTCCATGGGGACTGTCCGGCTCACTTCTGAACAATCCTGATGACACTGTGTCTAGCAGGACCAAGTTTCCATCCCGGCCCGACACGGGCACAGGGGCGTTACTGGAGGCGCATTAAGTAGCGCCTCCTATGCACCCCCATTCGTCGCCTGCGGAGAGAGGCCTCGTTGACGGCCTCCTCTCTCACCTACTTGTCATTCTCTTTCTGGGACATTACAGTCTTGCAGAAGAAGACCATCGCCTTTCAGGACTCGTCGTCCGAGGACTCTCGTCCGATCGCGACGCAGCGCCACCCATCTCGGACACACATCGAGGGTGTGCTGGGCCGAGTCCATCACCGCGCCACAATCGTGACATACAGTCGTTGGCTCCCTTTGGGCCGTCCGACACAAGTATTCACCAAAGCAGCCGTGCCCGGTTAGAATCTGCGTCAGACGGAAGGTGAGAGGCTTGCGCTTACGGCGCATCCACCGCTCAAGGACTGGGCGCAAGGCAGCCGTTACGCGTGCGCCATACGTCCTCCCCCACCTCCGCATTAGTGCTTCTAGATACATCATTAGCCTCTCAAGCTCGGTATGAGAATTTGGTCTACATGTGTCCATGTTTTTTTTTTGAGATTTTTCCCATATGGATGTTTTTGATGTTCTGGTATTGCAGACGTCCATCCGTAGGCTGTAGCCTAGTCCGCCCGATGGTAGACTGTTACAACAGGACTGTGTGATAGGTTGTTACCCTAGTGGTATATTTTTTTTACTACATATCAGGTTAAAACAAGCCAAGGAATAGCTGTCCATTCGATGTTAAGTAATTGAGATACCTCCCGATAAACATTTTCACTTAATGCGTTCATAGGCTATAGTTAAAGGATAGTAGGGATAGATGAAAAATGAGTTTTTTTATATATATAACTATATCGGCAAACAAGCGTACGGCTCACTTGATGCTGATGGTAAGCGATTACCGTAGCTTATAAAGAAATAAATAAATATCTTATAAAATACACACACGGTCGTCTGTTCCTATGGTAATCAACTTAATGCTTGTGTTACAGGTAACAGCCGACTGTTATAACTGTTTTTTTTTTTATATATATAAATATACAAAGAAATAATACATATATAAATACAAAAATTACACCTAGACTCAGACGGGAATCGACGGCGATCCGCGGCACAGAAAGCAGGGCCAATACAAACTGCGCCAACTGGCTAGTCCGACCCTATCCCCAATTCTTCCCAGGAACTCTGGTCACCTTACTCACCAGCAGGAACACAACACTGCTTGAAAGCAGTATTATTTAGCTGTGATGTTCTGTAAGGTTGAGGTACTACCCCAGTCGAACTGCTCCATATATGGAGCAGGTAATTTCCTGCTGTGCTCTACCGTAAAATCTTAAGCAATGAAAAGTTATTTAAAAAAAGTTAATACTGAATAATTTGTATTTCAGTGAGTGAAATGATACTAATTTGTATTTTTTTTTATATAAGTATTATATTAGTTTTAAAGAATTAAAATGATTTTAGGAAGTCCGTCAAGCAATGGTTGATCAAATAAAAGAGAGGCAAAAGGCAAAAGAGGTTTTAATACAGAAAATAGCAGAACAGGACGAGTACCATAGACAACTGTTTGAACAAATTCAGCAGTTGGTCGACCATAAACAACTCACTGACGCACAGACTAGAAAACAACATCAGAAAGAAATACTGGCACAGATTGAATATAATAAGTTATTAAAGGTTTGTTTTTATGCAATTTGATTATCTCGATTAAGCACTTAATTTTCTAATCCATAACAGAATTTAGTATATTAATGAAATATTAAAAAGAAGTTTTTTACCTCAACATTATTGTAACAAGAATGAAATCAATGTTCTCTCCTTAACTATTTTAACTTAACACATAACTATTTTTTCAATAATTTGCAAAATAAATAGATGTACGTTTTTTTTCTATACTATTATATATACAAATATGACTAGACTAAAAAGATAAGCTTTTTATAATAGGAGCGAGCTCGTCAAGAAGAATTGGAAGAAATAAAGAAATGCCAGATCGCGACCGAAGAATATCAACAGGAAATAAATAAAATGTTATGCAGGTATGAGTACATAAATAAACAACGGTATTTCATTATCATGTGACGTGTCTTGCGGTTTTACATTCATACGTCCCAAACTGGAGCAAAAATCTGAATAGCTGTTGTGTTAGTCTGTGTTAACTTGCTATGATGTACTAAGTATAACATAAACTAAAATGTAATATAAAATTTAAATATCGTTCTATGTTACATAATTTTTTACCTTATTAGTCATAGTGTATGTAATTAATGTACATTCTGTAAACAAATAATACATTTTTATTCTAGCCGCGTACATACGTTGCACGCGGTGAGACATGTCAAGCTTACTACACAAGACATAATTAAATACATGTACACGATAAAATATATATAATTATCAACGTATATTTATATTAAAGTAGGGGTATTTTAGTAGTCGACTTTAATGACGACGCGTTGGCGCAACAGTCACAGCACTGGTTTGTGGCTGTAGCGCTGGCCGTTGCGGGTTCGATCCCCGCACATGACAAACGTTTGTATTGGCCATACAGATGTTTATCGTGGTCTGGGTGTTTGTTTAGTCCAGTCTCCCCACTGTGCCTCGGAGAGCACGGTAAGCTGTCGGTCTCGGTTGTTGCCACATACACCTGATAGCGATCGTTATTTATAATAGGGAATATATCCACCAACCCGCATTAGAGCAGCGTGGTGGATTTAGCTCGAATCCTTCTCCTACGTGGGGAAAGAGACCTATGCCCAGCAATGGGATATTATAGGCTGAAGCGAAGTAACCCTAATATAGTAGATGTATGAGCGTTGCTATAGATCCCCTGAAAAAAATATTCGAACTGTACAAAATTTTAAAATTAACTCATACCATCCAAACATTTTGTTGAGGATGCAGCAAGATATGTCCTTCTCTAAGTCTCAACCTTACAGAAGATCACAGCTAAATAATACTTCCCTTGAGCAGTGTTGTGCTCCTGTGGTGACTAAGGTAGCTAGACCTCCTGGGTACTGTCAAGGCGTTTGCGATACTTTGGTGTTGCTTCTGGGCCGTTCACTTTCTTGTGAAATTGGTCGAATAAAAGAAAAATATCACTTTGTGATGTAGATAGATTGTGGTACTTATTGTTCTTTATAATATATACAATATATATACTGATTGTATGCAAATATTCATAATATCCTCGCTCGCATGTGGTCAGCTTAGTAATGATAGAAAATTAATATCTTTATTAATACTGTGTTCGTACGTACTTCCAATACAAATAAGATAAATAGAAGCCAGTGACAACAATATGCGCTGCTTCTATTTGACTGACAATGATGAGCTCAGCAACGGTAGATTTTTTTTTAATGTCACTAGGTCGGCAAACAAGCGTACGGCTCACCTGATGGTAAGCGATTACCGTAGCTTATAGACGCCTGCAACACCAGAAGCGTCGCAAGCGCGTTGCCGACCCAATCCCTAATCCCCCAGGAGCTCTGGTCACCTTACTCACCAACAGGAACACAATACTGCTTGAAAACAGTATTATTTTTCTATGATCTTCTGTAAGGTCGAGGTACTACCCCAGTCGGGCTGCTCCGTATTTTGAGCAGGAAATTCCTGCTGTGCCCTACCTCAGTTAAGTTAGATAAGAAGTTAAGATATGTACTAATTGGGTGTAAAATTAAACCACATGGTTTATTTTAATCCATCCATCCCATATTTATCTTCAAATATTTATTCCACACACTTTTATCAAAAATATACTTGTTTCGGAATCCATAAGAAATCGTAAGCTAGCTTCGTAAAGCTTCTTTACAAACGCTTGAGTTGGGGAGTAGGCTGGTGAATGCGTGTGACGAGAGTGTTACGAAAAGTGTGATCGGGTGAAGTGAACGTAAGTTGAGAGTGAGACATAAGTTAGATGGAGCTAATGAAGTATACCTTCGGTCGTGTGGTCTAAATCGCACTCGTTTATTTTTATTATTAGATATCTTAAGAACTTGTCTAAGGAGTCTATTGAATATGAAGGCAGAAAAATTCTTGAATTTTTTACGATAATTTTTTTTAGTTTCTACCATAATAAAATATCTATGAGTTATGAATGAATCAGAGCGATCTGTCAAAATTAAATTTATTCAAATTCAAAAACACTTAAAAACGTCATTTTACAAATTAAAATTTTAATAGTGACACATAATTAACATTGATAAGCAAGTTTGTTCCTTTTTCTAAAGATAAAACCGCATCGATTTGCCGATAAAGGAATGACGTCATTCATTATTGCATGCGCACTGCATAATGCACTTGAATACTACACTGTTCTTTATAAACATAAAACACTTGATATCATTTATTTAGTTATTTCATATGAAGTAAAATAGGACTCACTTTTTGTTAGTAACTATTTAACTTAATAAATATATTAGTATTTAATATGAACAAAAATTATACTTGGATCTCTACTTCTCGGTTCCATTCGAATTATTAGTAAGGACAAAATAAAAAACTACGTTTAAAAAACTAACTTCAAAAACTAAAAAGCAAATAATAACTTGATATAGATTTAATTTGAAACACTTCATTGTCTTTTCTTGTACACCTACTAATTTTAATCAAATACTATTGTTTGTACTGTGTACCTACCTACTGATAGTTTTGAAGTCGGTGCTAAACCTTACACAAAATAAAACTTAATATTAAAAATATAAAAAGCCCAATGAAATTCCTACTACGCTTGGGAAGTTTTGTTCTAGACGTAACCCCGCTCAAGGTAACGGCGAGTCTTACATTTGGCTTGCAAACATGCAGGTGAAACCGCAAGGCAAATGTAGTCATTAACATTAATATTAAAAGCGTAACCAGTAATGATAAAACGAAAAAAAGGGCAGGAAAACATTAATAGGGCACGAACTAACATTTAAGGACGTGACAGTGTACTGGGAATATTAATTAAATTCCGCGTTTTTATTTGTAATAAACTTCAGTCGCACTTTGTGGGTTACACTATATTGTTGAATCTATAGTTAGTTGTTTACATTTAGAAATATATAGGTAATATTAGAAAAAAATATATATATTCGACTTGTTAAAGAAATTATTAAGTGTTTCAGAGTTTAAATGTAAGAAATAAAAAAAATTACGTTAATTCACTCATTAATTTGAATTATTGACATTCAAGTGTTAAAGATTACTCCAAAAGTTGTAATCAAATCTCGATGAAATTTAAATGTGACCACATGATAAACACCGGCTTTCGATTAAATTAAAAATCATCAAAATCGGTACACGCAGTAAAAAGTTACGCGGATTTTTGAGGGTTTCTCTCGACTTCTCTGGGATCCCACCATCAGATCCTGGTTTCCTTATCATGTACTACACTTAGGATATCTCCTTTCCAACAAAAAAGAATTATCAATATCGGTTAAAAATAGCAGGGATGATTTCACTAAAGTCACGTAGAGAGGAATGAAGAAGACACGAAAGAGATTAATCAGTAAGGTCGAGATTATAATCTCAATAGAATATTGAAGACTGGATGATGGTGAAAATGATAAGCTTCTTAATAACATTAAATAATGAACACAAATATGAAATGCTTTAATATTTTTGTACTCGCTTTTACCCGTGACTTCTTACTTATGGAGTAAGGAATGACAATTTCACAACTATTGTTTGTAATAACTCCTGATCCATATTGTGTATCAAGATAAACGCTACGACAATTCTTATATTAGATCTGTGGGATACAGTCCTGAAAACCACATCCAATTTCACATACACTGCGCATGATACTGGAATAAACATATACTCGTATGTAGATAAAAAATCTCAAATACTTTTTTCAAGCACATATAAAATTTGTATTCACTAAATATCTCTGATTTATCGATAGCCATCGCTTATATGTAATAATATGTATGTGTATGATATGTAAATAAATAATTTATTTTTGCAGGCCGTTCTTTAGCGAAGAAATCCACCCTTTCATGAAGCAAATGGCTAAAGGGTTATCGATGAAAGAAAAATGTCCCTGCTCAAGACCTGACTATTGCAAATAATTTCAATAGAAATTGAGAAAATGAATTATTGATTTTGGTTTTTTTTAATAAAATTTTGTTTTAAAACTTAATTACTTTTTATTTCTCCTGGACTGCGATAATTTGTTTAAGGCCGGTTTCACTAGTTGTGGATAGTGTATCCTGCAAATAAGGTACGAATAGACTTTAACTAACCATTAGATAACCATCCAACTGCTGCCTTTGAAATACACAGGCCGAAGACGGGCAGCAGCGTCTTCGTTGCTACAAAGCCAGTACTGCGGTCACCAACACGTCTGCCCAGCGTGGTGACTATGGGCAACACACATGAGTTCACGTTATTTTTGGCGTAAACTTGTGGAGGCCTATGTCCAGCAGTGGATTGTATAGGCTGTAATGATGAGACTTTAACAGCAGGAGGTCGAATAGGCCATTAGGACTCGTTTCTCTTCAATTAATAATCCACAAAATAGTGAAATTCGATGGTAAAGAAAACATAACATCAAACTTTTATCTGTTGGATACCATTATTCGTCCAATAGCGTTGCCCACAACCAGTATAACAGATTCATAATGTATTAGGTACTATTTTGTGTTAAAAATTATTACGTTTAAAAAAGTACACTTTTTTAGCTATAAATTGTTTATATTTGTTATTGTTGTGCTAATTGTCGATTGCAATCTTTTAGTTATTAAATAGTTCCTACAACTATAAATTACCATACTTACCTAACTAATAAAATTCGCATGTCATATTTACAACTGTATGTCATTATTGTTTAAATAGTCATTGTAACAGATACATGTTAAGTCAATTTTAATCTAAACCAATATTATAAAGCTGACGAGTTTGTTTTTTTGTTTGCTTGAACGCGCTAATCTCAGAAAATATCTACTTATCACGCTAAGACCAATGATGATGATGATGATGATGATGATGAAATATCATCTTGGACTCTAACCTTCGAGAAATCATCTATTACGCCAACCAATTAGTATTCTTGTGTTCTAATTATTATTTTTAGAAAAAAAAAAACATTACATTAGGTGAGTTGGTGTAATTAATGTTAAAACCTGATATATTAGACATACAATTTTTTGTTACAAATTTCATGAACAAAATTCATGACAAAGAAATAGGCGCAGATAATTTATATTTATAATTGTCAAAAAAGAATAGTTCTTTTGCCTTAAGGTCTTGTGTTACTCGTTGTTAAAAAAATCTGAGAAGTTCGAGTGGTATTCTCAAAATAGTTCCGTACAACCACATAATTTTTAACAGATTATACGTTAACGTTGGTAAAATACGGCTAATTTTATGTGCTCCAGTAGATTACCTAACTATTTTTTACAGTTGTAATACCAAACTACTAAATAAATGTTATGTTAAAATTAAAGTTCATATCTATAAATGTACGGCAAAAACCTTAACAGGTTTGTATAGTACTGCTTTCAAATAGTGTCGTATTCATGTGGTGAGTGAGATGGCAAGAGCTCCTGGGGGTAGGAGGGTGGAGATTAAGGTCGGCACCCCGATCGCAACGCTCCTAGTAGCAGGCAGTGCAGGGGTCTAAAAGTATACGGCGCCACACCCGGTTGCCAGGTCCCGGGGGGCACCCGACAGGTTATAATGTAAGTACTATAGTAGTTATCTGTTACGAAGCTGTCATTCCATAAAATTAAGCTTCGATAGGGGGGCGCCAAGGTACATCTAGCATCCCGGCGCCAAATAGGCTAGGGCCGGCCCAGTTTGCCATATTAGTTATATAAAAAACGTGTACAGATTGTATACGGAATACTAAAATCAACTAAACATTATATCTCATAATATCCTTGACATTGTTATCTATCATTCGGCGTATCTCACGATTCTCGGAAACCGTACTACGTGCGGCGTCCTCATAATTTTTTGTAATTCCATGCGTAACACGTCTTCTATGAGACAAACATGTCGATAAGATGATACTAGATAGCTACACTACATGGTACAATCAGGAACATTGGTCTAGGAACAATTTGAATATATTGCAATGTCATTAAGGCTGAAGTAACTTTTATTTGTGGGTTCGTAGGCGCTAATAACTATATATTATGTCGTCCTTACTTGCTCTTTGATTTTGTAGAGCATTGTATATTAAAAAAAGATTGCATTTACGTTGCACCAAAACTTCGTATTAATCATACACGTACTAGGCTACTAAGAAATTTTTTATTCAAAAATTATATTAGAATACTTGTTTTTTTTTTTTTTTTTTTAATTTAATGACACCCTGTTGTTGGAACCACCTTGCTTGAATTGCCTTAGTCGCAAACAATTTATTGTCATTTCTTAATTTCTCTTTCTCCAACTTATTGTTAAACTGAATTAAATCAAAATTAGAGAACGTTAAATCTTAAACTTTCGAATCAAAATAAAAAAATATTTTTATTTAAGTTGGTTAAGACTATTCAAAATAATTTTGAATAGTCTCTCTACAAAATAAAAATATATTCGTTTTTTATACCTACGTTAGCTATGTGAAGAGAATTATGTATGTGAAGAATGTAGTTATGAGAAGCTACCACCGACTCGGAACAACAATATAGGGATATAAATTAAGGTCACACAAAAGGTTTGATTGTAAAAATCTTTTAAGCTCGATGGTATGATAGATCGTCTTCCACTCGGGTAACTAGTAATTTAACTGTACTTAATTAAATTGGGCACGGTATTCTCGCAAATTTTAACGCAATGTTTATAAATGTTTAGTACTTTTGTTTTTCGTTCTTTTTTTGTATTGCGATATTTTTAATTACATACACAAGAAGATCGTTTGTGCTTTTGATTAGGTATTTTATAAAATAAGTCTTAAAGAGCGTAAATCTTACGGAGAACTTAAAATAAAATTATACAGGGGTGTAAAATGTCTACGGAATATTTCTTCTTAGCGCAATAATTGCAATATTTGAATAACAAATGCGTCTGTTCTGAAACAATAAACCTCAAACATGCTTCCGTACTTTTAGTTTCTCAATGACTGTACATTTGAACAACGATTTTCCTCTAGGAAGAACTTAATTTATGCCAATAAAAATATACTTATTACGAAGGCAACTTGTTACACTGTGATTTCATTCTTAAAGTTTTCCTTAAACATCCTGAACTATATAAGCCTTACGGTCTAATTCTCGGCGCAGTTCATCACAGCATTCCAAGATGAACACTAAGCTTGTTTTATTATTCGCTTTCGCGAGTGTTGTGTCGAGTAACGATCTAACGATCGGATCGGATACGGAAGGAAGAAAAATATTCGATGAAATAAGACAAGCGAATCCGGCTATATGGAGGCAAATCGAAAATGTCACCATCATTGCACCGAGCGACGAAGTTATAAGCAGAGTCGTGGTCACAGATATGAGGCCAGAAAAAGATGGCGATGTACAAATTGTGGCCGGCGGTGAAAGAAAAAATAATGTCACCATTGAACTCAAAAGTCCAACGGTTTTGAGAGGTTACGAATTTCATCTTGAAGTGTACAGTGTTCCTGAGACAAAATTAACTGACGCTGAAGAAAATATATCTGAGCCTACGTTGACCACAGATCAATCAAGCGTACCTGAAAATAGTGAAGCGTCACAAGACACAGATGGAAGTGGTGACAATATTGAAACATCTGAAATGCCTGACTACGTAGAAAAAACAACTGAAACAGCTGAAAGTTCGACTAACAATGGCATTCCTTCATTAGTTGGAAGAGTAGACGGGGATATTCTAAGACCAGCTCGTGAAACGTACGATGATAATAATAATCCCAAAACACCCGTATCCGAAGGCTCTTCAAACCTACACCCTTCTGTAGTTGCAGGTGACTCTGATGTAACGACTACTGAAAATGTCAAAATTGGAATGGATTTAAGTGATGAAGCGACCAGTGAGTCAGAAATGGCACCGAAAATTTACGAAAACGAAAAAGTTACTGATGCACCTGAATCTTTTGATAATAGTAAAAACATACCCGATTATCCTGCATTAAGCATCTTAGATTACATTAAAAGTAAAGAAGGAGCGAGAAGTATTCGTTACACACAGGTTGAAACAAGCGAGACTAGTCAAGACGGTACCACAACAGAGAGCAATATACAAAGTACACAAAGTGTAGATATGTCCTATACATCATTACCAGCAGCAGAGCCCAGTGGCTCTCGTAATGAGGACGACACTGTCGATTTAGTTCCTCCCGTAGAAACTGATTATAATACTGATTTTTCCTCAAATGATGAAAATACGGAAAAACCTATAGAAAATTCTACAACTTTGAACAGACCTCGGGCAGGCCGTGGCTTAGACACCGATAATATACAAGAACAGGCCTTTGCAACTGAAATTCCCATAGAAATTACTACGACAGATAACGAAAACTCTGAAAGTAGTACAACAAAAGTGCCAATTGATGATCAGTTAAGGAATACTCGAGACGCAAGAAAAGACCTAGAAGATAATGAGTCTAATGATCTTAACTCTTCACTTTATCCTACTCAAACCGAAACGCCTTTATGTAACATACTCAATAACGGCGATAAACAGGCAAATGCTCTCAATCCTAACGTCTTAATACTCAATGGCGATCAACTAACTCTGACACCAGATAATTATAAATTACAATTTGGAATTCCAATCGTTCTAATTATCGGTAGCAACACCAATATTCCTACGATTAAAATAATTGCAGAGAGCGTGAGTGATGAAAATAAAGTC
Organism: Melitaea cinxia; assembly: GCF_905220565.1. NCBI lineage: Eukaryota > Metazoa > Arthropoda > Insecta > Lepidoptera > Nymphalidae > Melitaea > Melitaea cinxia. The sequence goes on from NC_059415.1 coordinate 3,686,809, forward strand.
GACATTCAACCATTACAAGGCTCAGTAGAAGAAAACTTACCTGAAGAGAAATCAAATGACTACCCTCAAGACAAAGAGATTCAAGAAGACGATTTTGTTCCAAATCCTGTGACGAATGACAATTTCGTTCCAAACCCTGTGATGAATTACAATTAAGATAGTATTGTGTAATTATTTATTATATGTTTTGAGTATTTTGTAACTATTTATTTAAATACACTTAGAAGTTTACAAAATAAATCAATTCATTTCGTTATATTTATTTAATTCCTACAAAAAACTTACAAAATATATATGTATTGATAGATAATACATACAAAATTGTAACGTCTCCTTTTGAATAAAATAACGATGTCTTTATAATATTGATGAAATAAGATATCTTTAAATCAAACGTCAGATCGTCAATCAGTACGTCAGATTATAAACGTTCAATAGGTTTCCCTTCAAAACGCAAGAACAAATTTGCATTTGCTATTCTTTGAATAATATCTATAAAATACAAATGTACCTAATCATAGAAACAATTTTTCATACGCCTTAAAACCTATTCATAACGTACGCCGCAACGTACGTTATGGATAGGTTTAGTTTATATATATTTTTTTTAATTTAATACTAAATTCGCACCTTAGAAAAAAGAAAGATTTTAAGAAGGTAAAGATTTCTTACTTAAAAATATTATTGTTCAAATACTGTTTTTGTAAAAACATTTTAAAATAAAAAATATCAGTGTTTTTTAGTACTAGTTGTAACTGCACAAAGAACTTAAATAATACAATAATTAATTAGATCAGAGTTTCTTAAATGATATGGTAAAAACAGCATGGAATATATTTGTCAACGATATTGCTATTAATTGGTAACACGAGCTTAAATATTTCATGCTTTCCCTTAGAGATACCTACGCATGTATTTAGTCTGTAGCTTCCCACTTATGAGCATGGGCCTCTTTCTTTATGTAGGAGAAGGATTGGAGCTTAATCCACCACGATGCTCAACTGCGGGTTGGCGGATATGTTCCCTTAGAATGAGTAACGATCGCTATCAGGTATTTATGATAACAATCGGGACCGACGGCTACGCGAGGCACGCTGGGAAAACCCACAAGGACAGACATCCAAACTGGAACGAAATATTTGTATAAATACAAATATCCATTCTGTGCGAGAATCGAACCCGTAAACCGTCGGTGTTTTAGGCGATTACTCGCACCACTACACTAAAGCGGTTGTCTACTAAAGATGACACTGATCAATTCGTATTGTTTTCATTTCCTATGATCATTAAATATCCTCGGCAATGTTCCGCCGGATTTTCGGCGACCGACTAACCGACTACAAGGTCAGCCGAATATCGGGTATCCGACTAAACTGCTACCCGTTTCATCCTACTTTCAAACATATCTCATAGCGATTTACCAGATAGCTATGTTTTCATGGATTATTTTTTATATCTATCCGGCTCAGCGGTTCATCAATTATTTATATTCTATTTTATTTATTTATTTTATACTTTATTGTACACCACAAATACGTTAAAAACAAAGCATAAAGATGGGTATAGACTGCAAAGTATAATGGGCAGACTTACGGCTAATTTGCCATTTTTTCCAGACAACCCAGACATAAAAAAGAAACTTATCATCGAAATTGGGAATAATTTCTACTACCAACAAAATATCTATAATAACGATTGTTGAAATATGTTAATAAATATATTTCAATTTCATATGTTGAAATATGTTAATAATAAAATGAAATATGTAGTCGGCTTAGTAGGTACCTTTGGTACCTACTAAGCCGACTACAGAAAAAGGAGGAGGTTCTCAATTTTATATGTGGGTATGTTGCTTCAAAACTTTTTGAAAGGTGGATCGATTTCAATGATTCTGGTTTTAATCGAAAGGTGGTGCTTGTCATGTAGTACTATTTAAATTTAATCGAGATCTTACAAGTATTTTTCAAGTTATATCTAATAATGCGTATTTACTTGACTATTTTTTCGTTGACATAACTTTTTACTAGGTGTACCGATATTGATGATTCTTGTGTTAATCAAAAGCTGATGCTTGTCTTGTGGTATCTTATATATCGATGGCTCCTAAGTATACTGAGTCAACTCTACTTTTAATAACTTTATTTTTTTGTTACATAGGTAGATAGGAAATGAAGTAAATGTTATTAATATCTTAAAAAATTAAATTATCAAAAGTTGTTAGTCGACTCAGTATACTTAGGAGCCATCGATATAAAATTCTTGTGTCACAATGTTAATTACTATACTCCTCCGAAATGGCTAGACCGATTTTTATGAAATTTTATGTAGGTACATAACGGGTAGGTCTAAGAATCGGCCAACATCTATTTTTAATGTCAAGGGGAAGGCATTTAGGGGGGTTAATAATATATATGGCAAAACAACATTTTTATTTCCTTTTTTGTAGCTTTGAAGAAAATTTATTAAAAGAACATTTAAATATATATATACTAGTTGGTACTCGCGACTTCGTCTGCGCAGGATTAGTAAGTATTTTGAGTAGCTTAATATCTTCTCAATATTTATTTTTATACAAAAATTCATAACAATCAATTTATTGTTACTACCAAATGTGCTTTAGAAATATATTATCAATTTTATTGTATTTATGGTTCACTGTTTTTTGCGATAATGGCTTACTCATAAAAGATAGATATATGCTGTCGCGGACTTTTTTGTTGGACTAATTAAGATAAACGTTTCTCTTATACATCATAATTATAGTGTAAACTCTACAGTTATTGCAGCGCACGCCAGAATAGCTCGCAAATGGTAGATTTTTTAACCGACTTCCAAAAAAGGAGGAGGTTCTCAATTCGACTGTATTTTTTAATGTATGTTACATCAGGATTTCGACAAATTTTCTTTTAATCGAAAGGTGGTGTGTGTCAATTGGTCCCATTTAAATTTATTTGAGATCTAACAACTACTTTTCGAGTAATATCTAATAATGCGTTTTTACTTGACGCTTTTTTCGTCGACCTACGTTGTATTATACCGCATAACTTTCTACTGGATGTACCGATTTTGATAATTCTTTTTTTGTTAGAAAGGAGATATCCCTAGTTTAGTACCATGATAAGGAAACCAGGATCTGATGATGGGATCCCAGAGAAATCGAGGGAAACTCTTGAAAATCCGCTATAACTTTTTACTGGGTGTACCGATTTTAATAATTTTTAATTTAATCGAAAGCCGGTGTTTATCATGTGCTCACATTTAAATTTCATTTTATTGAGATCTGATAACTACTTTTTGAGTAATCTTTGATAACGCGTAGTTACTTGACTATTTTGTCGTCGATCTACGTTGTATTACTCGTCGATGTAATTGATGTCGTTTTTTTTTCGTTTGCGAGCAAACACAATTATATACTATGTAGTGATATATATTCACAAAAAAGCTAGTCAGCCGTCAAATTCAAAAGGTCAGCTAGGTTATTTTTTTATATGATCGCATAAACGTATAATTCTAGATTTTTACTTTGTTATTCGCCTTGATTCGTATGGACCAACGTCATAAGTACGTAAGTAAGGTCTTACTTTTATCATTGCTACACAGCAATGGTGGTTTATTTAACTAATGTCCAGATCATATATCCAAAAATCGATTTTCTTTGGAATTTGCATATTTACGCTCTTAAAAATTAGCTTTAAATTTCATCACGTGCACCAACAGTTCCTTCTCTACGATAAGGGCATACGGGGCCCACGCTCGGGATCCCCGACTTAAAGGAGCCCCGAATGACTAAAGGGGGCCATTGACGGTCAGTTCAACTGATCAGTTTAACTGATAAGTTTTGCGCGCTCTCCGAAATTTGATCGTGAGTGTAGAACCATCGCTCCAGAGTTTTAACTGACGACGCGCCACGTAAATCCATCCCGGCGCGTCGCGCCGAACTAGGATTGTTGATAAAATATCGATATATCGAAATATCGATATTTATTACTAATATTAATTTGATATTGAAATTTTAATATCGACACTCGATATTTTGAAGTAAAACTTCTTTACGCACACTTGACTTGGGAAGTAAGCTGGTAAATACGTACTGAGAGTGTCACGAAAAGTGTGATCAGGCGAGGCAAACGGAAGTTGAGAGGGACACATTAGTTAATGAAAGTAGAAAGAGAGACAGACTTATGTTTCGTAACGCTTTGTTTTTATTAAGTAAATTTTTATTATTTTATTTTTTCTCGTCAATTATTTAAACTAGAACATAATGATAAGTTTATTATGTTCTACTTTAATCCACTAACTTCTTCTAATCTACTGAACTTTATTTACACTACATTATTTTTTTAACCGACTTCCAAAAAAAGAGGAGGTTCGGAGGAAATGTAATTTTCGTAGGCGATTCTTCACACAGAGAAAAAGAAACAACTTCATCCTCATGGGATAGACATGAAAATATGATATTACTCTTGAAAAATTTGTCTAATGACTTTTTGTCACAATTTTTGTTACCTACATACCTGCTGAATTAAGGCAGTATTTAGATCAACCAAATATTTCAAAGTCATTAAATGCACTAAAAATTTGGATTGATAGTAAACATTCTACTCTGGTGCTATCGGAAATAGCTGTTGAATATTATTTAATCAAAAAACAAAAAATAAAGCTGTTAAATATTCGATTTCTTTTGCTACATCTAAGGACGACCGGGGCTAATGTGTTCACGGGGCAATGGTGTCTTGTCTATGTTTTTGGCCTTTATTTCGATATATACGATTTACGCCATCTATTAAACAGCAGAGAAACTATTTGGTTACGAACTCACGCAATGACGATAGCTCCAATATCACTACTTTACCGACACGGCCATTTTTTCAAAGTCGTCAGCTATTTGGTGAGATTGACGGTTGTGCGTGTAATTTTTAAATTCGTTTTTTTAATTAAAATTGTGGGTGATGTAAATTTATTTCAAGGTAAGTCGAAGCTTAATCAACTATTTTTTCATATTCCATAATAGTTTTATCATTCTATAGACAGTTTATGGACATACGAGTATAGCTACATTAGCCCCTGTAGTTTTGTAGCTAGGGGTTAAAGTAACTTTATCGATAGTCACAATAACCCCTTGATTTTGCCTATGACGTTGGGAGTCTCTAGTGATGATAAACTTTGTCGATAAATAAGACATATGAAGATACATGTACGTATGCCTCAATGTAATTATGTATGTGTATGTTTTATGTATGTATGTATGTATGTATGTACGTATTTATGTGTGTATATATGTGTTTCATACATTATATACTAAAATATTTACTTATTTATATGTTTTTTTTTCTTTTTAATAATTATGTAAGTTTATCATATTCTAGTTTTTATCTATTTATAATTGATCTTTACTCCTTAATTTGTGCACACCTAAACCACTGCTACTGTATCGTGTCCTGTACCCAAAGGTTATCTGGAAGAAATCGCTATTTAGCGATAAGATCGCCTTTGTACATCTTCTATTGTATCTTTCTTTATATGTGTCTGTATTTCGGTGTACATTAAGAATAAATAAATAAATAAATAAAAAATACATTTTACGTTAAAGTAGTATTAAAATAAAGGCTTGTTTTAGATGGTGCGTCACTACAAGCGAAAAACTAATGACTCATATTCTCAAGAGTCATTACAAAAAGCTATTGAAATGGTCAAATCAAAAGAAATGACCACATACAAGGCTGCTGCAATATTTGGTGTGCCTCGATCAACTATTCTAGCCCGAGTAAAGGGAAAACGTGGTGCGAAATATGAACATCGTGGTAGACCAACTACATTCACGGCGTCTATTGAAAAAAATATAGCCGGAGTTCTACATACTATGGAGCAGTGTGGATTTGGTTTGACTAAAAGAGAAGTTATTGGACTAGTAGGCCAATATGTGACTCGGAACAACATCACCACTACTTTCAAAAATAGTTTACCTGGAGACGATTGGTTTATTAGGTTTACCAGAAGAAATAAGCTTTCTCTTAAAAAGCCACGAGCAGTCGAAATTGCTCGCAAAAAAGCTGCAAATCCTTATGACGTACAAGAATTTTACGATTTGTTGGAAAAAACTATATCTGAAATTGATGTAAGACCAAGTCGTGTATACAATCTCGACGAAACGAGTTTCAATCTCGATCCTTCAAAAAGTAAAATTGTAGGGGTTCAGGGGTATTCGTGCACAAGAACAACAAGTACACCTGGGCGTGAAAATATTACCGTGCTATTAGGAGCTAATGCATGTGGTGAGAAAATTCCACCTTTAATTATATTTAAAGGAACCTATCTCTGGAATACTTGGTTGTATGAAAACGATAATAATACCACGTATGCAGCCACGCGTAAAGGTTGGATGGAAACACCTGTTTTTGAAAGCTATTTTGATAACGTCATCATCCCGAAACTATGTACGAAAAAAGAGCCCTTACTTATAATTTATGATGGACACTCAACACACTTGGACATAAATATTATTGAAAAAGCTGCAGCTAACAATATAACGATAATAAAGCTACCACCTCATACGTCACATATTTTACAACCACTTGATATCAGTACGATGAAATCTATGAAAGACCGATGGGACAAATATTTGGTGCAATGGCAAAGAAAGAATATTGGCAAAAAACTGCCTAAAAGCGAATTCTCACGTATAATGACCGAAGTGTGGAATGAACTAGAGCCTGACATTATAATTAACGGATTTCGCAAAGCAGGAATATGGCCAATTGATCGCCACCAAGTTTCGCAGGACAAATATGATCAATTAGCTTTGAAAAGATGGGAAAATCAGAAGAAATCCAATGAAAATATTAATGAACATATAAGCTTAGGTGAAAATAATGAAGGAGAAAAAACAAAAGAAGATTTAACATACCAGAAAGAAAATATAATCATGGAAAACGAACGTGAAGAAAGTAAAGAGAACTCAGATAATAAGGAAACAGAGGAGAAAAACGCAAATAATAGTACGATTGTAAAGAATCCTGGAATGTTTAAATTACAATTGCCACAAAAAATTTCAAACGAAAACCACTATACAGAAAAAATTGTAATTTTAAAAGATGAAATAATAAAAACACCAAATTCACAAAATTCAATCACAGCCGAGCCAACTCGTCCTATGGTCAACCACTATAAAACCAACGAAACCAAAGAACATATTATTAATACTACTGTTACTTTTGAAGAACTGGTATTGCAGACTATTTCTCGAGGAGACCAAAATACACCTATAAAAAAGAAAAGAATCGGGAGAGGTGCAGAAGTAATTACTCATAAAGAAGCTATTGCTAGAATAAAAAAGGAAAAAGAGACAAAACTTGCGAAATCCGTGAATAAGAAAAAGAACACCACTGCCACAACAAATATAAGAAAAAGGAGTACAAAAAACAAAGAAAATAAAAAATCCAAGAAAAAGACAAAGAAAATAGATAAGGTTGAAACAAGTAACAGTGATATAGAAATGAGTACGCACAGCGATTCGGATCTTTTGGATTTGAAATCTGATATTGAAAATGAAGCGATTATAATGGAATGTATAGAAAATAGAGAACTTGAAGGAAGCCAGATAGTGACAAATATGATAGGTCAAATAGATCTTGAGAAATTTGAAAGTAGCCCAAAGATTGGTGGCCAAAAAAATAAGAAAATGATGGTTAATAATATTGATGACGAACAATATGTGAGAGGTCAGGGCATGAAAGAAAACCATGAGGAAATTTTAATAAATATGCAGCCTAAGGAAGTTTTAGGAGATCAAGACATACAAGATATGTATGATGAGGCTGACGGTGGTATATATCTAGATGAGACTAAAGAAAGCTGCTTTATTGAGGTAAAGAATGAAAAAAAAGCAGAAAGAAAGGATATCAAACAGGTTAAAAAAAATGAAAAACCAAGAACTATTAAGGTATCCATGTTATCAGAAGTAAGAGACACAGCAGATAACCATCCATTTTTGGTCTTCAACAAATACGATCCCCCTAAATCAACAGAAAAATACACTCATTCAGTGCTTAGGGATCAGAATTTTAATACACCCAATCAAAAAATACAAAACTCTATTTTGGATGATTATTTTGCAGCAGGTTGTAGTAAAGAATCAGAAAAAAACACCTGTGTTTCATATGATATAAATGACTGTATTATAGTAAGGTACATATTTAAGAAGAAAGTCAAATATTTTGTGGGAAAAATAATCTCTAAACTAGGAAACAAATATGAAGTATCCTTTTATGTCCAACACGGAAAGAATGACAGCACAATATTTAGGAAACCAAAGAAAATGGATATTGATACCATAGATGAAGAGATGATTGTGAAACCAGTTCAATTAATAGCTTTGAATCAGCAAGAATTAGATTTTGCTTTCTTTGAAGATGATGATTTGGTGTATTTTGATTGTTAGTTGGAAAATGTTGAACTTGATTAGATTTTCAAATACTTAATATACTGCTGCTTAATATTTTTGTGATTTTTTAAGAAATACATACTTAATAGATATTTTGATAATTATTTTAGCATTTATATGAGTGATATTCATTATAAATAAGTATAAATGCATTGCATGTTTGCGTATCGTAGCCGACGTGCTTTGCAATCATCTGGTACCGCGTCGCGATCAGAGGCTCATTGAATAGGAACAAACGGTTGAGTTTAACCGTCGTACATTTATATTTATATTATTATAGTATTTTTTATCCAGATGAAGAAGACTTAATTCTATTTCAAGCTTAAGTATTTTATAAAGATGTGCTTTGACTTTTGAAAAGATTAATTTGGTAAATTGTTACTGTAAATTGACTTGTCGATAGTCACTTTCACATCACTAAATTTAACCTGTTTAGCTACAATTGCCCCGAATATGAATAAAACTTTTATTTTCGGACTTTGGTTCTTATTTATATGGCCTGAAGGTACTAAATTAGTTAATTTTTATAATTTTTGTCAACATTTTTGTGTCGGTTAAGCAAAGACTTATTAAATCTGGCTGTAATTATTAATGGCTACAATAGCCCCAAAAACGGGGTATTTGTAACTAGTACGTACAACCTCCAGTATTTCCCAAATATATTATTATTAAAAAGTCTATTTGAAGTTGTGTTTGCACAAAATATGAGATTAATAAACGTTTCAAAATATCCCACACATAAAGAACTAATATTATACACCTCAACGTGTTTTTTTTAACGTCAAAGCAAATCAATGCTGAATTTAGCTTACAATAGCCCCGAGTGACCTTATAGCATTTGAACGAATTACTTCTTTAATCGATCTTTAAGTGCCTAATAATCGTAATAGTCAAAGAACTGCGCATATAAAACAACGAGTATTTTTAAAAACTCTTACTGAATATTGGTACACATTATTGTTTTATTAAAATTGAACAATAATTACTTAGAATCTTACATTTTAATACACTTATAATTTAATTTGTTTTACAAATATACTGAATTATAAACTGTGTAAATTATTTTTGAGCCGACTTATGTTTATTTATTTTTTTAAACAAAGGCGATTAAATCAAATCGAAAAAATATCGATATATCGATATTTTAAAAAATATCAACAACCCGACGCCCAACTGCCCGTGTGTGTGTGTAATCGTCATTCCAACCAATCGCGTCATTTTGCTCGCAGCGTCCGCGGTGATTGAGAGTGTACTAGTGTAGTTTTTGTATTTAAAACGTCGGCGACAGTGTCCCCTAGACGAGTCATAACGACAGAATTTATTGAAAAATATGAAAATTCAGAATGTTTGTGAAAAACGGACGAAAATTATAACATTTAAAAAAAAAGTTTTATTTTACACCTACTATTTTTTTTAATACATATTTATAACATATACGCACGGTCGTTTCTTCCTACAGTAATCAATGTAATGCTTGTGGTATAGGTAACTGCCGGCTGATGTAGATACTTTTTTTATAAATACATATAAATAACACTTAGAAATAAATAAATACATTTATAATTAATGGCATTAACGACACCGTGCATGATCGATTGCCCATTGACATACTTATTACAAATGAGGTACAACTAATAATAATAACTTTTCATATAAAATTATAGATCATTGTAGACCAGTACATGGCAACAAACAGTAGCCGTTTAAGAATTAATGTTTCTTCTTCTTAATCAGAATCCACTTTTTTTTCTCGACAAAAATAGGTAATACCTACACGTCCTTTAAACAGCCCGGTCGGACGAAAACTGAAGGGCCGGAGTGACGCCAGTCAATGGGCAAATATTTCAACTGACGCGAAAAACTGATCAGTTGGACTGATCAGTCCAACTGATCAGTCCAACTGATCAGTTCAACTGACCGTCAATGGCCCCCTTAACGAATTTCACTTTTATATCTACCGTACCGTACCGTACTTAAATAGGTATACTAAAATACTTATATTTCGAGTTAAAATGAAAACTTGATATCCTGCCATAAGTTACAGGGGGGGGGGGGATTAAGGGTGGTTAATAACATAGTACCTGGGTGACCGAACTTAGCTCGGTATTTTTAGTAAATCGTGTTTTTTGGAAATCTTTTAAATACGAATTACATATTTATAAAATATGAATAATATTTTTTCCCGACAATAAAAAATATAAATAAATATAAAAAATCTCGAAAAATCCCATTTTGAATTTAAATAAAGACGAATAGACAAAGGGCCAACGCAGCTATCGAAAATTATAACATTTTGTAAATAATCATACTAATGACGTCTTTGTAGTGAGCTCCGGTTCACATCGCAACAGTCAATCTCTGATATCAGTCTTATAAAAAGTTCCGTTTCTTCACAAGAATTTTTTTATATGATACATAATATTGTAATATGCAACAAAATGATAGGTTTGACTACTAGTCTTTTTTTCTTCTAATCAGTGCATTGCTACTTTTTTAACCGACTTCCAAAAAAGGAGGAGGTTCTCAATTCGACTGTATTTTTTTTTTTAATGTATGTTACATCAGAACTTTTGACCGTGTGGACCGATTTCGACAATTTTTTTTTTAATCGAAAGGTGGTGTGTGTCAATTGGTCACATTTAAATTTATTTGAGATCTAACAACTACTTTTCCAGTTATATCTAATAATGCGTTTTTACTTGACGCTTTTTTTGTCGACCTACGTTGTTTATACCGCATAACTTTCTACTGGATGTACCGATTTTGATAATTCTTATTTTATTAGAAAGGAGATATCCCTAGTTTAGTACCATGATAAGGAAACCAGGATCTGATGATGGGATCCCAGAGAAATCGAGGGAAACTCTTGAAAATCCGTAATAACTTTTTACTGGGTGTACCGATTTTGATAATTCTTTTTTTGTTGGAAAGAAGATATCCCTAGTTTGGTACCATGATAAGGAAACTAGGATCTGATGATGGGATCTCAGAGAAATCGAGGGAAACTCTCGAAAATCCGCAATAACTTTACTGGGTGTACCGATTTTGATATTTTTTAATTTAATCGAAAGCTGATGTTTGTCATGTGGTCACATATAAATTTTAAAGAGATGTGATAACTACTTTTTGAGTAATCTTTGATAACGCGTAGTTACTTGACTATTTTTACGTCGATCTACGTTTATTACTCGTCCATGTAATTGAAGTGGGTTTTTTTTTTTCGTTTGCGAGCAAACACAATTATTTCAATTATTATTGTATATATATAAGCCCAGCGGGGGTTCAAATATGTGTGCCTAAAGGATCCGACATTCCCTAAGACGGCACTGCGTGTACGTTATTATAATCTCATTACATTTATCAACTAAAACTTGATACAGTAGTTAATTACATTTGTCGTATTCATTCTTTATATTCTACTAGCTGTGCCCGCGACTACTCCTACGTGGAATTTAACAAAAAAGTTATTGTTCGTAGTTTTATAAAATAAATAAATTTCTAAAATAAAAGTAGCCTAAGTTACGCCTTACTATATCAGCTTTCTGCCAGTGAAAGTCCCGTCATAATCTTTCTAGCCGTTTCAGAGACGGCTAATCTCGACTCGGCATCGGAAGAAACAGACAGACAGACAGACCAAAACTGTAAAAAAATGTTATTTTGTTATATGTAGGTACCGTGTATACATCCATATTATGTATTTAGTAAAAAGCGGTTATTTTAGATTAATCAAAAGTAATGTTGAGTATATTGGAAAGAGAATGTTTTACAAGCTCACAAAACTTTTTAAGATTCTACACCCGTGTAATACAGAATAGTAAAATTAAATAATTTTTAAAATATAGGTCATGACGATAATTATACAAGACATTTCATAAAAATATTTAAAACTTTATTTTATTTATTGTATATAAATCTGAATCTTAAATATGAAATAATGTTACTTTTTTAAAAGTATGATTTGCAATACAAAAAAATCCAATCTCAGATTGGAAAGAATGGAATGTCATAAACAATTATTATTAATTTATTAATCTTTGATTTTGAACATAATAATATTATTGTAAGCTGTCAATTACTATATAAACTTTGCATATACCTACAGTAGAACCTCGGTACTATAAAAACCTCTACAATTTTAATATAATCTGTTACGTTCCCCTTAAAGCCCAAACCTCTATTACTACAATTCAGTATTGACCCTGAGTTACTTAAAGTAATGTTTTGACAAACTGTGTCATAACAAACAAGCTCGTGGATGTTATTAACATAAACGCTCAATAAGTTAAAAACTCAATAACATAAAATTTTGTGTTCCCTTTGGGTTTTAAGTTAACGAGGTTCTACTGTAATTTAAACTCGAATATTTATGCTATTGCAAAGAAATAGTTCTGAAAAATTAAAATTTTACTTACACTAAACCATTACAAACATTTTACTGTACAATGTCATATTTTTTAAAATTATAATAAACTAAATTTTTCTATTAATAATATATTTCTTTAGCTATGTGGATTATTTTATATACAGTCACTTTTTCAATATGAAAAAGTACTCTGTGTTTATTATAATAATATGGTCTATTATGTGCTTGTCAATACATACTACATAGTATTAATATATGTCCTTTTAATCAATTTCCTATATTTTCTAATATCTAATAAAACAATAAAAACAATATGGAATGGTGATGTCAAAACGTAAACAATATCAATCAAATTATATAAAAATTATCAAACAAAAGCAATTACCAAACAAAAAAAAATTTCAAACAATTAATACCCGCAGTAGATTCAATTTGAATGTATATTTTATACATATCGTATTATAATATGAACTATGAAAGTATACCTAATCATATTTAATCAAAGAATATACGGGTATATCATTCTCAATGTTTTTACGTCCATTCAAAGATTCCAGCTCCATTATGACAAGACATCCGAGGACGTTGGCACCGCACTTCTGTAGAAGCCTTGTCGCTGCAGTTATTGAGCCACCGGTCGCTATTAGATCATCTATTATCACACATTTGATGCCAGGACGGATTGAGGTCTTCTGAATTTCTACTACGTCCTGAAACGTGACGTTAAAAATACTTATTTTACGACTGTTTCAGACTAGTCTGACTACTGCCTCCTTTCTGCTTGGGTGGTTGTAAGTTTGATTCACCCCTCGAGCCTGGGTGTAATATATAGTTTTTTATATGTATATTAATCAAAAATAGCTGTCTATTACCCAAAACAAAGGCATTAAGTTGCCTAGCTTAGGTACAGTTCACTGTGTGTGTATATAGGAAACATTAAAAAAAGAAACATGTAATTATTTTCTCAGATACAAAACCAAAAGTAAATCATTACTTGGACCTACATTTAACCACATTTAACAACTTGAATTATAATAAGAAAATAATCTTAAACGACAATAAGCATAGCAACAGTAATCTTAATGTTTTGTAAGATAATGTTGAATTTTTCTATATTATGTAACATCCACAATCTATAAGAGGCTTAAATGTTCTTTAGATACAAATGTGTTAAATTGATTTTGAGTATCATTATGACTGTATTTGATTAATCCATACTAATATTGTACAGCAACTTTGTCGGTCTTACTTATAAACGTTTCTTAATTTTTAATCAATTGCTTAGCAACGGATTAGCAAAAACCTCACTTATAAACACTATTTAGGGTTAAGAAGTCGTTAAGTAGTGTTTAAATAGCCGTCAAATTTAAAAACTGCCGAGGCATAGTTTAACTCCTGCTAAGCGGCAAGATGGCGGATTTCACATAAATCAGCTGTTATATTGTGACGTTTGATCTACTTACTTGCGTGTGTTTGTTAGAAAAAAAAAATTATCATTCTTTGTTCGTTTCTTAACTAAGTAACAGCTAATCAACGTTTATAAGTAAACAAAAGTTAAACATGCATTTGTAGCTTAAGAGCGGTTTAACTAAGCGGTGGCTAAGTATTGCTTAGCGAGATTTTTATAAGTAAGACCGTGTATGTTTGTTTAAATGTAAAATCTTAGCTTTCAAATATCAGTCTTAAAATTCCTTTTGAGTAATAAATAGACTATTTATTAAGAAATTTATGGACTTTTAAAACATCAAATACAAATCATAGTCATAGAAAAAAGGCTGTAAATGTATGGAAAAAGAAAAGTTAGAAATTGTCTGATTTGTTATAGGAGTACTTACAGAACCATATTCCAAAGTATATTCATATGAAATGACTTCTCCTGGTAGTTTTCCTTTTTTCCGCACTGGCAGACATCCAATTCCCAATTCAGTAGCCAGGGAGAAAGAAAATAGAAATCCTCTTGATTCCAAGCCGACTACCGCTTCCACGTCGGGAAATTTCGCTCTCATAAACGTTAGTAATAAACTTTGTAAAAGTTTACACGTAGGTCCATCTGATATAGCTGAGAAAATATCCCTAAATAAAAAAAAATTTACAATGAAACAACTTTTTCGGATTTTATTGCATCTAAAAAAACTTAATAAGCCGCGATAAAATCCGAAAAAGTTGTTTCATAGTAATAAGTGAACAATTCGCGTCACCATTAGAACACAATAATTGTATTACAATTTTTTTTATAATTCTTATCTTTAAGGAGTGTAAGAAAAAACGTGCATTTAAGTAATACAATAAAATATACAACTTACCAGAACAAAATACCTTCTTTTGGAAAATTTGGATAACTTTTTATTTTAGATTTAACTTCTGCGACTTTTTTTTCGAAGTCAGAGTCCATTATTATAATTTTTTTAATTAAATATAGTTCGTTAAAGTAAAACAGCACCGCTGTGGAAATTCGTTACCTACGATTTAAAAACCTTGAATAATATTTAAAACTTTCAAGATAATATCCAGAACCAGATAAGGTTTAATTTTACTATTTGTTGATTTGAAATTTGATAGATTGATTGATTGGTTTATTGGCTTTCAGCAATCGCTTTCAGTTGTGCCAGTGTTTGAAATTTACCAAAGAGATAAATTTACTTCAATATCTTCAACATACCATATTCATTATTCAGAATTTCAGCAAAAACTAAAAAAAAACTGTCTGTGTCTGTCAGTATTCAGTCATTCAGTGTCAACTGTCAAATAAACACGTGAATTTACTCGTATAGGGCTGCCATAATGACATTTTTTTTCTCCCCACAAGCAACAGAACCATAGTTACGCAATTAATTTGGTTTCATACTCTTTTTAAAATCTATCTGCCTTATTAATATTTTTAAATTGAAAAAACATTATTAGTACATTTATCCAGTAAGACGTTCAACCTACCTGTTCATAATTACTAGTTACTACACTATAATTAATAGTACATATATAATTATTTATGTGAAAGTGTGCAGTTGATGTTTAAAATACTTTCACGTTTCAACTCGTTATATAAACGCTATAATTTTGTATTCACCTCGTAAAGGACAATTTGCTATGTAGATGTCGGATTATGAAATCCAAATTTACTAGTCGATAATAATTATCGTCTTTTATATGAATATTAAATTGAAAAGAAAAAGTATGCTATTTGTTTTTAAAAAATTTAATTTATACTTTCACAATTTATATTTAAATTTCTAACCAAGCGATGCAAGATAGATTCAAGTCCTGCAACTAAAATTGTTTGCAATATTTCTACCATCAGAGATTGATAACGATAGTGATAATGTTACCTGTGTCTGAAGTCACTATAATATGTTTTTACCGACCGCTTTTAGACGTTGACGCTTCGTGGAAAAAATGTTTAATTCGACGTGCGGGAATCCCCGCACCGAATCATGCCACTCGGAGGATTGATAAGTATAGTATTAGAGCTTTCCATTAAATTATAAAATTATGCAACCGAATGAAAATAAATAAAAGTAGGTAAAAACTTTTGTATACCCTAGAACCACCGCATGACGTTAACAATCTACTTTTCAATCAATCAATTTTTTTCCCAACTTTACTATTCATATTTTAGCCTTTTTAGTTCAATACAGTACCTATCTTTATTTACAACATTGCAAATATTCTCCATAATCTTTAATTCTCCATCACGCCAGAAGGGCAACATTGTTTATGTCAAATAATAAATGTCACTCACTACGTCAAATTATATCACTTATCTGAATTCAAGTTAAATGTCGGTTATGTTTTTAATTGAACACTTTCAATTATTTAGACTTTATTAGAAGTATCAAGATAATAATATTTAATGTTATAGTATAAAATATAATGAATATTACCTTTTAAGCAACTTTTAAATAAAAATAGTCCATCAATTGAACGTTGACAAGTGCTAAAACTTTTTCCCGCCGTTAAGCGAAAGTGAGATTTTAAACTGTGGTTAACAATGTTATCGACGGAAGATTTAGAAAGGCTAATTGCGGCAAAACGGCGTGAGATACAGCAGGAGAAATCCGCTCTGGGTCTTTCGCCGCCTCCTGCTGATGTAAGTACGAATTACCGCGTACAATACTCGTGCTCTACTGCGACCTGTTGCTCGCCTCTCAATGGAAAACTCAACTCTATCGATTTTCTGCCAGTCGCCGGCTGCCGGCTATTGATTTGACTGTGTCTTGTTAGAGATAGAACAGTTTTCTCTGTAGTCTGTACGCGATCGTTTGTTAATATTTTCGTAAATATTCAAAATGTAATTTTTAATCTTTAGTGCTTTTTGTATTATTTTTTACTGTTGGTTATCTTTTTATATTACATAAACTATGAAAGGTAATTATGAAAGTTTATAAAAACTATTTTTTTTTATTTGTAAAATTATGTGTTTAAAAAGTGAATTAAAAATTATTTTTTAAGTTTTGATAATTTATATTGCTGATATAATTTTTTAAAAACTGTGCTTGCATAAGACAAAATATATTGAACATAGTTATGTATAAAAAGAAAATCTAACAACACAATTCCATCAATATTCAATATATCCATAAAAAAATGTAAAGTTGTAAATAATAAATGTAGCTTAAGTCTCTTCATATATGAATTAAAAAAAATTATAAACAAAATTTCAGTTTCTGTTGAAATTTCATTAATATATAAAAAAAAGATTCACGTCTTAAAACATTGATGTAAAAAATATTTGCTATATATAATACTAAAAAGATTTTATATAAAGATATCTAAAGATCATTATTTTTCGACACCTATAAACGGATACTTCTCAATTATGTATGGCCAGTAAACATGAAATGTCAAAATGTATTGATTACACATTAATTTCCAATTGACGACTCCAAAGCTCACGCTGAAAGCTCGTTTATCACCAACGAGTTTTTACTACAAGAAAAATATTTGTATTAATTTTAGGCATATTGTTAAAAAAAAAAAATAATCATACTACGTCCTTCTAATATATATGAATATGTATACTTATACTTTAAATTCGTATAATTTTATCTCTAAACTATTTTTGGTGAATAAAGCGTTGACCTAATTATAGAATAAAAAAGTTAAATCCAGAATACCTTAAAATATAATTTATTGGAATGAATGCTCTCATAATATATAAATTTCTGGCAATACTTATACTAAAATATAGATTTGCTTAAATCTGCTAATGCAATTTTAATAATTATTTTACTCCGATTTATAAAAAAATTTGATAGGCTATAAAATATGTCTTTGACTCATCATCATCATTTCAGCCTACCACAGTCCACTGCTGGACATAGGCCTCCACAAGTTCATGCCAAAAATGGCGTCAACTCATGTGTTTTGCCCATAGTCACCCCGCTGGGCAGGCGGGTTGGTGACCGAAAGAGTGGAACAATAACCATTTACGTCAAAATTAAGATTTTTTGACGACTCGTTGGCGCAGTTGTTACAATAACTGATTGTCTCCTCAGAGGCCGCGAGTTCGATTGCCATATCTACTTAAATGTTTGTATAGGTCATACAAATGCTTGTCGACGTGTGGGCTTTAGGATTACGTATTGTTAAACCTCATACATTTTGTGTCATTTTCTGTGTTAGCTAGAATCCTATTATCTAACAGAGTGCGGGTTTTTTTTACGGGATTTGCAGCAGTTGCTATTGAAACTACCAATGTGTTGGCCGTAACTTATGGCGATCAACTTCGCTGAAATATCGGGAAATTGAAAATGACAATCACGGTATCACATACATGTAAAACACGCATAACGGACCACCTTTGTGTCTAAATGCGGAAAACCGAGCCCAAAAAACAAAAAATTCATGTAAAAGTGTTGGTAGCTACCGTGAAAGTTAAAAAAAACATATATTTTGTTTATTTACAGGATGTTTCAAACAAAGAGAATGAATTGAAGACTGATAGAAGAGTGAGATTCAATAGACCAAGAGCTCTGTCCGAAAATAATGTGCCTCGAGATGATAGTGAAACACAGAACAAAGAAGAGTCATTCGGAGACGTAAAAGAAGAAATCTCACCCGACTTAGAAAGATATATACGGGTAAGTGACAGACTTTATACCACTGGGGTGCCAAATAGCGGTTACCGTAGACTATAGGTGTCTGCAAAATCAGAGGCATCGCAAGCGTGCTGCCAATCCTATCCCCGACCCTGTCGACACTACTTGAAAGCAGTCTTATTTAGCTGTAAACTTTAGGTACCTAACTAGTTACGCGGCACTAGTGTTTGCGCAGGATATTTCTGGCTGTGTTCTATAAACTACCTGCAGTCGTGTATGTTGTTTTAGTGTCCCGATTCCTAAAAATAACTAACAATACAAGTTTGAAACCTACACAATCAAGCCCTTAATATACACAAACGACTAACTTTCTAGATAAGATAATTGTTAATTCTTTTGAATAAGCTTTATATAATAAACGTAATCGTTAATATTATATACGACATTAGAATTTCATTATATGTATAATGAGGTCAACGTTTAATTGCTAATAGGATTAAATATTAATAAATAAAAGTAATTATTTAACGTAACAAAAATTGTATCAACACTTACAAATAAATCGCTTTTTCTAGCGTTTCAAGCGTACGGCTTACCTAATGGTAAGCGATTAGCGTAGGCCTAGCTTATAGAGGTCTGTAACACCATTTATGCATTATAAGCGTGTTACCCTACCTCAATTCCCTCCAGGATGTCTGGTAGATGTCTTCGTATATCTTTTTTTTTGTTACTATTTTTGATTTTAATAGTGTACACTATAAAGTATTATTATTATCAAAGTCCTGATGTAAACTACCCACATTAACATAAAAAGTATAATGAAAGTAATCTATGTATTGTTATTTTTTATGATTTAAATATAGAAAGTCGACTTAAATATTCGTAACGACTTTAAAACTACGAATACATACTCGTATTATATAACACAATATAACAATGACTAATAAAACTAAACTTAAAAACGTACCTCGCGTGTGTTCAATTGTGAACAGTTTACTATTATTACATCAACTACATAATTATTGTAATCTTGAATTGGTTTGAAAGATAAACACTTCAGTAAAAGTAATGTGTTAAATAATAGTTGTCCGTTAACTGTTACTTCGCAGGAAAATTTATCATACGGGAACTATATATACATTTTTCCGGGTTAAGTCTTGGGCTACTTCAGACTCCAACAACCTTGGTGTAGTGGTGCCTGGGCCATGGACACGCTTAAAACACCGGCGCCGGTGTGCGAAGGAAGTAACAGTTAACGGACAGTATTGACTAGTATTTAACACATTACTTTTACTGAAGTAAACCGCCGCGGCGGTTTGCGGGTTCCGCTCAGGATGGATATTTATATTTTACAAATATTTCTTTTCGGTTTTGAATATCTGTGGGTCTTCATCGTGCCTCGGAGGGCACGTTAAGTTTTCGCTCCCGGTTGTTATCATAATAGAGATTGTTACTCATAGTAGGGAATATGTATTCCAACAGTAGTGAAGCAGTGTGGTGGACATTAAGGTCCAATCCTTCTCCTACATAGAGAAAGAGGCTGAGTCGTTTTGAGTTTATCGTTAAGGCTTATTGGTAATAGCTATGATAGGATGACAATTTCTTTGTAATATTCTGTAAGTGACCCACGTCAATATGCTGAGCAAACGTCTCAAATTAAGAAGAAAATCTTGTGCTTAATTCTGCGTTACTGCGCTCTAACAGATGCCTGAGAAATTCTTTCGAATTTTGTAGATTGTTTACAGATATTTGCCTTAATCTAAGAGATAAATATGTTTATTTGGTATTTAAACCCTTTGAGGCTTGTCGAATACGGTCAAAATATATTAAAAGGTCAAAGTATATAGTCTAAATAGTTGTTTCACAAGCGCTTATTTGAGAAAATAAATAAATTATAGCCTTACTCGGAAATAGACTAACCCGAAAACCAGTGGTTAGATTAGCGTGTTTGAACAAAAAACAAAGTATTCAGCCTTATAATATTAGTATAGATACTCGTAAGTCTGCTAATTTTATATTTAATATTGGCTGGAAGCTTATGAATGAATAAGTCGTATGAGTGGCACGACTGTGTGTGATTTTCAACCATTGCATTAGCAAATTATTAAGATTTACTAACTAATACTGTACTGTATGGCTACGGTACTAAAGAATATATCCCCTCTCTTCCCGTGGGTATCGTAAGAGGAGACTAAGGGATAACACAATTCCGCTACCACCTTGGAACTTAAAAAGCCGACCGGTGGCGGGATAACCATCTAACTGCTGGCTTTGAAATACACAGGCCGAAGACGGGCAGCAGCGTCTTCGGTGCGACAAAGCCAGTACTGCGGTCACCAATCCGTCTACCCAGCGTGGTGACTATGGGCAAAACAGATGAGTTCACGTTATTTTTGGCGTAAACTTGTGGAGGCCTATGTCCAGCAGTGGACTGTATAGGCTGTAATGATAATGATGACTAACTAATCCAAAAAGATGTTAATAATCTTTGCGGTGGGTCCTAAGATTACCGTGTTCGTAAAAGCAAACAAAGCTTAACCGAAAGTTGAGACAGACTTGTACAAAGATGTCGTCACCAAAACTGTCCAAGGCTAAAGTTGTCTTCTAAAATCCGTATATTGAAGTGAAATTGAGATTTTCATAATTCCGAAAAACAAACTAATATATTCAATTTCATTATTTTAATCGTTTTGTGTGTCGTTTTACGTTCCATGTTACTCGGCCACTTATTTCAAGTCTATTCCAGAAACGAGGACTAATAAGAGAAACTTGAATGAATGTGGTCATAATAAATTTACAGAAATTAATGTTAAGATTCAACTTTAACTTTTCAAGCATGGAATTCACTGAAATGTAGAAATTCCATGACAAAGAAATATTAGAACTTCTAAAACATTTGACAAACGTCACTCCACAGGGCTTCATGTAAAACGTGATTTTACTTTCCATAACAGGAAAGCGAGACCTAAATCATGTATGTGACGACCACCATATATTTTATCAATTTGCAAATGTTCCACTGCTAAGCAAAAGCTTCCTACTTTTATCTCAATAGATTTCAACTTTTAAAGTGTAGATGTAAACTTCTCTCTTCGACTTTCAGATATGCATGGCCCAAAATTTTATATAAATCCCGCAAATTTTGCAAATAATAACAGTTTTGATATGCTGTCTGGTTACGGCAGTACAGAATATAGCACCCCCTCTTTTCCCGTGGGTGTCGTTAGAGGCGACTAAGGGATAACACAGTTCCACTACCACCTTGGAACTTGAAAAGCCGACCGATGGCGGGATAACCATCCAACTGCTAGCTTTGAAATACACAGGCTGAAGACGGGCAGCAGCGTCTTCGGTGCGACAAAGCCAGTCCTGCGGTCACCAACCCGCCTACCGAGCTTGGTGACTATGGACAAAAGACGTGAGTTCGCGCCATAATGTTGGGCGCGAACTTGTAGAGGCCTATGTCTAGCAGTGGACTGCAATAGGCTGAAGTGATGATGAAGTGATGAATAGTTTTGATACGAAAAATGACTTAACCCTTGTCATAATCCTTCGGTTATGATCGAACCGTTTTACCCGCTAGTCTAGCTCGTCTCTAGTCCAAGTTAAAGCCAAGTGCCAATTTATCAACAGGACATAAAACTGGTGTAAATTTGAACAGGCAATCAAAAGTAATAGAACTTGCTGCAGTAGGCGGGCGATTGCTCTTACATTGATTTGACATTGGCAATGCTGATATTACAAGTAATTTCGCTAAGCGGATTTTTATTGAGTTATCAACTTCTGAGGTCATTCCACTAATATTACGTCCATTGTACTCAGGTTAGATTCATAGTATTAATTAAAACTTAGTTATAATAAATTTAAGCGAATCTGAATTGAAATGAAAAATGCAACAATAAAAATGCAATTAACAAAAATGTTGCATAAAATAATCGTTTAAAAATTGTCTTCATTGAGAATCATATTGTTCTCCTTTTTTTCCTCCTTAATAAATAACTTCAATAAAACTAAAGTGATTATGAACAAACATTCGTAGACCTAAAAATAAAATTATATAATTCCTTTTTAAAAGTAACATTTCAGTGTTAAATATTATTATCATAATACGACCGTTAATAAAACAAAGAATGCAATTAAAGTGACGTAAAAAAGAAAAACAAATTTTATAAAAAAAAAAATCTTTCATAAAACACCTTTATACCTAAAACCGCAACGACTTTAACCTTGGCGCATTACGGCCTCCATATTTTTACACATATTCATAGAAGGTCAAGTTACAACGGTCCATTATATTCCAGTACAAAGGCATGAGAAACTATATATATGTATGTACGAGTATGTACTATAAAATGCATGTGGATAATTTAAGACGAACATGGCAGTAATGCGCATGTCAAAGATTCTACTGCAGTGAAAGGCCGGTCATACACTCCCAACTGCTTAATATTTTTTTGCTTAGTAATAGTTATTATAAAAGTGTCTCACTCATGGCCCTCGTAAGTGACCTAGTAGATCCTATGTTGGGGGTTCGACACAAAACTCAAACACAGACGCTACGATCCAGACAAACATTTTCATGACATGTACCATATGCTGTTTTTTTAACCGACTTCCAAAAAAGGAGGAGGTTCTCAATTCGACTGTATTTTTTTTTTTTTTTGTTTTATGTATGTTACATCAGAACTTTTGACTGGGTGGAGCGATTTCGACAAATTTTCTTTTAATCGAAAGGTAGTGTGTGCCAATTGGTCCCATTTAAATTTATTTGAGATCTAACAACTACTTTTCGAGTTATATCTAATAATGCGTTTTTACTTGACGCTTTTTTCGTCGACCTACGTTGTCTTATACCGCATAACTTTCTACTGGATGTACCGATTTTGATAATTCTTTTTTTGTTGGAAAGCAGATATCCCTAGTTTGGTACCGTGATAAGGAAACCAGGATCTGATGATGGGATCCTAGAGAAATTGATGAAAATTCTTGAAAATTCGCAATAACTTTTTACTGGGTGTACCGATTTTGATAATTCTTTTTTTGTTGGAAAGAAGATATCCTTAGTTTAGTACCATGATAAGGAAACCAGGATCTGATAATGGGGTCCCAGAGAAATCGAGGGAACTTTTTGAAAATCCGCAATAACTTTTTACTGGGTGTACCGACTTTAATAATTTTTAATTTAATCGAAAGCTGGTGTTTGTCATGTGGTCATATATAAATTTCATTGAGATCTGATAACTACTTTTTGAGTAATCTCTGATAACGCGCAGTTACTTGAGTATTTTTTCGTCGATCTACGTTGTATTACTCGTCGATGTAATTGAAGTCGGTTTTTTTTCGTTTGCGAGCAAACACAATTATTATTTATTTATTTATAATTACACCTGTTTTTCAATAACATGTACCGTATTATTATAATTTATTATTTTTATCCTTTTTATTGTTATTTGTAAAGTACATGACGTCACCAAAAATACTAATACGGTATAGTTCGCGTCATGTAAAAAGAACGCTGAAAGAAACTGGAGGGGGTGCGTTTGCGCATGGGTATACTCGCGCACAAGTACTACTGTTTTATTTTTTAATTAGGCTTTCACTCGCGGCTTCGTATAATGGTTATTGGCAGGTACATTAAAAAATACTAGAAATACAAGTGCGAATAATTCGGACTAAATAAGTATAATAATTATCACTTTACAAAATCACAATTTTTTTTTTAAACAAAAGCAATAACAAATTTTTTAGTTATTGAAATGTCGTATTCAAAAATAATAATTATCTGTACTCCCGATATTCGTATCTTAATAGTTTTTATGTGTTTAAAATGATAAATTGATAATTGTTTTTTAGTGAAATAAATAGTAAATGGAGAATTTTGTAATTTAAAACTTTTGTGCACGATAATATTTTGAGTCGACATCGAACTGTCAACCGCTGTCAACCAATAGCACACCGGCAAGCATGCGACACCTGATAAACACTCCCGTCCCCCTACCCGTACCACCAAATAGACCGATAAATCGCTTCTGCGCAGCTTCAAGGCCAGCGTTCTTTTTACATGACGCGAACTATACCTACTCAAAATCGCATGTCTGGAGCCAGCCTTAGAGCAACGCTGAATATACAATTTAGTTGTTTGCATGGTAGAAACGGTTAACGAAGAAACTTTTATTTCTATTAAAAGTCGATCTACGGTAAGTATAATTGATGTGATAAATATGGAACGTGGATATAAGCGGGTGGTATAAAAGTCCACCCGTGACCATGGTTGCTGTAAAGTATCCGAAACGTCGGGCATTTAAAAAACTTAATAAGCCGCGACAAAATCCGTTATTGTTATTTTATTATAATGATATGTTTAGGTTTCTATAGGCTGTTTTGTGCAAGGTTCTCTTTTCAAAATAAACCAATATTGGAACCACTTTTTTAATGTTTAACTTTTTAATTATAGAAATTATAGTTGAACCTCTTTTTTAGTGTATGTTAAGAAATGAATTTTTAAAAGCTATAATAACCTACGTTATTGTATCTACGATTTGGTGAGGTACGTTTTGAAGCTACTTAGTAAGGACTTTTTATGAAGATTTTACTGACTGAAAATGTAGGTACCTACGAATAAATTATAATTGTATTTTACCGCGACAGATTATGGAGATTTTTTAATAATTTAAGGCTTTTAGAGTTTAGTTCTACGTCTATAAATTCTAATAACAACTTCAAAATTAATATTTTAATTAACAATGTTTTTTATCTAAACAATTTTTTTAAAGCTAATAAAGGCGGTATGTTATCAAAAATTAATTACGGGCGCTCTTGTGCGATTAGTCGAGTGTCCAGACAGACAACTTCATTTATAAAATACAAGATGAAAGGGAGATCCCTTTCAAATCTGCCTTGGCACTTAACGTTTTTAATCTTGAAGTTCAGCCTTAATAGCTAACAATAATAGTTGGATGTTATACGAGTACATTTTACTGTAATTAAAATTAAAACTATGAAGACATGATGTCTGCGATTGTTAGTTCTCTAAAGAATGTTGAGGTTATAAGTGTATACATATGTATGTATGTGGTTGTGGTGTGAGAAGTTACCTTAAAACCAACGGTAGCGATTTTCGCTCGAAGCAAATGCAGCAGCTAAACCGCGTAAATATAACAGCGTAGGATTAAGCTCTAAAGGTTCTCCAATGTGGAGAATAGGCCTTCGCTCAGCGATGTGATGTTTAGGATTACTTACATGTTAGTTCAATTCGAAATTGTCGTTTTCACGTTTGATTCTACGGGATTTGGCACGATGACGGCTGAGACATGGTTCATATTGACCGTAAAAAATAAAATTAAAAACCTATATTAGCGTTCTTCATATTAATCTTTGTAAATGAGACTAAACGATCTTACAGATTTAACTTATTTTCATATTGTTATGTAGGCTACACATATAAATAAAATGAATATTGCTAAGCGCATAACTCGCGAATGGCTCGACCAATTCGGTAATTTTTTCTTGTATGTTCCTTTAGGCCCACGGAAGATTTTAACTAAAAAAAAATTTAAAAATAAATTAAAAAAATAATAATTATAATAGTTACTTTTGACAGAACGAAGTCTGTCCGGGCAGCTAGTATAAATATATATTTTTAATAATTTGATTAACCTTATTAATTAGACTCGCCATCATTACCCTTAGTTACATCGTTGAGGTGACACCATCAAAAGGTAACGCATTGATGCACAGATACTCATTTCCGTTTTATTATAATCACCCATTGTTCTAACCAAGGCTGCGGGCAAGTTCGTAAATGTTAACTATGTTGCACTTATTAGTTATTATTAATGAGTAAATAGGTCACTTGGTCTAATAACTGGTACCATCAAACCATCAGGCGTATGTTTTATACTAGTAAGTAGGAGGAGCACTAGGGGGGCAAACAAGTGTACGGTCGACCTAATGGTAATCAGATGCCGTAGCTTATGGACGCTTGCAACACAAAAAACATTACAAACGCGTTGCTGACCCTTTTTTTTACGTGGGGAAAATCCTTCATGGATACCCTACAGCGCGGGAGCGCCAGATCGTCCGCCTGGGCGGGGCGAGATGGGGTCGTGCTAGTATTTTTCTGTAAAGTCTTATTATAGTTAAACAACTGTATACAATTATTCATGAGTAATCATCACTCATCATCACTTCAGCCTGTCGCAGTCCACTGCTGGACATAGGCCTCAAGTTCGTGCCAAAAAAGGCGTGAACTCATATGTGTTGCCCATAGTCACCACGCTGGGCAGGCGGGTTGGTGACCGTAGGGCTGGCTTTGTCGCACCGAAGACGCTGCTGCCCGCCTTCGGCCTGTGTATTTCAAAGCCAGCAAGCAGTTGGATGGTCATCCCGCTATCGGTCGGCTTTTTAAGTTCCAAGGTGGCAGTGGAACTGTGTTATCCCTTAGTCGCCTTTTACGACAGCCACGGGATGAGAGTGGGTGTCTACGAGTATATTCTTTACTGCCACACAGCTTAGTCCAATATCAACTTTGTATAAAACAAATCCCAAAAATTATTCTTTCATTAAGAACGTCAATTATGTATTCATTTCTTACAAAGGGATTGTTATAAATATAGTTGGTTGAAGACATGCGCTGTCTTCACATACAATAGTCGGCGTGACAAAGGCCATTGTACTGTTTAACGATTTAATCATACTTAATTTAATAATGTTTACGTTTTAAATACGAATATTTTATATAATTTTGCTTTTATTTATTTTTTGCGTAGAGGGAAAGAATCTTTTTTTTTCTCTGATTTCTGTTACTGACAGATTTTCTGTATAAGAAGTTACGGTTATGTTGAACAGTCTATTTAATATTTACTTCATATTTATGCGAGAAATTTATTTTCCTATACTATTCCATTCCATTTTTTTTCTTAAATCTATACAAATAAATAAAATTGCAGTGTCTGTTTGTAATATTCAAATAACCGCTTTTTACTAAATGCATAATATGGATGTATACACGGTACATTTACCAAAATATTTTTTTTTATAATTTTTGTCTGTTTGTCTGTCTGTCTCTTTGTCTGTTTGTTTGTTCCGGCCAATCTCTGAAACGGCTGAACCGATTTTGATGGGACTTTCACTGGCAGATAGTTGGTGTAACAAGGAGTAACTTAGGCTACTTTTATTTTAGAAATTTATTTATTTTATAACTCTGTGAACTGAACAATAACTTTTGTTAAATTCCACGCGGATGAAGTCGCGGGCACAGCTATAGTTTTTTTATTATTATTTAATTTGTTAATGGAAATAAGCAGCAAACACCGTAGCTTTTCGTATTTCAGATTCTTTTAAGAATTGTCAGTTTTTGAAAATGGAGGAAGTTCTTGGTTCTATAATCTAGGTACAAATTCGTCTCAGAATTGTTAGGGTGTTGTAAAGGTGGGTAGTTCTAAAATGTTACCTACGAGTATATTGTAGAACCACCCCCTTTTCTGATTTCTTTAACACATTTATTTCGCTTCGATTCATATTCATTACACAGAAGTTACTTATACATTATATGGCACTATATTAGATTTATGTATACGCAGTTTTAGACAACACACACCGCTGTACAGATTTGTCTCAGCACCTACGTATATTCGCGTGATAAATAAAATCATTATTTCGGTCGCGTTGCAAAAACCGACCATAGAATTTCGTATCAATGACGCAATGTCTAAGAATACTGTCGGAATTAAAATATTATAACGAGGTGTGGCTGTAGTATTATGCGTAAATATATCATCATAAATTATGACATTACATTTGAAATAACTTAAGTACTAAAAAAAATATTTTACCTAGTTTAAAAAAGGTTTTATAAAAAAAATGAGGTTAGCACTTACTAGTTTTTAATAGGCTGCTAAAATAACCTTGGTGTTCTTTTTTTATTTTTTATTTTAACCTAAATCGATTTTTTTTTATAAACGTCTTCGTCTTCTTACTTACCGTTTCTTAGGGTGAAATGTCGGAAACGCAGAAATTTCATAAAAAGGCTTTTTCATAAACTTTTATAATTGTAGCTTCAAAATTAGCAGAACTCAAGTTATCCTACACTCCCTATAAAACTTTTGTGTCCCATTTTACCCCCGTTGAAGGTGGATTTCCAAAACTGTTAACACGTATTTATCTATTTTTTATATAACGGTGATATTAGAAAAGCACACGAAAGAAAACGCAGGCAATAATTAGTCAAGGTTTTAGTTATTATGGGGTTGTTAATTAATAAATGAAAGTTGTATCTGAAGTGCTATAAATCATAAAGAAACGAGGCAAGGCCGCCATAACTCATACTTTATTAATATGCTAAATATTTTAACACTGCATTAATTAAGTTATATTTGTTTAAAAAATTAATGGTTTGCTATTTCGAGTGTTAATTTCATGTAATGTATACATTAATAATAATAGTCTTCGACTTATTTTATTGCCTTAAATCTTCTGTATATGTATCTATATATAAAATCGTTAGGTCATCACGAAATCTCAAAAACCGCTGGACGCATAAATATGAAATATAAAAAATAGGAGATTAGTTCGTATTAAATATATATTGAAATTACCTGAGGGAACATCCATTAATTACGTGAGCTCAGAATGGGAGGGGGGAGGTTCCAATGAAATCTCCCCAAATCTCACTTAAACCGAAGGAGGTAATGTAAAATCTCATTTCAACTTCAAAAATATATAAAATATTACTTTCACGAAAAAGTACACGAGTCTCCAGGGATTGAGTAAAATTTATAAAAAAGTGTTATTTTTATCTGTTTTTGCTTAGAATTTTATTTAACTTAAATTAATTATAGTATACCTGAACGGTTTATTATTTTCCCGAATAATAAATTTAATTTTAGTTTAAAATATTTTTTAGCGTCAATCGACGATCGGGTGGTCCAACAAATTTCACTAAGTTTTACCTAAAGGGGGGAGGGGCCTAAACTGATTGAAAAATAGCTATGTAATTAATTGATGCTCCTAAAATGGCTTGAAAAGATCTTAGGCAAGTACTCGTATGTTAAAAGTCCCAGGGGAAGTTGCTGGATCTCCTACTGGGCGCGTCCCCCGGGTGGCGGATGACATGCGAATTGCTTGCCCTGCTTGCGAGTGATGATGTGAGTGATGAGCGAGGGGTCCTAGTTAGGTTGCGCTCCTGAGGATAGTCGGGTCTTTGGGTGGGGGGCGGGGTTTCAACCCTCCTTCGGCTTGGAGGTCGTGTGCGGTGCAGAGTGGCACCTAGGGTGTCACTCGGTGAGGGTGTGGTGCTGTGACGGCGCGGAAACGTGGGGGTCGGGTTTTCCTTCTCCCACGTGGAAGACGGAGTGGGTTGGTTCGCTCGCCCGCCCTAAGGCGCGTGATAGCGCACTCTTGCGTCGAGGCCGTGTTTCGCCGGTGTGGGATCCGTGACCACCCTGGCCTTTGCCGCCTCAGGTTGGCACTGTCCGCCCCGCCCTACGCCTGGGACGCCGGGGCGGCGCGAGGAGGTTGCGCCTTTGGGGCGCGGTGCCGAAAGGCTGCGGTTCGGAGGGTCCGTCGTCCGCATTGCACGGTCCCGAGAAGGAAGGTGCACTTTACGTGTTCAAGTGCCTTCTGAGGTGCTCTGCACCACGGTGGGCTCGCAAGGCCAAGCGCCGGTCGGGTTGCGGAAGCACGTCATAGCGTCCCCGTGATCCCGCCAATGTGTCACAGAAAGAAGAATAGTAACTTCATAAAACCTCATTTTATAAAGTCGTTTAATGTACTTTTTTGAGCATGTACCTACAGACTAAATTATGGTTTGTGTAATCATATATAAATATATATAAATTAAAATATTTATATAAAGAACACAAAAACTTTAGTCAACGACATTACCAGGCTCGCAGGTCTGCGTAGGAGTTTACAATTGATATAATTTAGGAACAGACGAGGTGCAGGATGCACACAAGAACTCGTCTTTCTGTCTTTACAAGCGCTGATAGTGACAAGTAATATGGCTATATGTGGTTGAGGAATATGGAAGAAATGTGTGGATTTAATGACGTATGTTTTCTTATACATTAATTAGTGTTTTATAGATCAGTGATATTTATTTATTCTTGTAGCATGTGTATTAGGTTCGATATCGCGCTTGTTAAATATTTTCTAAGAACTTTTTGTTAAAATGTTGTTGTCACTGTGTTTCACTATTTTCCGATCTCAACCTGTCAACCAATCTTTAAATCTTTTCAATCTCAATTTATTCATCTTTTGTAGTCTTAAAATTTCACTAGTGTTAGCACAGATATGAACTTGCAATTGTCAGGTCAATTCACGTAATATTATTCAAATATTCGTAAGAATATAAATGTAATATATGCGGCTTAAATTCATTTAAAGAACTATTGTAAAATATGTGTTATTATAATTATATAATTTAATAAATTTCGAAAAAATACACAATCATGCAGCTATAAAAATATTTCTAAATTTACTTCTTTATTTTACACTTTCGAATATATATTACGTAAAATCACTGCCTATTTTTATCAATAAATATATATAGTAATAAAAGTTTTTAGAATTGTGTTTTCGTCTGTTTGTAAATGTATTAGTATGTTTGCGTGTCAATGTGTGTTTGAATGTTGTTTTAAATTATTGTCTGATGAGGTTTCTTATCTTCGAGCTTTCGATATTATTGTGTTCAAACAAACACTTCATCATTCATCATCATCATCATTTCAGCCTATCGCAGTCCACTGTTGGACATAGGCTTCCTCAAGTTGGCACCAAAAATGACATGAACTCGTGTGTTGCTCATAGTCACTACGCTGGCCAGGCGGGTTGGTAACCAACACTTCCGCTATAATAATAATATGATAAAAAAATGCGTGCGTACAAAGTACACATGTCAGAAGTGAAACTTCTTTGGCAAACTAAGTTTTAAGCCTCGTTTATATTTATACAAATCTAAAGCTTTCTAAGCTTTCTTTAGATTTCAATTCCAGCGCCATCGAAAAAGTTACCGTTTCATCAAAACGTTGCCGTTACATCCGTAAAAATTTTACCCTCATACGCCTAAAGAAGTTTCACTTCAATAATAATGACTTGAATTATAATATCCGTCCGGTGTAGGGTCTAGAAGCACACGGCATAAGCACAAATGCGTGGTATAGGCGCAAATCTGTATGGCTTTCACAAATATTTGTTATATGCGGAGATCAAACCCGTGGCCGTTAAAACATTGGCCAGTAGCAGATACCACCCAATCTTTCGTCGTAAATAGACCAAAAAACACTTGATTTACTAAACGATCAATAAAATCTAGGCGTAAAAAGGGTGCGCTAGTGGGAGCGGTCGAAGGCGAGGCTCCGTCGATGTACAGCCTGCATTAACTAAATTAGGATATCACACCCTTATGTTTGTATATTTTATTTTTATGTAATAAAAACCGTTCTAGTTTAGTAACGCGACTTGTGGCCATACCATTAAGCAGATATTTGTATGTGTACTAATATTTCTTTCTGGTCTGGACATACGTTCTTGTAGGTCTCCCCACAGAGACTCGGTTGCTTCGACGCGTAGACGCCTGATAGTGTTTGTTACTTAAGGTAGGAAAATTACCAACATTAACGTGATATTTTTAACACCTCCCCGCCACCTCCCCCTTGGTGGTTGTGGTGAGACTTTAGAAGGTATTAAATTTTGATTAAGAGGGGTGGGTACCTATTTTTTGTATTTCGCGATTTTTTAACCAACCCCCCAGTCTCACGTGGTTAGTAAAAGACACCTTGCGTGGTGAATTAAGCTCTGACCCTTCTATTTAGAGAATAAGGTTTTGCCCAGCAGTGGCACGTTTCAGGTTAATTAATTTATCAGTCATATATTATTGACATGATCATCACTGCTTCATATGAGTTGGTATTTATAGCTGCTGTTCCGCCTGTGTGTTTCGCTATAGTATGTCAAGACATGTTGTGATTTACTGATTAAATGATATATTACTATCCCCGAACTTAAGCTGTAGAGAATATATATATTATAAATAGAAATTTCTATAATAAAAAAATAACAATTTTTATACACACATCCGCCTGTTCCTAAGATAGACAATGGTCTATTCCTAGTTACGAGTAAAAACGTTACAGATAGTCCGATTATAGGAACCGACTGATAGTCATTACATAAATATGTGTATCATTTGCTTGATGTCCATTAAGCAATTTGTCACGGAAACATTTCGAATTAGATATAAATAGCTAATACGCGCGACTTCGCCCGTCTTTTGTTATTGGGTACATCAATCATCTATTTTATTTTCAGAGGAAAAATCAAAAGCATAGCTTTGCATACTTTTTAACCGACTTCCAAAAAAGGAGGAGGTTCTCAATTCGACTGTTTTTTTTTTAATGTATGTTACATCAGAACTTTTGCCCGTGTGGACCGATTTCGACAATTTTTTTTAATCGAAAGGTAGTGTGTGTCAATTGGTCCCATTTAAATTTATTTGAGATCTAACAACTACTTTTCGAGTTATATCTAATAATGCGTTTTTACTTGACGCTTTTTTCGTCGACCTACGTTGTATTATACCGCATAACTTTCTACTGGATGTAGCGATTTTGATAATTCTTTTTTTGTTAGAAAGGAGATATCCCTAGTTTAGTACCATAATAAGGAAACCAGGATCTGATGATGGGATCCCAGAGAAATCGAGGGAAATTCTTGAAAATCCGCAATAACTTTTTACTGGGTGTACCGATTTTGATAATTCTTTTTTTGTTGGAAAGAAGATATCCCTAGTTTAGTAACATGATAAGGAAACCAGGATCTGATGATGGGATCCCAGAGAAATAGAGGGAAACTCTTGAAAATCCGCAATAACTTTTTACTGGGTGTACCGATTTTAATAATTTTTAATTTAATCGAAAGCTGATGTTTGTCATGTGGTCACATATAAATTTTATTGAGATCTGATAACTACTTTTTGAGTAATCTTTGATAACGCATAGTTACTTGACTATTTTTTCGTCGATCTACGTTGTATTACTCGTCGATGTAATTGAAGTCGGTTTTTTTTCGTTTGCGAGCAAACACAATTATTGTGTAAAGACACGTTGTGCTTGTAAAAATTGTTCCTTTCAACTTTCATGCGTCAAAAAATAAGAATACACAGTACTTTTTAGATATGAGCCTAAACTAATGCAATGTGTATTTCTTTGAAATAAAATAAAAAAATAGTGTTTTGTGCATACAGCAGCATTTTTTTTTTGTTTAAGTTTAGAAATGGATTATAATATCACTTTATCACTTCAGCCTATCGCAGTCCACTGCTGGACATAGGCCTCCCCAAGTTCGCGCCACTCATCCCGGTCTTCCGCAATCCTCATCCAGCCTACACCGGCAATCTTACGTAGATCGTCGGTCCAACGGGCCGGAGGACGTCCCACACTGTGTTTGCCAAGACGTATATAGATTATAATATGTATGATTTAATTTAACGCCACTCGCTTGTATCTATCTTATATAGATAAGGCTTCAAATCCCTCATTTCCTAACAATAAATCATAATGTAACGCGTGCATAAGGAAGTTACGCGGCTGCCGTAATAACTTGCAGTATTTAATGCTCACTTTGAGTAATTTTTAATTAAAAATGCATTTGGTAACGTTACGCCGCTGAATTATGAAACATTTACACATTAGACTAGATTGTACAATGTACAGGATTAGTCTTTTAATTACCTATTGTATTATAGATATACTAGCTGACCCCGCAAACGGATTTTTCATTTGGATACATAACTGATAGTGATAATGCATGAGGACTATCCTGCCGGCAGGCAATGGTCTAAACTTCATTTCATTCTTCACGTCATTACATTTCTTTCATGATCATTTTTTTTTAATATAATAATTTTTTATCGAAATTTCTTAAACGAGTTTACTTAGCTTAAAAAAAAAAATCAAAACTAAACCCGTTTCACAAATTTCGATTTAACTTTTTGCATTTTTAAGTACGGCAGTATTGTTGTTTGACGAGAAACGCTGATAAGCTGAGTCTGATTCGTTGGCACAAGTTAGCACGATGTCTGATTAAAGATATTTAGGAAAAAACTAATTATAGAAGTTTTTATGAAAGATATAGAAACCAAAATTAGTATTGTTTGTATATCAGTATGATCGTTTCAATATCAGAAAATCTGCCACACGAAATGAGATATAGACATGCGGCGGCAAGTCCGGCCAAGCTTAAAAAACTATTCACAGTTTTCAGTAATGTACCTATTGGTTGGTGTCTTACTTTAAAGGTAATATAGGTTTCATCTTAAAACAGTCTATAAATGGAGTTTTACTCTGTAAACAATTGTATGGAAATCGTAATAAAGTCGTGATGTAAACACATAAAAGTAACTTAAACGAATTTGTGAGTACCAGCGAATATGCAAAGTTACGATTTAAGCAATTTAATATAGTATTTATATATTTTTTATTTTTTGCTAGTGTATAAAGGCCCTTAAAGATGAAAAATAAAACAAAATCGATAAAAGATTGGAAAATTTCAGAACGATGTTCACGAAGTTTTCATGGATAAACTGTAATTAGCTTTGTAAAAATTATTTCCCGTATTACCCATATATAAAATTAAAATAAAGTAGAACTGAAAATAAATTAATAATTAATTTCTATTCGTAATACGAGGCAACGTGTGTTGAGTCGGTTAGTATAAATCTATAAAATCAGCTGTAACTGAATGAAGAAATAATACTCCGTAGCGTGATCGCGAAATCGCTCCATAGCGTGTCGGAGTCAGTTTGAGGTATGATGCTCGAGCTGATGGTTGCGGTTTATATACCGATATCGGTGTTCTATTTTTGAATTTTATGCTTTTTATTAGCTATCATCGATACAGATAGTAGAGTTGTGTCAATTATAGTGTTATTTTTTAATCTGGATGTGTCTTGAATATACATTGCTTTGTGAAACTTGTTGTCTATGTTGAATTGAATTATTTGTTATAATTAAGGTAAGTAATAAATTATAAGGTTTTTTAACTGTTTATTATGACTAACAATGTATCTTACTAAATTTAAATTTAAAATTTATTATGGAGTTAAAGCTAATAGCTTTCGTTGGCATTATGCCAAACTAGCAGGGATGATTTCGCCAATGTCACGTAGAATGGAGTAGACAAGATCGATCGGTCTATAGTTTGTTTAATTTTGCTCGTATCCATAATCCATCCAGGATTTATCTGTAAAAACAAATAGGATTGTCATTTTCAGCATCTATTTAACTTAAACTTATGTTGTTATAGTCAATGTTTGACTAGATTTCTGCTTCGGTCTCGCTTAATTTATAATCCTGTTTAAATTCGAAATATTTTAAGATTACTCAACTAAAAAACTTATATCAATGATTAATTTTCGAAACGTATAGTTTTTTAAACGTAATAGTTCCTGACAATAGTATGTGCAAAGTAACAAAGTTGACGATATCATAATATATATATATATTTATTTATAACGATAGATTTTATATCAAGCGACATCGCTCCGTGACTAGCTTTTTTTTATTTTTTATATGTCACTAGGTCGGCAAACAAGCGTACGGCTCACCTGATTGATGCTAAGCGATTACCGTAGCTTATAGACGCCTGCAACACCAGAAGCATCGCAAGCGCGTTACCGACTCAATCCCCAATCCCCCCAGGAGCTCTGGTCACCTTACTCACCAATAGGAACACAATACTGCTTGAAAATAGTATTATTTTGCTGTGATCTTCTTCGGTCAAGGTACTACCCCAGTCGGGCTGCTCCATATTTTGAGCAGGAAATTCCTACTGTGCCCTACCTCAGTTGGGTTAGCTGCTCGTAACTATACGTATAAGTATAGTTACTTAGACAGACAGACTTAGTTAGACAGTAATTGTCAAAAGAAATAAAAGTTCGTTTCTCTGAAATTAATGATTTTTGCTATAAAGTCCAACATTCCATTAAAGTTTTTGTATGTATGTATTCGAAGTGGTCATTTAAGGCTTCAGCCCTTTATAGAGTTCAGTTATTCGTCACATCGTATCAGAAAACTTCGTTATCTGGGTCAGGGCGATTACGTCTGATGATTGTATGGTAATCTCTGTATTATTTTTATGGTTAGGGCGTTGGTTCAGTTTTTTAACCCCGTGATTGCAGGGCAATACTCTATACAGAATTGTGCTTACTAATATTATATGTAAATTATTTCTCTCAGTCTGCCTACTACCTATAATTTTAATCTTGATTTCTAAGTAATTTTGTTGTGTTAGGAATAAATTTGAACTGGTAGGTCATAGGTTACTTTTTGTCGCGAATATAACTTATACCTTATACATTTTTAAATTTAGATGTAGGTAATTTTGATGTGTTAAGTTCTGAGGATATATATATATATATAGGTTCGTCGCAAATAAAAAGGAATTTAAGGCTTTCACCTGAAACGAACCATTTCCAAATCTAGAGATGTAAATTTTTTTTTATCATTACAGAGTATAAAACAAAGTCACTTCCCGCTGTATGTATGCTTAGATCTTTAAAACTACGCAACGGATTTTGACGCGGTTTTCTTGAGTAAATAGAGTGAATTCTAGAGGAAGGTTTATATGTATAATACATGCATAATATAGTAGAGGAAAAGTTATAGTTTTTAGAGGTTTCTAATGTTATGTCGCAAATAAATACATTTGTTTGCGCTTATATTCCAAATATTTATTTTATATTTAGTATCAGCATTGCACCCATGCGAAGCCTGGGCAGGTCGCTAGTATATATAAAATTCATCAGTTTTCTAAAAAGAATGTATGTTGAGTTGTATGATATTTATAATACAAACGAAAGTAGGCTACTTAAAATTTACTTTAGACGTAGATGAAGTTGCGGTAAAGTATAAGCAGTTATTAGGTGCGTGTGTTACAGACATTGTTACTATTATTTACTTTCCTTATAATTAGTTCAGATGGCCTCGTGGATAGGACAACAATTTTTACTATAGGTTATTACCATAGGTCGAGTTATTGTGGCCTTATCGATAATTACACGTTTCAAAGCATTTCCTTAAAATTGAATTAGTTATGCCATACTGGTCCCAGATTCCGAGAACAAAAAACGATGTCTTTACTGCTAAATATATATGCTATAGTATAAAACACAAAAATTCGCTGTATCTGCTCCGAGCGGAAATTTAATCTGCGACCACCAGCTTTTAGACGTCTACACGCACCACTACACCATGACAGTTGCCAAGAGTTTGTTTTATCAAGAGAATTATGTAATAGATGAGAATGATAGCCTACCCAGCAGATGAACTTTCTTGGTTATTAATTCCGTAAGAACCCTCTACAAAAGTACTAGAAAACTTTAAACAAGAGAATTAGCCAACAGTCGTTCTCTAGCTTTGAGTTTAGCAAAATATTCAGGAATTCATTTTGATTTTATGATATTATCATAAATTATAATAAAACAATCTAATCAACCCTGTCTCACGAGTATTGTACGAGGGGCGGCCTAAAAGTTCTGAGCCTAGGGTACTTGCAGTCGTACTATTTACTTATCCGGTCACTATTAGAACGACATCTACCCACTATATAAGCGAAGTTTCACGTT
Organism: Melitaea cinxia; assembly: GCF_905220565.1. Taxonomy (NCBI): domain Eukaryota; kingdom Metazoa; phylum Arthropoda; class Insecta; order Lepidoptera; family Nymphalidae; genus Melitaea; species Melitaea cinxia. The sequence continues at coordinate 3,725,271 of NC_059415.1, forward strand.
ATTAGCTTCATTACGCTTTGAGTAATTGAACCGTAAACATCACCATGTCTGAGTCATCACTGCACTTAACCAAGTTTGATTGTCATCAAATTCCTCGTTAAAAAGGGGAAAACAACAAAAGAAATTTTTGAAGAAACTTCTAATGTATACGGAGAATCTGGACCGTCGTCAGCCACGGTTAAACGATGGACACGCCTATTCCAACAAGGCAGAGAGACTCTGGAAGATGACCCCCGCTCGGGCCGGCCGAACACCGCAGTCACCGATGAAAACATCGAAAAAGTAAAAAAAATTGTACTGTACGATCGCCGAATAAAATTGTGGCAGATAGCAGAAGAGCTTGGCTTTAGTAAAGAACGAGTTGGAGATATTATGCACAATCATTTGCATATGAATAAAGTCAGTGCGCGTTGGGTGCCAAAAATGCTCACGCCACTTGACAAGCAGCGGCGCGTTGAAACTTCTGAAGAGTTTTTAGACTTGTGCAAGGATAATTTGGAAGAAATTTGCACTCGTATTGTCACCGTTGATGAAACGTGGATCAGACAATATGACCCAAAATCAAAACAGGAGTCAATGCAGTGGATAGAGAAGGGGGAAAGAGCGCCGAAGAAGTTCAAGGTGAAAAAATCGGCTTCCAAACTCATGGCCACCATTTTTTGGGATTTGCGAACTAGTTTTGCTCATAGATTACCTTCTAAAAAAAATACAATGAATGCAGAGTATTATGCTGGGCTTTTAAAAAAAGTTCGCGAAGCCGGCACTGGCACCTAGCGATTATTTTTTATTTAAAAATTTGAAAAAAGACTTACGGGGACGAAGATTTGGGGATGATGAAGAGATGAAGGTGGCTGTTAATGAACATTTTCTAGCCAAAGACGCGGGTTACTTTTTATCAGGGATACAAGCCCTCTATAAAAGATGTCAAAGGTGCATTGAAGTCCAGGGGGACTGTTACATCAGAACTTTTGACCGTGTGGACCGATTTCGACAAATTTTTTTTTAATCGAAAGGTAGTGTGTGCCAATTGGTCCCATTTAAATTTATTTGAGATCTAACAACTACTTTTCGAGTTATATCTAATAATGCGTTTTTACTTGACGCTTTTTTCGTCGACCTACGTTGTATTATACCGCATAACTTTCTACTGGATATACCGATTTTGATAATTCTTTTTTTGTTGGAAAGGGTATATCCCTAGTTTGGTACCATGATAAGGAAACCAAGATTTGGTGATGGCATCCCAGAGAAATCGAGGGAAACTTGAAAATCCGCAATAACTTTTTACTGGGTGTACCGATTTTGATAATTTTTAATTTAATCGAAAGCTGATGTTTATCATGTGGTCACATATAAATTTTATCGAGATCTGATAACTACTTTTTGAGTAATCTTTGATAACGCGTAGTTACTTGACTATTTTTTCGTCTATCTACGTTGTATTACTCTTCGATGTAATTGAAGTCGGTTTTTTTTTCGTTTGCGAGCAAACACAATTATTATCTAGACTCTTAATGCCCTAGGCTCAGAACTTTTCAGCCGCCCCTCGTATCTAACCGCCTCTGCTTATTGAAGTAACGATGGTATGTAAAGAAATTGTGTATAGGGATCATAGCGTCATCACATAGTCGAGGTAGAGATTTTATGAAGAGTTCTTACGTTTTTAATTTAATATTTCTTATTTAACGATTGGTGTGTTTTACTAAAATCGGGTGATAAATAAAAAAGTTATGACGCCTTAACGAATGGCGTGGAACAAATATATTCAATCTAGACTGACGTATCAAAGCCCAGCCTAAACTATTTATAGTAATAATTTGAATTTTTTTTTAATAAAATGGGGGGTTGAAAGTTTATATGAAAATCCATCATGTTAATTTTTGAGACCTAACATGAAAATGAGTATATAGATAAATATTTAACTGGAAAATGAGAAAATGCGTAATTTTTTAAATTAAAATTTAATTTTCGTACTTTATTTTTGAACTACTGATGAATATTAGTAAAGAATAAAAATTATTAATTTTATTATTAAATGTATTAGCTGCGCTCCTTCTCCTACTAGGAGAAAGAGGCCTATATGTCCTGCAGTGGGATGTTACACGCATAATCGTCGTCGTCATAAGTATATGATTTATATAGTAATACTAGCTGTGCTCGCAACTTCGTCCGCATTGAATTTAACAAAAAAGTTATTGTTCAGTTCGCAGAGTTATAAAATAAATAAATTTGTAAAATAAAAGTAGTATGTTACTCCTTACTACATCACATATCTGCCAGTGAAAGTGCCGTCAAAATCGGCACAGCCGTTTTTAAGTGTTATCCGAAACAAATAGACAGCCAAAAATTGTAAAAAATGTTATTTTGGCATATGTACCGAGTATACATCCAACTGAACATTAACTTTTTTTTGTTAAATTCCACGCGTTCGTAGTCGCGGGCACAGCTTGTTGTAAATACATATAATTAATTTATACGGGAGCAAATCCCGCGAAACAGCTAGTATACTCGTATAAACATGTATTCACAGTTTCTTTGCCAATGTACCTACCTAAAATAATTAATCCGTGTGGGAAAGTCGGAGAATTTATGAAATTCCTTGAAGATGATACAGTCACTAGATAATATTCTGTAACCACTTATTATTTCTTTGGCTTGTTTCATCGAAGTTTAAGAAATAATTTCGCAGTTGATTACATTGTTTTATAAACAAAATTTTACACTTGCTGTAACCGCACTGTGCACTCCGTGTGAATTGTTTCTAACACCTACAATAGACAGACTGTACCAACAACATGCATACGACTTTGTATGTATTGAAAATACATACTTATGTAAGTGTATTGATAGTGGTTGTGACTGTAAAGTTTAAATTTAATGCCACATAATTTCTGTGGTCCCCTTTAAGGAATTTTAACTGTCTTAATGAGAAAAATTGCTTTCGCAATTATAAAGAGACTAGATAATTGTGTTTGCTCGCAAACGAAAAAAACCGACTTCAATTACATCGACAAGTAATACAACATAAGTAGACGAAAAAATTAACAAACGCACTAGTCGTCACTTCAATTTTCGAAGGTTTCCCTCGATTTCTCTGGGATTCCATCATCAGATCTTGGTTCTCTTATTATGGTACCACCCTTGGGATATCTCCTTTCCAACAAAAAAAAGAATTATAAAAATCGGTTTACAAACGACGAAGCTATCTAGAACATACAATATATATATGATCGAATTAAGTAGCCTCCTCCTTTTTTGAAGTCGGTTAAAAATAGCTAAAAGAACAAAAAGATAATAAATGTACATTACATGCATCGATTAATTAACATTTTAACGACATTAACTTTAGTTTCGATTTAGATAAAGTTAGACACCCGTTTGTTATCCCAACAATGTACTAGACCAGACGTCGCCGTAACTATGCTAATATACTCGTAGCTTACCGGTCATATGTACAGCATGTTGATATATAGGTCATGTATGATATACACATACAAGTAAGTGGCGTTCAATTTACGACACCTCCAACATACCATTTTTAAGCTGAATAAAAATACAAAAAAAAACCTGTCAAATAGAAACAGTTTAAGTTCAGTTGTAAACATATCTTGTGCTTAAGCTACTGCTACTACTTGACTTATTTTTTTGTGTATAGCTTGAAAGCTGTATGTAGTGTAATTATGAGGTTTCATTGGATGCCTCTATCTTTTATCCACGTATAACATAAGACGCCCTTTGCGTTTTAAAAAACGCATTAATCTCTCAGACTGTTCATCACTTTTTTCTTTGCTTCTATGAATTAAAAAAAAAAAAAACAGATATTGGCTCAGTGACCACAAAGTACTAGTATCCCGCGTAAAACTATAGTTATGCATAGTTATCTATTCCTAGTATAGGTATAATTTAAAAAGCAACTATTATTACTTCATGAAATATCGAAATCTTGGCAACGTTGTTCCGTAAACAAATTTCCTAACAAAGAAGTAACGAAGTCATTATAACACTTTTTTTTCGGAATAAAAACTAGTTTAAAGTCGTAAATGCAAAGAAATTATGCGCGAAATTGATTGAGTTGTTTACGTGAAGACGTTTGTAAATCATTTAATTTTTATTACTATAAAAATCTTTTGAATGTGAATTATAATTTACATACAATGAGAAAATTCTAATTACTTGAACAATTACACGGTATAAACATATTTTGCATAATTATTTCATTAACTACAAAAATTATTACTTCTATTTACTTAGCTTTGTAACTTAAAAAATTCTTCAAAGTTGTATTATTTAGGAGATCTTATATGGTATCATTGCTATTTGATAGAACAACTTAATTACCTTTTTTAATGGAATAGTTTTAATTTAAAATTGAGACAGGTTACAAGCACGTTTTAATTATAACCGATTGGCGGGTTGATTAGTTATATATTTCAAAAAAGTGGAGTGAAGCTCGAGTAGAGACCTTAGAATAGTTCACCCTGTTATATACTATTTACGTATTACTAGAATCCAATAGTAGTTCAAGTTTGGCTTCAGTCAGGACATCTGGAAAGGGCTTTTTACCGACAATTTTCACTTAACGCGCTTCTGCAAATAAAGCTACCCGAAGTCTAGGCACGCCACACCAGTAAGATCAACACTGTTATTACAATCACTAGTAATAAAATGCATTAGTAGTTAGTATACCTAATAATAAATAACATATAATAATAATAAATGATTTACACTTAAACTATTGTTATGATGTGACGCCCGGTAATAGTTCGTAATCACGCGATTCGCTCTGAATAATGTGCAGTGGTAGGTGAATGGAAAGAGCTGGATTTGCATGTTGGTCGTTGAACCTAATTAATTATTAGTTGTACACCTGTTTAACGTTTGACCGATAGCAGGATTTAAATTAAGTGTTTATTTGAAAGGTTCGTTGAACTTCTTAGCATCATACTTTGGTTCCTTTAAAATGTCGATTTTTTTTTTAAATTAAATGCACAGCACTGGTTTGTGGCTGTTGCGCTGGCAGTTGCGGGTTCGATCCCCGCACATGACAAACATTTGTATTGGCCATACTGATGTCTGCCGTGGTCTGGGTGTTTGTGCCGTCCATGTGGGTCTTCTCACCGTGCCTCAGAGAGCACTAAGCCGACGGTCCCGGTTGGTATGTTGTTGTCATGTACGCATTGGAGCAGCGAGGTGGATTAAGCTCTGATCCTTCTCCTCTATGGGGAAAGAGGCCTATACCTAGCAGTAGGATATTACAGGCTGAAGCTTTATAAATTTATTTTGTGTAAACATTGTTCTGTCAATAACGAATACAAAATAAGTTTTTAATTTAAAATGTAAAAGCTGTATGCAATAATACTCTTTTATGCCTAAAATGTCTTACATAGTTTTGGAAAGTATCATATCCAATCTCACTTAAGAACAACCGCAAGGAAACCTGCAAGTAAAAAAAAATAGAAATCGGTTCATACGTTCGAGAGTTATGGTGCCACATAGACAGACATTGGCGTCTAAATTATACAACCCCTGTTTGCGTCGAGGGTTATAAAAACAATTATCCGATTTGTTGTAATCGTTCGGAAGTTCTAGTCCAGCAGAACGGCGGCTGTAGAACTATTACGCGCGTACATATAAACGGGGTAATATAAAAATTTCTATGCGGACTAAGTCGTGAACAACAGTTAGTCTAATATATAAAATTCTCGTGTCGCGGTGTTTGTAGTTAAACTCCTCCGAAACGGCTTGACCGATTCTCATGAAGTTTTGTGTGCATATTGGGTAGGTCTGAGAATTGAACAACATCTATTTTTCATACTCCTAAGTTAAAAGAGGGGAGGGGGATTAAGGGGTTAATAACATATATGGCAAAACAACGTTTGCGGGGTCTGCTAGTAAATAGTATAAAAATCAGCAGTCTCATCTTTCTTATATTGTCTATCATCTTGTTTTTTCTCATTGTTTGAATTATTATATGATACACATAGATCACACTGACCTTTTTTTGGTTGGTGAAACCCTAAGTTAAATACCGTCGACTTTTCATACCTTTCAGTTATAATGGGGGGGGATTGAGGAGGTTAATAAAATATTATGAAATTTTGTGAGCATATCGGGTAGGTCTGAGAATCGGCCAACATCTATTTTTTCATATCCCTAAGTAATAAATAAGAAGGGGGGGGGGGGTTAAGGGGGTTAATAACATATATGGCAAAACAACGTTTTCGGGGTCAGCTAGTATAATATAAAAATTGTGTTTACAGCGTTACTTAGGTCTTCCAGTGATGTTGAAAGCGGGCGAGTATTCTCCCAATAATCCGCTCATACGCGGTGAGAGGACGTCAGGGGACGTCCTACTCGGGTTAGGCGAGTATGAGCGGAGACGAAACACGCTGAGGAAGATGAGGCAGCGGCAGTATAAAGAGTATCTCGACCAGGTCAGTAATAGGAAACATTTTCTTCTTTATTTTTCTTAGTTTGCCCAAAGTTTATCTGGAAGATAATGTCATTTATAGTTTTATTTTTAGTTTTACTTATATTCTTTTTTTTTTATAAAAGAGTTCCGTAAGTAACAGACCAACGAGACAGGGAAAGAATATCTAGATCTAGTAGTGTAAAGAATAGAAACTTTTAAAACATTATTTTAACTCAAAATTTTAAATATTTATAGTTTTATGTAACACAACAAATTATATGACAAACTAGGTATTTTTGTATTTTCAGCAAGCAAAAATAAAACAAGAAGCGAAAGAGAAGGCAGAACGTGAAAGGAAGGAGAGGGAAGAGAAAGAGAGACTTAGAGAAGAGAGGGAGAGGGAGAGAGTAGAGTTAGAGCGGGAGAACAGTCCCGAGAGGCGGAGTCACAGCGTCAGTCACAGTTTCGTCTCAGGCGCTAACAATACGTATATAACGTAAATATTACTTTAGTATAAACATTTGAGTAAAAGTTAAGTTTAAGTTATCCGCGAAAATCCTCCTACATGGAGACAGAATCATGAAAGATACTACTGCTGGGCTGTAGTGGGTAGACATGTCTTCGTGAAAAATTATATGTATAGGCCATATTATATCCAACTGAACTGATAACCGTCGATGTTATGGCAACTATGCGCACCAATACACCACAATGATTTTCACGTCTAAAGACCGTATTTTACATAGGCCTTATTATATATATGGCAGGCTATATTATATATATTATAAGCTACACATGTAATACATTATATTTATATCAAAAGTAATTTCTATTTTCAGAAAAGTCGACACGGGTGTTCAAGTGGACCACAGAAGTACTCCTTTGTCAGTGGCGGTGCAGACAGATGATGATCAGATGTTTAGAGTAAGTGTTACATATTTATTCTTAAACAAAAAAAAATCTGACTTAAATTTATATCCACAAATACTACGCGTATAATGCGCGTGTTCTTGTGTTGAATAAGGTGACCAGAGCTTCTGGGGGGGGGGGGGGGATTGGGCTACCTCATTACCCCCACGGGGTCGGCAATGCGCTTGTGATGCTTCTGGTGTTGCAGGCGTCTGTAAGTTACGGTAACCGCTTACCATAAGGTGAGCTGTACACTTGTTTGTGGACCTAGTTGTATAAAAAAATATAGTAGAATACAGATTATTAGAAATAACTCAAAAACTACTAGTCAGATCTTGCTCAAATTTAAATGGGACCACACGACAAGTTTTCCAATTAAAAAAGAATCACCAAAATCGGTACACTTAATAAAAAGTTAGTAGGTAAAACAAAAACTTTGTACTCCTTTTTACGCAGACGAAAATTGCGTAGACGGAGGAGTATGAAATTTCGCATACTGATAGTTTATAGAGGAGTGCAGAAATCTAACATTGTTTTTAATTATGTGAAAAGGTACATTAAATCTATAAAAAAATATATTACACACATTATTTGACACACACGCACATATGCTCTTTTGATTAATGTTCAAAATTATAATTTTGATTAATTATGGTCTCGAATTTTGACCACTAGTATATTTAAATAATTATGTTATTCCCAGCTTCCTCCAACGCTGGGCCAGAAATTACTAACACAGGCTGAGAGAGAGTTGTCCCCGCGAACTGTAGACAAAGACGCGCCCGCGTGGGCGTGGGCGTGGGACCGGCATGAGAGGAGGAAGAGCTATGGAGACGGTGAGGACACACACACACACACATGCAGGCGCACACGCACTCATACACACGCACGCACACGTACGCACGAACACGCACATGCAGCGGGTTAGGGAATTGTAAAAGTGTTTGTAAAAGTTGTAAAAGTGTTCCAAATAAATTATGTATTCATCACACTATATTTATTACTTACCTTCTAAATGAATATGATGTTTTTGACCAGCAGTAAGACTTTTTAGGCTTTTTTTTAATCAATTTGATCATAGAATAACATTATTTCCAGAGCGTCCAGTAATGAGACAAACGGCGCGAGAGAGACTAACGTCAGAGTTGCGACACTCCTACATGCCGTCCATATTTGATTCTGAGGCTATCCGGATGAGGAACGAAAGAGCAGAAAAGGTGAAAATATTAATAATATCTATAGTAAATTGTATACAAGGGGCCACCCATAGAGCACATCACACGATTTACACGATTTTTTCATCTTGCGTCTGTGCGTCTCTGGCGATAATATAACGTGAGGTTGTTTCAATTCTAGGAAGCAGCCGAGCGTCGTCTATACTACCAGCAGGAACTAAAGAATCAGATTGTCGAACAACAGAGGATAAGAGAAGAGAGAAAAACCAGGGAAAAGTTGGTAGTAGTTTAAAATTAAATATGGCATAATATAAGATATATGTCAAAGTGTAGATTGGGAATAAGGTACAATGGGACTAATAATTTCAGCCTCGCTTAAAATATAAAAAAATGATGTGTGATATAATAAAAAAATGTTAATGATAATGCTAAAAAATGTTTTGAACAGTTATGTTATCCATTTGTTGGAGAAAGAAAGTACAATTTATTTTAATTTCATAAGTATTTTTATAACTAACATGAGAAAAGAAAATATAATATACAAAAACAACCAAGGATGCAAAGGCGATCTTTACACTGAATAAATTGTGATCTAAGACCACACTACAGAGAAAAGCCTTCGGTCATCATTTTCTATGTGTGTATTAATATAATATATATCCTTTCTATAATTTCAGAATGTTAGAGCAGGCTGAAATGAGACGATTAGAGGAACAACTGCGTTCATTAAAAACAGCGCAAGAGATGGAAATAGAGCGGCAACACGACATCACCACCGCTGTGAGTTTATTATACTTAAAAAATCTGCAGTTTTTACATAAAATAATAAGGTATTTAAAGTATATAATAACTTAACACTATCAAGACAGGCAGGGGTCAAATGACACATTTTGGAATTTCGTTGCTGGATTATTCTAGTGACTTTGAATAAAATAACATAAGTTTACATATTACAACGTATAAACAGAAAAGAAGTTGTGGGGATGTAAATATTATACACTTCTACCTATAAAGGCGGCGGGTTATATGACCCATAAGCAACGTGTTTGTAATAATGGGAAGATTGGTGTATTTCCTATAATGAAACAACTTTTTCTGATTTTATCGCGGTTTATTAAGTTATTTAGATGTCCGAAGTGTCGGATACTTTACAGCGACCGTGATCACGGGAGGACCATGGTTGCTGTAAAGTATCCGAAACGTCGGTTATCACTTTAGTTGACTGTTGCACGTTTGTAAATCATAACATAATCTTATACAGCCCACGTTCTTCACACATTGATAAAAATTTGAAATAAATCTCGAAATGAGCGTGTTAAATAAACACACCTTAACATTATATATTAAATATTTTGTTTCAGATGAATGACAGTGCAGTAGACTATGCCAAAAAGCGAGAAAAGCTGCAGAAAGAAATAGATTTGGAACACGAAGCATTACTAAAAGCCGCGATACATCCCAAACGAACGCATACATCAAAAAGCGAATCTCCAAAACACTCGAACATCCCTTTTTTCTACCCGGAAAAGATAGAAAAACCTCCCTATTCCACAAATATACCAGACAACTCAATATTCTCACCAGACTACGACGTCGAAACGTACTTGAGGAGAAACCTTAATCCGAACAAAGCAACTCTCCTATCTAATAAAATAGATAACTCGGAAATAGAAAGAAAACTAGATTCGGAAAAAAATGTCATCATAGAAAAGGCGGTAGTTCACGAAATTCCAAAAGATTTGAGGAAAAACGTTTTAGAAAATTTGGATAAGGATACTCTACCTATACCTGTGCTAAGGCATTCGCCTAAAAGGCAGGTCAGTGAGGAGACTCCATCAAATTTAAGTGAAAAAATGCAAATTGTGGATAATAAGTGGCGGGTTCCAGCGGTACAGAAGAATATATTAAAATCTTTACCGAACGAAAAAGGTAAAAATGTAAGCATTTTGACACAATTAGGTTCGATACGACGACAGTTGCAACTAGAACAACTAAAGTTAGACAAAATGATGTCTAAAAACAATAATTAAACTATTTTCCTAATATAGTCAGATTGATGAAACTTGAATATATAAATATAAAAAAAAAAAAAAAAAAAACAAAAACGTAGAAATGCAGATATTTAAATCAGTGTGGTACATTATATGGCCAACCTATTACTGTACATATATATTTATAAGTAATTACAGTAATTACGCAAATAATAAAAAATACTTCTTAAAAATTAAAGAAGTTTCCATTTATCAACATCTAAATCAAAAAAAAAAAAATTGAAAACTAATATTAAAGTTTTCATAGTTATATATCAAACAATAATGAATAAACTAACATAATTATGTCTCAGTAACCTTTAATGGTACAATTTAAAAGGTTTTTCCATTAAATCGACTTCATTTTTCATGAATCAGGCTATAATTGTTTTATCTGTGGTTTTATTATCTGTATGTTGATGCAGATAATAATATACAAAATATTAAATAGGAAACACTATGGTGCCGTAATATCTTTTAGCTTAAATGTCTGCATGTGCATGAAAACAAAACAACTTTGTTATTTTTATGTAGTTAATTTAATTTAAATTGTTTTATTATTAGTTGAATTATATATTTTAAAAATTACTGAATAGATCTTGTAAATTTATTAAAAATGCTTTACGCTACAAATATATTTTTCGGTATAGTAGAAATTGGTCTATTACAACTATTATTATAACTATTAGACTTAATATTCTGTATAGAAATAAAATATATACTTAAATAAATCTTACATTTTCTCTATGACTTTAAAATTTTTAGACAAAAAATTTTAGAAATGAATAATTGTATTCTGGCCTAAATTAGTTATTACTTTTGTCAAAATAATTTGAAAACTAAAGTTTTTAAAAATTGCGTAATGAATGGTATTGCCATTAAAAACAACTTTATTTGTGATTTATAAGAATGTCTATAAGGATTATCTTCCAAATTAAAAACTAATTTTGGAAAGAGTGTCCGTCCACAACATATAAGCTTACATAAAGCTATTGTTCAATTTATTAAAATATAATAATTTGTATTAGAATACTTATAAATAAATAAAATACCAATTTTGTTAAGAAAAAACAACTTCAAAATAAAGTTGTTTTTCTTTTTTAAATCTCAAATACAATTATTTTATAGGTTATAATTTATATTAGTAATTGAAAGTCAAAATATTCATAATTAAACCAAAGTATTTTAATTTTAATGCAATTCAGTTAGTATTTCATGTAAATATTAATATAAGCACGGTTTTTTTTTAGTAACTTGAAATTTGTTAATTATCATTAAAATATTTAAGATTTAAATCTAAAATATTTTTAAAGATTAAAGTTTATTTTAATTGTTGCTGTTATTGTTGATGCATGTTTTTATTTGAAGTAAGTTTTATTTTCGTTTTCAAAATTGTTTTTGATTTGTATGTATGTGTCAAATGTATGCTTACAACTATTTTTTGTTTTATCTTCTGAAGCAAGTATGTGAAAGTTATATGCAATCCAAAGTACTAAAAAGTCAATTTATATGCACAGTTGTATATTTAATTATGTATGTGAATTTTAAAGTTTAGTACAAATTTTCTAACAAGAAAGGTGATACAAACCATTTTATAGGAGAAATCGGATTTTTGATAATCCCTTTCTTGTATTTTATCTTTTAATTGTATTCAATATAATTTTTCTTTTTTTTGTATCTTTAGTAAAAAGCGATATTATGTATTTTATATTACATTTTGACTGATATTAATGTATACGTTATTCTTGTTATTATTTCATTTACTTCTTTTTAAGTAATTTTGTACTTGTAATGCACTGTTTTGTAATTTCATTAAAAACAGTAATGCCAATAGAGTCCTAGAAACAGAATAGATAGTGCCAAACATGCCCAAAATTCCAGAAATATTCTAAATTTTTGATCACCATGAAATAAAAGTTATTTCGGGTTGGTTGAAATAGCGAACTACGAAATTATTGGCAATACGCATCGCCTTACAAGTTTTGTCATTGAATAAAAATTATTTAAAAATTGAGTAATTAGAATGAACATTTTTTTACTACTTGAATTTGAGAAAGTTAAGTTTCACGTTAAGATATTACAAGCCCAGATATATATATATAAGCTAGATTATATCGAAGTGAAATTTATCTTTCTAGCTTCTTCCATAATTATTAGATAACTTGCCTATGAAATTGTGTGTTTGGCTCTTTACTTACGTGATTGTAGTCAAATTCTTTGTACTAGAAATGATAGTAGTGTAACTATTTTTCGCTGAATAATATCAAAATTTAAATAAAACACGTAGTTGAGTTTCTTCCATAGTAATATGGTTTTTATAAGGCTTTCCTAGTGATCTTTACAAGATATTTCAATAGTTACATTCAATAATTGAATAGATTTAGATGTTCAAATTATCCTTAGGTCGGTTCTATCTCACGATATTACTTCAGTTGGTCACCAACAAGTGCATTTATTATTCGAGATCGGATTGTATATGTAAGTTGCGTAAATTTTGTACGTGTTTGTCGTGTAAGTACGAAAGACTGCAACGTAGGCTAAGACCTAGTGAGCTTGCTAAATGGAAGTGAGATTAACATAGGTATTACGTATTACTATTATTTTTATATGTAATCATATTTTTACACCGCTTTTTATATTAAATGCCAAAATTGTCCATTCGCATCGTTGGCTTTGTAATTACTTATCCATAATGTTATATCCGTTGATATGGTAAGCGCTGTATACAAAATTATTGTCAATAAAAAAAAACCGTTCAGAATTTTTTGTTTTATTTGAATGGGGTTAAAAAAATATATATTTATATTTAAAATCACATTTAATTTACCAAAATTATCAAATAATGAACCAAATTATATTTCTATGGCAGTTCAGTTTAAAATATTTTTAGTTTTCATAAAAATATCACAGCTGAACTAAATAACATAAAATATTAGCACATTTCAAGAAGTGGAGCAGATTATTTATTTTAATATTTATTTATTTATAATTCGCTTGATAATACCGAAATATGTTCACAAATTTGTTTTTCTTAAAAACTCTTCAGATATTTAGTATTTTGGTAAATATGTAGCATAACGTGTATTGCGAGTTCTGCTCCAAAAAAAAAAAGAAACAAAAAGGACATTTGTTATTTTTATTAAAGGGTATTTAATTGCAAATCAAAAAAAAAATTAATGGTCATTTTGTACTAAAAAAACTCCAAATTCTAATCAAAAATACTGATTGCACAGCAAAATAGTTACATATTATAACACATTTAGCAAAAAATTATGGTCGTGACTTTTTTCATTTAAATGTACCTACAGCTTTCTTATACAGTAAATTATTTGCGTCACTTTTATGAAAATCTTTTAAATCTATTTTTGTCACACAATGCAATTTATTATTGAAGAAAATCATCTTTACGCACGCTTGGTTGGGGTGTGATCGAGCGAGGCGAACGGAACAAAGTTGCGACCACATTTTCTTTCTCTCTTTCTCTCTCTCATAGCCAGTTACGTATATCTAAGGCACAGTGCAGACCTATTGCTTAAGAAGTTTTACTTCAGTCGTGTGGTTTAAAGCACACTCGTTTTTGTTAAATATATTTTTGAAAGTATACAGAGTATTACGCAATTTTACTCTATCGCATAGACAAAAAAATTTCCAACAACTTGTAGCTGAATAAGTTTCGGTTAAACTCACACTCAAACAGGCTCAAGCTACTTGATATGATTTTCTTACACAAAATAGTGAATAGAACTTGGATAATTCAGAATTCCGAGCGAAACTTCACTTAACGTTCTCTCTCGCATATGGTTTTGCAATTTACTCTATATTTAGAGGCTGACGAGCCAAACCAACTTTAGATTTGAGTTCAATACATTGAAATACATAAGAAACATACATGTGTTATTTAAAAAAATTCATTTGCATAAATGCATTTTTAGACATTTTAGCGGTTTTTGGATTAAATCAAAATGATGGTGTAGGACTTCGAACGGACTTCTAATTCGAATTTAACGCATCGAAATACATATAATTCTAGATCGGTCTGGTGGAAGGTACAGAGCACTTTATATTTTGTTCAACACCTTCAATCAATAATTAACTATAAAATACCAGCCAAATAATGTGAAAATTCTACTTTTCTATAATATTATTAAACTGTAAAAGCAGATTTTACTTTAATGAGACGTCCACACTTCCTTTTTTGGCCCAATGACAAACTTGTTGCATATGTTGTTTTTTTTTTTTTTAAGAATTGGGGGCATTCGTCGAAAGTGTTCCAATTCTGACCAAATGGAAATATTTTATTCCAACAGTATAGTTTAAAAATATACCCAGCCAAATAAAAAACCTAACTTAACCCAACCAATTATCGAATCGAAGTGTTGTATTTATCAGATTGCTTGAAATCCGCATGGCGATATTCACAATGTCGAGGCAATGTGATAAGGAAGTTCTAATTACGTATTCCACCTCAAGCATTATTTATAAAATGCTATTTATTACTTAGTCCATGATATCTATAAGAAATAATGCTATATAAAAACACAATTTGCTGAAGGTGTCATTTGAAATTTTAATTATTTTAAGTACAGCCAGTTTTGAAAGGCTCTCTAGGAAATATGCTGCAAGAATTAGTACGTGCTGTGCAATCAGTACACATGATATGATAATAGTTTGTGTACAATATAAATTTTTGTTACATTTGAAAAGAAGAAAAAAATACATTAAAATAATGTTATCCTTCTCCATTGAGAAAGAGGCCTATACCCAGCAGTGGGATATTACAAGCTAAATCGTTATTTTTCGAAATATCTGTAACGTTAGTTTTGATAATCACTTGCTGTGAAAATGATTTAATTGATGTAGATATATTGCTGGGTGATAAGACTTTTTGTGTTATTAAAAATATCCCTTATTTTAATTATTTTTTGCAAATATATTTGCATTTTGTCATAATTCCAAATAATATCTAAAAGAACATGCAAATATGTATCAAAACAATATTAATAATAGTAAGAACATTTTTTCAAAACTTAATTTCAATTTAAGGTATTACAATCATATACAAATAGAAATTCGGTTAGAATAAAATATAAATATTGAAATTTTTATGAACTATTTTACAACACATTAGTTTAAAACGCCGCAATAATTTAAAAAATCAAGTGTAATACAACATTTCTCATTTTCATATACAAAAAAACTGTATTTAATCGGCGTTTAAAACAGTATAGGGGAATGGAAAAGTTGCTATAAATATTGGTTATGAATTGATATTCATAACTAATATTTATAGCAAATGCCATTTATGTTTGCCAGATTGATTTAAAAATCGTTACAGCTTGGGCCTTTTCATATCACCAATATATAAAAAAGATTGTCTTTTTTGTTAATAATATGCCCACATTAAAATTATTAACTGAGCCGAAAATATTTTTTTAAACATATTTACTTGACGGAATAAACTATAAAAATTCTGGTACAATTTTTTACCACGCTAATACAAATATATACAAAGCTCCAATTACTAAATTAACAATAATGCAAAAAAGAACTATAAATAACATCTTCATATTTACATTTTTGTTACCTCACAGGTCACGTTTGGCCATTTTTTAAACAAAATCTATTATATTTTTTATAGAAATGGTAACACTGCTACAAAATGTTTTTTCTTTTTATAAATTATCATAAAAGTCATTTAACTGCTGTATTGTTAGTTTTTGTGGTGGAGTCCCATGTTTTAAAAATTGTTCCAGTGTAGGTCCGTTCCTGCCTAAGGGATCGCGTGGAAACATTATCATGTCTCCGACCCAAGTAAACTGCAGCAATCTATTCTCGATAACGTTCCGCCATCTTGGGTTTTCAGTCAACAAATCCCTGTAATTATCACCTGAGACTATAACACCGTCGAATTCCGCTGCACACTGTACTATGTATCTGAAAACAATATTAACTTTGTATCCTTCTTTACGGAAATTGCGAAACTATTTCAATCAAGGAATTTTTTAGGGTACTTAACACCACAATATGATTTCTACAAATGGAAGATTACGATAATGAGGGCAAATCCGCCTGTCTTGCGTAGTTGTGTATAATAATTATGTTTATTCTCAAACAATAAAAAATCAATTTACATCGACAAGTATAGTACAATACATATTATTAGGGGTATTTCAAAAATGTCAGGTCTTGCTCATATTAAAATGGGGCCACAAAATAAGCTTTCAGATTAAAAAAACAACCAGCAAATTATTATATTATTATTAAAGGAACCCCAGTAAAATGATACATAAGACACGTGAAAAAAAAAAGTTGATTGAAGAAAAATATTTTTTGAAGTTGGTTAAATGATAGTTACAATAAATTACCTATCATCGTAAGATGTGATCATTCTTCCTTGTATCTCTCTCGAAGGGGTGTACACAACTAGACCTTGTCTTTCTAGTTGATCCAGAAGCTTTCCATCTGTGCTCTTGCCATATTTACACCTGAAAAATATATTTAAACTTAAAAAAAAATCTTTAGTCATTCAAAATTTTTAAGACATGTTGACAATTTTTTTTTAAATAAAAACCATTAGTACACAATGGGTATATAGATATAAGCATGATAAAATACATCCTTTACATACAATTCATCATTGAAATAAACATAGTCTTTTAGGCCTTAATTATTTTATTACATAAAACTTAAGTCTTGTTTAAAAACTATGACTTTAAACAAACAGTTAATACGGAATGAACAGTTAGTATGGAAAAAATGGGTATATTTACCTGAAATGAGGCACAAAAGCCTTAACTACATGTCCACGTTGCAAAAAGTAGTCTATACAGATCTTCAAACCTTTGACAGAGAATATCCTACCCTTAGTGTGCCTGCAAGATATAAATAATAATTAACGTATTATCTTACATATGTACTGGATCATTATCATTAAACACACGAGGGTAAATATTTAGTACGAGATCCAGCTTAAGAAAACATACATATATGATGGGTCGCCCAATGACAGTGTGTCTATACAATGTTATATAATTGTTAAAGGAAATAAATTAAGGAGGAAAGTGTTATTATGCATAAACCATCCTTTCATTGTAAATGATAATCGTGCTAATGCACTTATTGGATGGTTTAAGTTTAACATTATTAATTTTTTTACTTCATTAATTAATTAATGAGTTTTGACCAAAATAAGTATGAATACTTAAATATCAGGACAAGCTTTTATGTCATATAAATTGTGTAATGATTTTATGTTGATAGTAAAACTTTAAAAGGGAAACTTAATTTTATTCTTTTTAGGGCATTTAAAAAGATAGTCTTTTAATAAGTGTTTTATTTTTAATTTATTTGGGCTAGCCATAATATTACCATAAGTTAAATCAAAGTAAGATTAATCTAAGTTTTATGTTTAATAGAGTTTAATCAACACAAAAAATTTTGTTAACAAAAATCATACACTTACTGCATTGCGACATTGCTACCGTCGATAACAACCATTCTTAATCCCGTTTTGTTCTTAATATCTCTCTCGGGGTTATATATATTACTTCCTATGCTATTTCTAGAACTAGCCTGGCCGAGAATTACTTCTTTTATGTATGTATCTTCAACAGTTTCAGTTGCACGACTTACACCATTCTAATAAAATTACACAGATTACTGTTATTTGTTGCATATTCATGTTTATATGAATAAATATAATATAAATCTATCTATCATCTGTTTTTAAGGTAAGCAACTCAATGCTTTTTAAAGGTAACAACCAACTGATATACCCAGTTTAAAGTACAGCTGATTAAATTAAGTAAACTAATGTATATATCAAAATATACTAGCACAACTCACTTTTATACTATGGAGGCTATTGGTCGTACTATTTGGTCTATTACACCCGTTGAATATTGTATTTGTTATAAATTCAAGTAGTTTTCCTCTTTCTTTTAAGCCCAATTTCTCAATACCTTTTGCAAACTTTTGCATTTGGCTAGTGTTAAGTTTCTTTCTTCTTTTTGTGTTTATTACTGTAACGTCAGAATCGCCACTCATCGACAGGCTGTCGTTAGTGATTGTACAGTCATGCACGTCAGATGCATTTACTAAGTCTATGACTGTATTCATACCCGACTGATTATTAGTATTTTGGGAACTATCGACAGTAAGATCTATTGTTAAATATGAATCTCGATTTATTTCTTTTGTTAAATCTTCTACATCCTTTTTAAAGCTTTGTAATATGACTGAATTATTGTTGACACTTGTTTCAGGGGTATTGTTGTCCTTTATTAAGTGCTTACTATGAGACAGGGGTGTTGAGCACTGTAATGGACACGGCTCATTATTTGTACCGAGATCATCATCATTAATAACAATGAGACTATCATTGTTAGATATTGGTTTGTTAAAAATAACAGCACTTTTATTGTCTGTGTTTTGATTTTGAACCTCTACTACAGTACAATTTGATGAACTAGTGGAACAGGACGACATGCTCTCGTTACGAAGGTGGTCGAATAGTTTTTTGATCGTTTTCTTTGATTTTTTAGCCTTTTTCTTTTTTATTGTTTTCCTCTTTTCAACACTTAATGACGAATGAGATCCCAAACTTTTCTGTAAAGTTAGTTTAGTAGTATTTACAATAAGTACGACAGACTTGTTGTTGGATGTTGATGATTTAATACTTGTTACATAATTTAAAAAATGTTATACTTTTTAAACACACGAATAGAAAGAAAGATAAACACTATATTTAAGATAATTTATTTATTATACTTTGAAAATTTAGACCTTAAAATAATTCTATAACATAAAATTTGGAGGTATTACGCAAAATAAGTTATTTACAAAAAATTTACTGCTATAAAATTAAATTACTGTAACTCGACACTTTAACTTAATGTGTAAAAAATGTTCTTTATAAACGAGCAAATACAAAAAGAAATTTTTGTATACTAGAACAAATCGAGGGAAAACTTACTGAATGTTTACTCGATTTAGATTTGCTACGCATTTTATTACACGTTTAATCAAAATATTTCTAAACAAATTGTAACGGTTAATATTAATTCAAAATATTGTGTTTTATTTTGTAAAATCTTATCACAGTTCGAAAAATTTTAAAAATTCACACTACAATAACAGATTGCCTAAAAACATGGCGTTACATTTCGAACACAGAGCATATACCTTCAGCTGTTTTTGTTTTTTTTTTTTTGTACTCGAAGAATAGTTGCCATATATAATTTGAAATAAAAACGATTTTTAGTATTCTTTTTTTTTAACAGCACTACTTAATTTTTATCTTATTTCATGAACTTATATGTAATTAAGACAATATTTTAAAACAAAAGTTGTTTTTTGCATTATTATCAAACATTAATTATTTATCTATATAAATAAATAAAATTGGCGGAGGCTTCGGAAAAAGACATCCTCGAGCATAGTCTCAAGTTGGCGATTCATAATAGAGACACCGCCGTCGTTGAGAGTATTCTCGAGATGTCAAAATAAAATTCGAATAGGTTGCTTTGCTTGGGAGGAGTAAGTTGGTAGTAATATAGACAATATTAAAAAATATATTTCTAAGAAAACGATTATTACGCATGTAAATAATGTAAGGTTTAGCTAGATATATATAGGTATAGTATTATAAGGAAATAATAATAATACAAAAAAAAAAATGTTGCACCATAGATTAGATTAAGAACCGGTCGGTGGACTCACGTCTCTTTTGGAGACATTAAAAACAAACATAGTCTGACTTGAACAGCGATGTTGCTGAGTAACGCCTACCTTGAAATAGAAAAAAAAATAAAAATAAAAATTTGCATGTATTAGAGTAAAAAAGGACATGGGTTCATAAGCCCGTGGATGTATAAGTCTTGTTAAAAAAAATAAAAAAAATAAAATAAAATTGGAGTGTCTGTTTGTAATATTAAAATAACTGCTTTTTACTAAATTCATATGAATGTATACATGGTACTTATACCAAAACAATTTTTTTACAATTTTTGTCTGCCTGTCTGTCTATGTTGTTTGTTCCGGCTAATTTCTAAAACGGCTAGACCGATTTTGATGGGACTTTCACTGGCAGATACCTGATGTAATAAGGAGTAACTTGGCTACTTTTATTTTTGATTTTTAATTTTTATTTTATAACTGCGAACTCAACAATAATTATTTAGTTAAATTGGACGTATTTCCACGTGGACGACGTCGTGGGACAGCTAGTTATAAATAAACATTTTTTTTCGTATTAGGAAAATAACGAACAAACAACGAACAAATACTTAAAAATAAAAATAAATCAAAAATCGAAAAAAGTGGGGCCAAATTCAAGGAACCGAGCGATATGAATAGGTATAATAAGTGCCAAGCGTTTTAGTCACTGATTATATTTCAGAGGATGATAAAATAACATAATTCAAAGTCAATTTTAAATAAATATTTTATTGTAAGTTCGTAAAATGAGATGTTGAGTATTATCTGTAGTAACTATAATTTACTCTATAATAAGGACTAACAAATATTTAAGTATCTAGCATTAAAATAAATAACAAAACTACTTAACTAGTGGTACTTAAAATTACGATGTAATTGTCCATGATAAATAGTCTCAATTATTGAATACAAATAGATAAATATTTATTGTACACAAAATAGAAGAAAAGAGAGATATCGAGGACTTTGGTTCATTGTTTACACGCTGCTGCTCACGAAGTCATGACCAATGGCAATGTTTGTATTTGGTGGTAGGTACATACATTTTTTTCAACTACTGGGTTGGCACAAGCGTACGGCTCACTTGATGGTAAGCAGTTTTCGTAACCTACAGACGTCTGCAACTCCCTAGGAGCTCTGGGCTGCCACAGATACGCACCACTACTTGAGAGCAGCGTGATCTTCTTTAAGGTTGAGGTACTGCCCCAGTCAGCCTGCTCCAATTTTAGGCAGGATATTTTTTGATGTGCGCTACCTCAATTTACTGTGGATAGTCATGGTCTGGATGTTTATGCTTGTGCACTACCTACATAGTTGATGACATGTTTTTTTTGTAACCAATTTGTAGTTGTGTATATCTATAACCGTACCCGCTATATAAATTTAAATACTAAAAGGAATTACTGGTGGCCTTTGAGCCCTTGTTTTAAACGGTTTAGCCAAGATACATAAGTCATAAATCTTAGCAATTTACTGTAATGTCTCACTTCCGGAGAAATACTTCTTGTTTAGTGAAGGACACGGATGTGAGCTTTATCTGACGTGGTGCACTACTGCAGTCACTGCATATGAGACAAATGTGCTCAGAAATACTTCTGAAATATAGTTTTTCTCGTGTTTTATTTTTCACCGCCAAATACGATAGATAATAACAAATATATCATTTGGAGATTATGTGGTCTTAGTACAACCTTAAACCTGTGCTTATTCGGTATTGATTCAGGTGGTGTAATCATAATTTAATAAGCCTTGAAATCCTTTAACAAGTACAAACTAATTGGAAAGAACTTCTGGGTGGTTTATATTCACAATTCACAAAGAGAAACGACCAGATCTTAAAAAATGTTTATATAAATACGAAAACGGAAAAAAGAAAACATATACAAGGAACGGAAAGAATTTTGCCTTCTGTCTATCTTACTCACCGTACAAAAAGTAAGTGTGGTATATACTGTGCGACACGGTCTATCTATTAATTATTGTTATGAGCTAACTAAGAGAATCAAATTTAAAACGATTCCCATGTCATCATTCCAGCCTATTGCAGTCCACTGCTGGTCATCAGCCTCCACAAGTTCGCGCCAAAAATGCGTGAACTTTGTGTGTTGCCCATAGTCACCACGCTAGGCAGGCGGGTTGGTGACCGCAGTGCTGGCTTTGTCGCACCTAAGACGCATCCCATGTAGGAATATTAATCTTTAAATTGAATACTATAACTAATATATACAATGTTGATCATATAAATTTTTAAATAAGTTCTCTACTTTCTACTTTATCGTTCACGGTTTTTAATTAATGTTATTTTAACAAATTTTTCTATGTGTTAAATTACATTATGTGTCATTTCATAATCAAAAAGTTTCATAATCAAAGAGTCAAAGTTTTTGGTTTAGTCTCTAACGCAAGGATCTTAATAACAGTTGGGATAAATCTTTAAATTTAAAATTTCCCCATCATCACTGAGCTTGAAAAATCAAAATATCAGTAACACAAAACAGCAAACATTTTAAATAGTTTACATCTTTTTAATAGTAGGTAGTGTAGTCGTCCAGTTATATATGTAATACTAATTTTACTAATGTTTTTAAAAACACATAATCCTTTACGTAAGTAGGTTAAATCCAAAAATAATATAACTTTATAAATTATGATTATATTTATAAATTTTAATAAAATACGGCAAGACAGTAACGGTTGAAATTTTTAAATGGTAAGTAATGACTATTTATTGCCATTCCAAAAGATGACATAAATTTTAAATGTATGTTGCCATATCTCACTAAAATCTATTACAACTTACCGCTATTTCTATACAACGTGTATGTTTAAACGATTTTCATAATAATTTAGGACCTTTTGAAAATTATATCACTTAGTTAAAAACATAGAGATACAGGACATAAGATTTAAATTTTTCGCAAATTTAAAACTATGTAAGTCTCAATAGGACCAGAAAATTAATAAATATCTAACAATGTGCTATTTATTTTATTTACACTACAAAATCTTAAACACATGCATTTCTTTTCTTAAAATTATCCTTTTTAAGTTAGACAGGTTTTTAACAAGATTCTTCTAAATGTATTAGCCTCATCTCACGCATATGGCAGGTTATCTAAGGGCCTGATTCACAGGCTGGTGATAAACTTATCTGAATATTGTAGTATCCAGAAGATAGAAGTTTTGATAATAATTTCTATTTCTATTTCATTTGTCCGAGGTATCTTTTAGCAACCAGTTAATCCAAAAGTTGTAGTTCATTATTTGAAGTAAAACAAGCACTAATAGCCAGTTTTATCTCCTGCTGACAAAACCTTATCAGAAACATATTTATTAGAAAAAAACGAGTGTGCTTTAGACCATACGACTGAAGTAAAACCCCTTTAGTAATAAGCTTGCACTGTGTCTTAGATATACGAAACGTAACTGGTTTATATGAGAGAAAGAAAATATCTGCTCACACGTCTCTCTTGCTCCGTCACCCGATCACCCTTTTCGTATCTCGTCACGCATTCACCGGCTTACTCGCTAAGTCAAGCGTGCTTAAAGAAGTTTTACTTCAAAAAAATATCAGAAACTTGTAAAACAGACCTTATGAAATCTAATGTCAATCGGCGAATGTTAATTATTTACAAGTGTACACTTCTATAGTTTTAACACAAGTATTGCAATCGACTCTGCAGCACCAGTGGAATTTGCACTGGCAGTGCTCCTTGACCACGATCTTCTTGGTGTTGTAGCCTCGTCCGCAACACATGACCGCGCATCCGTCTATACCAGCTGAGGTCCTGTTGCACTCCCTACCTGTTGTCCCTAGGGATCCCTGGTTGAGATAAAATATGTTATTTTATAAAATACTGTATAGTTTTGCATATGGTTTTATAGTTTGATTGCAAAAGGACATGTTATTAGAATAAAAAGTGCTTTGTAAGGATATTGTAGTGTTCAAAGTATGATGACATATATTAAGATAGAGTACGCTACGCTTCAGCCTGTAATATCCCACTACTGGGCATAGGTCTCTTTCCCCATGTAGGAGAAGGATCAGAGCTTAATCCACCACGCTGCTCCGATGCGGGTTGGCGGATATATTCCCTACTATCAGTAACGATCGTTATCAGGTGTACATGATAACAACCGGGACCGACGGCTTAACGTGCTCTCCAAGGCACGGTGGGGAGACCCACAAGGACTGCACAAATACCCAGACCACAGCAAACACCTGTATGTCCAATACAAATGTTTATCATGTGCGGGGATCGAACCCGCAACCGCCAGCGCAACTGTATGGTCAGTACAACACATCTCGAGAGCGGGGATCGAACCCGCAGTTGCTAGCGTAGTAGCATATTACTTTAACCACTAAACCTAAACATCAACACTATCTAAACTCTATATTTAGTGATTTATTTTATAATTTATATGCCAATGCAGACAGAAGACCACTTCTATACCCCCAAGATCGCTTTTCAGCGATAAGGCAGCCCTTTCCACCTAACGGTACCGTGCAAATATCTTCTATGTAATATTTTTGTTGTGGTGTACAATAAAGTGTAGTATTCTATTTCATTTACCATAGATTCGTTCCGTACGCAATAATTAGGCGAGTCCTCCAAGTAGACGAGATCCTGCGCAGTGGGCAGGCTGTAGTTAGGGTTGCTCAGGCGAAGCTTGCCGCGCCTCGACACCTTTACCTCAGTCGCGCCTTCGTATTTATCACGCAAGTAGTCTCCTATTAATTAAAATTAATTGTTATAACTTTTATTCGTATTTGATAAAATAAAAATTACAAACAAGAATTATATATGTCTGTTTTTAATTTCTTTGTATACCTACTCCGGTGTAGAGCATATATATATATATATATATATATATATATATATATAAATATTTACTAACGCCCCGCTCGCGGCTTCGGTTCATTGTTTATGCGATTCAGTGAAAATATTCTAGTGAATTTTTTTTTCGAAAACAGTTCAATTTGTGACTTTTATTCGTTACAAACATTCATAAATATATAGCGTTAAGTGAGACAAAAAGTTTTTTTTAATCTCAAGTTTCTTAACTTAACTGACGTACAAAAATGGATAGCTTGTTAAATAAATATTTCAAAATAATTACTTAATTAATTTTTATATTCACTAAAACATTCATAGTAAAGTGTTATACTACATTCGGTTTATAAAAATAAATCTTACAAATGTATATATATAGGTTTACAACGGATTTCAGAATAAAGAGACGAAAATTAGTACGAAACACGATTATTATGATTTTAAAATATCTTATTTAACTAAAAATCATTACTCGGGCGATTCATCAAAACTGTTCTTGAAGACTTTAAAATTGAACTCTTTAAGAGACAGTTCGTAAATAATACAAAATCGTTAAGATATAAGTAAAAAATTAAAAGAACTAAATAAAATTAATCTGTAATATATATTATAATCTGAATAGCTGCAGTCGCAAAAGGTAAAATTCGGTCGGAGAGGAACTCACAACCCCTAAAGCAGAAAGCAGAGTCATTGCAAACTACGCCAACGTACTAGTCAAAGATTAAGTATTAGTACTCTGCACTACCTACTATTGAAATAATATTAAATCTTCTTTAATTATAGACTAAGGAGTATCATTAGCTTATAGCGATAATAAATACACGTTTTGACCATTCTACGTCGCCGGCGGCATACGATATTATTTATTAGACCACCCGCTAGATGTCACTGTTAAGACTTAATATCTTTTAATAACAACCTTTAGGAAGATAGTTTCTGTTATAACTAGTAATTATTTATAAATTACGACTATTATGTTTAATTTTCACTATTATTTCAAGTTAGCTTTTTATATTTCGTTAGTTGAGGAGGCTTACGCGCTTTTACCTTAATTTTTAAACATTTAGATTTAAGTCAAGTAAGAGGCGTTAAAAAATAAAAAAATATATAAGAACATTCTCAAATTAACTTATTTTATTTTTAAGGTGTAATATTTTTTTATAGTTGATTTGAATTAAGAAATTTTAAATTATGCACCAACCCCACTGGAGCAGAGTGTTCGGACTCATACTCACTCATACATACTCACACAACATCACTCGGGGAAAGAGGCGAACAGGAGTGGGATTTTACAGGTTCAATCAATCAATCTAATTGGACATTACGTGAACAATAGACAGGTTAACTTTTACTTCTTGTCTTTAAATAATGTCTGTCACTGAATGTGGCCATATAGTAAATATTTTTTATTGAATTAATATTATTTTAATGCATTTAAGAAAGAAACGAATCAATAAAAAAGAATAACTTCATTTATATAAATTGTTGGTTAAAATATATACATTAATACGTTTTATAAATAATTCTTTAAAAAAGATATTTAGGAAAGTAAGATAACGAAAAGTATTATTCTATGAGTTATCAATTTATTAATATCACATATATTAATAAAACAATCACTAGGTATCTTTTGAGAAATTTAACATTCAGATTATCCACAATTTTTATTCATAAAAGGCTTACAAAATTAATAACTCTACGAGAAATATTCATTCAATATGATAAAATTATTAATCCGCCATTCACAGTAGCAAGGTCTCGTAAAATACGCAGTCAGATTACGCTCTCAAAAGATATGGTAAAGTCGGTAAGGAACGTAAATAACTTAACTTATGTCGTATTTAGTTCATAGCTTTGGCTTAGCGTTGGCGCGTAGTGCCTTCTGTATTGATATGGTTATCTCAATCTATAAATAATCTGTATTACATACGTACTTAAGCGGGAAAAGAAAACACAAATGTCAGAATGACAGACAATCGTGTTATTTCCGCGAAATATATTTATTTTATAACTCTGCGAACTGAAAAATAGCTTTTTTGTTAAATTCTACGCGGACGAAGTCGCGGGCACAGCTAGTATGGAATATGAATTTGAATGACTTTCTTGGCTTTTTTACAATTTATTTCATTCAAAGTAGCCTAAGTTAGTCCTTATTACATCAGCTATCTGCCGGTGAAAGTCCTGTCAAAATCGTTCCAGCCGTTTAAGAGATTAGCCGGAACAAACAGACAGACAGAAAAAATTGTAAAAAATGTCATTTTGGTATATATACCGTGTTACCATCATACGGATGTACATATATATGTAGTAAAACGCCGAACGGTTATTTTAATATTACGAACAGACACTGCAATTTTATTTATTTTTATAGATGAAAGTCTAATAAAAAATAACAAGAAAAGCGATTGTTTTAGAACAAGACAATTTTATTTTTATCTGCTTGCTTCTCTATCCATGTTTAGACGCATCTTATGGATACGCGATTTATATATATTTAACATCTGGTATATCAAACTCTTCGTATCCTAAGCTATCATACATAACCAATTTACATTATACATTCAAATAGTTAAAAATCATTGACAAACCGATATCATACTACATATGTCCCTGCGGGAGTAAGATCTGATAAAGTAGGTACTTTGCATTACTCCGACACTTAATTTACATAGATGAAATTTATTTGTTAATGCTTCTCTATAACTTCTATATTTAGTATATTCTAACAAAATATGATAAATACCATAAATCTTGCCACAAACATTACAATTTTGGGTATCTGTCTTTTTTATTCGGAATTCATTCATTGTAATATTTGCATACCATGGTTTTACAGGACACACGATTGTTTTGTACCATAATGATGCCTTAGTCTTTTGGGATAAGCGAACTTTTATATTTCAAACTAGCGGTGCTCGCGACTACGTCCGCATGGAATAGTGACTTTAGATGTTCAACGTGATTCTTTAAATTGGCATAACTTTTTTATTTATGAACCAATTAACATGAGACAAACACTAAATGTTAAGCTAAACTTGCCACAATAAAAGCCGCATTCAAACCGGACAAGCCGTTTCTGAGATAAGCGTGCACAAGCGCACAGATAAACAGACAAAAATCTAACAATCATTGTTTTGGGTGCTAAACAATCAGATAAAAAAGATTCATAATTTACCTAAAAAAATGTAGTGACAGAAAGACATTA
Source organism: Melitaea cinxia (assembly GCF_905220565.1). Classification (NCBI taxonomy): domain Eukaryota; kingdom Metazoa; phylum Arthropoda; class Insecta; order Lepidoptera; family Nymphalidae; genus Melitaea; species Melitaea cinxia. Next base: position 3,753,554 of record NC_059415.1, read on the forward strand.
AACGAAAACCCCATGGGACCTTAACCGTTCAGTGTAGAAATTAATTTCACATGTACCAGGACAACATGAAGCGACAGGAGGATTAATAGGTCTCATTAGCTTCTTAATATCAGATAACGGAATACAATGGGAGATCATTTACTCGGTTACGGAATGTTACTTTTGGTATCTGCTTTGAATGGTTCTTAATGGAGTGATTTGTATGTGAAATGTATTGGATACGATTTATTCCAGACCTATTGGCAGGGGTTATGGCAGTTATATCGGAAATATAGAATATTTATAATAGTTATCAATATCTTGGAAAGGGAAGAGTTTTAGGGTATTTTTGTTTGAAAATTTTGTATTAAGTTAAGCTTCGTTAAACTTTACATGAAGAAATAAATAATAAGTGCAACAAAAAGCGATGCAAGCATCTATAATCGCTTCCCATGTGTATTTTTTCGCTTTGGCACTACTTTCCTGATGCGCACAGCTAAGGAATGGAACTCGTTGCCCGCGTCTGTGTTTCCCGAACGATACAATCTGGGTGCCTTCAAGGCCAGATTGAATAGGCTGTTATTAGGCAGGCATGCCCCACCTTCGACCGCATCGTCACTTAACATCAGGTGAGATTGTGGTCAAATGCTTGCCTATTTGTCATTAAAAAAAAAAAATTGGAAGCATTACCTATACACATAAGGATAACCGTTTAAATAATTTATGAAACATACCGATTTCCCTGAATGAGGCTAGTTGCTGCCAGCAGGTGATGAGACTACAGGATCCAGACACACCGTGGCATTTGCACGTGACCTGCGACTTCTTTATGACCGCCTAGTATTGCAAAAAAAAAGAAATTGAAATTATTATTATTAGGTGTTGTTATTCTTCTTATTTTGCCCTTAATGTATCTTTTATTAACTTCAAACGTTGACCCCACATACATTATATAAAAAAATATTATGTCAAATTAACTTATATGGTAAAACCGGGAGAGATGCCGCAGTGGGATAGATGCCTCATGTTCTAAAAACCTAACATCCCGAACTCACAAATAAAAATTAATCGCATAAGTAGGAGTCGAAGACACCCCGTACCTCGGATATCCACAGATATTCGTGTGGCAAGGACGCGTTTGGATCGTGTGTGTAATTTTCTCCGTGGCGAAATTTAAAAACACGTCAAAGTTTTAAAGGTTAGTATTTAAGGTTGTATAATTTTATAAATAGTAATAAATTCCGTTATATTTTTTATCACGTCTATATACTGGGTCATTGAGTCTGCATATAGTTGTAAATAGATGCTATTTTGTTTATAATTTATTTAAAAAATACGTGGGCATCTATCCCAATCACAAAGGATAGTTGCCCTGATTTTTTGAGGTATAGGTGCCCTTACCATATACAGAGTAAGTTTATATGTATAAATTTTTTTTGTGTCTGTTATGTTTTTTATGTATTTAGGTATATTTATGTTTGGATGTTTTACTGATTCTAGCAGAACTATGCCACGAAAATATAAAAGAAAGGAAGGAATGCGAGCTCGAATATGTTCTTGGACTATAGAAAACCTACAGTCAGCTGTCGATGAGAAAGTATGATTGTGCAATGTGCATGTTGACACTTGATATGAATATTTTAGACCAACAATTAAGAATTTATACTTTTGTTGAATAAATGCTTGTAAAATTTAATTAAATTATATATATATATATATATATATATATATATATATATATATATATATAGTATAGTCTGTGTGATATAAAAATTATATTCTAATTATAACAATTAAAACATATAAAAAACACAAAAAAAATTTCATTGCTATGGCCCATGTTTCTTGGAGACAATCGATGTTTTAGGAGTAGCCTAACCTAGCATTTGGTTTGGTTTTTCGTTTACACGGTTTAAAGGGCATCTATCCTACTCACTATTTTCATGGTGAGGCAACTATCCATACAGATAGGCATCTATCCTCAAAAAAAGGGTTCACGAAAAGCTAATTTCTGCTTAATCTGCATTGGCTAGGTTGAAAAAAAATAGTCATAATTCAACATAAAAGATTGAGCTAGCTATATTAATAAAAATTATTCGTATAAAAATAATATTTTTAAAATTAGGTGGCTATTTCAAAAAGTGAGGCATCATCCCGGTTTTACCCTACACTCGTTTTATTATGACTAAGTTACCACTTAAGGAGGTAGCGTAATAAAAAAATTTGTAATCTATGAACTATTTAATTATGCTATAAAGGTAAAAACAAAAACTGTTACGTTTTTCAAAATAAATTGTGACATATTTAATTCATAATGTTGTTTAACCAATATTTTGAGCTCGTTAAAGAGTGGAATAATTGGTATTGTATGTCATAAATGATATTGTATAATTATATGCTTATCGTCTGATATTAATAATTTTTGCGAAAAAAGTAGTTTGATTGAAATTCATTTTGATGTAACTAATATGTGCTGTATTTTCTTTTTTTTGTTTTTATTTTTATTTTTTATTTCTTGATTCAATGACGCGTGTGGTTTGTCTATGTAAAGTTAGAAAAAAAAGTTAAATTATTGTGTGTACAAAACTGTTTGTCAACTACTTACGGACGTAGTAGTTAATTTAATACGCATTATTCTGAACAACTGAACAGACTGACAACTAAATTGACAACTGACTAGACAACTGAAAGAGTATTCCTTAGATTTTGGTCACATTTTAATGAAATCACACGAATGAATTATCAAAGTCAGTACACCAAGTAAAAAGTTATGAAGCAAAATACACAAAGTTCACTTTAGTTGAGAACTCCCTCCTTCTTTAGAAGACTGTTAAAAATAATAATATTATACTCATGGTAAAAAATTGTATAATATATTTGACATACTCTCCTGCCAGCTTCGTTATTATGCCGGTTCATCAGCTGCCTGCCTTGCTCCCGACTACCTCGTTTTACTTTACGTTCCCGCTCTCGTATGTCCACAAAGCCTTCGGTGAACCTGTTGAAACATTTATTTCATGAGAAAACGGCAAGCTCGATACTGGATCGATTGATTTAATTAAATACAACCATTTTTAATTATAATATTTTATTACAAATAATTAATTTATTTACGTAATCTGCAGCAGCAATAAATAATAACACAATTGGACAAATTAGTTCTGGGTTTCAAGTTTTTAACTTATTTAGACCTGTTGCCTACTTAGTCAAAGAAGTGAACCTAGTCATGATGGTTCTGATTTGTTATCTAATAAACAAAATACCTAGGCAAATGTATAGAATAATGTTTAAAATAACCTTTTTTTATTTGCTAAGCAAATAGTATTTAGTATACACTATTTACTCTAGTAAATCATTTCAGGTTTTAAATAAATTTGTTCAGAAGTTTTGATGTGATGCAAGATCGGTACAGTCACATAATTGTGTTTGCTCGCAAACGAAAAAAAACCGACTTCAATTACATCGACAAGTAATACAACGTAGATCGACGAAAAAATAGTCAAGCAACTACGCGTTATCAAAGATTACTTAAAAAGTAGTTATCAGATCTCGATAAAATTTATATGTGACTACATGATAAACATCAGCTTTCGATTAAATTAAAAATTATCAAAATGGGTACACCCAGTAAAAAGTTATTGCGGATTTTCGAGAGTTTTCCTCGATTTTTCTGGGATCCCATCATCAGATCCTGGTTTCCTTATCATAGTACCAAACTAGGGATATCTCCTTTCCAACAAAAAAAGAATTGTCAAAATCGGTACATCCAGTAGAAAGTTAAGCGGTTATAATACAACGTAGGTCGACGAAAAAAGCGTCAAGTAAAAACGCATTATTAGATATAACTCGAAAAGTAGTTGTTAGATCTCAAATAAATTTAAATGGGACCAATTGGCACACACCACCTTTCGATTAAAACAAAATTTGTTGAAATCAGTCTACCTGGTCAAAAGTTCTGATGTAACATACATAAAAAAAAAAAAAAAAAAAATACAGTCGAATTGAGAACCTCCTCCTTTTTTGGAAGTCGGTTAAAAAGAGGCAGAAAAATAAAAATTTAAAGATTCATTTAATTTATAAATATTCTGTAATTTTAATTTAAAAAATCCAAACTGAATTGGACCAGTTTCAACTTTATTAAGATTAATGCAATATGTTGGTATTGGTGTATGGTCATTTCTAGTATGGCCTGATTAAGGTGGTTACAACAAGAAATTAATTATTATGCCATGGTATTGAAATCCAACGAACTGCGCCATAGCGACCCAGCCTATTATAATACTAATAAAAATAATATATGTTCCCTTCGATTCAGTACGACACATATCTTCTAAAAAAATAATTAAAACTAACTCTTTTTTAAAACTTGAATTAGTTCTTTACCGACACCAGTTAATTTAAGTTACAAGTTGAATTTTTATTAAACTTTTCACTCCAGTAATCAGACACAACTAATGTCATTTAGGCCGAGTTGCAAGAAACAAAATTAAAATTTAAGTAGAGGTTAAACTAATTTAATCACAAGAAATTCATACATTTCTTGCGATTAAATTAGTTTAATCACTACTTAAATTTTAATTTTGTTTCGTGCAACTCGGCGTAAATCTATATAATTAACTACTACAGTAATATATTTAATATTATTAGAAAATAAATAAATAAAATCACATAAAGATCACGTTTCTAAACATTTTAGCTATTATATTTCATTAATTTTTGTCATAGTAATTTATGATAAAACTAGGCAACAAATCTTGAAAACTGTTTTTATAGTATTGTATTTAGTTTTTACAAATACTTTTAAAGTTTTATAAAAATGAAATAATAATAATAACATACACTAATCTAAGTAAAAATGAGAATAGTATATTATTTTAGTTCCCTAATTATATTTTATATACATACGTATAAAATAAGCTCAACGTAGTGTCATTAGGCTAGAAGACTTATAAGTTTCATAAGCGCCTTATAACTTTATAAGTTTCTCTATCATTTATACTGCTCCTGGTACATCACAGTTCCAAATGGGAAAGGCAGGAAAATTGGAAAGAGATAGCAATAAAACGAAAGCTACCAATAAATAGAGACAGCTAAAGTTTTCACATTTTCATTGGGTTACGCCCACTGCTACGAAAGCTCTACGTCGTATCGATTAGTAGCCTGTTTACTTAATTTAGAAAACACGGCCTTGTTGTGATTGAAATAGAATTTAAGTTCCTTTGTATGATTGATGATACCATTCAAATTTATAAAAATGCGATGAAATAATAGTGTTTAGGATAAGGACAAATTAATTTATTAAAAACAGTAACATAATAAACATAATGCTTAAAATGCGGTATTTCTTTCCATTGTATATCTGAAGTTGTAGAAAATATCTTTAAAATAGTTAAGATATACATGTTAGCGTGATCCAGATTAACTATCCTCAACGGTTTATGTATTCCTGGTCGATAGTAGCGAATTTAAGCATGGTTAACGCCGTTTAAACCCGGTTTATCCGGGTTTAAGAAAAATCACCGTTCTTCGTTTACTCATTTTAACCATTACAAAGTGAACATACTTTGTTTTCGGAAAATGAGCATTATTTGTCGCACTTGTTAAGTGGTAGTCCCAAAACGAATACAATTTTGATTTAATTATTGGCTAAATTTAATTTAATCTATTAGACTTCATTTTCAGGCTCGAAATGGGTTCTATATATATACCTTCCTTTTCATATTTTACCATCCAAAAAAATGTTCATGGTAAATACAAGTTACATTATATTTTTACTATCCGGTATAACGGTTTTACCATAAATTATACATTATATTTTAAAACGAGTTAAATCATAAAAGTCACGAAATCTACGTATCATTTGAATTGCTTCACAAATTCCTTCAGACCTCTCGCAATCTGATGCTCGCCTGGTGAGAAAAATATTCGAATGCGGGAAAATCTTCTTTATGAAGTAAAGACGGTATTTCTCTCGTGGTCGGTCGGTATCCTTTGGAACATTCCTCACTCAAATTCCAATCATTCTTTAACCTCCTAACAATTCTGCGGTCCTAATTGAGAAAATTCAAACAACTGAAATATCGGAAAAGCTTTTTTAAAGTATTCGCGATAAAAATCTTAAAAAGCAGTCCAGTTTCCTTTACAGGTATTCCCCAAATACTGCTTAGTACGAATCGTATAATATAATTTAATATTAATTGGCTCATTCATACTCCATCTACGTTATGGAATCCTGGTATTTGAAGGCTTGAATTTTCCCAAAGCCGCGTGATCGTCCGTAATTTAATAAAACCGAACGTAGTCCCTCTTCGAAGCTTGATAGCGTACTGAATGAAAACAACTTGGTCTGAAATAAGCTCCTGTTCACAATGCAATATCCTTACGGTTTCTGCTCTCCCAATAATACAACCTTAAAAGTGTGGTGGCGCCTTAAATTTGCATCCCCTTTAAACGAAATAAGAGAGAAAATGCTTTAGAAAATTAAAACAAAAAATATTGCCCCTTTGTTGAGTCAATTTACTTGTAATTAGATTTTGCCGCAACTTATTTTGATGTACCTAAATTTTTTTTCCGCACGCTTGCTTAGGGAGTAAGCTGGTGAATAAGTGACGAGAACGTTACGGAAAGTGTGATCGGGCGAGGCGAACGGAAGTTAACAGGGATATAAGTTAGTGAAGGTAGAAAAAGAGAGATTTACGTTTCGTAAGTTTTACTTCAGTTGTGTGGTCTAAAGCTGACTCGTTTTTTTAAGAATATGGATCATCATCATAACTTCAGCCTATCGCAGTCCACTGTTGGACATAGGCCTGCCCAAGTTCGCGCCACACATTCCGGTCTTCCGCAATCCTCATCCAGCCTACACCGGCAACCTTACGTAGATCATCGGTCCATCGGGCCGGAGGACGTCCCACACTGCGTTTGCCAAGACGCGGTCGCGGAAGAATATGGATGGGGAGTACATATTTTGAGCGAAAAATATGTAGATATCTATTATTCAAATAATTAAAAAAAAGACTGTTTTTATGGCCCGTTGGTGGTTAACAACGACGAAATAATGTTATTTCCTCCATTGAAACAGTTTACAGTTTTCACTATGGGAGTAGCAGTAATATGACATTTGTCCTCTTGTTTATTTAAGAATTTCAGCTTAAAATAACACTACTTATTATTGAATTAGTTATTTCTAAAAATATATCTTAGATCTACATAAATAAAAATAAATCTGACCAAATTGACTGAACCAAATTCTTTTTGGCAGTTTCACGGTTTGTTTTAAAGAAAATAAAAAAATTAAAATTATTGTCAAGAAAAAAATTACAGTACTATGTTTGCCGGGTTAATGTAAATTTCTATTTATATTAACCTGCTGACAAAATCTCTCATCTCATTGGCCTTAGTCCGTCTATTGCAGACGATTTAGACAGTGTCAAAAAGACACTGTGTCGCCTAGGTCACTTTTCAGGAAAACGCAGAGTTGCCTAAGCTCTGCGCCACCCTCTCGACCTCACTGGCTAGGCCCACAAGAACGACGAGTAGATACGTGTGGAGCCAGTTCAGCTGCGGGAGTCTCTCGCATTTTAGACCTATGCCACAAATGATTGACGCAGACCCCATTCCGGGTTTCAAATGAATTTTTCCTTCTCCAGGACCCTGACGATTTTAGGCTTTAAGGTTTATTCTTCGGTCGCCTTTTACGACCCCCACGGGAAGAAAGCGGGTGGTTCTACTCGGCCGACACCACACGCCATACTAATGACAAAATCTATTACTTGAGTTGTTATAGCTATTTATAAATACTGAACTTATGTTTTATTTATTTTCGAATCACTAACAGGTTTTTTACTCAAAAAATATTATATTTTGAAAGCTTCACTTATCTTCTTTGTACATGCTTATACGTATGAAGAAATAAATTATAGGTGCCTAATTAAGAAGTTATTTAGTTTTATTCAACTGCATGTGATTTGTGTTTAGGGGACAGATAGACAGACTAACCTTTTAATTGTGGGTTTGGCCTCTGCACTCACTGTATAAATAGAGTACTGTAGAGACAATGCTTCGACGGCCAATATAAAAAATTGATATTTCTTCTATAAAAAAAAAATACTAAAACAAGAGAGAATTTTTTTTCAAAATTAGAGAAGATATTAAAAAAACTTCTTCCAAGCTTAAAACTAGTGACTTTAGGGGGACGAAAATATATTTTATGCTGCCTACTTTCTTTATTTTTGTTCAACAGAGCGCCACGGTTGAACATTTGAATGAGTAAAAGAATTTTCTTAAAATTCCATAAAAAATATGTTTTTGTACATAATATGATTCGTTCAAACATTTTATCAATGTTGTTAATATTGAAATTACTGAAGTGCGGTAAGTACCTTTTTAAAAAATATTTGATCAGATTGCATTATTTTCACATTTTCAAATTAAAATCTCCGCCATAACTGTTTCCAACGTTTAAACTCCTGTATGCGTCTGAATTCCTGGTGCGATACCTGTCGTCAGCCATGACTTGACAATCGTGAAGCGATTCTGACAGCGGAAGCTTTACTAGAATTTAATTATTTAAATAGAAAAATTATTGCGAGTCATTATTACAAAGATTTGTAGGTATTTCTTATTTTCGCCATCTTGTTCCCATACGTACAAAATTGAAAAAAGGGTACACGTACGATTTTTACATAAGATTTATAAACACTTTATTGTTCTATGGCTAAATATCATTGCCATTTTTTTTTAAATTGGGGTCTTAAGGTATATTAAAAAAAACCGTTACACCTGAGAAGAGAACAGGTGCATTTTTTACCTGTCTTGCGTTTCACCTGAGTACTAGGATATAAGAAATTTGCAGGATGTGTTTTTACCTTTGCACACACATTTTATTAGTACAGGTACACGCACACTACGGTTACACCAAGATTTGTCCGTCCAAAACAATTTTGGTTACGTTATTTAGATTGTAGTCACCAGGACATACATTTTCATTGGAACGAGAAGGTAATATTCTCTTTCTCTCTGTCTTTTTCATTAAAAACTCATAGGGAAAACCGCTACCTTGCGCCGTCCCTGTTTCACACAACGTCGGTATCTTTACCGTTGTAATGTAGAATGAACGTATTTATAGGTGTGACTGTGTGAGTAAGAGCGACAGGTAAGATTTTCCTTCTATACCTTACTGATCCCCTAGTAAGCAGGTACGAGGTAAGACAGGTGGTTTCTCCCGGTTGAAATTTTGTAATTTGGATTGAGAAAAAAAAATTGTTGTGTAAATAAATATAATAATAGATAATAAGAATGATTGTTTTAATTTGTTATAAAATTTGAGTATTGATGCATTGCTAAAATCACTAACGTCCGATAGGGCTATAATTTTTATACTTTTGCAGGATTTCTGTTTACGAATGTGAAAAATTAAAGTAAAAGAAGTGACCAGTCATTAAATACGTTTAAATTCAAACTTTTTTTGTTAGTTTTTAAATTTTAAAGAATTAATTATTTAAAAGATTAATTTTGTATGAGTAACATAAAAAATATAGTATTTAAATGGAATTGTTTCTTTTTTTTGTCTTAAAATATTTTATTGTTGCTTTAACCCTATTATGAAATTAGACACAAAATGTAAAAAATAATAATCTGGTGACAGGAAAACATAAATCATTAGCGGTGGTTTCATTTAATAGATAACAAAAATATTGAAATATTTCTATCTCTATTGTTTTAGAAATAGTGTAGTAGTCTAGTTGAAACATAGTTTGAGCTACAAGGATAACATAAGTAGAAAGATATAAAGCTAGACCGTAGTTTCACAACAAGTAAATTTTAGTATCAAGAGCTTTTATAGAATCGTGGAAACATTTTTTTTTCTTTGAAAAGTTAATGTTAAGTGAAGTAAAATTCATAATTTGCTCTACCGTAAATAAAAAAATTAGAATTTTATTTGTGTTTGAATGTTACTGTGTTTAAACTTTTTCATATTTACGTAGTTTCGTAATTACATCCAAATGTTTATTCCAAACTTCTGATAAGAAATTTAAAATAAAAAATTGTGTGTCAGGTCCGTCACGAAACTGGAATTTACTAGTTAAGAACGATTGCTGTGTTATTTATAAAATAAAATATTATATTAAATAATTTAAATTATAATTAATTAAAAAAAAATCTTAACGTAATTTGACGCTTGCAACCTATGCTGTAAAACATCACTAATTGTCAGCTTCGCTGAGCGTCAGCGTCAGTTTTTTCACATAATTTTACTTCCCATACTTTTTTTACACCACGGACTTGATACACGGGCTGTATGTTGTAGATATTTATTTATTATTTATTTATCTATTTATATATTTTTCCTATAACTCCAATAATATTCGGTGCACGCAATATTGCTTACTTGTAACCATACTCGAGGTTATCCCCGCAACCTCCCCACACCCAGTCGCTGTGTAAGTGCCGGGGCCTCGCCGCTCGGCTGCACCCACATGACGAAAGCCGACCATCTCGACAGGCACGGGATATAGCAAGCGATACTCCCGCTGCGGTGATGGCGTGAGTGAATGCAGTTTCCCTTGACGCTACAAAAAAAAAAATAGTGTATTTCAAACCATTTTTGCCATTTCCAAGCTGTAGGTCTTTTAAACCTCCAGTACAGTACACGTTTCACACTTAATGGCATCTCATAGAATGTAAATTCTGTGCTGGAGTCCCGAGACATGTGCAAAACAATCTCGAACGTCCAGACCACAACAAAAATCTAGTCTAAAACCAATATTTGTTAAGTACGCGGATCAAACCCACGACTGTTTGTGTATCAACTAGTGATTGTGACCACTGTCTGATAATACTTCGTCAAATAAAGTAACGAGTAACGTTGTTTAATAACAAAACCATATTTACTTAAGCTGAGACATTTTTATCACATTTTAATATTTAACAATATCGACTTTTTTTCTTTGGAAACAAAAGAAAACCTATACATATTATTATGTTATGTAACAAATGTTTTAACTAACAATGTAATAACAAAACTGCAACTTCGTCGGCTTGATCCTAAATAAATAAAAGAATACTTGTAAAATAAAAGCTAGAAACGCTACTATAAATCAGTTGGTGTCGACCGGTGCTACTGACATCGCTCTGAGAAGATTTAGAGCTTTCAACTACAACTTGAAAGCTCTAGGTGAAGTTAAACTTTGCACAGATAAAAAATGGATAAAAGTTTCGAATTGAATAAATTTAAAAAGATTTACAAAAGTATAATATTTTTGTATTCTGGTAAAAGTTCAACTCGTTTTATTCTTATATCTTCGGAAAGGAATATCTTGGTTAGACAACGTAAGTGATTTACAATTTACGTAAATCATAAAAAAATCAGTCTATTGTGTCAAATGATATTGCGAGGTAAATGAATTGTATCAATATACTTTTTTTTTTAAATAGAGATTATCGAGATTAAACCAATTCTTTATTGTTATTATTAACTATTGTTATTAATGTGAACAGACCCTCTATAAAAAATAAAGATAAAAAAACTATTGTTAATATATTTTATTATTTACTTACCGCCTTGGTCAATCAATTTCGTAATCTTATTAATATGTTACTAATTTTAATTACAACGAAATTTCTAACAATAGTAAGGAGAGCATATAATATAATCCTACCAAATAAACTTTGGGTATAGTTATATCATACTTATCATGACGACGACCGCTCTGGCCTAATGGTGCGTGCACCGTGTCCGCAGCACCTAAAGGCCGACGGTCGCGGATTCGAATCCCGCTTGGAGTGGATATTTGTGTGTATACAATTATTTATTTCCGGTGTGATTGTTAGTCCTTGTGGGTCTCCCTACCGTGCCTCGGAGAGCACGTTAAGCTGTCGGTCGCAGTTGTTATCATCTACTCTTGATAGCGATCGTTACTCATAGTATATATCCGCCCCATCGCCGCACCGCAGCACGATGGATTAAGCTCTGATCCTTCTCCTTCGCGCGGAAAGAGTCCTATGTCCAGCAGTGTCATATTACAGGCTGAAGCATATGTCATAAACTGGTAGAGTACATTGACCTAACCGAATACTTCTAATCTCATAGTTGTATTTAAAATCGATATCTATATTTTATAAAAAAGAGAACTATCGTGAGTAAATCTGTATGGATGGAGTATTTATATTTGACTTATTTTTATCTAATCAAACAAGTGACATTAACCCCTTTGATCTTCTGTTAAGTTGAGGTACTTCTCCAGTCAGCGTGCTACAGATTTTAAGCAAGGTATTGTCTGCTGTGTTTTTGCTTGTTAAAATAATCCATTGCCATAAGTATAGTTCCACTAAAACATTTATATCAATGTTTTGATATCTATTAAACTATCTTCACATTTGCATGGGCTTCTAAAGATGAAAACTATTGTTTTCACACTATTTTCACCCAAATTACAGAAAAAAATTGCTAGTTTAGATATGTATGGTAAATTGATAGCAATTTACTCGTATACAAACAAGTTTCATGAATATTTTAATAATATAGGTCAAAAGAAAGTAATACAAAAGAAGCAAAAATAAAAGAAACGAAATGTCCCTCTATGACGTAATAAACGGCTTTTATGATATTTTTATTGTCCTTCATTGCAAACGATTGCCTCGGCCTCCATTAGCGCATGTTTATGGATCTTGCTAGTAAATAAAATAAATGTTACCAATTATTTTACATCCACATATAGTCTATTTCACGTACGATGGGTACGGTGACACATGTCAAATTAACTCTATAGTGAGGTGACCATGCATAATTAATTGATGTAATTCGATTATCGAGTACAAATGCGGTTAACCTTTAATCGACTATATAAAAAAAAAATTTAACTGCTTATTAAAAATTAATCATCGCTATAGTGAATAAATAATATTTTAAGGGTGGTGTTAAACGCGAGAAATGAGCTATCGACAAACCATTAACACAGCTCACGTGGCAAATTATTAGTCGTTCGCCTTTACCCTCCGGTACTTTAGTCGAAGAATGAGCAGTGTCGTCTGTCCATACTTTGCCAACAGTATGATTGGCGTTCAAACATGTCTAGTCAAGGAATACTACGTTGTTCCAATCCGTAATGTTTTTCGCCTTTTCTAAGAATGTCTCAAAGTTTTCACGCACTTTTCCGTTTGTTAACTTTTTTTTTTATTTTATGGAAATCCAATTTTATTTAAAAGTCGCCATAACGATGTCACACTCCCATTAAATAATTTAGCACCTTTCAAAGACATTAATTATTGTAAAACTGTGGGTAACTCATTTCTCCGCTAACAATCATATTCAACCTCAACGACCAAACATTTATTTCCTTTGCCTCTTTTTGGGAGTCAATAACTTATTATCTTCCATATTGGTGTCACCATACTTTTCTTTACTTATTTTTGACACTAAGCTGTGTGGCTACGGCAATAAAGAATATAGCCACCAGCGTCTCTTCCCGTGAGTGTCGTAGGAGGCGACTAAGGGATAACACAGTTCCACTACCACCTTGAAAACTATAAAGCCGACCGATAGCGGGATAACCATTCAACTGCTGGCTTTGAAATACACAGGCCGAAGACGGGCAACAGCGTCTTCAGTGCGACAAAGCCAGCCCTGCGGTCACCAACCCGCCCAGCGTGGTGACTATAGGCAACACACATAAGTTCACGCCATTTTTTGGCACGAGCTTGTGGAGGCCTATGTCCAACAGTGGACTGCGATAGGCTGAAGTAATTTTTGACACTGTATTACGCTTAATTTCAAGTGCCTGTGCAACTCGATCCACTATGTGGTTGACAGATAGTAATGGACCGCTATTTTCTCACTCCCTTTCAAAGTATTCCCGAAAGCGGACAACCAATTGACTGTTTGTAACGGTCTTCTTTTGTTCTTTTCGGCATTTTAGAGAACAGTACACACACACACAAAATGAATAACTAAAAAAATAATAACAGAACTTAACAACAATAAAACAGCAACAAATACAACTTTAGCAACTGGCAAATCCAAAACACGGGAAGCATACAAGAGAGAAAGTACTGATTGAGATATCTCGAGTCAGTGAGATGACGCGATTCACAAGATAGCCGTTACGATTATTTATTTTAGCCGATTACTACGTGTCAATCCCTATCATTAAACGTTTCGTTTCATGCCTGTAATTTTAAGTTATCATTTTTTCTGTACCTTTTTTATTTTGTTTAAAATGTAAAAACGCATATATGTATAAATACAATTTCAATCTAATCAAGCATTATTATTTGCTTTGGAAACTAATTGGTGATTTTTAAAAATGTATATTTATCCGATTTGTTGAAAATAGTGAGCGTGTATTGGAACATATCAAATGTCACCGTACCCATCTTATGTGAAATAGATAATAGTCGATCTCTTTTTATCTTCTAAATTTGTTTTTGTTATATTTTTTTCTGGTTTACGTTAGAAATTATAAGGGTTTTATATAAAATAATGAATATGTTTATAATAGTAAATTAACCCAACATTAAAGCCCTAATAGTAGCCCTTAATTTGCCACATAACAAAATCACAAAAACACTTAGATCAGAACAAACTTCGTTACGGCCTTTACAAAGTTTTGTAACCTGCGAACACTAGCGCTTTAGCTTGGTACCGTGACCAGGGCGCCATCGTTAACGTGTCGTCTTATATATGACTTTAGTGTCCCGCGATTTCGCTCGCGTTGTTATATATCCTTATCCTTCTTTGGGAAATGGGCTATCCAACACAAAACGAATTTTTCAATTCAAACCAGCAGTTCCTGAAATTAGTGCATTTAAACAAACAAGCTCTTCAGCTTCATAACAGTATAGATATTAGTAGAATTATCCTTACCAATTAATGTCAAAGGTCCGAAAACAGTTTCATCTTCCGTCACAGTACAATTCCACCTTCGATTCTGGAATTGATGTTGACATTCCCTAATACCTTGCTTCACCCCCGCTCCAACAGCTGGCATGTGGTCCTTATGACGCCTGCACACTCGCCTTTGTCCAGGAGTCAGGCCTCGTAGCTTAGCACACATTCTGGACTTGTCAGAGAAAAGATCCGTCTGATTCGTCCACTCTTCGAATTCGAGTAAGCCCATGTTGCTGAAACAAAATACGATTTTATTATGATAAGTTAATAAAATATATTTTTAATTAATTTTTTATCTAATGTATAAAAATTCTGTGTCACAATATTTGCTACCGAACTCCTCCGAAACAACTTGACCGATTTTTATGAAATTTTTTTGTGTATTGGTCGATAGTTTTGAGAATGGGTCGTAGGCTATATTTTATTCCCCTAAGTGTTGACAGTGACCTTATCCATATCGCAAAACAACGTTTGCCTGATCGGCTAGTATCAATATAAAGTAATAAATATGGTTTACGAACACATACAATCGACTGTTTCTTAGGTAGACCATTTAAATTCTTTGTTTTGTAATTACCGATATAATAAATATATAATGCATAAAATATATAATATACATAATCCATTCCTAAGCCGCTTTTACAATGATTAATTTACATTTTTGTTGCGTTAGATATTTATTGAATCTCATTATAGAAACAGGTCGCTTTACTCGTATCTAGTATCTCTATGTTAAGAATGTAGATACGTATTATAGTTATCTTGGAAGACTTAGACGAAATGAACTTTTAAAAGTCGACATGTACTTGACCTTATCTTTTTTACTAGACCGCTTTGTTAACGTCAGACATTTTATGGTAGACATGGTTCATAATACTAGTCACTTGTTTCGAAATCGAAGATATGGGCCCTAAAAATAAGAGATTTTCTGAAACTCAAACAAACTCAATATCTCAATCTGCTTTCAAAACTGCAAACTATGGCGCAATATTAAAATTCCTCATTTTTTGTAATGTAAATAGAGTTACCTAAGTATACCTACTTATTATAAACCATAACAGGTCTAACATTATACATTGTAGACATTTTAAAATATTTTTTAACTCTTTGATGGAAACTCAATATGTAATTCTTCTTCACTAGTCTAAGACCTGGTCCAATTAAATGAAACTCGAAATGTACCCAAAAGCTTTTAAGGTATGGCTCATCTTAAGCCGGCTTAGACACTGCAACTAAAGGAATAGTATTCGATAACCATATTGGTTTTACGTTAATTACTTGGTCTTATACTCGTATTAGCATAGTAGTCAAAAATGCCGAACGCAAATTTTATTGCAAATATTTAATTTCTACATTGGTAAATATATTTGCACGTATATTTTAGGAGTGTCAACGAAAAATCAAGATTCGTTTGTTTATTAATTTAAATAAAGAATATTACATTTTTTTTTTAGCCTAACACATTTATACTTAAAACGAAATAAGTGAAGTTATCAACTTGTTTGTTACAATTACCATCTATCTGATTAATTTGCCGCTTTTTTGTAACTCGAACGAGTTTTGCCCTTTTCCATAAAAGTTAGTTTCATGATCAATTTTCACGGATTTGGATTATTCCTGAACTTTTTGTTAACCTTTTCTTGCTCCATAAAATAAATAAATAATTTGTTGTGATATTTAGTAATTTTAATATTCTAATAGTTGGACATTTTTATAGCTATCCCTAAAAATAGTAATTTACTTTTTATAAAATACACACTTAAACAGCGAAATATAAAATATAACTATTCATGTATGTTGTAAATATTTGACTGTCATTGTGATGAGAAACCTTTTATAAACTTATACTTAAAGTTATTATGTAGATCGTTACGAACTCAGGGTCCCGTTCACTAAACGAACATAATTAGAAGGCTGGTGGTAAATCTGACACTCACTACGCCCGTAATGTCTCATAAACTCTGTTACAAGAAAGAAGGAACTGGAACCGTATTAGATTTTCAAGATAAGAGTAGGTACTATCATAGTATTATTTCAATATTAAATATTAATTATTTTACTTACTTTATGCCACTAAAATCTAACGATTAAAAAAAATACATTATTTAAATTTAGATATATTTATTTAATCTGATACCGAAAATCGTATTAATTTGTTCGTTTTTAATTCGAAAAAAACGCTTTTTTTATTAGTAGATGTTGAGCCTTAGAATAAATATAAGGATCAAACTGGTAAAGAAACATTGAAAATACAGTAGCTGTGGTTTTAATCATAGCGCAGGTTGAGTACCTACCTCTACTTTTGTCTCCGCTGCTTCAGTAAAAATTTACTTTTTGTGTTTATTATTCTTAATCACTAGTTTCATTGCTTACATTTAAACTTACATATATTTTTACATTAACGAAAAACATTATTATTATTCCTTTCATCAACACATTACAAGTGTCAATTAATGTCAAAACTTTATTCTTAATCTTATCATAGGATACTTTAATGAACACAGACAATAATTATTTTGAAGTAGTCTGTATTCCTTATATTTAAAAAAAGGTTCGTTAACGTTAGTTTAACCTCCTTATATAAAACCTATTTAGAGATTTTTCTAAGACCGTTTCTGGTTCATGGTGTCCGTTGACCAAATGAACATCATTAGAAGCCACTGCAAATCCGATACCGACAGCTCCGTAACGGTTTACCAATTATGTTATTAAGTAACTGGAGCCTGATTATGGTATTCGAGATGATACACGGAATACTTCGAAGTTCCATTATTTTGGACCACAATAAGCTGACCAGCCGATTTTGGTACCATGTATATTTCAAGCATATTGTTTTATGTGTTTATACATTAATTCAAACTTTTCGGTTACTTGTACTTATTTATCTTCTATAATCTTCATAATTCTTATATAACACCTACAATCTTGAAATTTGGCAAGTAGACTCCTTATAGGACGTAGACATCCGCTAAGAACGGATTTTACGAAACTCGACCCCCAAGGGGGTAAAACGGGGGTTGGAAGGAAGTTAAAATGTATGCTCTATAGATGGTGAGAAGGTGTCCAAATAATGCACCGTAATCTATATATATATATATATATATAAAAGCTAAGGGGGTTTAATTGGGGTTGACAGTTTGTATGAAACATATACAGCCTGAAAATAAAACTAAAAATGTGGTGTATAGAGAGGTTTTATAAAAATAACTATTAAATTATACTAATTGTACCTTTTAAAAAGTTACTCAGTTTGATAAGCATTTCAAGTGAATGAAATAAAAAAAAATGCGTTAAACATCTTAATAGTAATGTATATCTTCATAACCACGCGGACGTAGTCGCGGGCAACAGTTAGTGTATTACAAAACACAGTCCCCAAAAGTGTATGTGATCGATTCGCTCAAAATCTACTGAACGTATTTTCATGCGGTTTCACCATTGAAGAGAGGGCTCCACCATTGGCAAGAGGAAGGTTTACGGAACGGCTAAGCCGATTTTGATGAGAGTTTCACTGGAAGTTTGTCGGAAAAACTTTGTGACAAACTAATTTCAACGCGGGCGAAGCCGCGGGCACTGCTAGTTTATATATATATGTATGGCCAAATTTAAATTAATGTTATTGATTTGTATAAAAATTGTGGAGATATAAAAAAATTGTCTGTTTCTGTAAATTACTTTCGTTCCTACACACACCCACCTTATTTAGTTTAAATAATTAGGTCATAATAATATTATGTACATTACAGACTTGTGAATATGACAGAAATGCTGTGTGGTTACGGCAGTAAAAATATATAGCTACAACCTCTCTTTCCGTGGGTGTCGTAAGAGGCAACTAAGTGATAACACAATTTCACTACTACCTCGGAACTTAAAAAGCCGACCGAAGGCGGGATAACCATCCAAATTGATGATGATAATGAATGATGATGAATGATATTAAAATAAAATAAATGATTTTTATTATTTTTAACAATGACTTTCCGTAATTATACGAAATGAGACAAGCTTAAAGTCGCTCAAAGTGCAATGGAATGGGCTATGCTTGGAGTTTCTCTCAAAGATAGGATTAGAAATGAGACTATCCCCAAGAGAACGAAAGTAATCGAAATAGTCCACAGAAGTAGCAAGTTGAAGTGGCAGTGGGCTGGTCATCTGTGTCGCAGGACCGATGGCCGTTGAAGCAGACAAGTCCTGGAGTGGAGACTGTATCTTAGCAAACGCAGTGTGGGACGTCCTCCGACCCGTTGAACCGACAATCTACATAAGATTGCCGGTGTAGGCTGGATGACGATTGCGGAAAACCGGGATGTCTGGCGCGAACTTGGGGAGGTCTATGTCCAGCAGTGGACTACCATAGGCTGAAGTGACAAAATGAGAAAAAGACAAGAGACTGTGAGTTGTATTGAACGAGGAAAATATAATCTAGAATATATCTCAGTATTTATATTAGTATTATATGTTATCTAGTCGAATGAACACTCTCGTTCAAATTGATAACGTAAGTAAACACTTAAACACTTTGAAACAAATTACATATCTAGATTTCTAAGTAAAGATGAATCATAAGAAAGAATTGTATTTTTTATTTTATTTTTTTATTTCTAGAATAATCATAAAGACTAGTATTACCAATATATATTCAAATATTTTACAAGAATTTTTAGTTATTTAATTAGTAAATTATTTTTACAAGCTAAATGTTACTTTAATTTAATATCATATCATAGATTACAGAAATCATAATGCTTAAAAACTTTAAATACGTTGTTTAAATGTTTTTATGAGATGAACAAAAAAAAAGCCCGAAGTTCGGTACAAAACTGTTTGGTGTATAAAATAACTTCCGCTTTTATTTATAAAATTATAGTCGTATTCCCATTCCATGATTTAAAAAACTTAATTTTATATTATCTTATTATTTATATTTTTAATTTATTCATACATCATGGCATCAATGGCTTTCACTACTGCCAATATAGTACAGATGGCTTAGATATAATATGCTACCTTACGTACAGAATCTTAATAAGTGGTACTTTTGGTAAGATCAGATAATTTCCTTATTAAGACCGCGAAACGTAGATCTACAATTATTTAAGGAAATAAGACAACATATAAAAATAGTATAGGCTCATAGCATATTGATTGCGTGGTTCGCATAAACAGATGTGAGGGTCAAATTGATAACCCATTTTTTTCTTTAACTAATAATATTCCATTTACCGATGTTCTCTTATTACATTTTTCTAGCATTAATATAACAATTTTATTATATATATAATTTTTATATTATTTTAATTTTTAATTTGAGATTTAACTCTTCTTAAGATAAGAGGTAAACCTCGTATTTATTTTTTTATTAAACGGTAATAACATCTTTTGCAACTTTTATAAATTAAAATTATTCATTGTTAATATAATATTAATTATTATCAATTAATAAGAAATAAGTTATTTTTTAACTTAATTTGGCAAGCGGTAATAAAGCAATGCTTTTAATTTTTTTTTTGATATATTTTTTATAAATTACTTAATTACATAATTATGTTTTAATTTTATGTTTGGATTTCTGATTTTGGATGTTTTAATTTCTGGGTTTAGTTATTGTTGATTTCATTTTTACTTTCTGCTTCTATGTCTATGTATTACTTGTTAGTGGAAACTTGTATATGCTCTATCTTATTGTTTTTCCTTATTTTATGTGATATTGATACTGATTGTTTTCCAATACTCATAGATAAGTAAAACAATATTTAGAATGTACCTTATGTATAACAGCAGCGTGTACAGTCCGTCTGTTTGATGGTAAACGGTTACGGTAGCCTACAGAAGCCTGCAACTCTAGGAGCGTTTCAAGAGCGTTGTCGACCCTTTTATTCATAAACATGTTTTCTTTTTGTAGCGTTTTGTATAAAGTATGATTGACTTTGATTATTAGAATTAGTTTGAAATTATAGCTGTAGATGATGCCATTAACTTATGAAAGATCGTCTTCTATAACTATCTTCATATCCATGTCAGACTAATATAACTAATATTAATTAACAGTTATTCACTGAATCGTGCAGAATATTTTAAATTTTAAATTGTTTAGTCATATGAAATAAAATTATATTTTGTTAAAATGCTAGTCTCTTGTATAATAAGACGTTGATAAATCAAAATAAAATAAAAAAAAACATGTATTAATGACGGAAATAAATTAACACACAAAAATGAAATTGTAATTAATTTTAATAAATAAATATATTTAATTTATTGATAAGAAATTAGTTAATTAACTTTAACTTAATTTGGCAAGCAGTAATACAAAAATATTCCATTATACGGACTAGGGCATCATAAGTTATTGGTATCTTCCGTAAATTGTAATAGTGAAGTTGAATCCGTGATTTCTTTGACTCTTGAGTTTTATCTTTGCGAAACGTTGTCCAACACCGCCGGAAGAGATAGCCGGGTATCCTCCATTCCCATCGATGTAGTGATCTTTGATGAAAATGGCTTTAATATATGCGAAGTTCTGTTGTCCTGGTTGTGGGTATTCGATGATACTGGTCCTCACTATTAGGGGAAATCCATACTTGTACTCGTTAACTTTAAAAAGAACCACGTCACCGTATGAAGCTTGCCCTATGGCCAGATCATGGCTCTGGCAAGAAGAAGCAGCAATGAAACACAGCAGGAATAATACTGTTAAAGCACGCATTTTGCTTTCGTTCGTTCGTTTAACACTAACCTGATAATTGAGAACGTATTGTTTTATATACAAAAAAGACGGTGTTATGCGAGAGTGAAACACGATTGTTAATTTATTATTATTTTTTATATTAATTAGTTTATTGATCGTGTACCCAAATGTATTTTTATTTTTCTCTATTATATTCAACATTTCAATATCCTATTTAAAGGAAAGTTAAAATTTTTGAATTTCACATGCGCTGTATATATTAAATTTGGCCCTTAAAACTTCTTCTTACTTATCTACCTGTAACAGCAATCCATCTATTCAAATACCATCTTCGCAACTCAACCCTCAACAGAATTATTTCATTGAATACAACTTTAAATATGCAAGTATTTATATTCATTTTCATATGAGTATCTACATTCACGAATGTATGTATATGTATACCTATACCTACACAAAACGACATGGTTTCGTATATTCAACGACAGCCTTTGTACACAGTACTATACTTTGCTTTGGTTTTTATTTTATGTAATTTTTATTGTTTTCATCCTTCTTTTCGATTTGTAATAATGAACACTTCTTTAAGATAATGCAAATAAATTTAAAAATTTGGTATGATCTTGCATGAAGCGATCCTTCAATGCAAATATTGTACAGTTCGCTTCATATCCATCATGAAGATATGTCATATGACGCTATTTCAGTGCCACACTCAGTAAACACTCGTCATACTTAGATTTTACATGCATTAAGACGGAGATTCCATGATATTGTAGGAAGAGTAACAAAAGCACATTATGTATATGTCAATTACTTCGTGTGACAATTTATTCGTGTGTTAAATATTGCAACTGTATTATTATTGCATGTTAAGAGGAAATTCTTACTTTGAGACATATTTAAAATACATAAAGAGTTTTTCTGTAGTGTCGTAAACGTTTAAACTAATACTTTGTTACATAGAGGATGCATAGAGGCACTACGAAACTGGAAATCTGAGATCGGAGTCAGTCAGTCAAAGTAACAATTGCATGTAGGAGAAAAAATATTTTCACCTAGGTTCTGAAGCTCATATTTTATAATTAATGCTAAGTAATTCTAGTTGAAAATGTTAACGCTAATGAACTAGAGTTATCTGATTACTATAAGGATATTAAACCCACCACAATTCATAATTATACTCATATATCACGGGGTTTTGTTTAATCTAACGAGTTACGTTAAATTCTATGAGTTTTAACTCTTTCTCTATAACAGTAATTCTTAAATGGTGGTCTGCGGACCATATGAGATCCCTGGAACTCTTGGAAGTACCCGTCGAGGTTCGTAAAGACTGGACGGGAGTGAGAGTCACTAGGCTCATTTGTTTGCGGATTCGTTCATTGTTTTTATTTGTTTAATTTTTAATTTTAAAATTCGAAAACAAAGAAACTGTATATAGAAGTACTCCAGATTTTACAACAACAAACAAACTGGTTGTAGTCCGCGGCAAAACAAATATTTTGTTAGGTGATCCCTAATCAATGAAAGGTTAAGTCTTTATAAAACAAATTTATTTTAAAAACAAACAATTAATCTTATGAATCAGTGTTTATGCAAATATATTATTTAAGTCGATTCTTCCGATAAAAATATTACTCACACGCAAGAAGCGATTGCGATGCTTCGGGGATTTCTTGAAATTAATCTGCTATCCATTAATGATGACCTTTGAAAGTCGTTAATGATATAGAACTGAAATACAAAAGTAACGTTCTCGGGGATGCCCTAAGTACATTCATGTAGAGTGCATATAAATTAGGTAACATTTTAAAGCTACAAAAATAACTTGTTTTATCACAATTTTGTTTATGTAAATACAAATAAACCGTTTGTTTCAAATAGTGTTATGAAGTACCAGCAAAGATACAAATTGTTAAAGCTATTAATGTTTGGTCGAAATGATACATTCAATATCGTAATTCCTTTATAATAATAATAATAATAATAATATATATATTAATACGTAAAGCAAAACCTTTGCACAACTTTGTACACCACTTTACGAAAATTGCTCGGACGGAGGAGTATGAAATTTCGCACACTTATAGTTTATAAGAGAAGAAGTGCAGAATGTTAATATGTTTTTAAAATTATGCATATAAATATATTAAATAAAAAAAAACATTACACACACTACCACGTATTTGACTCACACACGCATATGTATAATATCAAATCTTTTGTTGACTGTCAAACTCTGTCGTCAAAGTGAAATTTTATAAAAAAGGTTCTTTATTTTCATTATTTTTTGGTATTCTTTAATATAAATTTTCAATAATGTCCGATTTTCGACCTCTGGGCGACCACTAGTATTTAATAAAAGCCTCACGTTCGCTTTCAACGAAGCCCGAAGCCGGAGTACTATTTAAATCATGTGTCCTTTTCACCGAACAAATGGGGTGATCTGTGGGACAAATACACACATGCACAAACGCCCACACCACAAAAAACATGCAAAATTGCATAGTTTATATTTGTCATGTGCGGGGATCTTATTCATTTTTAATCTTTACCCGTACATAGATTTTTTTTTACAAATTTTCCTCTGCGTATAAATTTCAAAATATTACACTCATTCTGAAGATTTAATTTTTGTGGCGTACTACATACCCTTATGTAGTGTGTGTATGTAGAGTACTGCAAAGCCTTTTCAGATAAACAAACACTACCATAGGTATGTAAGGAGGCACCTAAATATTTGCATATATGTATTCTTACTATGAAATTGAAGGAAAAGAGGTGCAGGAATAAAGGTAAACGAAATAATTGAAAATAAAATTTTTCCTCGATGACGTCGACCTCAAAGACCAAACTTGAAGGTAACGCTTAATGTATTTGTGTGTTATCTTCAGCGATTCCTAAGAATTGTTTGCTTTAGTCTAATTAATTATGACATAATATCATAAGACAATGTCAAGACCAGATCGAGACAAATTTAAATTTTGACCTAAACAAGCTTACGTAACGATCAACATTTTTCTTGTTTACGACAATCTATTCATATATCTTACAAGTAAGAATTAAGAAGCAGCCGAATATTAAAATTAAAACCAGATTTTTTTTAGATTTTTTTTATAATTTTTTAGCCTTGTAAAAAATAGAATGTGTTTTTTTATTTAAAAAATTATATGATACAAATTGTAGACAAGATTTAATCTGTTCAGTGTTGTATTTAACAATTTGATTCTTTATTTAATATTATGTACGTGTTGTTATACATATCTATTGTCAATTATTTCTATTTGTATTTACAATAGTCTTAATTTAAATATCCGCCTTTTGGATCTGTGTACAAGGGTCTGACCAAGAAGCTTATACAAAACATCTTCTTGGGTCTGACACACACAGCGCTATCTCTTTTTCTCGACTCTGTTTAAGACGAAAGCTATCGTAGTCTCCACAAAATAAATTCAAAATTACCGCCATCGTTACACATGTAGTAGTAATTATACCGTCACGTTTGTCAAAGAAGTTCGTAATCGTGTTCGTAATCTTTTGTGTTCCATAAAGTGATACAAAACAATCAATACGCACACCATCATCATCATTACAGCCTATACAGTCCACTGCTGGACATAGGCCTCCACAAGTTTACGCCAAAAATAACGTGAACTCATGTGTTTTGCCCATAGTCACCACGCTGGGCAGGCGGGTTGGTGACCGCAGTACTGGCTTTGTCGCTAATACGCACACACTGAATAGTAAATGGAGCGTTGATATTTCACTTAAGATCGATTATTTACTTTATAGTTTTGTACTAGTCATCTCACGTAGTTTTTGACAAGTCCTTGAAGTGATTTAATGACAATAATCTTTAAATGTACTTAACATTTGAAACAAGTTGACTCGGCGAACTTCGTATCGCCATATTTATTTTATAGCTATATTATTAGGGTCGTGTAAACCTTCTTCTGCGAATACAGAATACAAAAAAGACGTATTCAATCAGATGCAGTGGGTCAAAAAAAAAATGTGCGTGCCACAACAATTTATTTTTATTAATATTGATTTTGTTACTAACATAATATATGCAACGTTTTATTAAAAGTTCTAGAAAAAGACACACACTACAGACAAGTAGGTATTATGAAATCATTGTGCTATTGACAAAAGGCAGTTAATAATTATTATTTTTAAGTTATTACTAATTCTAAAGATCTAATTTTGTCTAGAAATACGTTTAAGAAATATAAATTATATAAGCATTATTCTTTGTATTACTTACGTGTGTTCGTACGTACTAGACATTCCTCCCGGTTTCACTCGGTTTGACTTCTAAATTTATCGACGACGAAAAAATAAAAATTCTAATTTCTTTTAAAATATTAATATAAATTACAGGAATATTGGTTATCATACATTATCTTATATGGTATAATATATCTCAAATGAAATCAAATCAAAAATAACTTTATTCAAATAGGCCTCAAAAGCACTTTCGAATTTTCATTTTACAAATTAAAACTTTTAAGTCATTAATATTTTGAAAAGTAAAGCTACCACTAATTCGGAATGTAGATTCTGCAGAGATGAATCGGCAAGAAACTCCGCAGTTATTTTTTTGAAAATAATATATATACAATATATATATTTATAACTAGATCAGCAAACAAGCGTATGGCTCAAGTCTCAACTGATGGTAAGCGATTACCGTAGTATAGACGTCTGCAACACCAAAAGCATCGCAAGCGCGTTGCCGACCGTACCTCCATTCCTCCAGGACCTCTTAGGTTACCTTACTCACCAACAGGAACACAACACTGCTTGGAAACAGTATTATTTAGCTGTGATCTTCTGTAAGGTTGGTAATACCCCAGTTGTGCTGCTCCATATTTTGAGCAGGAAATTTCCTGCCAGACCTCAGTTACAATGTAACTATGTTGACTAAACTACATATACGGAATAATTATCAATTATGATGACATCACGCATCATTCATAGAATATTACATCTTCATAGATACCTGTTAATTAACTTTGCAAACAAACTTTTGGTCCAATATATATTCTAAACATCGACATTAGTATCATCAGCACTCGCATCGGCAGTCGTTTCGAAAATGTCTCAAATATTTATCATTTCGTTATTTTTGTTGATTGTTCAAACACGTTCTTACGACTTACTACTCGGCTATCCAGATACAAATTCAAATATTATCTACAGCAAAGTACACCAAGAAAATCCAGCGATATGGTATAGATCAGAAACGTTCACAGTCAACTGTTCAAAGAGTGAAGTGATCAACGCTATTAAGGTACTGGATTTAAGAGATGACCTTATGGGAGAAGTTTATTTGAAATCTGGAGGTATCGGACAGAAGTTTGTGACGCTCGAGTTAGACAGTCCAAGCATATTCCGCGGCTATAACTTCTACGTCGAAATTTACGCGATACAAAACAATGAGTTTATGTTTAAACACGGCAAGTGAAAACTTAATTTACTAGCAGTTTTGGCGAACTTGTATTGCCATACTTTCTTCGTAAATATTTATAAATTTTTTTTATACAAGCTGTGATCTGGCAATAAATAATACAAAAAAAAAGAATGTTTGAATTTGGTGCTGTCTTTGGGAAGTTATGCGCGTACGTACATTTCAACGAGTCATTCTTATTTATGTAGACAATATTTTGTATTAATATTGTTTCAAGTTTAGTGTGTTAAAACGTTACGTATTCGTGTTAATGTGTTACTGATGTAATAAAATTACTTTTGTGTTTCATGATCTTTCATTTATCAATAATATATATATTTAATGATAATGTTATTGTTTGTTATATGTAGCGTGATATGTGTGATAACTGACGTACCAACTTTGAATTCTAGTGATCTTAATTTGTATATCTATTTGTCACGTCTCTTTATATCGTTCCGTGATGTTTTTTCTACAAATCTAAGGAAAAATACAAACGTATTGTAGATTTAATCCATCATTTTAATATTGATTAACATGTTTTATTTTACCTTGAAGTAATTGAAATAACGTGTTTTATTTTATTTGACTAGTTCTAAAAATAAAAATAGGAATTACCCGCCTAATTTTTCCATTTCTATTTTTGTAAAGATATTTATAAGTTATTACAATTGTATGTGGACTCAATATTTTTCAGTCGTTATATAAAATAAATATACGTGAAACAAAGGCGAAATTTCTTTTAGCTGACTTCTTCTTTCTTTCTTTTACTATATGGTAAGAATAATTTGCATATTATTGAAATCTAATTATTAAAATCTAAACGTTTAACTGAATTTGTGTCTAAAATATTTCTGTTGAATTATTTATCAAATTACCGAAACACAAAAAAGAAAACAGTAGGTATTGATTTAAAACGTTAAAAAGATTCGCATGACCAGCATTATAATATATGTATGTATATTAATACTCTAAGGTTTAAGATGTGTGCTTTCCCTTTTTAGAAAAAACCTCACAATAACTCCATATAAATTATATGTCATTTTATTACAGTACCTGGGTGACCGAGCTTAGCTCGGTATTTTTAGTAAATCGTGTTTTTTAGAAATCATATTTAAATACGACTTACATATTGATAAAATATGAATAATATTTTCGATTTTACCGACATAATAATAAAAAATATGAACTGGCTATTTAAATAAAAAATAACGAGTGCAATTAGAAAAAAAAGGAAAAAAATAATCAATCATGGGGATTTAAACCGTGGTCTTTTCGGTCGATTTCCCACCTTACAACTTTATTGACGATTGCGAAATATACCTTCGTATTCTAACGATATTGCAGCCATTTTTTCATTGCCTAAAAACAGGGATAAAACGGTATTTTCTAAAAATGAATCCTAGGCCCTAGCTACACCGATTTACCTGCCCCGAAATCCCCTGCATACTAAATTACATGAAATCGTTGGATCCGTTTCCGAGGTTCAGATTATATGACTGACCCGTTGGCGCAGTTTGTAGTGACCCTGCTTTCTGCTCCGAGGGTTGTGGGTTCGATTCCCACCCGGAGTCTGGGTGTAATATAAATATTTATTTATATATTTATATATGTATTATTTATAAGTATGTTTATCGAAAAAAATATGTAGCTATATACCAGTCGGCTGTTACCTATAACACAAGCATTAAGTTGCTTACTTTAGGAACAGACGACCGTGTGTGTATTGTGTAGATATTTATTATTATTATTATTATATACATACAAGAATTGCTCGTTTAATAGTATAGGGTTTGCTTGCTCTACCGGCATCCACCGCTAAACAATTTAATTTATTTAAGACGGAAGGTTAAGTATGCTTTAAAAAGAAGGAAGACCATTTTTTTCCTCAAATCAACGCGGGTGAAAGCGCGAGGCCTAGCTAGTTTTGATTATTATTATAATCATTTGCAATTTATATGAATGCTTTTGCATACGTAATTGTTTTTAAGCTCAGAATAACTAAATAATACTAATCAAATGTTTAAATTATTTATAGTTATTAAATAAGGAAAATGAATTCAAGGTATGGCGTAGTTTATTACGCATTGTTGTTGTTGTTCATTTACGCTCCATTTCAATTAATTTGTCCTTGTGAACACGTAAGCGGTAAACAACTTAACCATACCCTATAAAAAACTAAATAAAACAAATTTAGAAATGAAATAAATTGATATATTAATTTATACCTTACAAATACTTATGAAATAATATGAAAATATTTATGAATGTGTGAATTTAAATCTTATAATTGGTATAAAGATAAAAATAAAATCAAATAAAAGTTTCAGTACATTTTATTCAATTTCAACAATTTTAATTATTTAATCGTTTTATAATTAAATATATTCAGATAGACCTTACCAACTTTAAACAGAGTATTTGTACGTTTGGGCACATCACAACTAATTCTGCATTAAATTTAAGCGTATATTTCGATCTGATAGTTCAATCCGGAACCTCTTTCACTTATTAGCTTGATATTTGCAAACGGGAATCCTATTCCACCTCGGTTTATTGAAGGTTCAGCCAAACCGTTATCCAAGTCCCTTATTACTATGCCTTTTATTTTCTGATCGCCGACTGGATATTCGAAATAGATCTCTTGTTCTCGTTTGAAAAAAGGTATAGCAGCGGACGATACAGGTTTTTCGAAGACTTTTCTTACGATTCCATTGTAATCGCTTACTTGTCCAACTATAACACTCTTTGATGCCACGATCGTTAGAAGCGCACATAGAAGGAATATTCTAAGAAACATCTTGATCAGTCTTGGTTTGATGTTGTAATGTATGTTGTGCACACTCAGTGAATGAGTGGCCGAGAGACGGCGCGAACGAGTGAGGTCGCATGAGTAACCTGAGGCTATCGGCACGTTGTACATGGTGCTAAGTAATACTATTTATTTAAGATACTTTTCTTTGGCTTACGTTCTAAAATATATAAAAAATAAATCTGTTTCTTCGCTTATTATTTTAAAATTAATTATGGTTTAGAGAAGGTATTTTTTGTTTGACTGTAGACAAAATTTAAAAAAACATTATTAATACTTATTTATTAATACTTTATTGCACAATACATTAAAGAATTGTACAAAAGGCGGGCTTAATGCTAAGAGCATTCTCTACCAGCCAACCTTAGGACGTACTAGAGCAGAGGTTGTAGGTGTGCAAAATCTGGTATTAGTAAAATTTAGATAAAGAAGAAAAAAAAGGGAGGAAATATAAAGTAATGTTAGTGGCTTAGTATATACATACATGAGCAAATAAATTCATATATAACCATATAAATAAATTCATAATATAACCATATAAATAAATTCATATATAACCATAAAAATAAATTCATATATAACTATAAAAATATAAACATACATAAACAGATACAACCTTGCATACATACATAAACATATACATACATACATACATACAGACATACATACACACATACATAAATGCCTACATACATACATAAATGCCTACATACATACATACATACATACATACAACATTGTTCATTATAAATAACATCAGCTGATAGTCGTAATCGTTTTGTAAACTTTCCTTAATTCAATTCAAATGTTTAACTAACAATCACAGATCGACGTCACAAATAGAGAAACACGTTAAAATAGACATATTCTCAGAAAAATCGTGACCATACTTTATTGCACGCCTCCAAGGAGACTTTGTTTTTATACCAAATACACAACAAATTATAAATTAAATATCGTTCGACGTATTTTTTCACAATATAATAGTAAAAGTAAACAATTAAATAAATATTAAGTTGGATGCGAAAATTTTGGATGTACGGATGATAGCAAAATAACGTGAGATCCACTTTACGAAATAAGCTGTTTTTTTTATTATGTCAGGACACTATTACCTAGGAAACCTATTGAATATGAAGGCTGAAAACTTTTCAAATTTCATAATAATTATTTTAACTTTTCTACCACAATTTAGGATTACGCGTGTTATCATGGCTTAAAATATAATGTTTCAAAAGAACGGACCAAAATGCCCCCAGAATATCCCACTCGTGTTCCTCTCTGGTGTACCCTGAAAAATGGTAGAGCAATTCAATTATTTAGGGCATATAGTTACCACTTGTATCAAGGATGATGCAGATACTGAGAGGGAGTGGAGGGCACTGTCAGTTGGAGCGAACATCTCGGCTCAAATGTTTGCTCGTTGCTCAGCCCAAGTAAAGATACTCGTAACACTTTTTAGAGCATACTGCACCTTGTTGTATACGTGTAGCTTGTGGACTGACTACACAAAGAAAAGATGCAATGACCTCCGCGTCCTCTAAAATAATGCATTCAGGATATCGTTGGGGCTGCCCCGATGCTGCAGCGCCTCAGGCATATTTGTAGGCACAAGAACCGACTGCTTCCACACCACCATGGGTAAGCGATGCGCATCTTTTGTGCGTAGAGTAAGGGGCAGCCCAAATAGTGTAATCTGAAGATGATCGTGGAGCGTTTTGACTGCTTTTACCTCCGGCATTGCTGGAATAGATACCTTGCGATACAAATGCCGGAGCGAAAGCTTTAAGTATTAATTATTATTTTTTATTCATATTTGACATTGTGTTATTGTAATTAGTTGTTTTAGTTTTAGTAATGAAATTATTGTTAAAATTATTTATTTGTAAAAAAATATAAATACTTAATAAGTGTTCTTGATGTTTATGATAATAATAATTAATAAATAAATTTTGACTACATGCTGTATAATCATATAAATTTTTATGGTTTTTATATAGCAAATATGAATTGCTTTATGTTCTTGTGTAAAGATATATATCATTATATTATAAGGTCGTGTATATATTTTTAACATAATGTAACCCAAGCTCAACATGGTAATTCACATTAGCTTATCAACGAGGACGGAGGCTGGGCAGAGGTCAGTATCAGAGCCATTTGGTAAATTAGCCGAATATCGCCCCTACACCAGCGAGATAGACATCATTTGACGATTAATTTGTGTAATGCACTACGCGTCAAGTGTGAGGTACTCTCTTTACATTGGCAACCGTTTGTGACTTGTGTTACAATTACTTGATTAATTGTAATACACTAGGTTTTGCTTCGTGGCTTCGCCCTCGTGTTAGTGTGATCTTACCAGTAGGTAATATAGGTTATAGCAATCTGTTGAAAGAAGAATTTTAACGATTTTAAAATGCCTGTCCTTTTTGAGTTTATTTTATATTATTTATTGAACCCACCAGTAGCAACTACATCGATACAGAGTAATAAATGTAAAATGTAAATACAAAAAGAAATTTAAAACTAAATGTGCTGCCTTTTAAGGTGAATAAAGAATGCCTGGCAACCCAGTAGTTCGTCCAGGTAAATAATAGGCAACCCAGCGGCTACTTATTCTACTTATTCTATACACTTCATACTATCAAGTCAGATTAAAATTTTCTTATTATCTTGATGTTGCAATTTTTAATAAAAATATTTCTTTTAAAAATAGTTAAAAATGATCAGTCCAGGGCTTATTTTAGGCAACCCACTTTTCTAACTAACATTTATCTATAATAAAACTTTTATGTAACTAGGCAACCCGCCCCAAATCCATCCAATTTCACTTACAAGATATACACAGCACTAATGTTGCATAATACGTCAGCTGTATAGCTACAGATATACTGCTATAAGCATGTTGGTGACGCGAATGCACGAGATATCCCCCAACCAAAACGCGTCTAACACGCACAACACAAAGCAAAAAGTGTCCAATGCGGCTACAGAAGTTTTCACATCAAAAAATTTTTAAAAATTGAATTAGAATAACAAGAATTTTCTATTAACAATAACAAACTATTATAATAATATTATTACAAACACACAAAAAAAAACATTAAAATATAAAATTATAAAAATATAGAGTTAATTCATTATAAACAAACAAAAATCAAATCTTTGCTTTTTATTAGTAATGATAGTATAAATTATAAATGTGTTTTTGGTATATTTTAGTCGTGCAAGGTTAACGGTAATAGCCCCAGGAAATTCCCATTTTAATTAGAGGAAATAATTAAAATTCACAAGAATAAAATAATAATTATAATTGCGTCTTGGCAAACGCAGTGCGGGACGTCCTCCGGCCCGTTGGACCGACGATCTACGTAAGATTGCCGGTGTGGACTGGATGAGGATTGCAGAAAACCGGGATGTTTGGCGCGAACTTGGGGAGGCCTATGTCCAGCAGTGGACTGCAATAGGCTGAGCTGCTGCTGCAATTAAAGGAAAATCTGACAAAACCTATCTTAACTGCAATAATGTTTATTAATCCAAAAAAGAAAGCTGTTGCTTTAATGTTGTAATTTATGATTGATATAGAATGATATTTTTAAAAGTTTAGATTTTTATACTGTATGATCGCTGGGGTTACACATCTCATCTGTTAGATTTATTGACGGAAAAGACGAATCAGTGTGAGCTAAAATGAATCACCTTATAAATCTTAGTCCTTGAAAACCTCCTCTTTTAATAGTTTTAATAGGAGAAAGGTGGGAACTTACCATGCTGCTACTTTATTATGCTGTCCCAATGCGGGCTGACGAATAATTTCTCCAACGCGAGTAACGATATCAATCTGATTGATGTGTATTGATATACAGCATGACTTAATTTATAAACATATACACTCAGACTAACAACAAACAGTTGTTCAAATACAAATACATACGTATGTATGTATTTGTATTTGAACAACTGTTTGTTGTTAGTGTGAGTGTTGTATACATACATATATATACCCTGAACGGGAATTAAGTGAGTAGCCAAGAACGGATCTTTTGATAAGCCTGGATTAAGGGCTCTCACAAGTTTGTATGAAAGTCCTTCATTTTTTGTGTTACATGCTTTAAATTTCACAGAAAGATCGTTACTAGTTAGTAGACGTTCAATAAGAACGCATATTGTAACAGAACTGTAATAAGGCGGTCGAAAGGCTTCCAAAAAGTTTGTATGAAAGTCCTTCATTTTTTGTGGTACAAGCTTAAATTTGGCTTAAAGATAGTTAGTAGTTAGTAGAGGTCTACTAAGAACAAATATTTCTACAGGGCATTATTAAAGAGTTCTAAGGGCTCTCGAAATATTTTATAAAAGTATTTAAATTTTTGAAAGGTTATTTAGATTTAATTTAGAAAGATTTGATTTAAAGTTGACAAAGAGGTAGTTTATAGTTTGTAAATGTCAGTCACTCAGACACTTCAGCCTATCGCAGTCCACTGCTGGACATAGGCCTCCATAAATTCTCGCCAAAAATGGCTCGAACTCATGTGTTTTATATTATTATCTTTTTTAATATGTATTTTGCCCATAGTTACCACGCTGGGCAGGCGGGTTGGTGACCGCAGGGCTGGCTTTGTCGTACCGAAGACGCTGCTGCCGGTCTTCGGACTGTGTATTTCAAATCCAGCAGTTGGATGGCTATCCCGCCATCAGTCGGCTTTTTAAGTTCCAAGGTGGTAGTGGAACTGTGTTATCCCTTAGTCCCTCTTACGACACCCACGAGAAGAGAAGGGATGGCTATATTCTTTACTGCCGTAGCCACACAGGGTATGTAAATGTCAGTCAAAAACAAATTTTGCGACAAGGCCGCATTAAGAATATCTAAGGGCTGTCGCAAGTTTCACGAAAATCATTCATTTTTTGGGTTACAAAGGCTATAAGTATACTTGGTAGACGTCCGCTAAGAACAGATTATGAAAAATTATACATCTAAGGGGTTAAAATTGGGGTTAGAAGTTTATATAGTCCGTCGAGTTCGTCATTTTTAAACTTGTTATACATCTTTGTAAATATAATCCATTTCTACACGAGTAAAGCTGCGCGTAACATCTAGTATATTAAAATACTAAAATTAGACCATTGTACTTGTAAATTACTATCTGCTTAGTGTTTATGTATTAAGACTACCAGTTGTAAAAATACTTTATATATTTTGTAGTTGAGATGAAAAGGTTTCTTAGAAATATGTAAATGTTGATTAATTTATTTTAGTTATATTATACATACGGTTTTTTAATGATTATTTACATAAATTTATTTTTTTAAATGTACGTTAGTGATCTCGTCTTTCTTTAGATAATTGATAATGT
This sequence comes from Melitaea cinxia, assembly GCF_905220565.1. NCBI lineage: Eukaryota > Metazoa > Arthropoda > Insecta > Lepidoptera > Nymphalidae > Melitaea > Melitaea cinxia. The sequence continues at coordinate 3,788,729 of NC_059415.1, forward strand.
AGGTACTTAACTTTTATAAATTATTTTTTATCGATCACGTTTCTCTTAATAAAAAGAGATAAAATATATACTTCTATCGCTCGACTATCACTCATAACAAACATTATACACGTTATCAAAATTTATCAGACACGAATTTTCACTTTGTTGATTTACGTACACGTGATAGCGTTACTCGTACTTTTTTAAAATATAAGTTAATTTTCAAATTAAACCAAAAACAAAATCGAAGGCAGCTAATTTGACAGCCAAATGTCGAGAATTATTAAAATCATAATATTTTCTCTTATTTTTATCTGTGTTAATTCTGAAAGTGTTTACGACGGTGTAAGAATATTTGGTGATGTTTTGATCCACAAAAGTGAACATGTCAAAATACCATTCTTCTTCATCAGGACGTCAGATGTCGCTTTTCCGAAGTACTACGAAGACAGTGACAACGTTATTACAGCCATACATATTATAGACAACTCTGATGACGGCGGTTCTGCTGAAGTCGACTACGGTGGTGTTGGTTTTAAATTCGCCAATGTTCATTTAAGGAGCGCGCTATGGGGCGGCTTTAATTTTACAGTTGAAATTTATGGTATTAAAGTCATTGATTAAAGATATTTTATTGTTAATGTAATATAGCAAGCTATTACCAATGGATATGGACATAAAAAATATAGTGGTCTGATGTATTTGTACATTTAAGGGTCTTACAGCAATGTTCCTGGTCCTGTCATTTTTTTTCTATATTTATACCAAAAGTAAACGTATGTAACAAATGAAAGAGAATTAAAGTACTAAACGTACTAAACGTTCACATATTACACTAGTGTATTATTTTGTGAATAAATTTACAGTTGTAACACAAATGAATGTAAATGTATAATGAAAAATGAATCTGTCTCTCTTGCACGTGTGAGATCTAACGAGTGAGACAGAGAGGGAGATAATTTTTTATACATATAAAACATAAAAATTTAGAAGAAAGAAAGAAGAAGAAAGTTTAAAAAAAAATGAAAACAAATTCCTGAGCATGACTGAAACAGACGCTCATTTAAAATTAAGATAACACAATTGTTGTTTCAACTTGAGAAATTTATAATTCTTAGTTCATTTTTATTTGTGATGTCATGTATAAATGAAAAAGAATTTTGTAAAACGTATTTTTTCCATTTCAATGTTAATTTTGTTATTTTAAAATATATTGAAATTTTTGTTATGTAAATATTATTTTCTTCTAATTACTGTTGTAAAAAAAAACAATTTATATAACATTTAAACTCTGTTAAAAACACACCTCATAAAGAAACTTGGAATAAAAAAAATTAAATTTATTGAAAAACTACTTTAATTTGGGTACTTTTGTTTAAAATAATTTATTTATTTTAAATCTTTTAACATAATTATTTAGTTAAAAAATATTAAAATAAATGCTTTTGTAATCATTAACTAAGTTTAGCTAATATGCTTTTTTATTGCTATATAAAATTATTATAATAATTTAAATGAAGAATAAATATTTGTTGATAAAAACCTTTAGACAGTTAATAAATATAAAAGATTCCCTTGTATATAGACGAAGCACTTATTACTAAATGTTTGTCTAGTATACTTATTATCAACTAGCTGTACCTGCGACTTCGTCCGCGTGGAATTTAACAAAAAAGTTATTGTTCAGTTCGCAGAGTTATAAAATAAATAAATTCTTAAAATAAAAGAAGCCTAAGTTACTCCTTACTATATCAGCTATGTGTCAGTGAAAGTCGAGTGAGATTAGCCGGAACAAACAGACAGACAGACAGACAGACAAAAATTGTAAAAAATGTTATTTTGGTATATGTACCGTGATTACATCCATATACATTTAGTAAAAAGCGGTTAATTTAATATTACAAACAGACACTCGAATTTTATTTATTTGTATAGATGAATAATACGAAATAATAAACCATAGATTTCAATAAAACGATAGACGTTTGTACGAAAAACTACTTAAAAGATATTAACTAAGGATTCAGTTTTATTTTTTTTTCTTACTTGACTCTTATCTAAATATTAAAATTACTTAGCTAAAGCTATTAGTTTTAAGGAACAACTATTTTTGTACTTTTACACATAAAATTTTATAAAAGAAAATTATTCGTTTTTTTTTTTCATGCACGTGAAATACAAGCCAGAGTGTAAATAAAAATGACAAATTTGGGTCATACAACATAGTTTTAAAAATTTAAAATATTTCACAGTTTAAAGTATGTGCAAGACTCAGCAAAAAATCTTGCACAAATTCTGGAAGCGTTCAACTAGGGTGGAACCTCAACTTTACATGAGTGAGGTAGCCGGAGCTCTAGGGATGCACTATGTTGACAGCGGGAGGTAGAGTCATGTAACGCACATTTGTTAATATTTGGTTGAAAAATATTTATATAATGCGTGCTAATGACTAGCCCGTTGACGCAGTATGTAGTATGCTTTCTGCTCCGCAAGTTGCGGGTTCGATTCCCACCTGAGTCTGGGCTTAGTACTTGTATTGAAATATTTATGTATGTATTATTTTCATATATATTTATCAAAAAAAAAATAGCTATAGTAGTCGGCTGTTACCTACAACACAGGCATTAAGCTTACTTTAAGAACAAACGACTGTGTGTGAATGTAAAAAATCATTTGTATGCTTTAAAAACAAATGACTAATTGATATAACAACGTTCGTGATTATGCTAGTCGCTTTATGCAAGCATTTTACACCATAATCTTTTAGATATTTAATGCCCTTTGAAACTGCTATCTTAGGAAGATACCTTAATTTCACCAAACCCAGATCAGGATCCGGTGCTGATCAATTTTAATAAAAAGAATAAGACGAGCGCCTTATACATTTTAAAGCAAATTGATTGGTAGTAAACGAATTGCCTACCAAAATTCTTATCTGAAATATATTTTATTAATAATATTAAAATTATTAATTTTATTAATATTATATTAATATTTATTATTAATATTAATCTGAAAATATATCGTAAGAAAATGTATTCGTTACATTTCATTCGTTCGTTTAAGAGTTAGTATTTTCCTACATTTAGGAAAATGGGAAAAGTTAAGAAAACGATGTGATTATTTCACCTTCACGTGCTTGACTTTGCAAATACAAGACAACTTTTGTCAAATCAGACTAGCGTGTTTCGCTAATAATCGTGAAATATAGTAATCCAACTACGTTATGTTATAAATGCTACATTTTGTATCTGGAGGCTGCTGAAACTATCTTTAATGACATATATTTTTATTTTATCTCTCATCATATTGAACCTAACTGTTGTTATAAGCTGTTCTTAGCGGAAGATATGCTTAATCTATTTTAAGAGTTAAAATCGATAAAAGATCAATTTAAAGTGAAAAAATAATAAATTATGTACTGCCTTCGAAACTGGGTGTATCGAGTATTATATTTATCGCCCCAATAAGAAGCTGAGAGCGATTGAATTCTACAGATTGACTTTCTTAACTTTATTGAATTTATGAGAGTGGTTAAAACAACTTAATGTATTAAAAACTCAGAATATAACTAGAAGAAACTATACTGTTGGCTTATATTGTTTTGTGATATTTTATTAATCCATCAATTTGACTTATCTTGTATAAAAATGCTTTCTGGTTACGGCAGTAAGAATATAGCCTCCCCTCTCTTCCCGTGAGTGTCGTAAGTGGCGACTAAGGGATAACACAGTTCCACTACCAACTTGGAACTTATAAAGCCGACCACCGATGGAGGGATAACCAACGTGGGCAGCAGCGTCTTCGGTGCGACAAAGCCAGCCCTGCGGTCACCAACCCGCCTGCCCAGCGCGGTGACTATGGGCAACACACATTTTTGGCGTGAACTTATGGAGTGATGATGATGGTGAAAATGCAAAAAGCGCGGAACACTTGCACGAATAAGTGAGAGTATTTAAATGCTACACGGTCAGTTGATGCGAGCTATGGGCGCCGTCATTTGTCTTGGCTGCTGTGTCATGCGCTTTTCACTTTATCTCTACTCCGCGGTCAGCTGTTTAACTTTTTAATCTCGCAAAAGAAAAAAAAAACAGACTTGAATTATATCGACAAGTAATACAACGTAAGTAGACAAAAAAAAATAGTCAAGTAAAAACGCGCTATCAAATATTACAAAAAAAGTAGTGATCAGATCTCGATCAAATATAATTGGCGTACAAGACAAGTATCAGCTTTCGAATAAAACAAGAATTATCAAAATCGGTATACCCAGTGAAAAGTTTTTCGGTATAATACAACCTAGGTATATTAGATATAACTCATAAAGTACTAGTCAGATCTCAATTAAACTTAAATGGGACCATGACACGCAATACCTTTTCATTATTTTTTTTTTTATCAAAATCATTTCAACCAGTCAAAAGTTTGAGATAACATATATAAAAATAAAAAAAAAATACAATTGAATTCAGAACCTCCCCTTTTTTAGAAGTCAGTAAATTAAATAGTGTACGTCATTGTTAAAAGTTTTATAAAAACAGTCGTCCTGTGCCTCTGATATCTACTGAGTGACGAAATAGCGGTAATCTAAAAGTGATTATCGCAATAAATCCTGTTAAAATTAAAGTTATATGAGAGTTTTGTTATTTTATAGTTGAATCTATGATTTGAATAGTATTGTTTCTTTGATGAGTTCATCAACAGCTCCAAATAGTTCCATATTTGTAAGGTGAGTATAATAGGCCATTACAAAAGTAAAGTTGTCCTAATGAGGGCCTATCAAAGGGTGGGAACCGGTTCTCTGTTTTTGAATATTTCGAAAGCTTTCGTTTGTTGAGAGAGATATATGTGAAACAAAACATTCCGATTGATTTATTGTGTTCCTTTGTTTTAAGATTCGATTAAAAAGTTAGCAGTTGAAGATTACTCTCTCGAAAAATATTATACTATTTTAATCAAACGATTTATTTATATTATTTATGTACATTGTTTAATGATCAACAGTACGACGTTTACTGTACACGTTACGATAAGATACACGGTGTAACTTATATCACGGTCAAGCAACAAACAACACACTACAATCTGTACGGCTAATGCAATGCGCAGCCAGCTGCGACACAACACCAAGGTAATGCCCCAAGAATATTGGACAAACCTAACTACCTGCAGGCAGACCAAGGAAGCTCTTCCGACGATCAACCCGGATTGTCCCGCAAACTTCGCGGTTATGGGAGAGCCCAGCTCCGACTACTGGTCGGGGCTTTTACCGGACATGCCTTGCTTAACAAACACTTACACAATTTAGGTGTTACAGACAGCCCCCTATGCAGAGCGTGCATGGAGGCAGAAGAAACGGCCTTACACATCCTGCTGGAATGCGGCAGTGTGGCGAACTACAGGACGCTACACCTCGGGACACCGAGGTCGCTCCGGGAAGTCGTCGGCAACACAAGGGGTCTGCTAGGCTTCCTCAAGGAGCTAGGCTGGCATGAATAAGGTCCCCAGCCAACCACGCAAAATAGGCGCACTGAGACGTCGAGTTGCGGAGAATAGTCCGTGAAGAATCAATCAATCAACGGCTAATGCAAACAATTTTTACGTCCGAGACCCAACACGCGGCCGCTAGAACAGATGTGTCTGCCTACTTCGCCAATGCGACGCGGATAACAATTCTGATCTGCAATAGATAGCCTTACATTGCACCTATCTGTCTACGTCACTTGTTTTAATTGGTATCAGATAACACCGAAAATATAATCGATAATTTTTCCTCATATTAACAAATTTAATTAAAACAATAATGCCAATAAAGTCGATTACAAGTCAATCAATCTGAATGAAATATTAAATATAATAAACAAGAGTTTACTATGTGTAAAGGTTACTTCATAAAAGTAATTTTACTTTTTCATTATTTTCTCGTGTGCTTGTCTGTGCAGCCAGTGACAGACACAGAAATTTATTTACCAGAATTGAAAGAACAAAATGATGCCAGTGATAAAGATATAAATGGTGTAATAAAGGGATTGCTTTTTGGTACTGTTAAGAAATATTTCTGTAAAGTTAATATGAAAGAAGGTGAAGGTGAGTTATCAATGTAACCTGTCAAATATTTTGAAGTTATTATGTACGTTTTTTTTTATTGTTACATAGAGCAACGGTGAGTGTTTCTTCATAGTGACGTATTTGGGAGTTCCATACTTGAATGTCCAAAGGGATTCACTACTCAGACATCGTTTTACTGGAATAGTTACCAATAATATGAATAAAATAAAGTTAAAACTCAACATAGTTACAATAAATCCTTTTTTTAGTTTACACGTCATTTTTAAATATTTGTGTAGGTAATTACGATAATAAGGAATCGTTTTAAGTTATATGTAGTATTTAGTCAGTCAGTCAGTTCAGCCTATCGCAGTCCACTGCTGGACATAGGCCTCCCCAAGTTCGCGCCAAATATCCCTCACCCAGCCTACACCGGTAATCTTACGTAGATCGTCGGTCCAACGGGCCGGAGGACGTCCCAAACTGCGTTTGCCAAGACGCGGTCTCCACTCCAGGACCCGTCTGCTCCAACGGCCATCGGTCCTGCGACACAGATGACCAGCCCACTGCCACTTCAACTTGCTAATTCTGTGGGCTATGTCGGTTACTTTCGTTCTCTTGCAGATAATCTCATTTCTAATCCTATCTTTGAGAGAAACCCCAAGTATAGCCCGTTCTATTGCACGTTGAGCGACTTTAAATTTGTGGACCAGTCCCTTCGTCAGTGTCCACGTCTCGGCTCCGTATGTTAACACAGGCATGACGCATTGCTCGAAGACTTTTGTCTTCAAGCATTACGGAATCTTCGAAGTGAATTCGAAAAGATGCAGTATTCAATGTTCTTTCATTATATAATATATATGATATTTGTATGATTATATAGTCATATCTATTTATAAATATTATTTTACGTCGCCAACGCCGTCTCTATCTTTTCTTTATCTATTTCGGTCCTAATTTGATAAATGTTTAAGATTAATTGAATGAACGTCAAACAGTCATTTAAGCATATAGGTAATAATGTACGAAGCCCGTCTTATCGCTAAGTAGCAATCTCTTCCAGAAAACCTTTATGACCAACCAATTAGCTATGGTATCCGTTGATCATTATGCTGAGTTTCTTTGCCACATTTATAGCATGGAAAAAAAACGCCGGTTGCTTAAGATATAAAAAGTAATGTTGCTTTCAGAATCTGACTTTCTATTATACGGAACAAAGTCTTGGACGTTTCCTGCACAAGACGTATCACTTACCCTGGAGTATCCTTCGAAAAATGTAAGTTAATCTTTAATCCTTAGGGTTTTTTTTTAATTTCATTCATAAATGTTGAATTAATTATATTTAAGGTAAGGTTAGATGTAAATTTTACTATCCTCTTACACTTGAAAAATGTTAGTTTCCTATATTCATGTGTGTGTAGTCTGACGATAAGTTCATAGAACTAGCTAGTGAAGACGTAACGCTACCGGCTTTACGAGAAAATTGATATTGTTACGTGTTAGGGTTCGAAGGATTTGGAGAGAAAGACCTGCTGACTCTTTTCAAGACTTTATTCACTAGCACTAGGTCCAACACAAAGCACTAGGTTTAAACACTAAGCACTAAGTTCAAACACTAAGCACTCACGATGTCCTCAGTCGTAGCCAATGTCGTAGGTTTCGCTGGTACCACTCTTGATCACTAGTTTTCACTCTTGAAGTCGCCTCGAAGATCGCTCAAACTGAACTGTACTCGCTCGCCTCGCTGCGGCTATTTATATCGGCCGAGACGAGGCCCAGACCATTCTGGAAAGTTCGCGCATGTACCCGGTTTTCGAGACTATACTTCTATATAGTTCCACAATAGTACCTCTAACGCCATCTAGTATTGAGTAGAGAATTTCATGTTATCGCTGTCTTTGTGTGGTTTCGATGGTTACCGCTAGATGGCGCTAGTTTCTTTGTGTGTTCGTAACACTACTCCCCTCTTAGAGATGCTCGTCCCGAGCATCGTTGTTACTGCCATGGTAACGCGCCAGACGGTCTATGTGTACCACTTTGAATGTCCCTCTTGGTTGCTTTTGAATCCTGTAAGTCACATCATTCAGTCGGGTAACCACTTTGTATGGACCCTCCCACTTGGTCTGCAACTTTGGAGATTTCCCTTTCCGGCGGGTCGGGTTATGCAGCCACACCAGTGACCCTTCCTTGAAGCCGCTCGTGTTCGATTTCCGGTCGTATCTGGTTTTCATGTTCTCACTTGACTGTAACCCATTTTCCCGAATCAAGGCGTGTATATAGCTCATTTTTTCTCTTAAATCGCTGACATAGTCTTGTACGGTATTTGGTCCCTCCGGTGCCCCTCCAGTCAATAGGTCTACTGGTATTCGTAATTCTCTACCGTAATTGACATACGCCGGGGTAGCTTTTATGCTCTCATGCTCGGCGGTTCGGTACGACAGAAGGAAGAGCGGTATATACTTGTCCCAATCTTTTTGTTTATCGTCTACCAATTTCGCCAAATGCCTCTCAAGGGTCTGGTTAAATCTCTCAACCATTCCGTCAGACTGTGGATGATACGCGGTGGTCCTCGTCTTATGCATGCCCAAAATTCTGCACACTTCCTGGAATACTTGCGATTCGAAGTTCCTGCCCTGATCGGAATGGATTTCTAGAGGCACGCCAAAGCGACATATCACTTCTTCGACTAACTTAGAAGCGACTGTTGTAGCTTCTTGGTTTGGTATGGCGAACACTTCGGGCCATTTGGTGAAGTAGTCCATTACGACCATAAAATACTTGTTTCCCGATTCCGTTACAGGAAATGGTCCCGCTACGTCAACTGCAATTCGTTCCCACGGCGCACCGATGTTATACAACCGCAGATTCCCACGGCTCCTGGTCTGTGGTCCTTTTACAGCAGCGCAAGTAGTACATTTGCGGCACCAATCCTGTACATCATCTCGACAATGTAACCAGTAAAATCGTTCTCGCACTTTTGTTAACGTCCTCTTGACACCTAGATGACCTCCTGATACGCCATCATGTATTTCACGGAGAACATCTGGTACTCTTGTTCTTGGGACAATTATCTGAAGGTGGAACTCTCTGCCGTTAGTCTTCTCCCATTTCCGGTAGAGTATTCCGTTTTGAAGTATCAGACTGTCCCATTGAGCCCAGTACGCCTTAGTGACAGCGCCAGTGGGTGCAACCTCACTCCAGATTGGTTTTACGTCACCCCGTTTCTTCCATGTGATGATGTGCCGAAGGTCGTCATCTTTTTCTTGAGCTTCCCTCATAGCATCATTCTCCCAGATACCCAAAGGACTTGTTCTTGTTAGCTTTAATGTGACTTCATTAGATTCTTGCTTAACACAATGTTTGCAGTCTTCCGAACACTGCCTTCGTGAGAGTACGTTGGCATTCCCATGCATCTTTCCACTGCGGTGTTTCGTCTTGAAGTCATACTCCTGATCCCGGGCAGGAGGCGAAGCCCTTTGCTTCTTCAGCTCCTCTATTTGTTCCTCGATCTTTTTCATCCTTGCTATCTGGGTCTTCTTTTGCGGACAGTTGAGCTGAAGATGGCCCCTCTCGCCGCACTTGTAGCACATGACTCCAGAACTTTTCCTCGTAGGAGCCTTAACTACCTTGACTTCCTCAGAGACCTCGCGGATCTTATGGGTCTGCCGTATGTCATGGCGAACAGCCTCGACCTCCAAAGCATGTGCCAATGCTTCCTTTAACGACGTATGGTGACGAAGCCTCACTGCAGCTCTGACCTCCAGGTCTTTGATTCCGTCGACAAATGCTTGAACAATATTCGTGTCTACCATCTTGGTGTCTGCTCCTGGGTGTGCCTTCCTGACGAGTTTCTCAATTTCCAACGCCCACTGTTGTAGTCCTTCCTCTGAGCGTTGGACTCTGTCACGCAGTTGGGCACGGAACACGTGCTCCAAGTGTTGCTCCCCGTATCGGGATTCAAGTGCCTCCATCAAGTCTTGGAACCCGTTTCCTGTATGTGGCAGTGTTTCCAAAACCGACAAAGCTTGCCCTCTGAGCGCAACAGTGAGAGCGGTCAGGCATTGCTCTTCCGTCCATCCGTTGGTAGTAGCAACAGTCTGGAATTGTCGACGATAAGCGTTCCACGAAGTAGTGCCGTCGTATGGAGGCACTTTCACTTTTGCTCCTTGCCCCACTCCGGTAGTTCCACTAGACATCGTGATTCTCATGGTTTCAAGGCGTACTACTCTCTTCTGTAGTTCAGCGAGGCCGGTTTTCACATTTTCAAGATCCAATCCTAACCCGGTAACTCGTTTTTCCACTACGTCGACATCTTTTCGAAGCTTAGTCACCGCGTCACTAACATCTTTTACAGCCCCAAGCGTTTTTTCTTGGAGCTCTTTTTGTTGCTCTTGTAATTCTTGTAAAGCACCACGAATTTCAGCCTTTTGTTGCTCTTGTGATTTTTGCAAAGCACCACGAATTTCAGCCTTTTGTTGCTCTTGTGATTCTTGCAAAGCACGAATTTCAGCCTTTTGTTGCTCTTGTGATTCTTGCAAAGCACCACGAATTTCAGCCTTTTGTTGCTCTTGTGATTTTTGCAAAGCATCACGAATTTCAGCCTTTTGCAGCTCCATTAATTTAATTAAACTTGCTAATTGAAGAGCCACTTGAGAGTCTGTAGAAGTTACGGTGTCACTGGTGGGCGCGGTAAGGTGGACGGGTCCGGTGGGCGGGGCTTGATACAAAGTGGGCGGGGCCTGAGCCTGAGTGGGCGGGGCCTGAGTCCGAGTGGGCGGGGCCTGAGTCCGAGTGGGCGGGGCCTGTGTCCGAGTGGGCGGGGCCTGAGCCTGAGTGGGCGGGGCCTGACTCGGAGTGGGCGGGGCCTGGTGGGCGTGGTCAGTGGGCGGGGCATGATAGGCGGGGTCAGTGGGCGGGGCTTGGTCCACGGTGGGCGGAGCTTGGTCCCCAGTAGGTGTGGCCTCCGCAGCTCGTTGCGCCCTTGTCCTGACGCCCTTGACGTCCTTAAAGTCTTCTCTCGGAGTTAATGGCATCTCCAAATCCCACTTCTGACACCAGTTGTTACGTGTTAGGGTTCGAAGGATTTGGAGAGAAAGACCTGCTGACTCTTTTCAAGACTTTATTCACTAGCACTAGGTCCAACACAAAGCACTAGGTTTAAACACTAAGCACTAAGTTCAAACACTAAGCACTCACGATGTCCTCAGTCGTAGCCAATGTCGTAGGTTTCGCTGGTACCACTCTTGATCACTAGTTTTCACTCTTGAAGTCGCCTCGAAGATCGCTCAAACTGAACTGTACTCGCTCGCCTCGCTGCGGCTATTTATATCGGCCGAGACGAGGCCCAGACCATTCTGGAAAGTTCGCGCATGTACCCGGTTTTCGAGACTATACTTCTATATAGTTCCACAATAGTACCTCTAACGCCATCTAGTATTGAGTAGAGAATTTCATGTTATCGCTGTCTTTGTGTGGTTTCGATGGTTACCGCTAGATGGCGCTAGTTTCTTTGTGTGTTCGTAACAATATAAATATCGGAGAGAGCTCATAATAGAACATTTTTTTTCTTGTTATGAAAATGTTTTTTCCGTGTTATACCACATAGAATACACACGCAGTATTAATAATTTGTTTTTTTTTTTTATTTTAGCTCAAAAATAACAAGTTCTTTAGACTCGACCACATCTTGACAGAGTTCAAGGTACTGTTTTTCCTCGATGGTAATGACGGCAGAGGATTTATTTCTGAGGGAGGAATGTTACAGGTATTTACAAGCGTTCAAATCAGATCATAGTTAAAAAACCACTCACCAATCATTAAAAAGATGTTACGAAAGAATAAATTAATGAATGAGTCTTTGCAATATTATCCTTTTATCTCATACATCTCTTTAAAATGAGAGAATTGAAAATTATTACAAATTTTCTGTAGAATTAACAAATTCCACAGAAAATAATTGTTTTTCCACGATAAAAAGGGATTCCAATTCAATTTTAAATAACATTTCTTACCACACTAGTATATCGCTGATTGCTATAAAAATTATTCATATAGAAAATTTTCGTCGGTACGATTTTTATTGTATAAGTTTATATATTTTACAATTTCCTAACTAACAAAAAAAAAGTTGGAACAAAAGTTTTAGTGTTAATTTTTGTCTATGTCACTCGGTGACAAATAACATTCTCCTGATAAAAGAATTTTTAAAATTGGTTCAGTAGTTTCGTGTTTATTCATTATTACAAATCGTTAAAAATTTTAAATTACAATTTTTTTTGTTAAAGTTTAAAATAAAGATAATATAGATGATATGAGGTTACTGATTATATCAAACTTTTTATTGTTTTTTTCAGAAGAACATAAAATTGACATTCGAATTCAGAAACATCACTAGTCTATCGTACCAGTTCTACTTGTACGGTATCCCAACGAGCTCCTACACTGAAAACAACTCAAAGAATTTTTATTTATGTTAATAAATATCTTAAGCAATTAATATAAGTATAGGCTTTGATTTTGAGTTTGATGAAGTAGAAATAACCAGTTACTGCACTTTCGATTTTTGTAGGGGTGTCAAATTTTCACAAATTTTTTTATTTATTTTCTCAAAGTATACTGTATTTACATTAAAAAAATTTGCTATTGTACCCATAGTACATTTGAAGACTTTCATTACTAATTACACCAGAGTTTATTAGATAATAGAACTAATTACACCAGACTTTCATTACTACTAGGGTGGCAAACTAATGCTAATAATGATGTTCGCCTGATGGTAAGCAGAAACCTTTCAAAGGACGCCATCATGCCACCCCTGATCCTCTCCAGGAGCTCTGGCTTACTCACCACAAGATCACAACAGTACTAGAGGAGAGCAGTGTTATTTGGCTGTGATCTGAAGGCTGTAAGGTTTATAGTCCAGTCGGTTTGGTCCGGATTTGAAAAAATTTGCTACTATACTATATTTTTACTGTTGAAACGCAAACCCAAATTCTTCGTTCATAATGATTTAAATTCTGAAGTGACTTTACATTCACCGTCACATTTACAATATTAAGAAGAACTCGTAAAATGTTTAATTTATGGGCAATTATGTGTAGATATTAAAACATGGGGCGGTCTTAATACTTTAGTCGTAAAATATAATGTTTATAATTATTAAAGTTAAGTTTAATTTAAAATAATTACCATTTTTAATGTGCAGTCCTTGTGGGTCTCCCCACCGTGCCTCGGAGAGCACGTTAAGCCGTCGGTCCCGGTTGTTATCATGTACACGATACCCTGATAGCGATCGTTACTTACAGTAGGGAATATATCCGCCAACCCGCATTGGAGCAGCGTGGTGGATCAAGCTCTGATCCTTCTCCTACACGGGGAAAGAGGCCTACGCCCAGTAGTGGGATATTACAGACTGAAGCGTACCATTTTTAATGTCAATTTTGTATATATTAATCTTTAACGGTATGTATTTAAGGGGTTAGCCCCGGGACCCGGTGGTCTGAAATTTCGAAAAATCTTTTTTTTTTTTAATATTTCAAAAGTATAGTATTTCAAAAGTATACAGTTAAAATTTGGTGATGATATTTTCAGTATTTCAAGTTGTAAAACTTATTTAAAAGGTCAGCGCAAATGCAGTAGGTGCTTCGGTTTCTTTACCTGAGTTGTACTAAAGGGAAATATTTTAGTTTTGAGAGCTGAAAAAACTGGAGAAATTGAAGAGTTCAAAAGGACTAGGATATATTATATGGTGCTCGAATAACTGATTAATCGTAAGTATACGTTCAAATCCAATTTTCTTGAGAATTTCCTTGACTAAAATTTTAAGCGCGTTTATTTCAAAATTACTTTTTTCTGCCTGGCGAGCGGCAACAACAAAACACAAACTACTCGGTGGACTCGTTTCAAATTTTAATATGCTATTTAATATACTAACTACTGTACTAAAGAATGTGGCTACGGTACTAAAGAATATAGCCACCCCCTCTCTTCCCGTGGGTGTCGTAAGAAGCGACTAAGGGATAACACAGTTCCGCTACCATCTTGGAACTTAAAAAGCCGACCGGTGGCGGGATAACCATCCAACTGCTGGCTTTGAAATACACAGGCCGAAGACGGGCAGCAGCGTCTTCGGTGCGACAAAGCCAGTACTGCGGTCACCAACCCGCCTGCCCTGACTATGGGCAAAACACATGAGTTTACGTTATTTTTGGCGTAAACTTGTGGAGGTCTATGTCCAGCAGTGGACTGTATAGGCTGTAATGATTTAATATACTAACAGCTATCGCAGGACGAAAAATAATATGTTTTCGTTGAATATTTTTGGAACGAAGTTCCTTCGGCAGGCTTGACATTTGGCTAGGCGACCGAACTGAGAAAAATGTGATACTAAAACCGTAAGAAAAACATATAACGGAAGTGACGTAATATCAGTCACACGACTGTATAATATGACGTTTGTAAAACTAAAATATTACTAGTAAACTTTTTAAATTATTTATGTAATTTTATACTGTCGACAAAAATAAATGAAGACATATTTTTTTATTTCACTTAATAGTTTGAATTATTATTATTATTATTTTGTTTGATTTATTTTATTTTACGGTATTTTTTCTCTCTAAAATACTAAATTTCCTAAATACTTTTATGTACTTAATTAAAAATCAATCAACAAATTTAAAAAAAAATCAAGAACTAGAAAATTATATAAAATTCAACATTTTTTTTCAAATTGTGTTGCTTCTATTATTTTTTTACATGCAAAAGGTGACTAAAAAATCGAAATTTTCGAACTACAAATTTCAACAATCCGCCGTTTCTTCAAACATTTTTTTTTAAATATCTCGCGCCACCCTGGTTTTTTTTTAAAAGACTAACGTCACATACATAATTACTTTTAAAAACTTTTTTTTTGTTTGTAATACTGACTTTTGTATACTTAAATAGTAATAAAAGAGTCCTTTCAAAGTTTCAAAAGTTTTGGTTGTTATTAAGATATATAAAAATAAAAAAATAAATGTAAAAAGTCATGTAATTCTGAGCTTCTAGACCACCGGGTCCCCTTATGATATAAGTAAGACCAACCTTCAATAAGTTTCCGGTTCGTAATATTTCATCCAACATTAATCCTGCTATCGAGAATTTGATAAATTTAAATTTTCTTTAAATATTTAGCTCAACATTATCTATCAGTATAAAAACAGACTATATTATCAACACTACAGCGTGTTTTTTATTTATTTTGTAGGTAGTTTTTATACGTGACAAAATAAAATAAAAAAACTTGACAAGTACTCAGACCGCAGACCATAATAAAAGAAAGACCCGTAAAATTAAAACAAACACTGCGAGTTTACAAATTTATGATTTACGTTAAAAATTAAATTTAATATAATTTAAAAATTCGACATAAAAACTTTACCCTGCTAATCGTAAATCTCATAAATTCGTTTTTATTATTTCATAGCACCTGAGGCTCAGTCTAGACGTGTAATAAAACCTAGGCACATTGCAGGTCGATACTACTTTTGGCGGATTACACGAAAGAGTTTGCACCTGCCTTGTAATTAATTAGCGGTAGAACTTTAAAAGATTTGATGGTTTAACTTTTAATATTACTTTTTCAATTTCAAACATCAGGAACATTTTTTAATGTATCCACTCAAATTGAAATATATTTTTTTAAGTTGTAGTGGATGAATACTTGATGTCATTACAGTTTTTCAAATATAAATTCATTAATTAAATTTAATTAATTCAATTTACATAATTTTAAGAGGCAGAATTAAACCTCAGTACAAATCGACTCTAATTATTTATCTATCTTTATATATGGTATATATACCGTGTATATATACCATACCGTGCATTTAGTAAAAATCGGTTATTTTAAGATTACAAACAGACACTCTGATTTTATTTATTTGTATAGCTAGTCTATAACAACAGAACCTTAATAATGTTCAAACTTATAATTTAAATTAATTATAATCGAATTTCGACCACTAAAAAGTTTCAATTATCTTCTTGAATATCTTAAAACAGAAGACAAGGATTAGTCCCTGAAGCATATATACATCTTAGCTCAAAATATTTGGTAAATTTTGTTGTACGTCAAAAATATTGTAAGAAGGTAGAATATTTTCATAAAACTCACTTAATCACATTAAAACATTCTTTATTTTCGTTACAAAATCAGTTTTGACAAATTTATTTATATGCAGGTACATAAATCGTTTTCAATATTGAAACTTTACATAGGACTCAAATTATTTTTTATATTCCTTATTAAATGTATTTTCTATTTTGCACGCTTCCAAGGAGGCTGTGCTCTAACAAAATTATAAAAAATACGGGAAGCGTCTACCTTCCTACCTTTCCTTCTAGTTATCGTTTGTAATCAACAAATTCTACCTACAACGCTGCCTGGTTGCATATTTTACGCCTCTACTCAACAGATGGCATTGCCAGTACCCTATATATTTTTTTATGTATGTTCGGGGATGATTTCGTCGCTTATGAAAGGAGATTTCCCAAGTATGGCACTATGATAAGGAAACCAGAATCTGATTATTGAATCTCATAAAAATTGAAAGAAACCCTCGAAAATCGTAGTGACGGCTAATGCGTTTGTTAATTTGTTTCGTCTACTTACGTTGTATTTACTTGTCGATACAATTGAAGGCCGTTTTTTTTCGTTTGCGAGCTAACACAATTATTTTATTTTTAAATAGGTAAAAAAGGAGTTGATTTCTATTGACTATTTTTGGTGCTCATTATAGTCCAATAATATTCAGGAATCGGAAAATACACAAGAAATCTATAAAATGTATATTATTATTAAATTGTAAAATTACGATTCAAAGTGCTTTTTACCTTACACACACACACACACTCAGCCTTTAATATCCCACTGCTGGGCACAGGCCTCTTTGGGATCAGAGCTTAATCCACCACACTGCTCCAATGCGGGTTGGCGAATATATTCCCTACTATGAGTAACGATCGCTATCAGGTGTACATGATAACAACCGGGGCCGACAGCTTTTTGATAATGTTTCATGAAAGATTTGAGATTAGATTGTTGGTTGTCTGGAAAGGTTGTCTGGAAGAAATCGCTTACCTAGCGATAAGACCGCCTTTGTGCATAATATTGTTTTGCAAATTTTATTTTTAAAGATGTATGTTATGTTAGCTTGTAATATGCACAATAAAGTATATTTCTTCTTCTTCTTAGATTACTTCTCGTGGATATTAATATGGGGAAGATAATTAATATTAATTGTAGACTTGTTTCATTCAAATCACTTATTTGATGATACAGACCCCAAAAGGTAATTATTTTTTTACACACACATGTACGTATTCGAAGCTACAAATCGTTTGATTGAAAACGATAAGCTTGTAAGCATATTTCAAGCTATACATATCATGACGCGCATGTGTGTCATCGTAGTAAAAGATAAATACAGCTCATGCCCAATAATACAGACTTAAAAACGTCCAGTCGTCCGTGACTCAACGGTTCGTTTAATATACTACTCATTTACATGTGCAAACGGCACAGCTTTGACACTTCAAAAGCTTACTTTTTAAGTTTTAGTTGGTAGTATGAAAGGGGAGGGGAATTCGTAGAAATGTCATTATAGTCCAAATTATTATTTGATTATTTACTAAAAAAATGACTGGCAACAAACATAATACATAATCCCGTGCATATTCCGTTTTAAATATAAATTAAGTATTTTTATCTGATTACACTAAGCGTTTCTAAAGAAAGAGCTTAAAAAGTTGTATAGTTGCTACAGCTGATTGTACTACCTATTTTGTTTGTGTTGATTTACCATCGTCTTTGCGTAAAGGTACTTTGTCTATAGGAAGTTCTATTTGTAATTCTTGGGCTTCACCTACTTGGATTTGTAAGGAAAAGTGTTTGTAACATCCCCTTTGTACTTTGTTTAAATTGATATAAATTAAAATTAGTCTCGGAAAGGTATGTACGCGCACAACTTCTGAACGACGGAACCAAATTGTTTTTTTTTTTATCTTCGTTTTGTGGTTGTGTAAAAGAAAATTATAAAAAATTCGAATTTAATATGGAATTAAAGCGGCACGAAGTTTGCTGGTTCAGCTAGTCTTATATAAAACCAATTACCACTTTGTACTTTGATACAAACGATGATTAATTAATCGCTACACTTGCGCCTTTCATTAAATACGTAGCAATAATTCTTGGACGCAATACATCTGCATACAATAAAAATCAGGTTTGTTTACAACATTGATAAATACAAAGGCTATACGCTTGTTTGTGTGTGACCCAAGGAGAAAATATTATATGCCACATTTAAAGCCTACTAATTAAGTTGAATATGTGTGGTACTAGCCGGCTGATCATTGTACGACCCCCCAACGGTAGTCCTTACTCTACCATCAGACAGATTGACGTGTTCATGTCTAGAGTTGTATAGGGTTTTTTTCTTTCTATAGTAAGATCAGAAAGTCATAAATAGTAAAGCTATTAAAGATATGGTACATAAGTTACAGTTACTGTTTATATATACTCCTCCCGGCCGATTACGGCCACGGCGACTGCATTCAACTCCGTTTTTGTCTTTGGTGTGCTCGCGCGTGGCTTATGTAGCCAATTTTTTGTGTAAAAGTCCTCGCACACTGCGGACACGCTAGCACACCGTTAACATAATTATAGCTAAAGGTCGCTGGTGGTCGGACCTTTAGTTCATCTCGCTTGGCGTCCAGCTCATAGAGCCGCCTATCCTCAAAGTTCTGGACGCTAGCTTTAACTAGCGCCCTCCACTCTGTCCGTCCGGCTGCCTGCTGCTCCCATTGCAGCGGGTCGATGCTGCAATTTTTCATATGTCGCTTGAGCACATCTTTGTACCTGAGGAGTTGACCGCCATGCTTACGCTTGCCTTCCTCAAGTTCCGAGTAGAAGATGCGCTTAGCGACTCTTTGCTCCGCCATACGCGACACGTGTCCGCACCACCGAAGCTGACGCCGCATAAGATAAGCCTCAATGCCATCCACATTGGCTCTTCGCAGCACTTCGGTGTTCCGTACACGATCAGACCATCGAATATTGAGTATTTTACGTAGACAATTGAGGTGGAATCGGTCGAGCGTTTGTATATGACGGCGGTACACGGTCCATGTTTCGGCAGAGTAAAGAATATTGGGCAGCACAACAGCCATGTAGACGGAGATCTTAGTCGCCAGCCTCAGATCATGGGAGCTGAAGACTTTCGCATCCAACTTGCCGAACGATGCAGCAGCAGCGCCGATTCTGCTGTTGATTTCCGCATCTAGGTCACATTTAGATGAAATTGTGCTCCCCAGATAACGGAACTTGTCGACCTGCTTCAGCTCCTCCCCACCGAGTTTTATAACCAGTGTCTCATGACCTTGTATGTCTAAAGACATTATTTCCGTCTTTTTGACACTGATTTTTAAACCGAATTTTCGGCACGACTCGTCGAAAACGGACATCAGCAGCTGCAGGCCGTCTGGGGACTCTGCAACAAAGCATAGGTCATCGGCGTACATCATTTCGGTGATCAGAGCATGCGACACTTTGGTGCGGGCCTTCAGTCGAGTCAGATTAAATATACCGCCGTCCGTACGGAAACGGATGCGGACCCCTTCAGAGGTTAATTGTATGACCTCCTGTACTACAGCTGCAAAGTACAGCGCGAATAGTGTGGGTGCTAAGACACATCCCTGTTTCACCCCACAGGTAACTGCGAAAAAATCGGACTGGTCATCGTTGACAGCGACACAGCACTCCATGTCGTCATGCAGAAGTCTCAGGAGCCTCACAAACTTCTCTGTACACCCGATCTTCGCAAGTACAATCCAGAGGGCTTCTCGAGGCACACTGTCAAAGGCCTTCTCAAGGTCAACGAAGCAGAGGTATAAATTACGACCTTGCTCTCTGCTCTTCTCCTGCAGTTGACGTACAGAGAAAATGGCTTCACACGTACCTCGTTCAGGTCGGAAGCCAAACTGGGTCTCGGGCAAAAGTTGTTCAGAAAGCTTCATAAGACGGTTAAGTAGTACACGGGCAAAAACCTTTCCGGGGACCGACAGAAGTGAAACACCACGGTACGAATCGCAATCGGACCTGTCACCCTTGTTCTTATATATGGCCCTTATGCGTGATACTTTAAAAGTAGATGGGACCTGTTCTTCTTTCCACATACGATCAAAGTGTTCCCAGATAGCCAATTGCAACTCATCACCACCGTGCTTAAGCAGTTCTCCTGGTATAAAGTCAATGCCCACCGCACGCCTATTTTGCTGTTGATTGATGGCAAGAGCAATCTCCTCACACGATAATGGCTTATCCAGCTCAGTAAATATTGGGAGTTGAGGTAACGAACGAATGTGTTCCAAGTCAGCAGCCCTGTCTACATTCAGCAGAGTGCTGAAGTGTGCCGCCCAACGTTCGAGTATTTCCCCTTTGCTTTTAAGAAGACCTTTGCCGCTAGCAGGCTTAATAGGTACTTTTGCAAAAGGGGTCGTACCTATTAGCTTTCGAACCTCACCATAAAACTCTCCAACCTGGTTAGTGTCAGCGAGCCACTGAATGTGATAAGCCTTCTCCCGCCACCATTTATCCTTTGTTTCCCGAGATAGTCGCCTAAGCTCCAGGTCACTTTGTCTGATCTCCTTAGCGCTCGCACATCGGTTTGCTCCACGGTGTTGTCGGAGAAGACGTCGGTGTTTGCCGATCGCCGCCATCAGGACTGCGTCATTCTCATCAAACCAGTCCTCGGACTTTCGGACTTTTTGACCTAAAGTAGATGTAGCGGTATCTAGAATATGAGAAGACAGGGCATTCCAGTCATAATCAACTCGGCGAACATCTTTGCTGAGAGATGGTAATCCAGCGGCCAAAGTGCGAGCATACTTTTCCCTCGTCACAGGATCCTTTAGCCCGTCCACGTTAAAACTCGCATATGGCTTAGGTTTTCCAAATCGACGAGGATGCTGGAGTCGGAGACGCAGCTTAGTAACAACAAGCCTATGATCAGTCCAGCAGTGGGCACCACGCATTGCGCGGGTGACTTGGACCTGGGAAACATCTCGCTGCCGCACGATAGCGTAATCAATTAGATGCCAGTGTTTAGACCTTGGGTGCATCCAGGTGTTCTTATATTTAGCGGGAAGCCTGAACATTGTACTCGTGATGGCAAGTTGGAATTGTGCGCAGAGACTCAGTAATAGCTGTCCGTTGCTGTTCATGCACCCGACCCCATGCCTACCCAAAACCTTGGGCCATGCATCGTAGTCCCGTCCGACTCTGGCATTAAAATCACCCATCAGAAGAATCTGCTCTCTAGGCCTTACGCTTTTGATGCATTTTGCAAGTTCCTCATAAAACTTATCTTTAATATCATCAGACTTGTCTAAGGTAGGTGCATAGACGCTGATGACATTCAGATATTTGTCATTTCCAAGATGTAGACGCAGTGTGGTAACGCGATCCGAGATGTGAATAGGACACTCTTCGAGTTGCTTGACAAGCCTGTTTTTGATCGCAAATCCAACGCCTGACCGTCTCGGTTCTGAGACAGCGAGTCCTTTCCAAAAGAAAGTGTACCCGCCACCGTGTTCCACCAGTTCCCCTTCTTCCGCTAAATGTGTCTCGCTGAGGGCTGCCACATCTACATCGTAGCGAAGAAGTTCTCGGGCAACAATTGCGGTTTTCCGTTCTGGGCAGACATTTATATCGCGATCAAGGAGTGTACGCACGTTCCACGCGCCGAAAGTCATATTTGTTGTTTTTATATGCTGGTTGCGACGTCGACCGCGAATTTATCGATGCGGAGGCAGCCACGGCTGCTGCCGTCCTCAAGTGGTAGGGAGAGCAATTTTTAGGGCACCTTTTCTAGCCCCCTCCCAGGCTGAGCAGGGAAAGCAGTGCTTCCCTGAATAGGGCTGCTTTGTCACTCCAGGTGCTGCCGAACTCCCTCTGTCTCCCTATGTCAGAAGCAGAGCGACCACGATGTTTTAGAAACACCCCTGGAGCCGCCCATGTGCAGGTCTCAGACAAAGCCCGCTCTGCATCAAACCGGACCTCTCTACCTCGACCCATCGCCATGGGACTTTACGAAAATCGGAGTCCTTACTTCCGGAAGCAGTCAAGTGCGCAGGAGATATTTAGGTGCACAAACGTTTGCGCAAACGCAGGTGCACACACTCGTCTTCCCCCTTCTTTGTCCGGTGGAACGGAGAGACCGATACGACCGGAGAAGGGTTCCGATGATGTGTCTGGCCAATGGTAACTCTACGCCCTCTACCATCGCCCTAAGCCGTCCACCAGGCTTTGCTATCCCGCCGGGTCCACCTGTCTCGTTGCATATCTGCTGTGAGTTGCCTTCCCCACCGAGATAGTCTTTGTATGTCGAGCGGGAGGGAGCCGCTGCAAGGAAATCAGGAAGGAACGGTTTGGATCTTTGGAGTGGATAAGGGAAGGGATACTACTGCCTCGGATGAATGCGATTGAGACAGTAGCAGCTCGGGGAGCCGGGGTCGCGTACCCGTATAACATACCACAACTGCCGGGCAGGCCAATTGGGATGAGTATCCCCTGACGTTACTGTTTACTAAATATATAAACATAAATATGATCTTTTAACTCTAGATATTATTACCGAGCGCTTTACAATCTTTCGACATTTTACAATATCACTATATAGGTTTATTTCCTGTGTTTAATGATTTTCTTCAACTTGTTACAATTCTCCTGACATGCTCTATAATTTCTTATTATTTAAAATCAAAGTAGGTATTAGAGTTAGCACATTAATATTCACAATTACATGATACGATAGAAATATTACACCGAATAATATAGAAATTAATATTATATTAGGTACAACCTTTTATTTACAAAGACATTATATTATTGTAGGTTAACGCGATCACTATTCATATTTAAATTTATATTTTTTCGGGTGCTCACCACATGTATTGTTTTGTTAAGGTCCCTATATTTTGCCAATGTTTCAATCGCCATGATCACGGGGAAACTGAGGGGGGGGGGGGGGGGGTGGTAAGTAAGCACCCGAACAAATATAAATTTAATAATGTAAAGACATTTTTTAAAAGAAATGATTGCCATTAAAATTTTGCAAACAAAAAGATTGCATATTACTCGATAAAAAAGTGATAGTTTTGTAATGAAATCAGACTGAGAATGAATGAATGAAATATAACACTCGTATTTCAAAATTATCACATGGGGTTCGTAAATTTTTTTTATTAAAAAGTACTATACAGATACTCACAACCAGCTTCCATTGGTCCACGGCTCACGTCTTCTCCTCTTAGGGTTCTCAGCGGACAGTATCCACACCAGCGCAGCGAGTAGTATCAGAAATCTAAACACGGTACTGGACGCCATTTTGTTTTTGGTTTATAATCACTAATTTTTAACGTCACATCTTAACATTATCACTTCTTTAAAGCATACTGAATATTTTTAACTCTCTATCATTGTCGAACATAAATGAAACTGTTAAATGCTTGGTTTTTTTTTCTCTACCTATCTTTATCAAAGAAAGAGTACAGAAATTTATATATATAAAAACAAATTGCCGAAATGTATCTACGTACATAACATCCGAACGACGGCACCTAATTGAACAATTCTTTTTACGTGTTTGTTACTGTCGCGACGAGATTTCTATAAAATAAAATTTAAAAAAAGATATATTCACGACAGAAAACTATTACAGTACGAAGTTCGTCAAATAGTAGTTTTTTTTCGTTGCAAGATTTCTTTCAATAATATTAAGAAATTAACAACTGAGATTGAACTATAAAAAATTTACAATGCAGGTATGGTTATAGGTGACCTTAATTACACTAAGGCTTAAAGATTCATTGACCTGAAACATATTGTTTATTTTTATACATGTAGGGTCATTGAATCATAATTTGTTGATCATTAAATTTAATTAATAGTTATGTTTAATTAGTTTTTAGCTTAACACGCCAAGGTAATGTTTATGATTGCAATTAACAGACTTAAATTTTAATAAAAATACATCCCCTTTTAAAATTTTAATATTTATTATTTTATTAAAATTAATTTATTGCTTATGCTTAATTTATTTTAATATAGCAGCAGGTATTGTAACAAATGCTAGGTGTAATAATTATTTAATTTCTTATTCTAAAATGTATTTAAAAATGTGTGAATTAGAACCTAATAATTTTATTATATATTGTATAAAAAGAAATTACATCTGTAAGAACAATATTCTGTTTTTCTGTTACGCAATATTCTTTGAATCTACTTCATCTACTTGTTAAATCCGATTTTTCGGAAAGGGGTATGCCCATACGTGGTTTCCTCCTTCCACGTCGTTGTGCCTAAACCAAATTAATATTAAAAATTAAGTTTTTAATTTACACTAGCCATTGTAAAATACTTAGCCATAACTTCGACGGATAAGAATCCACATATTAAGCAGTAATTTATTCATTTCCGTTTTACTCGCAATTCCCAAGTATTTTTTGTTATTGACATTTGAATCCTCAGTATTGCCATTTTCGTACGAGCGTATCGACTCACCAAAGTATAATCGATACTCTTATATTTATTTTATTAAAATATCGAATTGGCAGTTCATAATAACATGTTAAATAATAAAGAAAATCAATTTTTATTTGATAATTATATGAGTTTATTTGATTAATCTATCTGAAAGTATCCTGTTTTAGTGTTTTGTCAATCATAATCGATTAATCGATCTACAACTGGCAACAATGCGACATTCACTTGAAAGATGTCAAATAAGTCAAGTGTGAAACTGTTTCGTTCCACGTGACATTGGCGAAATGATATGTGTCAAACTGACACAACTAAAAGCCATTAAGCAAAGAACTGAACTGTTTCGTTTTACTGACGTACCTAGAGTATATGCAAACTGAAGCATTAACGTACTTGCATTCAGATCATATTCAAACATTTACAAATAGTTAAAACTTCAAATGTAAATAAAAATACAAAATGAATGAAGAGGGGTAGAAAACCACTTTTGTTGTAACTTTTTTTTTCATTTTACCCGTCGAGCTAGAGAAACAGCGTTTTTTTAATTAAATGTACACTAAGGAACCTACAAAATGTTGTAAATATCATCATGGCACAAAATTTTTCAAAGCGAAACTTAAGTCCATACTGCGGTGGGCATTCTCCTTTGCATTAAAAAGCCAATGGAAATTATATCTATAAAAACATCGTGCTATGAGTCACAGGAGGGTAAGGATAGGTGTAAGTTAAAGGTAGACCAGTTTCAATGATCCATATAGGTAACTTTGAATTTGCTTACTAAATATAGAATTTTGATGTAAACTCCATACAAATCGTATCAAAAACCTATCGCTAGTAAGCAAAACCAGGGATTTTATATTATATTATTATAAAATAAATAAATAAAATAATAATAATATTCTTTATTGCACACCATTAAAAGATACAAACATAATTGTGTTTGCTCGCAAACGAAAAAAAACAGACTTCAATTACGTCGTAGTAATACAACGTAGATCGACGAAAAAATAGTCAAGTAACTACGCGTTATCAAAGATTACTCAAAAAGTAGTTATCAGATCTCGATAAAATTTATATGTGACCACATGATAAACATCAGCTTTCGATTAAATTAAAAATGATTAAAATCGGAAAAGTTATTGCGGGTTTTTGAGAGTTTCCGTCGATTTCTCTGGGATCCCATCACCAGATCCTGGTTTCCTTATCATGGTACCAAACTAGAGATATCTACTTTTCAACAAAAAAAGAATTATCAAAATCGGTACATCCAGTAGAAAGTTATGCGGTATAATACAACGTAGGTCGACGAAAAAAGCGTCAAGTAAAAACGCATTATTAGATATAACTCGAAAAGTACTTGTTAGATCTCAAATAAATTTCAATGGGACCAAATGACACACACCACCTTTCGATCAAAAATTTTTTTGTCGAAATCGGTCTACCTAGTCAAAAGTTCTGAAGTCACATACATAAAAAAATACAGTCGAATTGAGAACCTCCTCCTTTTTTGGAAGTCGGTTAAAAAGTAGTACAATTAGAGGAAGATGTACAAAGGCGGTCTTATCGCTAAAAGAGCGATTTCTTCCAGACAACCTTTGGGTATAGGACAGGGCATAGAAAAAAATAAAAATAAACGCATCACACTCAACATCTACATAACCAATACAAATGTTTGTCGTGAGCGGGGATCGAACCCGCAAACGCCAGTGCAACAGCCAAAGTTGTGATCTCTGCGCTAACGCGGCGTTTCATTATTGAAAACGGCCGTCATACGTAGACAACTGGAAACAGAATATAAATTATAGGCGGACATTGTCACTGGTTCGAAAGTCACGCAGATAAGTTATTAAAAGATATGATTAAGTTACTCACGGCAGCATAGATGAACTAATCTGGATGAAATTTTATACTACGCTAAGTTATAGACTAGTTCCTAGTTCCTGTGGTGATGATATCCACGCAAAACAAGTCACGGACAACAGTTAATTGATTACTACAATGAACATCTAATTAATACAAATGAAATAATAAAGATGATATAAAAATCTCATAATTCTGTAAAATTAAATCGTGAGACGGTCTGTAATTAGAGGCTGGTCTTTTTTTTCTTAAGTTAATTATTTGAACGAGCCCCGGCCGACTTGAAGATAACTTATTTTTTTATCTTTTTACCTGAATAGACTTAATCCTCTTTTGGGATTATGTTCAAAAGTAATTGGATAAAAAATATAAATGATGTTCGACTGTGCCTGTTGAATCGTCGGTATTTTGCGTTGAAATAGCAAATTGAATGAAAGAGTAACTTTTGAGTTGTTTTCTCTCTCTCTCTCATCGTAGCTTCCTATGTGATGCTAATAAAAATATATTATTATCCATTATTTTAAATATTTATATCATTATCTATTATTTCATTTATTTATTTATTATATATTCTTTGTTTTACATCATTGTCTTCCATGAAAATAAAGCAACTGATAAAAGAAGATATATGCAGCTTACACAGAGTACAGCCAGATTTATATATTTATTGTTTTTTTTTTTTTTTAATACTACAAACGAGCCTAACAAGCGTACACTCCATCTGATGGTTAGTTGTACCGTAGCCTATAGACGCTATATCAGGAACATTGAAAGCGCGTTGCAGACTCTATCTAACCCCTTACCTTCGACGGAGCTCTGGCCACCTTACTCACCACGATAACACAACACTACTTGACAGCAATCTGTAATGTTGTGGTACTCTCCCAGTCGGGCTGCTACAAATTTTAAGCTAGCTATTTCTTGTTTTACCTACCTCAATAACTTTCTTGACATTAATAGATACATATAATTTTATCTATTTATTTATACACGAAAATAAGTACGTTTTACGATTTATGCATAGATAATTAATGTAATCATAAACTGCATAATATTAGTTATAATGAACACCTGTGCGGTGTAAATATTCATTTCAATATTATGACAAAAATATTTATATCCAAGTAAGTAGTTATCTAAGACAGTCGTGAGCTCAAATGTATGGAATGTAATGGAGTTGCTAAGTGTCTGGCCTTCAAAATCGTAATATTATGGAATCATTTACCCTGCAAAGTTATATAACAGTTGGTGAGTATACCATAATAATAATAATAAATAATAAAATATATCCGCCAACCCGCATTGGAGCAGCGTGGTGGATTAAGCTCTGATCCTTCTCCTACATGGGGAAAGAGGCCTATGCCCAGTAGTGGGATATTACAGGCTGAAGCGTAATAATAAATATCTACACAATACACACACAGTCATCTGTTCCTAAGGTAAGCAACTTAATGCTTGTGTTATAGGTAACAGCCGACGGTATAGCTACATTTATTTATTTTTCAATAAACTTACTCATAAATAATACATGTATAAATATATCAATAAATATTTAGATTTCACCCAGACTCAGGGTGGGAATCGAACCCACTACCCTCGGAGCAGAAAGCAGGGTCGCTACAAACTACGCCAACGGGCTAATTAAAATAATTACCATAATTTGTTACTAGAAAGGTATTCAGTGTCTGTTATAAATTATGCTTCTCGAGAAGAATAAACTTTACTACACATTTATAAGAAATATTTTTACCTAAAAATAAATAAAATAAGTGGTACACTCAACAACCTCCAGTAAGATAAAGTTTTGTGTCGGGTGTCGTACACGACACAAAAACAAACAGTAAGATCAGGAGAAATATTTGTGTGGCCCACACAAACATTTGTCAAGTAGTCTGTATATTAATAAATCTAGTGAAATATATAAAATGAACAAATCGCAATATTTCTTTGTGATAATTGTCAAGTAAATAGAGCACTACTTGAAACCCATCCAGTAATTTTACCCTGATATCTGCACATCGGCAGTGATCTATCATTTTGTTTATATGGAGAATTTATTTGAACTCTGTTGAAATCTATAAAATCCACAAATAAAAAAATAATAGTAATAAACATAAATAAATTAAATTCACAGATTTTCACACACCATTTTTTTTTTTTTCAACCGTAGTATAAATATTAAAAAGTAAATTGAAACCATGTATTGGCAAAAATTTAACTTTAAAGTTTTATACCCACTGAACCATCTCGCCTGCACATTTCTTTATTATTATTAAAAGGAATTCATTATACCGACCAAAGATTAAAGTCATCCCCTATAATTTCAATTCCGACACAATAGTGCCGTCAAAAGCGTTACTAATTTCTCTATGGATGAGAAAAAGTAACATTTAAAGCGTACGACACGACTCGGACACGATATTTTATTTTATTTATTTTTTTTAGTTTAAAAAACTATTGTGTATATTGTAAATGTTTACACTGTTGATTGTACCGAAAAAAAAATTGAAATATTGAAGTTATCAAATTAAAGGTAAGTTTTATTTTAGATAAGTATCCTTTTGTTAAATTAAAGTTTGTTTAATTATTATTTTATATGTAACGTATTAAAATTAGGCTATTTTTATTGTTTATTTCAGTTTATGAATATTATTTAGTATACTTTATTTAAATTATTTTACGCACTTATACAGAAACGTCGTGGAGTATAAATAATTTTTGATACGGAATAATGGTTGTTTCGTTCCTTTTATTATTAAAATTAGTTTCAAATCTTTATTACGTCATACTTACGGATTTAATTTGATTGGATTTTATTCACCGTCCTTTGTACTATTTATTTAAACTATGTTCCCCCTTCGCGATTTTACCCGCGTGACCTCCGATCCTGTGAAAATGTCAGGATACGATGTAGACTATTTACTTTTCTGTATTTCCAGCTATCTATATACCAAGTTTCATTACTTTCGGTTTAGTACTTTTTGCGTGAATGGGTAACAAACATTCGTGTTTATAAAAAAACGAGTGTGCTTTAGACCACACAAATGAAGTAAAACTTCTTTGGGTCCAACTTCGTTGGTATGTATATATGAGAAAAAGAGAGAAGAAAAATGTGTGCTCGCACCTCTCTCTCTTGCCCCTTACCTCTCTTTCTTACAGTAATATACGAAACGTATCTTTCTTTCTATCTTCACTAACTTACTTCTCCCTCTCAACTTACGTTCGCGTCGCCCGATCACACTTTTCGTAACGATCTCGTCACGCTATCTCCAGCTTACTAGCTGAACCCTGCAGTTTCACCCGTATTTTTTCCGAACCCTTAGGAATATGGGGTTAAAAAATAGTTTGTGTATTATTCTGTATATCCAGCTTCTATGCACCAAGTAGTCTTGTGTGAAAGAACAATAAATAAACATCCATCCTCTCAAACTTTCACATTTATATTAGTACTAAGATAAGATTCATATTTCGTAAGATGTATTCAATATATAGTCTATTGCTTAAAATAATAATATGTTTTTTGTTTTTTCTTTTAAGTAAATAATTTTTGTGTCATTTAAAATTACATATATACAAGATAAAGAAGCGATATATTTATTATATTCTTCGTACTAAATGCTGTCACCAATAAATCAAGAAAGTTTATTAAACAAGTCACGTTGAAAGTGATATCGAATACGTAGTGATGTGTTGTCCTTTGGGTGTAAAAATTAAATCTTAATTATTACAAATGCGAAAGTTTACATAGATATTAGATGCATATAACTTGCTGCTCTACTCACAGACAACGCAATAGTAGAGACGACTTTAATAATTCTAATAATTATAGCTAACGAAAACAATATAATTATGATAGATCAATGAAATAAAACTTAAATAAATTAAATAAGTTATTAAAAATAAATTAAATAAATTATTAAAATAGGACAAATCAGATCCATTCTTGACAAACTTGGTTGATTCGTTTCTCAATCAATTACGCCTCAGATCTGGATGAAATTAGGCTCAGAGGTAGGTTATAGAGGTAGGTAGCGTCTGGAATAGCACAACGTTTTTATCCCAAAAAAGTGTACCACTGAGCTTTATTTTTTTTTAATAGACGAAGAGATCAACATGGTTTTGGTATAAGTTGTACATAGTTTAAGGGGCAGAGAATGACATAAATATTTTATTCTCAAAAAATCACGATTCTTATGGGATATTTATAGAGAGACGTTATTATTATTATGTATGTAATTTATTTTTCAAATTTGATGATATTGTGCAATATTATTTCTAATATATACACCATAAACTGTTTTAAGTTTTTTATTTACTATTTTTTTGGAAATTTGTTCGTTTTTCAAATGTTCTTTTTTTTTTTTAAACAATAATCTAAAGCTTGACTCTTTACAACATTATTATTTCGAGATAAAACGAAGAGAAATACAGTCAAACATAATGTTACAGTTACTTTATATGTATTTAATAGTATTATCCCGCACTATGCCTTCATATTAGTTCTTAATATAAATCCAAAGCATTCTACGAAGAAAATAAGTATCATAATAACGACCATCAGAAATCGTAAATCCTTAAACGAGTAAAAAGAAAGAACTACTTTGTTTTAAAATTAATCATTAGAGATGCTACGAGTATATTGTGTGATTATATTTTATTAAAACAAACGAAATCGATTAAAGATGTATAGTCATCAGGTGGTATTCTAAAACATTTTTTTTTTTTGGTTTCTATTAATTGGAATTATAGTATATAAAGCTAACAGTATGAAGAGATTGTAAAATTGTACATTTGTAGTACACGAAGGATATCTACTTAGTTTTATTTCTTCTTATTTGTAAATTAACATCAGGATATTAAAATGTTCTAATGTTACCAATATAACTATAAAATAAATACATATTATAAATTCTAATGTATTTTAATTAAATTCAAAAAGGTCTCACTTTGAGTGCTTTTGCAGTACACTTCCTTGAATAATTATGTTAATAATCTGAAGATAAGTTCTACATTCGATTAAAACATACTGACGAGAAAAGGCAACTATAATAATTTATGGAAAATATTAACTTTATTAATTTTTATAATATTTAATCTTAAAAAATTGTATTAATTAATAAGTAAAAAACGCTTTTAAAAAGCTATTTATAAATTTGATTAATAACGCCACCATTTTTATTTGTCATATCTTACAGTTTACAACAACTTGATTTCGAAAAAATTTCTTCTTCAATATCAAATATTTTGATATAGTTTTATGATTTATTTTCTGTGATAAAAAGGTTTAAAATATTTGAATAGTCTCTTATTTTTAATCCTAATGATTTTAACTACAAAACTTATACTTTAGCATTTTTCATATTTATTATTTAAAAAAAAAAGAAATAGGATCGCAATAGGTGAGAGAATCCACATTAAAGTTACAATAGAAAGAATCTCCTTAAATAACTTTTAAAAAAAAACGCATAACATTGAAATATTTTCACGAATCCGGAAAATAGATAATTTCATTAGAAAGTTATAACAAACCTAATTGGTTTCATGTAACAAAGAACCGCACTATTAATGTTAAGATGTATCTGCATAGCTACGAAATTTATCTGTGTCAAGATTTAGTTCAAGATCAAGTTGTTACCTCTTTTGTTACGGTACTTACATTTTAATTAATAACAGTTATACTATATGTTCATTTGATTTTTTTAATTCTTTTTTAATATTTAACTACTTAGCACTTTTTATCGGATAAGTTTTTTTGTTAATTGTTATTTAATTTGTTTGTATAATTGTTTTGTTTTCTTAACAAAGTAGTAAATTAATAATTAATTAATATTTGAAGAAAAAATACTGTGTTCAAATTAAGTTTCATCCACTACAAGTTAGATACTAATATATTTTAACTAATTTTAAATTGAATGGCTGAATAAAAAGCAATTTCACTTATGAACAAGATATATAAATATATAGGGGAAAGTTTGAATAGTAGGAATTAAAAAATATATTGTATTTTGATAAATTTAAAAGTATTGTATGGTTAAAAAACAAAGCATTGCTAATAAACTCTATAACGTACACTAGAGAATCCGAATTAGTGTGAACACGAATACAAAAACCAAAACATTTACATCACTTTTTTAACATCACAACACACTAAAAAGTTTTTATATTTGATTTTTATGTTATTATGAATGAAACGAAAACACACAGTTCTCGTAGTAGTTTGAGAGACAACGAGCGTGCGACCTCTCCGAAGAACAGCAAGCCACTGATGAAAACAAGGCATGAACTTGAAGTTCGAGGTATAGTCCTATAGTTCCAAAAACTAGTTCCTTCCTACAGCTCTACTTGTGTTTATGTTGGACTTATATTGTAAATGGACCCATGGCTCATTGGCTTCATGTTTTAAAATATGGTAGTCCTGTCAGTAGAAATAGTAAAATACATATTGAGTTCTAAAACCGAAAAGAATAATCGTAGAAACAGGTCTAGGTAAATTTTAATATTATACGTTGATTTCTTTGCATAATAAAAGACAAGCCAGCTCTATCCTTTTTTTTTAATTTTAAAAATTATGCTCATTTTATAAGTCGTAATGAACCACTGGCTGGCAGTGGATGGACACCCAAATGGACAACAAATGTCGACGAGTATGCCATAAACAGGAATCTTAGCACAAGAGATAGACGCTGACCACTGCACAAACAAAACTTCATTTGAATCATATAATCTCTACGTGAACTGGAGGTGGACTGTATGCGTGACAAATAAAATAAACAAAAACAAACAAACGAAAGTTGCGTCCTTACTTTTACAATACGCAGATATAGGTTATGTTTCAGAACTAGTTCTTCGTTACATCTTCACCTGTGTTTGTATTGGACAGTGTAATTACAATATGGCTCAAGGGCCTTATTACCTTATATCGTCCTCCTGTTTATATGTACAGGGCAAATTTAAAATTAAAAAAGATTTGTTTAACATAGACTAAATCTGAAACAATTACATCAATTCAATTACATTTTTACACCATTATTCTCTTTTGAATCTCTTCTTCGCATCGCACGCATTCAGTCTGTCATATCCCACTCTGGGCATAGACCTCTTGCTCCATGTAGGAGAAGGGGCTTAATTCACCAATGCAGGTTGGCGTATATGTTGCCTAATATGAGTAACGATCGCTACCAGGTATTTATGATAACAACCGGGACCGAAGGCTTAACATGCTCTCCGAGGCACGGTGGGGAGCCACAAGGACAGACATCCAAAACGGGAAGAAATATTTGTACAAATAAAAATATCCATCCTAGGCGAGAATCGAACCCGCATACAGTCGGTATTTCAGGCGACTACTCGCATCACTATAGAAGTGGTTAGATAGAGTGGTTGTTGGTGGTGCTTAAAGTTAAATTTACGTTCGTAAAGATAGAAAAATGGGCCCGAAATAGTGTGTAGATTAATATATTTTTTAAATATTTTCCAGACATTTTCGGAAAATTTATTTAATTCCATAACAAAAAAGAAAACATAACTTTATTGATGGTTATACAAAAAGAAAATTTATGTTCTTGCATATTTTTTACTATCGCAGACAGCCCTAGCAATAATTGTCATTTCATTTGATTACACATTTATAGACATAATGGAAAATAAATTTAAAAGTGCGTACATTTATCGTACTTAAAAATTACGTTTAGAGTCCGTGACCAATCGAATCAGAGCAACTTTTAATAGAACCTTCTATCCCTAACTACGTGATACTCGCAATAAATCTGTCCCCCGACAAATGAATTATGAAGACAGCCCCGCGGACCACAGAGGCAGTTCCGGAGTAGACAAGACGAGGGAAACGAAATAATGGTGTTTTTAAACATATGTGTACATAATTATGATTAAAATTAATTATTAAGGAAATTATTTTATATGTGTGCCAAGAATTTGACACTAACTTCAGTTGATGTTTTTAGTAGACATTGAAAGAAATCAGTCAGTCAATTCAGCCTGTTGCAGTCCACTGCTGGACATAGGCCTCCCCAAGTTAGCGCCAGATCAAGAAAGAAATCAATTGGACAGAGTTATTTGTAAAAATAATACCTACCAAATAGTACCTACTTGTTCTTAATTCCAAGTAAATCTAAATTACTTCTTGTATCTTTTGTATTTAAATGTAATTTAAGATATAAGCTAGAGACGCGAATAGACTGCAGTTTCTTTATTTAAAATAAATAATTATGAACTAAACTTCCAAGAAATTAATTAAAATAATTCATTTTTTTTAAACTAATATTTTTAATCTATTCTTGTATAATAAAGCTGAAGCTCCACTTTATTAAAGGATGCTATAAAACAACACACTCACCGAGGTAGAGCAGTAACCATAAACGCCAACGCAAGTAAAACCCATGACATCTACTGCCTACTATATTGACAATTTCTCCTTAAACGATATTAGATTTTATATGTATTTACATAATAAAATTAATCAGAAATATGACATTCACGTTGACTTGGCAAATTGTTATCATTTATTATTATAATTGCATATTATATTATTCTAAAATGTGAATAAACAAGTAAATAATTGTCAGAAACATTGAGACATTAGATTCTAGAGGCGTTTATTTTGTACACGAACGTCGAGTGTTTGGAGATGAGCCGTCGATAAATACCGCGAGTACTTCGGTTGGAGGTTTTGTTCTGCGCCGTATTTACATAGTGTTAGCTGAACAGGCACGCACTGGACTTAGTGTTGCACTTTTTTCTCTTTATCGGGGTAAACCAGTATTACAGTAAGGACCTATATCATAAACATTATGTAACCAAAAAGTACTTAAAGTGATACCAACTCTATTACCATAGATTACAAAGTTAGTAATTTAAGTAAGACAGTTCTTGAATTAAAAATATTTTATTTTTTGGTTATAATGGATAAACTCAAAAACAACTCAATATTAAATCTATATTATTACGAAGTAATTTACATATATAGGTTATACTTTATTTAAGCATTAGAAAGAAACCCGAGTCCGTCCCTGAACAGTGTCATTCTTACAGGCTCTACACGCAAGCGCACTTTAACTACAAGAGAAGTAAGGGGTAAACACTAACGTACTACGATTAGTATAAAATCATAGCCTATGAACGTTTGTTTGTCCTTTTGTTCAATCAAAGCATTACTACTATGCAAATATGTGTATTTATTTGTTACAATCCGATTTGATGAATCCAAACACGCCGGCAACGTTTTCGTGGGTCCAAAGTTAGTTATACCAAAAATTATCAAACGTCTAATTAACAAAATGGTTAGAAATAAGTAAATTGTTATAAAAAATACATACCTACATAAGATATACTTATACAAAATATCCAAGATATGTGTATGTATGTATACATGTCTCCTAACAAGTGATCCTATGACAATGAATAAAAATTTAAAATTTTCAGGGAATTATATTTTATGTATAGATGTCCTTTAAAAAGAGACTTTATCGAAAATTCAGAGAGTAGTTTGTATGAAACTTCATCGTTCTTAATTTGAAATTAATGTAACGTAATATTTTCCTCGGATTGTAAAATTGTGAAAGAAACATGTGCTTCGGATTTTTTTATGTCTTTTAATCTCAAACTTTTGTCACTTTTCTTTACTCTATGCAGTTGTGAAAACTGTAAACTGTAAGTACCGTAAGTAACCAACTGTACAACAGTAGTAAATTTTATTAAAAACTTTAAAAGCTCCCTAGACGATAAGTCTCATTTTTGAGTCTAATTTTAGTTATCTACAGACCGTCCTGGTTACAGCACCAGGTCAACGTGGCCGTATCAAAAGATCATAACGTAAAAGGAAACTACTCATTATAACTAACCAGGTAAATCTCTCTCCAGGTAAATTTCTCTGAAGACCAACCTGACTGCATCAACAGGTCAAGGTTTCTTATAGCTGTCATTTTGTGTTGTGTTGTATTTTGTCAGTTTTCAACATGAGAAGTGTTTATTAGATTAATCATACAAAAGTAAAATATAATTCCACTTTATGCCGAAAATGCCTCACATAATTTTGGAAAATAGCTGCTTCTGACTTACGACTAACTGTAGATCGTAAATCATTACGACTTTCCACCGAAAGTTCAAAATTTTTCATGCAATTATAGAAAAAAATAAGCTTAAATATTTTTTTTATTCAAGATCCGTACATAATAAACATAACCCAGATTAGAATAGCAGATTTGCATCTTTGATTTACAGTGACCCTCCGACCATGAATACTGTCTTGCAGATTGTAGAGTATAATAAAAACTGATAGAATCTGTATCACAATCAAAATAATTCTGCCTAGTAATGCGAAAAAG
Organism: Melitaea cinxia; assembly: GCF_905220565.1. Lineage (NCBI taxonomy): Eukaryota > Metazoa > Arthropoda > Insecta > Lepidoptera > Nymphalidae > Melitaea > Melitaea cinxia. The sequence goes on from NC_059415.1 coordinate 3,825,542, forward strand.
TGTTTTATTTTATGTATTATACATATACATATACCAACACAGATTTTTAAAGAATAAATAATGAATTATAAAAAAGCAAATAATTGTCTTTTATTCTGTTAAGCGCCATCTAGTTTCAGTAGTAGTAACTATAAATACAGCGCCACCTTGTAGCGATTTCAGAAACTGAAAACATTATTTGTAACTTAGTACTGCTATTGTCTAATAGATGTCACTATCAATTTATTACTTCTATTCAATAATAGATAGCAGGGTACTTTATTAATTTGTCCAGTTGTATTAACTGATATTATTTTTTTAAACATACATTTATGCCTCCTGTGATTAAATGATACTTGTAAAGTTACATTACTTTACACCTGTAACTTGTCTTTGTGTAAACTCTAGAAAAAAAATTCTAGCGGAATGTTTCTCAAACAAAAGGTAACGTATAACTTTTTAACTTTTTTTTGTAATGACTCGCCTTTTCATGTAATTTATATATAATAAACAATATATATAATAATAAATAATATATGATAAAATAAAAATAAATAAATTTGCGTGCGCGTAAAATGTTTTTAATTCTTAGCTATTGACCAAAACTTTACTATCTATTTTTTTTTCTAATATACCTAATTAATAAAATATTTTTTATCAAAGTTGACACTGTTGGTCGAAATGGTTCGTAAAAGTTTTCACCAAGTTTCTACTTCACAAAAATAAATAATAACACCGTCTCCTTTTGAATATCTGAGAAAAATTACAACTTTGAATAACTATCGTAAAATCATAAAATAACCGAACAATCCTTTACTCCACGTATGTATCCTTGATACAGAATATGAACGAGTTTACAAATAACACCGAAGTTCCGTACCCACCGCGTTGCGTCACAAAACCATACCATTACTATCCTTATAACTTCATAATAAAGGTAATTTTCTCTTGAATATGATCACAGTACCATATGGCATCTCAGGTAGGAGGTAAAAAAGTGTTACAAAAACCGAGCCTCCGGTCATGTCTCGTCGAGAAAAAAATTGATCGTCGCTTCGTCTTCGTGAATCGCTCAGTGCCTTCGAGGAATGCTAGCTTTGTGAGAATTTTGATATTATTTTTCAAGATATGTTTTTGACAGAATCGTAACACTAATATATTACCGTTATAAAGAATATAGTGCTCAATATTCTTTTTTGTTTTTAAAAAATGAGGAATACTAACGTTATTTAACGTGTGTTTGTATGAAAACGGAGAGTAACTCACACGCAATAGCTACAAAACAACACTTTTTTTGCATGGGAACAGCCTTTTACTTTTAGTTCACCGTGTGAGTTTTTATTGATTAAATGAACCACATAAACAAATCTCAAACAGAATGAGATAGTGCCGACAGAAGTAAGCGAAATAACAGACAACAATGTTGATAATTAAGTTAAAATCTACCAGAATGAGTATCGTGTACAGTAAACAAACAATTATAACAAAAAGCAGCTTTTTACTGGAAAAATCTACTTTCTTTTTTTTCTTCCTTTTTTTTCTTCTATTCTTCTGTGTTCTGTGTACTAACACAAAAAAAAAAAACAAGTGTGCTTTATTTACGATCACATGACTGAAGTAAAACTTATGAAACGTAACTCTCTCTCTTTCTATCTTCACTAACTTATAGCTCCCTCTCAACGTCCGTTCGCCTCACCCGATCACACTTTTCATAAAGCTCTCGCTCCACATTCACCAGCTTACTCCCCCAGTCAAGCGTGCGTAAAAAAGTTTTACTTCAATAATTGTGTTTGCTCGCAAACGAAAAAAAAACCGACTTCAATTACATCGACGAGTAATAAATACAACGTAGATCGACGAAAAAATAGTCAAGTAACTACGCGTTATCAAGGATTACACAAAAAGTAGTTATCAGATCTCAATAAAATTTGTATGTGACCTCATGACACAAATCAACTTTCGATTAAATCAAAAATTATCAAAATCGGTATACCCAGTAAAAAGTTATTGCGGATTTTCGAAAGTTTCCCTCGATTTCTCTGGGATCCCATCATCAGATCCTGGTTTCCTTATCATGGTACCAAACTATGGATATCCTATTTCCAACAAAAAAAGAATTATCAAAATCGGTACATCTAGTAGAAAGACTTCCAAAAAAGGAGGAGGTTCTCAATTCGACTGTATTTTTTTTTTTTTTTTTTTTTTTTTTTTATGTATGTTACATCAGAACTTTTGCCCGTGTGGACCGATTTCGACAAATTTTGTTTTAATCGAAAGGTGGTGTGTGCCAATTGGTCCCATTTAAATTTATTTGAGATCTAACAACTACTTTTCGAGTTATATCTAATAATGTGTTTTTACTTGACGCTTTTTTCGTCGACCTACGTTGTATTATACCGCATAACTTTCTACTGGATATACCGATTTTGATAATTCTTTTTTTGTTGGAAAGGGGATATCCCTAGTTTGGTACCGTGATAAGGAAACTAGGATCTGATGATGGGATCCCAGAGGAATCGAGGGAAACTCTCGAAAATCCGTAATAACTTTTTACTGGGTGTACCGATTTTGATAATTTTTAATTTAATCGAAAGCTGATGTTTATCATGTGGTCACATATAAATTTTATCGAATTCTGATAACTACTTTTTGAGTAACCTTTAATAATGCGTAGTTGCTTGACTATTTTTTCGTCGATCTTCGTTGTATTACTTGTCGATGTAATTGAAGTCGGTTTTTTTTTTCGTTTGCGAGCAAACACAATTATTCTGAAGTCGGTTAAAAAGAACTAATTTAATGCAGTCGTTCGTAGATTATGCGTGTATTAACTTTATTTTCATACTTAGATAAGCTGACATCTTTTCCGCAGAACAAGAAGCTGAGACCTGCTAAATTATCGTTCAGCTCACCACAAGCGACCGCGACCCCCTGCCTTTACTGGTTTCGACTATTTTATTATTATTTCGATCTCTCAAAGTAAGAGTCGGTTGATTCTGACAGAAAAAAAGAAACAATTTGACGCCGTATTTATGTTTCTCACAACGAAAATCATCCAATAGGTTATTGGTGTAATTTTGTTTCGTTAAGGGTTTATTTGACCAGTTATGGATAAAGGTTATCATACAATAACTTACGATTAAACTTTAATAGCAGGAGGTAGACTAGACCACTAGGACTTATTTCGCCTCAATGAATAGAGTACAAGCTTTAGAATTAGAGACATATTTGCGAATAGAAATATTTCACAAATACAGAGGAATTCGATAGTGAAAAAGAATAATACATCAAAAAATTGTATTTTTTGGATGACAATATCCATTTTTTTTATCCACAACTGGTGAAACAAGCCCTAAATAAATATTTTAACCGACTTCGAAAAAAGAAGCTTCCTCCTCCAATTCAACTGCATTTTTTTAGGCAACGTAAAAGGTAGTATTTTACTGGTCCTACACAGACATTGAAGTTGGTTCTTTTTCATTGGCAAGCAAACAATTATTATCATAATAAAAAATCCGTCAAGTAGGTACTTGATAGCGAATAAAAAACCTACAAGTTCTTTTTGTTATAGGTATTTCAAATTAGAAATCGGTTTTATAAAAAAATTGTGTCACAATATAAAATATACGCGAACTATTTCCGAACGTATAAAAAATTGTAATTTCAAAAACAGAACGAGTCAAGTGGAACGGCCGAGTCCACTGCACGCACGAACCACTCACACGCGCACCAGCTGATTTACATTCTATGTTTATCTTGCACACATTCAACGTAAATCTGTACCTTAATGTTTCAGCACAAGACTTACAATCACTTGTATTCACTGTTCTATTTATGTATTCTTGTTTTACAATTTTAAGCTTTAATTGTGTTGTCATAAGGTTAATTTTGGTGAGCAGTTATATAGGGCTAAGCTACAGTTGTATGCCTTTTTAATGTTATGCAATATATGGCTTTAATTTTATCAAGTTTAAGTTTAGTTTTCTTTGTCTGTAGTCAGTTTGCTATTCTTCGTGTGTCGAACACAGCTGCGTGTTCGACTATGTGTGAGTTAGTTTACCTGTATTATAATTTAAACATGGCCGACTTATTTTTATTTTATTATAATTAAAGCTCGTACGAGCTTCATATTAAATTGTCATATTATAATGATACTTATTTAATTGGTAATATTGATTTTGCCTTAGGATATCGGAAACGATTATAGCATTCATGCAATAAATCCAATAAATCTGTATTTTTATAAAACCTACATGATTATTTCATTTTTTTTAATCCATTTGTTTCAGCAGTATTTTTATAATACGTGCGCCGTAGTCATTAAGAGATATACTATCAACAGCTATATATCTGTTGTGATTAATAAGAGTTTATTTATTTTCCGTGAGTAGGTATTATGGTTTTTTTTTTCTTTGTTATACCTACGTATACCTACTTACCAATATGTACGTCACCTAATTTGTTAATTTATTTCGACACAATTATGAATGTTTGTGAGAAGAAATAAGAGAGCAGATAAAGACTGAAGTAGACTGACAAAACTGAAATAGACTGCCAAGTTTTTATAACGCATGAATCTTAGCGAGCGTCTAGTTCTGTAACAAAATTTTCTTTTCTTTTATTACTTACACAAATCTGTGTTGAAGCTTGTAAACTGCTTTTAGTTAGTTATTAACAGATTACCGACTTAAAAGAGAGGGCGTTCTCAATTCGACTGTATTTTGTTATTTCAGGTACTTTTTTATATTTGCCAGCTTTTATAACTATTGTCGTTTGATTTTTTATTTTAAATTTTTTTCTCTTATAATCTGGCAAATGTAACACTATTTATTAAACTACATATTACATATTGCGACATTATAGTTATGGCTAACTACTAATATCTACATGAACTATGGCAATATGGCTATCGATAATTTACCTTTCTAGCGATTCTAAAAAATGTTACTACACTAGTTATTTCACGTTAAATATAAGTAGGTACCTACTTAGTGATACTTTTAGAAATATTTAACCACCTTCAAGACAATAAAGGTTTGCAATTTAACTATATTTTTCAAACAAGACAATTTTCTCAATTGTAGGTGTACTTGTTAATTTAATTTATAAAATTGTTAATTTTGAATAATTACATCGTGTAAATAAAGTACTATTAAGTACTGACTATTAAAGTAAAGACGATATTTGTAAGTAGTAGGTACCTATGTAGTGTCATATCATCAGTTCAGTAATAATATTTACTGAATATAACTAGGCTTTTTAGGAATAGATTTTCTTTATCTAGACGATTTGTTAGAATAGGTGCTAATTTGACTAGCCCGTTGGCGCAGTTTGTAGTGGTCCTGCTTTCTATTCCCCGGGTTACGGTTTCGATTTCCGTCTGAGTCTAGGTGTAATATTTGTATTGATATTTTTATATATGTATTATCTCTCTCTCTCTCTCTCTATCTCTCTCTCTCTCTCTCTCTTAACGTTATCTATAATAGTCGGTTGTTACCTATAACACAAGCATTAAGTTGCTTACCTAAGGAACAGACGACCGTGTGTGTAGTTAAAAGATATTTATTTATTTATAATTACAAAATAAAACCAAAATATATTTAAAAAAAAACTTCCGTTAATAAGTTTTCTCTTACCATTTTACAGATAACATAGGTACACATACAACATACTTAATATATAATTATAATCTGTAGTTTTATTGACTTTACAAAATAAAACGAAAAACAACATACCTATTCATTTGATTTAATTTCAAATAACTAAAACTCGAGTACTACAAAGAACCTTTTTAACATAATTGTGTTTGCTCGCAAACGAAAAAAAAAACCGACTTCAATTACATCGACAAGTAATACAACGTAGATCGACGAAAAAATAGTCAAGCAACTACGCGTTATCAAAGATTACTCAAAAAGTAGTTATCAGATCTCGATAAAATTTATATGTGACCACATGATAAACATCAGCTTTCGATTAAATTAAAAATTATCAAAATCGGTACACCCAGTAAAAAGTTGTTACGGATTTTCGAGAGTTTCCCTCGATTTCTCTGGGATTCCATCACCAGATCCTGGTTTCCTTATCACGGTACCAAACTAGGGATATCCCCTTTCCAACAAAAAAAGAATTATCAAAATCGGTACATCCAGTAGAAAGTTATGCGGTATAATACAAAGTAGGTCGACGAAAAAAGCGTCAAGTAAAAACGCATTATTAGATATAACTCGAAAAGTAGTTGTTAGATCTCAAATAAATTTAAATGGGACCAATTGGCACACACAACCTTTCGATTAAAACAAAATTTGTCAAAATCGGTCTACCCAGTCAAAAGTTCTGATGTAACATACATAAAAAAAAAAAAAAAAAAAAAATACAGTCGAATTGAGAACCTCCTCCTTTTTTGGAAGTCGGTTAAAAATAGCATTGCAATGTTAATTTTTAAAACAGACTCCGGTTCTTTTCTGGGCCGATTGAATTCGAATTTCGAATATTATATTCAGCCAAGCAACCGGTTGCCCTTGTAATAGTTGGACGATGTTATCAGGCGTCCAGTCGCCATGACCGGTGTCATAGGACTATATTTTTCTTATCACAACGTCATAGAGGCTGTCACGGACAATGTAGAGGGTCTTCTTACACTGGTCCTAAACCGTCGGCAAGTGCAACGCGAACGAAAATATACGGCGCGCTGAGTTGTTTTGCCGCCTTATCACTGTAGCCATAGATTATACGTTAATAGCTGATTTTGTTTTATGCCTTATCTTTTTTAAAAATAATATTATGAAATGAGTTATATTTTAATGCTTGTTTTATCTTTATGATGTTTATTAATTTTAAAGTCAATGTCTTGTTAAGTACACAAACTTTTAGGAACATTTTTTAAAAAATCTTGTTTATGTGAAACAACACATTCTGAATCTGGTTGTAGAAAATTGTGAGTTTTTGGTGCTGATGAATTAAATATCATTTATATATTAATAGAATTAAAATATTAATTAATGCAAGACAGTGCAATGGATATTGAAAATGAAGTATGAAACTGATACTTAAAGAAATTAAGGAAATAAAGGAAACACTCAAGTAAATACACTAATATAATCGGTATGTCGCAACCAAAAAATTGGTGAAGTGCTTGTCGATCTCGCTCATGAACAATCACAAATGAAGGCAGACCTGGGCTATTTTGATTTGCCACTACTCGAATTAATGAAAAAAAGGATAGTAAATTTTCGGCTGACCTTTTTTTCATAATTTCATAAATTATTCGACTCAAGGAAAAATAATGGATAAATGTTCCGGCAGAAGGTTGTGGGCATGCCCACCGTACCCACTACGGTGGATCCGCCCATGATTAAAATATTAGTACATATAATTATTAGTTTATTTATTTAAAAATGATTGTACGTCTGCGTGTCGTGTAGTCTATGCGGCGGGCGTACGGGTCGCGCGGGGCGAAGGCGGGCTCTCGGGCCGCCAACTTAAAAATGCCGTCGCAGAGCCTCCGAATCGATACGGCGCGCGTCACGTGCCGCCGAGCGCGACCAATAGCAGCGCGGCGGGCGGGGGGGCTCCGCGCCGCCGCCAGTGCGCGACCACACGCCGAGCGAGACGGTCGTTCGCTCGCCAATCATCCACACAACGTACCGATAAACGGCCCGATGACAACTCAAGACGCGTTATAGTGTAGTGCCATGAGTGCGTGGACGGAGGAAGTGTTGTCCTGGCGCGACGAGAGGCTCGGTATCACCGAGTTGCCGAGCACGACGAGGCGGAAGAACCGCACCGCGCCTTACAGGCTCCACCGACCTCATCTATCGACAGCTCACGTGCCCGAGCCGGCCCCGGAGCCGCAGGGCACACACATCTCTCGTCTGTACCCCGAGCTATTAGCGCTGATATTCGAGAGGCTGCCGGTGCGTGACAGAGGACGGGCGGCGCAAGTTTGCCGAGCGTGGCGGGATGCAGCCGACCGTAGGTCTGTGTGGCGCGGTGTCGAGGCCGCATTACACCTTCGAAGACCAGCGCCGGTCCTATTCGCTTCGCTGGCTAGGCGGGGAGTCCGAAGACTGCAGGTTTTGTCTTTGAGACGCGGTCTCAGAGACGCAGTGGCCGCGCTACCTGGATTAGAATCTCTTTCACTCAGCGGCTGTTACAGTGTGACCGATGCCGCTCTTGCGAGTGCATTCGCGACCGAACTCCCAGCCCTGCGGCGGCTGGACCTCTCACTATGTAAACAGGTCACGGACTCGTCGCTCGGGCGAATAGCGCAGTCGCTCAAGAACCTAGAAGAATTAGAACTAGGCGGATGTTGTAACGTGACAGACACGGGACTGTTGTTGATAGCGTGGGGACTTAGGAAACTTCGCCGTTTAAACTTGAGATCGTGTTGGCACGTGAACGACGACGGGATCGCACACCTTAGCGGCGGTGGAGAAGCGAGAGGGACCCCGGAGCTAGAGCACCTGGGTCTCCAAGACTGCCAGAGACTAACGGACGAAGCTCTGAAACACGCCGCGACCGGTCTTCCTAAGTTAAAATCTATCAACCTGTCTTTCTGCGTCGCCGTTACCGACGCCGGACTGAGGCATCTCGCCAGGCTTCCACATTTAGAAGATGTCAATTTACGAGCGTGCGACGGGGTCTCGGACGCCGGCGTCGCCCACCTGGCGGAGAGCGGGCGGCTGAGGGCGCTAGATGTATCATTCTGTGATAAAGTCGGAGACGAGGCGTTGTCGCACGCGACGCTGGGCTTGTCGGGGCTCCGGTCACTGTCGCTGAGCGCTTGTCGCCTGACGGACGAAGGCCTAGAGCGAGTGGCGAGGCTTGCACAGCTGGAGACGCTCAACATAGGCCAGTGCACGCGGGTCACGGACAGGGGTCTCCGTGCGCTGGGCGAGGGCCTACGGAATCTGAAGGCGATAGACCTATATGGCTGCACGTGTATCACCCCTCAAGGCTTAGACCATATTGTGAAGTTGCCGCGTCTCAGTGTACTTAACCTCGGTCTGTGGCATGTGCGGTGACCACACACACACTAGTGTGTCCTGTGTCACGTTTGCGTGTGTGAGTGCGACGGCCATGTTGAGCGAGGAGCCGCCAAGGTTGTATATTGGACTGCGAATAAGGAATTAACCAATTATAAGATATTATTAATGAATTATAGTTAGGAAACGGGGTCGCTTTCTTGTTTATGTTTACGTTTTAAATGGTTGAATTGTCGTTGGAAGTCTGTTGTATACTGTGATTTTAAAATGTCCGTTTACCTTTACCTTAGTTGAGTTTGTGAAGGAAAGTCGCCCCGACGCCTAGTCCGTGAAAAGCTAGATCTTTTTGTCGTTAGTTTTATGTATTCGCTTGTTCCGCTGTGTATAGATATAAAACGTGTAATCTTATCGGCGATTACGAAAAGGTCTGGTTTTTCAATATAATTGCTCTATTAGTTAGATACCTAGCCATTCTAATTATTGTTTTTAATTCGACCTTGTGTTCTTTGGGAAACTTGTTTATTAATGATTCCTGAACTGTTGCTGCTAATTTTGGGGATAATTTAATTATAAATACAATTCTCTTATATATACTTCTTTAATTCATGTCTAACTTTAGTTATACTGTATCACTAAATAATTAATTTAATGAAATACATTCAGCTAAACATTCCAAGGAGTATATATTTGTGTTATATTCAATATAAACAATATTTTTAAAAACAAACTATTTAAGAGGGTTTTATAAGTACGATTGACTATTTTCCATTCCACCTTTGTGTTTAAATGTCACCGATAAGTTGACATATATTAAAATATCAAACTAATAAGAATAAAGTGAAATAATTGTGTTTGCTCGCAAACGAAAAAAAAAACGACTTCAATTACATCGACAAGTAATACAACGTAGGTAGACGAAAAAATAGTCAACCAAATACGCGTTATCAAAAGTAGTGATTAGATCTCAATAAAATTTACACCGGACTACAAGACGAGTATCAGCTTTCGAATAAAACAAGAATCATTAAAATCGGAATACTCACCTAAGCTATATTATATATACAACGTAGGTCGACGAAAAAATAGTCGGGTAAATAAGCATCATTAGATATAATTCGAAAAGTACTTGTTAGATCGCTATTAAATTTTAAATGGGACCACATGACACGAGCCACCTATCGATTAAAACAAAAATGATCAAAAGCGGTCCACCCAGTCAAAAGTTCTGAATCAAATGAGTTTTTCCCTTTGCAATATGGAGAAAAGGGCCTACGCATTAGACTATAATCAATTAATTAATCAAGAGTTTGAAAAATCGTAGAATACTCATAAAACCATAAAAAATAGTTTTAGATCAGTCATGAAAAATGACAAAAAATTAAGATCAGAACCTAAAACAATAGTTGCAAATGCAATGGTAGCATGTAAAAAGTCGAATAAATAAATAAAATTTATTACAATAGATAAAATAAATGAGATGCTTATTTTTTTGTTATAAAGGCGATAATGGACGACATTGTTTTTCAGTAATTATACACACTAGTAAATTTTTTGAATAATTCAGTTGATCAAAAGTGAATTGGGATTTTGAATCTTTTGATAAATAATTTTCAGAATTACGTTACTTATTTCCTATTTAATTTTTTTCTACATCTAATTCCGTCTTTCTTCTTCATTATATCTATTTCTGTCTTAATCTGTTACTTATTTTCTATTTAACTTTTTTCTACATCAAGTTCCGTCATTCTTCTTCATTATATCCATTTCTATCTTAATCTGATTTATCTCATATACCTATATTTATACATATTATCTTCGAATTACTATTAAAATAAATTAATTTTTAAATTTTTCGATGTGTACGAAACTAAATATATATCATTTATATTATTACCAGTTCTTCAATTCTTATACCTTCAAAATCAAAATCAAAAATAACTATTCAAATAGGCCCCAAGAGCACTTTCGAATCGTCATTTTACAAATTAAAATTTTAAGGTGTTTATTATTTTTGTAAAACTAAAGCTACCATTGATTCGGAATGTAGATTTTTTACAAAGAAAGCGAAAATGCGCCACAAGCTACATGTGACATCTGACTTTACTAGCTTTTAATTCCCCATAATTTGTTGCATTCTCGTTTATACGTAATATTTTATTTTGATATTAAATAATATTATTATTTTTATTAAGTTATTTGTGAACACAGGGTCGTATTACAAATAAGGTATTTTATTTTTTCCAACATGTTGTTTTCTGTACAAAACGAATGTAATATAGGTAAACGTGTATTAAAAGTCATCGTTTAAGTTGCAAATTATATGAGCGATTTTATTTTACCCGTTTTCCTGTTGCAATATACCTATGTATAGATATAGAAGTGTTGAGGTATGTTATTGGCAGTATACATTTATAATCATTTGAAATGATAAATTAATGCTATTGATATATTTGATTTTACTTAAAATTTAATTTGGTAGTTATATTAATCTTCAAGAATTCAATAACCAATTAATGATTCTAGAAATTTTTAAATTAATAAAAATGATACAAAGTTAGTTGTTAACTCATCACATTAAGAATAACTTGACAGATAATTATATTAAATATATTAATAAATAAATAATTTACTTTTTACTGTACACATAGAAAGAAGTTAAACATTTATAAAACAATACACAAAAATAAATGTAACAGACGATCTTATCGCCAAACAGCGGTCTCTTCCAGACAACCAGGGTGGAGGACATAATACGAAAGAAGCGGAAAGGGTGTACAGAATTAAAATTAACGGAAACAGGCAGAAAACCAAATATATAAAAATTACACATTAACAGTATTCAAAAAAAGCCTACAAATGATATATAAATTTAAAGTTTGATGTGTAGTCTGTATAAGTGTATTTTAAGCGCTTTCCTTATGTAAGAATAACGCATAGCCGTCTTGCAGGCGTGTAAGAAAGCGACTTCAATTACATCGACAAGTAACACATAGTCGGTAGATTAAAAAATTCACATAATAATCAAAAACTCACTAACTAAACTAATCACGGAATAAATCAAAAAGTGCTTGTGAGATATCGATCAAATTCAAACGGTATCATACGACAAGCACCAGCTTTCGATTAAAAAAAGAAAGAAGAAAGTCGTTACGCGCAGTAAAAAGATGTGTGATACACATAAAAAAGATATAGTCGAATTTAGAAGCTCTTTCTTTTTTGAGTCTGTTAAGAAATGTTGGTCTCACTACAATTTTGTTATATATTCCGCCAAATAAAAACAAATTATCAATTTTGTTGCAGTCGTTGGGAAGCTTTCTCGTACATATATTAAAGCGATTCATTTTTATAAATATAGATTTATCACTTCAGCCTATCACAGTCCACTGCTATACATAGGCCTCCACAAGTTCGCGCCAAAAAAGGCGTGAACTCATATGTGTTGCCCATAGTCACAACGCTGGGCAGGCGAGTTAGTGACCGCAGGGTTGGCTTTGTCGCACCGAAGGCACTGCTGCCCGTCTTCGGTCTGTATATTTCAAAGCCAGCAATTGGATGGTTATCCCTCCATCGGTCGGCTTTTTAAGTTCCAAGGTGGTTGTGGAACTATGTTATCCCTTAGTCGTCACTTACGACACCCACGTAAAGAGCGGGGGTGGCTATATTATTTACTGCCGTAACCACACAGCATAGATTTATAATTATGTATATGAAATACGACGAAAAACTGGTATCGAATGACTTGAATCCCGTGATGTCAACGAGATCGAGAATTCGTAAGGGGATAATGGTTTCTATTTATAATCCGAAAAATGTGAGACAAATCGTAAACAAAAACAATGTCCAGATAAAGAAAAAAATGTGTGGAGAAACTGATATTTTGTTATAGGATTAATTAATGTAATATTTATAACTTATATTATCTTGTTTTTAATATTATAGTATTATGTTAGGTCTTCTAGTCTTATTTTATACTTATATAAAATTCTCGTGTCACAATGTTAGTTACTATACTCCTTCGAAACGGCTGGACAGATTTTTATGAAAATTTGTGTGAATATCGAGTAGGTCTGAGAATCGGCCAACATCTATTTTTCATACCCCTAAGTTATAGGGGGGGGGGGGGATTAAGGGGGTTTAATAACATATGGCAAAACAACGTTTGCGGGGTCAGCTAGTAATATATAAAATAACAACAAACACACAAATACTCATAATCCATATACCGAAAATAAAATATTATACATTAAAATGTTTAAAAAATAATAAGTTATATTCTGTTAAATTACAAATTTTACTAAAAAATATAACGAAATAGAATGATAATTGCTAATAATATAACTATACTACCGAACTAGAAAAAGCTTAGTTTATATTTAAAACCAGACAATACCACGTCAAATTAAATACATAATTTTAGTGAAATTGTTTCCAATTTCCTTTCTTAATTATTTTTATTAGTCATTAAGAACATTCAAGATTTACGTCAGTCTCAATAATCTATCTCGAGTTTTACTAAATAGAGATACAATTTTCTATCACTAGTACGTAATATATTGATATTTAAAACTAGCAGCTCCGTAAAAAATCCATTTAATTAATTTATTTGTGGTTTTCGCATTTAAAAGTGAGCATAACATCATTTTATTAGTAGCTAAGATCGAAAATCTACTTAGGTTTCTATTATACTTAAACTAACTACAATTATTTAAAATAATTATAGTTCATTTAAGAATTAAATACATCATAAATATTATAAAAATAAATAACGTATATATACGACTACTGCACTTGTCAAAATAACTGACGATATACGATCTAGCATGGATAGGCGCGAGGTTACAGTATTGACGTTGCTTGATTTCAGTAACGCTTTCAGTACTGTAGACTTTGATATACTTTGTGACATTATGCGTTCTCTTAACATATCTCCAGAGGCCACTGATTGGTTTCAAAGTTACTTACAGGGTCGCCGGCAGCGAATTAAATTGAATGACACATTTTCAAACTGGTCATTGGTTGCTGCTGGTGTCCCCCAGGGTGGTGTGCTCTCCCCTCTATTATTTTCTATATTTATTAATTCCATTTGTAATATTATAACTTCTCTCTACCACCTCTATGCAGACGATCTCCAAATATACTCTCATTCTACTGTAAGTGACTTGCCTCAATGTGTTTCTCGTATAAATGGTGATCTACTTGCCATTACCACATGGAGTAAAGCTTACGGATTAGTAGTAAATCCAACCAAAACTAAGACTATAATTATAGGAAGTTCTAAATTAATTAGCCGTATAAATCGATCTCAACTACCTCCTGTAATTTTTAATGGTATTGTAATTCCATATAGTGAAAGTGTGAAGAATCTTGGCGTTATTTTTGATCAACATCTATCATGGGGCCCACAGATTTGTGAAGTCAGTCGTAAAGTTTTTGCTTCGGCTGGATCTCTTCGCAGGCTGCGTAATCTACTTCCAATTCCCACCAAAATTGCTCTTGCAAATAGTCTTCTATTACCAATTCTGGACTACGCAGACACATGTTATCTTGACATTACTGAAGAGCAGATTAATAAACTTGAGCGAATCCAGAATTTATGTATACGATTCGTATTTGGACTTCGTAAATATGATCATATCTCTGAATTCCGTAAAAAACTTAAGTGGCTCCCTATTCGCTTTCGCAGAAATACGCATATTCTTAACTTACTTTACTCTATTCTATTTAACCCTGTTGCACCTGCTTATCTAAAGCAACGATTTAAATTCCTTAGTGATATCCATGAACGCAGTCTTCGCTCTGAGAATACCTTACTTCTTGAAATTCCCCCTCACTCCTCTTCCTTTTATTCTAAATCTTTCACTGTTCAAGCTTCTCGACTTTGGAATTCTTTACCCTTGCATATTAGACGTGTACAATCGCTTTCTATTTTTAAAAAGGCTGTCAGGAAGCATTATCTTGATATTCAACGTGAATAAAATTATATATATATACATATGTATGTATGTTTGTATGTATGTGTTTGTGTATGTATATGTTTATGTATATATGTATGTATATGTGTATGT
Organism: Melitaea cinxia; assembly: GCF_905220565.1. Classification (NCBI taxonomy): domain Eukaryota; kingdom Metazoa; phylum Arthropoda; class Insecta; order Lepidoptera; family Nymphalidae; genus Melitaea; species Melitaea cinxia. The sequence goes on from NC_059415.1 coordinate 3,840,570, forward strand.
ATGTATGTACGTATGTATGTATTTATGTATATGTTTATGTATGTATGTATGTAAATAAGTAAATATATTCAAACGTTTATGTCTCAATTTGTACACCTACACTGACACAATACCATCTCCTCTGCCCCTAGGTTGCCTGGAAGAGATCGCTTTTTAGCGATAAGGCCGCCCTTTGTGCCTGATGATACTCTGTTTAAGTTCATAATATGTATTATTTCTGTTTTGGTGTACAATAAAGTGTATTGTTGTTATGTTATGTTAATAAACGCTTTACGCTCAATGGCCCCCGATAGGATTTTCTCCTGTGTCGGGGTTCGACAACACACACAATACACCCAGACCACGACAGACATCTACATAGCCAGTACAAATGTAGGTCATGAGCGGAGATCGAATCCCAAACCACACGACCCGACCACAAGCGCAATAGCCAGTGCTGTGCCCGCTGCGCCAACTCGGTGTAAAATTGTTATTTTATTATTAAGACCGAATTAATTCGTGTTGCATTTTTTGTAACATAAATTTATATTTTAATAGAACACCGTATTACTATTAATAATGATTTCAGTTTCATTAAAATTATTGTAGAGCTTGTTTCACAAGTTGCCGAAAAGGCTATCTGACCGTACCTTATAGGTCGGTATCCAACCCATAATTTTTTATACGCTTATCTTTTCTACCAATATACTCCACATTTGTCAAGTATTTCTATTCGCAACCTGTGAAGCTAAAGGTCGTATTTTATCAAAACCTAATGGTTCGTCTATCTTCTGATAAAGACTATTAATCTCTTATTAAAACGTAAAACGTAATGTTTTCCCCGATCGTCTTTAATCATTCTAACCGATGTTTCGCTCAGTTGCAAGAGCCGTGTTTACGGATACACTTCCGGCCATCATTCCTTGTTGATAAACTTTATCTTGCACATAACCTACAGATAGGCTATCAAAGGACTAGCTGCACGTGTGGAGGTCTAAGACAAAACAAATCTCTGTGGTTTATTTTCCATATTGCAAGGCATTATTTGGAGCGTTTATAATAGATATAGTAAAAATAGGTAATAAAACGCACCAAACATACAGAGTTACAGACAAGTGTCCGCAATCTTAGGTTATTACTCAGCGTCTCCTAAGCCTAGCGATGATTTTTATATATCCTAAAAATACAACTTAATGTCAACGTTTTTGTAAATGTTTTAAAACAAGTAAATAATTATGTTTGCAGGCAAACGAAAAAAAACCGACTTTAATTACATCGACAAGTAATACAACGTAGATCGACGAAAAAATAGTCAAGTAACTACGCGTTATCAAAGATTACTCAAAAAGTAGTTATCAAATCTCGATAAAATTTAAATGTGACCACATGATGAACATCAGCTTTTGAAAGAATTATCAAAATCAGTACATCCAGTAAAAAGTTATGTGGTATAATAAATACAACGTAGGTCGACGAAAAAAGCGTCAAGTAAAAACTCATTATTAGATATAACTCGAAAAGTAGTTGTTAGATCTCAAATAAATTTAAATGGGACCAATTGACACACACCACCTTTCGATTAAAAAAAAATTGTCGAAATCGGTCCACCCGATCAAAAGTTCTGATGTAACATACATTAAAAAAATACAGTCGACTTGAGAACCTCCTCCGTTTTTGGAAGTCGGTTAAAAAGATGGCTAAATTGTTTTCATCCAGCCGGCCTAGCATGCATACAACGAGATATCTCTTGACGAAAGAGAAAGATAATGTCTACATCGAGTATTTTCTCGATTACCCTAACATGCGCACTACGAGAGACAAAATTCTCTTCCGAAGACTTCGCCTTGTCGAGTAGAGAAACATTATCAACCATAATCACAACTGAATATCATTCTTATTTCTTATGTCGTAAAGTTGAATTTACAAGGTTATTGACCAATTTCAAACGAGTGACACATGTTTTATTTAAAAATGTTCTCGGCCTTTTGGCTAAGATAAAAAGTGTATATCTAATTTAAAAAACTCTAATATGGAAAATAAAACGGCGTAAGTAAATGAATTTAATTATATATGTAAAACAATATGCTCGTGTTGTGCTTTATATCTTGTCGCACATTAGATAATTGTAATTCTATCACGCATTGTTTGTTTGTTTTTTTTTTTTTAATTTTTAAAATTTTTTGAATTTTTGATTTTTTTTTTTGATTATTGATTTTACTTTTATTCTATTTAATTTTATTTTTAGTTATTGATTTTTTTAATATAATTTTGTTTTGTTTTTTATTCTGAATGTTGTCGTGTCTTGTTGTACTAACCCAATATGGACTTATACTTTGGTCTAAAATAAAGTATTATTATTATTATTATTATTTAGAATAAGAAGCAACAGGGCGCAAATACGTTTTTTGTGTCATTATATGGCACACTTCACTCGACTTTTCGCATTTCCCGCTCTTCGTATACCGAAATTATATAATTATAATAGGGAAACGCCATGGTATACAAAAAATAGGCACCCGGTTTTATTTATTTTTTATTTATCGTCTTTCTCGTCGATAATATTGAAGACGAGAAGTTTCTCTTCCTAAAACGACAAAATTCGACAAAATTACGATGTCATGTTAGCTTCCGTAGAGATAAATATCACAGATCACTAAAATTTAATGATTATCTCTTCTTGACGTAACGAGAAGAGTATCGCGTGCACACATGTTAGCTACTGTAGACATAGAGAGATAATACGAGAAAAGGGGTCGACAAAATTTTGTCGTGGCGTGCATGCTAGGCCTGCAGGACCTCATCTAAAACATTTATAAAAGTTATTTCAAATAGAAATCATAATACATAACTTTAATGTTCAAGTAGTCTTACCTGGGTCTGTTTATGTATAAGCTAGCTGACCCGGCAAACGTTGTTTTGCTCCATATGTTTATAACCTCCTTAATCCTGCCACCTTTTAACTTAGGGGGTATGAAAAATAAGTGTTGGCTGATTCTCAGACCTACCTGATATGCACACAAAATTTTATAAAAATCAGTCTAGCCGTTTCGAAGGAGTTTGACAACAATCACAGTGACACGAGAATTTTATATATTAGATATTTAAATGACAAGTATAATAAGATAGTATTGACTTTCAAGTATTGGTTATCGTCAAGTAATAATTCGTATTAAAAAAAATCGAAATTATGTTTTAATAGTATTTTACTTATACAAAAGTTCTAAAATTAACTAAAAAACGTAATATATAAAGTAAAGAAGTACATATTGTTGTTTGCCTTTGCTCATTTATCGCTCAGGAATTGCTAATTGCGTTAGAACAAGAAAGCAGCATTCCCGCTATCGTTTCCTGTTGCATATTTTTATAATAATTTAAATGTACATAATTCTTTTATCATATACTGACTGTTAAGCGGTGTTTTATTCGCCTGGAAATATTATGTGTCAAAATGTGATAAAAATTTTAAACCTGATGTTTCTAATTTTACTAGGTAGGTAATTAATAGAATTATCGATCTCAATCTATATATAAATAAAAAATGTCTCTATAAATTGAAAATTACTCGGTAAACGTATTGCTTAGCGGAAAACTTGAGAACGGATGGACTTACTCTACTAATTTTTTAAACTTTTTCTAATACCTATTTTGTTGAAGGTTGCAAATTGCGCAGAAAATGGAATAATTTCAGGAAACATAATGATTATTTTAACCTCGAATGCTTGACAGGTCGCAAGATAGGACAACGGCTTTTGGGTCAGCTAGTTACAAATAAAATCGCCTATAGGATAAGCACACTGAATGTTTTAAAAAAATACGAGCAATTAGGAGCCCGTTGACGATATTTATTTTTAATAATACTGATGTTATGTCATAGGAACTGTACATTTTTCCATAATAACAATTATTGCGCTTTCCCAGGCTATAACCTCCTTTTGTGCCAAATTTCATCCAGATTCATTTAGCTGGTCTGGTGTGATTGAGCTACAAGCATCAATCCAAACTTTCGTATTTATAATATTAAATTAGTATCATTTATTATTTTATTAACGATAACTCAAAGGTATTTCCATGGTAGATATATCACGGTTATGATGGATAAATGCTAAATAATCGAATAACATGAAAGTCATGTCGCTTCGCTTCAGCCTGTAATATCCCACTACTGGGCATAGGCCTCTTTCCCCGCTGCTTCAATGCGGGTAGGCGGATATATTCCCTACTATGAGTAACGATCGCATCAGGTGTACATGATAACAACCGGGACCGACAGCTTAACGTACTCTCCGAGGCACGGTGGGAAGACCCACAAGGACTGCACAAACACCCACACCACGGCAAACACCTGTATGGCCAATACAAATGTTTGTCATGTGCGGGGATCGAACCCGCAACCGCCAGCGCAACAGGTACAATCCATGGCTGTAACCATTTGCACCAACGCGGCGTCATGTCGCTTAAGAACAACATACAATAAATTATGGTCTGATTATGTAATGTACACATTTTTAATATTTAATCGTATTAAAATGATTAAATTACAAGTTATATTAATTTAATAAAGGATTATTATTATCAGTAGATAATAAAACAGTGTAAGCGGAACAAACAGACCGGACACTAGATGAGCAGTTTTTATTCGCATTATAAATTATGTTTTTTTTTTTTAGTAACGTTACGCTAGTTACATTAATTATATTTTTAATTACTACGCGCTAAATTATATACTACACATAATAAAACTATAAACGACCGATGTCTGTATATGAGAAATGATTAAGAAAAAATAATTTATAGGGTCCAAAGAGAAACAATTATTTTTAGTATATCTTAATCTATCAGTATGTTGGGTATTACTCTAAAATTTTCAGCACAAAACTGGATATAGTTTTCAGTTTTACTTTTGGAACTTAAAGTCAGATGTAGGTTTCATCTGATACATGATTAGAAGTCGAGTTTTTACTCTATAAACAATTGTAGGAAAATCATAACCCAGTCATTTTTAACCGACTTTGAAACCTCCTCCAGGTTCCCAATTCGATTACAAAACCTACCTTTTATAAAGAAAATCATAACCTACCCTATTGTGCCTTACCTCTAACCTATGACCTAAAGTTCTGTATTCGGTCCTAAAAGATTACTTTTATTCTAGCAAATATCTATATAATTATAATTATACCTATTTAATTATTTTACGAGTATACAAATTCGTAACAATAATTATTTGTTATTATTTTAACAGTTTTAATATAAGATTTTAGATTAACATGATTACTTCTATTACTAAAACCAAAACTAAAAAAACTATTCGAAAACGGGATATTTACCATGTTTTTTATTCTCATTCTTTCTAAAATCCGTTTAGACTGTTTTAATTGTTTATATTTAAATTGCTCTAGTTTGGTACAATAGTCATAATTTATGTGAATCATATTTTAGTTGTATTCTTCTATTTATGGATACCCTATAAAATAGCTTGAATTGAAGAAAAGAAATGTATTGTATTGAAAACTCCCACAACTTTCTACTTTACTTGAAAGAGAAATTTTGCAGCTTCAACGTTCGTGACGGACCTTTCTTAGACGTTACAATAAAACATATCGATACTCATTGAAAAAAAATCTTCGTTCAAACTTCATCTAAAAAGGGTTTTTATTCTGTGACAATGATGTGGATGTGTAGACTTGAGTTGGAGATAAAGCTTGATGTCTCTCTCACACTCATGCACTACCACACTCCACGTATATTTATCCTTGTCTCTCACAGGTACACGACCAGCCGTCGTCGAACAGGCACCCGGTGAATGAGATGGAACTATATAAAATAGATTTTGCAAGAAAGAGATAGTCGTAACCAAAAATGTCAACGGACGTCTTGTGTTGTCTTTAAAAATAAAGTATAGTATTAAATCCGTAGCGAAGTTCGGAAATATTTTCAAATAAAAAAAAAAAAAAAAAAAAAACAAAAAATCTTCATTATAAATTTTAAAGTTTCTTAATTATTGCCGTTATTCACGATCATTGTTGTTATAAACGATTTTATTATTCTCTTTGTGAAGCGAAGAATTATCCAATGTCAAATAGGCATTTCATTGTTTTATGTTAAAATTTTGAAAAGCTACAGCTATTTTATGACTTTATGATGGATATTTTGAAACATTTAGCATATTTATTATGGGACAATAGAACCGTCTCAAATTTTTAAAATTGTACTCGAACGAACGAATAAACAAATTCAGCCTGTAGCATCCCACTGTTGGGCATAGGTCTTTTTCTCAATGTAGGATGGAAACAACTAACAAGTGAAATATAAATTTTACGTTTATAAATATCTAGTTTCAATTGTTTTTTTACTTATACATTGTTCTTTTGTTGTTGTCAAACAGTAGATAGCTTGTAGCTAAGCGAGGTCAAAGTCCTTATACATGCCGCATTACGCATTACGTATGCCGAGCGTAGTTTATACGTGTGTATTTGTTTACTATGGTACCTATATACACGTAGATTTTTCTAAATTTAAAGTAAAACCTCTTTACGCACGCTTGACTTGGGGAGTAAGCTGGTGAATGCGTGACGAGAGCGTTACGAAAAGTGTGATCGGGCGAGGCGAACGGAGCAAGAGAGAGAGGTGCGAGCAACATTTTCTTTCTTCAACATTTTTTTTCTTTCTTTATTTCTTTCTCTCATAGCCAGTTACGTTGCGTATATCTAAGACACGAGTACATAGTATAAGTTTTACTTCAGTCGTGTGGTCTAAAGCACACTCGTTTTTCTTTCTTTCTCTTTTTGTCTTTTTCTATTTTTATTACAGGAATCAAATGGAACAAATAGAATACAACAGTTTAATTTGATTATTTGGTTTTTTGGGTAAAGTTTTAGTTATATTATATATCTTGGTATATGTCTATTTAGGACCGGTTTCATAAGTTACGGATAAAGTTTATCCTACAAATACATTACAAATAATATACTTTGACAACAGGAGGCAGAACAGTAAAACCTGTTTCTCCTCAAAAAATAATAATAAACTTTAGTATAGTATAATATATGTAGTTTTAACTGAGGTAGGGCACAGCAAGAAATTTCCTGCTCAAAATATGGAGCAACCCGACTGGGATAGTACCTTACAGAAGATCACAGCTAAATAATACTGTTTTCAAGCAGTGTTGTGTTCCTGTTGGTGAGTAAGGTGACCATAGCTCCCGGGGGGGGGGGGGGGTCGGCAACGCGTTTGTGATGCTTCTGTGGTTGCTGTCTATAAGCCAACCTAATCGTTTACCATCAGGTGAACCGTACGCTTGTTTGCCGACCTAGTTGCATAAAAAAAGGATTTTGAAAACAAGGCCATAGTAGGGGAACACCGGGCAAGATGGGGTAGTTAAGGTTTAAAGCTCCAGAAATCGTAGCGGTTCATGGTTTCATAATCATATTTATTCTTAATCAGGCTTGTAGTTATCAATCTTACATATTAAATTTAAATCAGGAACACAGCACCACAGAATTGTTAATAATATAACAAAATGTAAAATATGACATATCACCCCATCATGCCCGATAGGTCGGGTAAGATGGGGTGGGCCTAATGGGCAAGATGGGGTATAGCCATTCTCTCGACTATTCAGGAGTGCAGAACTCGCAAATGAATGTTGCTTCGGCATCATTATCATCCACTCCTGCGCAGCCATAATGTAACCATTTACCACAAGAAGAATAAGCAATCCAACCATTCTTGGAGTCGAAATATATTTCTGTAGAATGTAGGCATGGAGTGTTTTCGGTTTCAACATCACTCTTTTCAGAAAACGACTGTCTAATACGTTTCTTTGAATTATATTTCTTTGTGGCTTTAGTTTTGAAATAGGTTTTGTTTCTCTTCCTTTTTCTGTTTTCGCTCCTTTTTTCTCTGTCTGTTTTCCTTGTTTTGCTTATTTAACTTTTCTGTCACATTTTTTTAAATAAATTCTTCTAACTTAACTCTTAACAACTTCTGTTTATTGGGTGAAGAGGTTATGATAGTAGTTTTACCGCATTTTTTCGTCACTTTTAATGTTTTGTTGGTCACTGGAAGAGGCAATAGTTGCTTTGGGCTGGCTAATGCACTAAATTAGGCCAATAAGAAAATCTAGGGGAAGGACTCAAATTTAAATATGTGTTAATTTCAGTTGTACTAGTTGTCACAACTCTTGAAGTAGCAGGATCTGTAACAACAACTGCAGTGCTCGTTGCTGTTGTTGTAAGAGGTGCTGCCATAATGTTTCATAACAAAACAAGTTATTACCTGTTACTGCAGGATATAAGAAATTTTAATACGAACAAACGAAATCTACTTTTCGACGATAACTAAAACAAATGAATAGCCGCCATGTTAGTACTCGTGTGACTAAGAGCTGTCGTGGCAGCCAGTAGCGAGATGGCAGAGCGAATGAGATTGATAAATTTAAATCACCTGAAAAGCCTGATGCCCCGTCTTGCCCACCACCCCGTCTTGCCCGGTGTTCCCTTATAGTCCCTTTTTTACGATACAAACGTGTATTTATTGCGATATTTTATGAAAGTGAATACTCAATATTGTCACAGTCTTGACAAATAGCCTTTAACAGTCAACTGCTGGACGTAAGCCTCCCTAAGGTACGTCACAAGACCCGCCTTAGCCATCCAGTCATTGCCAACTACCCTTCTCAAGCCGTCGGTCCATCTGGCTGGAGGGTGTCCAACACTACGTTAGCCGAGCCATGGCCTCCATTCGAAAATGAGAGATAGTAATATGCACATCTAGAATATCGTTATATACTTAATAACTTTAACCTATATCTCTCTTTACTTATTATATAATAGAGTGACGTCCTTATCAAGGGTTAATTATTGGCTCGTGATAACCGCACTGAGGACTGCGTGAATAAATAACTCGCGTTTACTTAGTTTGCAATACAAGTTTTAGTAAAGTATTCATATTATTTACAACTAATTAAATAGCCCTTAGAAAATTATTAAATTTTTAATATTTTATTTATTAAAATTTTGAGAATTGCAACACTGAATTTATGAGTATTCATTGAATAAACAGCGACTCACACTTAGTAGCACCAAGAACCAACCAGACTCCCGTCCCAGATTACTAAATAGTTACTTACGTAACTCCCGTGTTGGGTGTCCGAAAAGTGCCCAAAACACAAATGACACTCGTGCAAACGCTCAAAAATCTGTTAGTCGTGTCCGTATATCGAAACTAAGACCGCTATTAACACAACTAGTTTCTGTGACTACTGCGCCAACCCAACGTCACATTATGAAACTTAGGTCAAAATTGTTATTTTAGTACATACGTGTCACAGCTAGATTAGGCTGTAAAAATCATAACTATGTTATGTATTCAATGTTATTTTATGTACTAATTTTACCACAACTATGAATACTATAATACAGAATAAAATAGAAATTGGAGTGAAATCACGAAGCATATAGCTTGTACGAGGCAGTAGTGTCTCAGATTCGCTTCCCAGTGTTTTGTAAAAGAGGTAATGCAATAAGTGATTGTTTCCGTTATTCGCATTGTTTCGCGTCGGCTCGAGACCTCGGTATCAACTATCAATGCAACTTGTTTGTGGTCTGAGTGAGGTTACAAAAACAAATATCATGGTAGTTGCATGTTCAAATATGATTGTATTAGATTTCTGTATTATATCCTTCTTTGTCGGGGTCTAAAAACATACGCCCAGAATATAGCAAACATCTGTATGGCCTAGACAAATGTTTCCCATGAGCAGGGTGGTAACCTCCAGCGTAACAGCCAGTCACGACAATGTGTGGTCAAAATGCAGATTGCTGGTCGACAACAACGACGAAATGTTTTTTTAATCGACTTCCAAAAAAGGAGGAGGTCCTTAATTCGATTGTATTTTTTTATATATGTTACTTTAAAAAAAGTTCTGACTTTTTACTGGGGGGATCGATTTCGATTAAAACATATTTACCCAAAGGTGGTGCGTGTCATTTGGTTGGTTGGTGGATTGGTTGGTTGGTTTGGTTTGAATTTATTTGAGATCTAACAATTACTAAACTACAACAAATTTCATCGAGATTTGATTACAACTTTTTAAGTAATCTTTGATAACGCGTATTTATTTGACTATTTTTTCGTCCACCTACGTTATATTACTTGTCGATGTAATTAAAATGTTTTTTTTCGTTTACGAGCAAACACAAATATTAACCAGTACAGAAATAAAATTGTAAGTATTAATATTCTTAAATAGGCGCTTCATATAACATTTTTGCAACCTATCAGTGACTTACGTTATCAACAACAGGCGAAAGACGCCTTGAAGTTATTGATCGGCTCTTTTCAAAAATCTAGAATTTACCTCTGCCTCTGATCAAAGTAATGCCCTTAACAATTCAAAGTCCTTGAATGAACTACACCTACTTAAATTTTGAATGATCTTTACTTCTCACGATTTCTATGTATTGATTACCTTTTATTTTACAGCCGAAGACGATTTATGGTTATTTTAAATTATTATTTTAAATGTGAAATCAAATTAAAGGTGAAGTTTATATTAACATTTATTATATTAAATAAATCGTGACGAGGAAGTCCGGAGGCTACCTGTTAATAATATAAAATGTTATTTTTATTAACATTGTTTTAAATTGAGTTTTTAATAATTTAAGCTTAGATGTAGATATAGACAGTCATAGTTTTAAAGCTTTTGTTTACAAAAAAGTTATATTTATCTAAGCTTAGGTCAAAATTAAAAAAAAATAAAGAAATGGTAGATATGATCTATGTGTAAAACGATATAGTTAACACGTTTATTATTGGTCATTTAAAGTTCCCGATATGTCCGATTTCAAAGCGTAGTACGATAACAAAATTGGCAAATATCCCGGTTAAGAGACAAATCATAGCGTTAGTGAACGTGGGAATGTCGGAAAAAAGTATCCTATGTGTTATTCTGGCTCTCCAGTTATCTACGTACCAAGTTTTATTACAATTAATTTGACAGTTTTTACGTGAAAGAGTAATAAATCCATTCATCCATCAAAAACATTCGCACTTGTTTATTAGTAGGCGATACTTATTGCGGTCACCAACCAGCCTGCCCAGCGTGGTGACTATGGGCAAAACACATGAGTTCACGTTATTTTTGGCGTAAACTTGTGGAGGCCTATGTCCAGCAGTGGACTGTATAGGCTGTAATGATGATGATGATTATACTTATTATTCAATTCAACTGGTTTTGAATGAAAATTATTTCAAACCTTCTTTTTTAAGCAGTTATTGTCAGTCATAAAATAACGGTTACGAAATATGGTCGCTAATCATAGATCTCACAAGATTTAAGATCACTTATCGATAGAGGTATATTAAAAATCGACGAATCTGTAGGTGGCTGAATTAGAATTAAGTATGTACTTAGATGTTCTGGAGTAAACAACATTACGTGTTACGATGACTGATGCTGAACCTTGCATGGAGAAACTGCTTTCGCAGATCAACAACTTGCTGAAATGATGACTTATTAAAAAGTGATAATTTTGTTTTCTTTTCAAAGACAAAAGTTCGCGAGCTTTTAGAGATTTATTTGTGCATATAATGGGCAAACAAACTAGCAAAATAAAATCGACATGACGACGCGTTGGTTACTGATCTGGTTGCTATGCTTGCGGTCGCGGGTTCAACCCCCGCACATGACAAACATTTGTATAGGCCATACAGATGTTTGTTGTGGTCTGGCATTTGTGTATTGTGTTTGTTTCCGGACCCCCGACGAGTGTGAAGCTTTTTAATATTTATTATTTAATACCGAATTTTTCGATTACTTTATAAATGTTCTCCTTTAGCTGACTTATTTGGAGAGTTCTAAACATTATTGGTATTATAGGTATATTGATCTATAAATTGATAGGAAAAGGTATTTATGTATATAAACATAAATAATGGACATGATATTAAATTCAATGGTAAGACAGTATGATTTGTTTAATATGATCTAGTATTAATGAACTTATAAACCTAAGATTAGGGTTTTCTAGATATAATCTCCTGCTTTATAATACGACATTATATTTATACTTATAACTGTGCGATTATACGAAATAAAAATGAAAGTTGGTATCATTTAATTACTCCACTCAAAACACAGCGTTTTATAAATCGTCGTAATATGTTAATTTTATTATGCATGTCAATATTAAATTTTACAACATTAATATTAGATTATGATTAAACATATTTTTATATTTTTAAGCGTAATTTAGTTTTAGTTTAACCTATCTCAAACCAATTTGAAGATCTCTTTTACGTATTACGATTGAAGGGAAGGCCAGATAGCAAGGTTATGGCTCATTTATCGCGTACATAGATTGCAATTGTAGTCAATTTATTTAAATAAAGATAACAATGTCGCAAAAAAATTTAGTTTCCAATAAACAGTTTTTAAGTTCTTTGTGGCTGTTTAGGTTTTTAATTTTTCTCTGGCAGCTTGTTTAGCTAGGTCGAACTGGATGAGATGGACAAGTACCGGGGTTTTTTAAGCCTCAGAGGCTTTTTTGTGGTCTCGATATAAATATAACACTTATTTTAGTATACAGTATCTATCAAATAAAACGAATAAAGTTTGCCCACATATTTTAAATTAATTTTAACTATTATAGAAAATACATACAACATACTTATTCCACCGTTTATTTACTTATTGTTAAAATTTTGTTCCGAAGTTTCATAGGAATGAAAAGAAACAAACAAACATTTCCTCTTTACAATAATAGTACAGATAAGGAGAAATATTGTTTACAACTTGAGCGAAACTCTAACATCAACAATATCTCTCGATATGTAGGTACATAACTATCTATGTGATGATAAATAGAATGACGAAGAATATTTATCTTTATTACATAAAATGGTACATTAAAATTATTATTAAAATATATTAAAATTATAAGCAGTTAAGTTATGTCAAGAATCACTGATCTATTTTCTATATTTTATCTATATTGCAAACGGGATATTTTCCGTGTCTGTTGTCGCACTGAGGACTCTAGCCCTTGATATGGTGCCGGGATATCGGTGACTAAAAATGACCAGAAACTGATATATTTAATTATTCAACAACATGGTTAAATAAAATTAATACCTAAAACACCTTTTTAATTTACAAAACGACGCCAGTTTCACTGCCGCGCAGTCGTCGACACGATTGCCGATGTGTAAAACGCGCCATTTCGAAATTTAATTCAGATCGAATATAGTCTGCCAGTGACACACCCGTCCCCCGCGCCAGTTCGACGCGCCAGTCACTGCCGTGTCTTTGAACTGTCTCCACGCAAACATTTTGCGCTACTCGCCAATATGACGCGAAAATTCACCGAAGAGGAAACGCTTAGACTCGTGCAGCTTTACAGACAGCACGAATGCTTGTGGGATACTCGATGTAAGGCGTACAAAAACAAACATATGCGAATAGCCGCGTTAAAGCATATCCGAGACGCGATGGACATAGAGGGGTTTAATGTCGACGACATTAAAACTAAAATTAAGATAATTAGAAGCGCATATTACTTGGAGTTGAATAAAATAGAGAAGTCTACGAGATCGGGCGCTGGCAACGTATATGTTCCGCGGGTAAAATGGTTCAACGAATTGAATTCGTTTATCAAGACTGTGGCGTCGAGACGACCGACACCGGTACTAAGAATTTATGGTATTATTCAGACAATGCGTATCTATATTACGATATATGTATATTTTTATTAAAATTATGGATATTCTACACTCCTAAAGGCATGTTTCACTTACTTACTGATAATGTCTATTTCATCCCATAAGTTACTAACCGACTTTATCAGCAGGAGGTAATACAAGTGACCAGTCCTTAGGATAACGCGTTGGCGCATCGGTCACTGTCAACGGTTTGTTGCTGTTGCGCTGGCGGTTGCAAGTTCGATCCTCGCACATGACAAACATTTTTATTGGCCATACAGATGTTTACCGTGATCCGGGTGTCTGTGCTGTCCTTGTGGTTCTCCCCACCGTGCCTTGGAGAGCACGTTAAGCCGTCGGTCCCGGTCGGTGGCGGATATATTCCCTATGAGTAACTATCGCTATCAGGTGCACATGATAATAACCGGGACCGACGGCTTAACGTGCTCTCCGAGGCACGGTGGGGAGACCCACAAAGACTGCAGTCTTATTAATTACCAGTGACAAAAATTTGACAAATTCTACTATTTTATATAGCTGGCTGGTTGAATTCGTAGAAAAAGTCGCATGTCATGTCATGAGACATTCGTCACCTACCGAAATGTTGACGATCAATGATATAATTAATAGACTACGAAATAATATAAAACTGAGTGTGTCAGATCTGACACGCGACTGGAAGACCGACTATTCAAATAATTTATTCAAACAATAGAACTCGAAAATCAAAACAAATTGACGCTTGCTATTTTTTCGGTACAGTGAATGTACCTATATCTTCCTACAGCTCAAAAGCTCTGTAAAGCGCCACTCTTAGCTTATCTCTACGTCACTACTGTTTCCTTGTATCACACGGTTTCCCGCCATATTTTTTAATTCAACTCCAAAAAAGGAGGTTGGGTCGGCAACGCGTTTTTGACGGTGGTGTTACAGGCGTCTATAGGCGGACCATACGCTTGTTTTCAAACCTAGACCTTAAAAATACCGACTTCAAAACTAAAAAGCAAAACATAACCTAAGAAAGATTATCTCAAACACGTCTTCTTATGTAAACCTACTTACCTTTAAGCATCAAACAAAAAAACAGTCACATAAATCGGATCAGAAGCCTCGCTGTAATTGATGTACATATGCATATATTAAAAAATCCAATCGAATTGACAACCTCCTCCTCTTTGAAGTTGGTTAAAAAGTATCTTATTACAGGAACGTGTTTTCTAACGTATCTGTTAATATTGTGTATTTTCAGAGTCTTACGGAGAGCAACGAAGAGAACGAATCAGGAACATCCATGACTATTCAGGTTGCCCCACAATGTTTAATTCCTACACCACCAGCAAGAGTTAAACGCAAATTATCACAGAGATTTGTTAAGCGTTTGAAGCCCAAACAAGGCGATGTATCAAGAACAGAGGAAGAAAGCGATTACGAATCGTTTGGTAAAAGCGTTTCATCACAATTAAAGAAGCTGTCAGAAGAGCAGGCAGCGATAGCGCAAGAAAGCATACAAAGTATTCTAACACAGTGCAAATTAGCTGATATAGCAGCTAGGAAATCCAACTCTGTCTTCCCGTTCCATTCTCCTCTATTAACTCAATCTTTGCAGCATGACTGTACACGGTATCGGTCAAATTATCAACTCTTAAAGTATCCTCCTACGGATACAAGTCCAGTCAGTAGTTCTAGTTTTACTTTCCAAAATTCTAGCAACGATGCAACTAATCCTACTGGTGATATTCCTCACGCAAGCACTTGAAACTGACTTAACTTAGACTTATGGCCGTTTCTTTTCTATCTTTAATTTAACATACTAACTTAAGGGTCAAATCAGTATTGATTACCATTCTCAAAGTTATTATGGATTATATCTACTTAGACCATAGCATTCAACTAGGCCGAAACTACTTTGAGAAGGAAGGCTTCATTGAGTATTCACTTCCGCAATGCTTGAAGATAAGTCTTCCAGCAATATCTCCTGCCTGTCTTATGATACCATGCCGAGACGTGGATACTGACGAAGGGACTAGTTCACAAGTTTAAAAATGCCCAATATGCAATAGAACGGGCTGAGCCTAACCGCTAGAGAACGAAAGTAACGACATAGCCTGTAGAATAAGTTGAAGAGGCAGTGGGCTGGTCACCTGTGTCCCAGGACCGATGGCCGTAGGAGCAGACGTACCTTGAAGTAAAGACCGCGTGTTGGCAAACGTAGTGTGGGACATCTTCCGGCCCGCTGGACCGACGATCTACTTAATATTGCTGGTGGAGGCAGGATAAGGATTGCGGAGGACCAGGATGCTTGGCGCGAACTTGGGGAGGCCTATGTCCAGCTGTGGAGTGCGATAGGCTGAAGTAGTAGAAGTAGATAAAGTTTTTTTTTTCTAAGTTTTCACATGGTTACGTTAACCAACAGATAAAATATTCACTACTCAACTATCAGATATGTCTATTCGCAGCCTATGTATTTATGAAATGGTGAAACCCAAAGTTGCAGTTTACTTTGAACTGACTGATAGACTGTTATATCCTTTAGCAGTGGTGGGAAAAAGACCCTTAAAATTTAGAATTACGAATTTGACGAAAATATTGACCTTAACCACAGATACCTAATATTTATATCATTTTATAGGGATTGCCAAAAGATCTCAGGTAATTTTAAGAACATAGAATGCCAACGCGATATCACTCGCGGTCCGTGGTTAACTTTTACGGTTTCTCAAATATGTTATATTGTGATGTAAAATATATACTATAAAGTTTCACATTAAATAGGATTTATATCTAACTAATATTATGTCATCGATATATGATTTATGAGCCGATATGATGATTCGATATTTGAATGTATGCTGTGTATAACGTTATAAGTATTTAGGTTACTTGTAAATAAATATATTACATTCATTAATTGTTTTAATTACTGTTCCCGTAAAACTAGGTGTACACTTACCTACATGAAGGTGATTCAATTCCAGTTTTATATTTGCTTAGAATGCTTCATGTCTTTATCATCATGACTTTGTAAATCATCATGTCAAGTATATCATTATCATGACACAGAAGATTAAGTACTAGTACGTCATAATATTTGAACTTTATTACCTACTTGACGTCGTAAATTTTGAGTCATATTTGACCATCAATATTTGTAACTTAAACAGAACCGAATTTAAAAAAAAAAAACTCTTTCCTTAAGACTAAGTATCTCCAGGCCATACTTTTTTTAAAGGGAGTAGATGGGTGTGTTTGAAAAACAACTCTTTATGGGGTCCATGCCCTTTTGTGACAAATGATGTCGACGACAATTTTATTAATTTCTGTTAGTTATTTTATTTATTTATTTATTTTTGTGATATTTTGCGTATTTGGTGGCAATAAATGAATTTTCCATTTTATTTCAAGTGATTTTTTTTTTCAATTTTTATTCCAAACTAGCTGACCCGGCGAACTTCGTATCGCCTAACACAAACTTTATCGTATGGTATTAAAGTTCAAATTGACTTTTAAGTATTATCACAAATCTTTTGTATGGGACTATAGAAAAGTGTTGTTTTTAAACTTTTGGAGGAAATTTAAATTTTTTTTTTTTTAGAATTTTTCTCTCCGTAAGAACCATCCTCGTACTTCAAGGAATATTTAAAAAAAGAATTAGCGAAATCGGTCCAACCGTTTTCGAGTTTTGCGCTTAGCAACACATTCAGCGATTCATTTTTATATTATAGATATTCATATTTTTTGTCACTTTTTCTACTGTTATTGTAGTAATTTTCTTAATACAGTTTATTTCAAGTTGTATAAGTTTTTTTAATTACAAAACTATTAAACGAATATACAAAGAAAAGATCATGCCTAAGTAATCTTAATGGAAAATAAACTTCTCTGTTTCTCTTCATTCATTCATTTAAGTATATCTCGAGTCATACACGCCACTATTACTGTCCTAACAATAGTCTAACCTGATTCACTTTAAAAACGCGGTACTAAACAAGGAATCAAAAGTTTGAATTTCATATTCCCCTTCGAAATCCTCGTCAATTTTTTGTTATGGAATGCCTAACACAAAAGCAGCCGAAAGCCGTCGCTAGTCTCACAGCGAGTTTTCAAGCCACGCTTGCGATATCGCCCTAACGGCAAACATCAAAATATCTTTTGTAACAGCCGACTCTGAATCGAGTTCCTACAAGTGAGAAGTTTTTGCTAATATTTCGGTAGGATCAAAGTTACGTCTATATAAGTATTTGTTTGACACTTCGACGACAATTATAGCATACAAATTGGATTCAAAAAGAGGATATGACACCAGTTTATTATGTTCATTGTTTCTTTAAATTACGATGGTCAATAACACCTCAATATAAGTTAATTGTGGTTACGGCATTAAGAATATAGCCACCTCCTCTCTTCCCGTGGGTATCGTAAGAGGCGACTAAGGGATAACACATTACCACTACCACCTTGGAACTTATAAAGCCGAGCGATGGCGGGTGTTATGATGTTTATTATTAAAACACTCAAGCCATTTTTGGCGCGAACTTGTGGAGGTCTATGACCAGCCGTGCACTGTATTAGGCTGAGGTGAAGTGACTCAACACGTGAAATGAAAATGTACCTAATTTGTCTGTCTATACATTAATATTTAATAAATAAACAAACTAACAGCTAGGATTTGTAATAGAAAATAAAATGTCCGAAATGTTTCTTATAGAATATCTGTCTGTAAGTTTTTCCCACATTACATAAAAAGTATTGCACCCAGTTTTGGTTGAATTGAAATGCCGATGAGGTTTTCTCACTTGTACTTCTGAAAGTCTAAGTTAATATCTCCTGTATATTTTATTTTTATACTCTATCTCCAGTAAAAAGTATAGAAAAGATAACTCTAACATCTCACTACTGGGCATAGGTGTCTTTCTACATGTAAGAGAAGGATTGGAGCTCAATCCACCACGCCGTTCAACTGCGGGTTGGCAGAGAGCGGTTGAGATAATATTAAAGAATAGGTATTATAGATATTATTGTGTGATTTCCTCATAATTATAAGACTTATTTTATTTATTTATAATTTTGTTTTGTGTATATATTTACTCTATTTTTCTTGCAAATTAGAATAAAACGATAAACTTATTTCCAAATCCCGTCTACGAAATCCGTAAAAAGTATTAAACAATTAAATAAATACTAAATTATCAATTTTTCTTATTTTACAGCTTTAAATGCGATAGACATTCATCTTTCTAAGAAAAGCAAATATGTATTTTAATACTTTTTATGTAATACAAGATACTAAAATACACTTAGATACTTTACTTTCATAAGTCCATCTACACTACGTAGTCTGATGTAAGATTTTATTACTGTGTTATTTATTCTATGTTTTACTACTACCAATAAACGTTATGACCAATTACTTAATGAGTATTTATTAAGTTATTAGCTAACTTTTTTTAGAAAACAAAATTCAAATACATCGTTTTAAAAATAATTATTATTTACACTTATATATCAAATATATATGAAACGTTAAAATACATACACATATTATTAAATTAAATCAAATTTAGTGTATTAATAATATCAAAGTTTCTTTTGAAGATTAATAGAAAAATAAATTGATATTCAAAGAGAAATTCTAATACCTATTATAAATCCTAATGATACGTTCAATATCCGATGGCAGTGGGCAGAACTAGTATCATATACCTCCTTTTAATTACTGTCAAACCTGTCTCGACAGTTGAGAGAATTCGAAAGTGAAATATTTTTTTTAAACGCACAAAACGGAATATAAAACGACGTATTTTATTATTCCTTTTGTCATTCGATGGTAGTAATTAATTCTGTTTAAAGTGAATCTAAATAATTCAATATTTTTATCATTAGCTTTCTAGTTCTAAACGAGATCGCTTCGACATTTCTAGCAAATTGAAAAAAAAATGTTAGACGAGAACGACGTTGACATTCCGATTAAATTAACGAAACATGCATTACTGTTGGCCGGAATATCTATTGGAGATCAACGAATGAAGTTTTTAATAAATCTCTTCTATTATTTTAATCTGGTTTGGCTGTACACGGACGTGATCGGCGAATTTTTTTGGTTGACCGATGGGATAAAGTTGGGTAAAAGTTTAGATGAGTTATCAATGATAGCGCCTTGCAGCACGATTTGTTTGCTGGCGACAGCTAAATCTTTACCGATTTTCTTTAATAAAGATACTTTAGAAACTGCAGTTGCAAATTTAAGAAATATACATTTGAAAGCACTTAACAATATTGAAACTACAGATGGGAGTTTCGAAAGAAAAACCGTCGAAGACTCGCTTAAATTTCTAAATTTCATTGTATATTTTCTGGCGATGCTCTGTGCTGTTGTGGTGGTGATATTCTCGAGTTTACCACTCATGTTGATGGGCTACGATTATTACTATAACGGTGAAATGGACTTGAAGCTGCCGTTCTTGATTCAATATTTCTTTGACGCTTACGCCAACACGACGATTTGGGGCCTTGTTTACTTTCATCAGGTCTGGTCGAGTAAGTACATATTAGAGATGCAACGTTAGTGTGTCATTTTACCGTTGGGATTATGCATTTTCGTCAAGTGTTATTTTAATGCAAACAGATTTACGGGCGAAAGACACATTTAATTTAATTTCCAATCCGTTTAAAATTATTCGAAAATTAATAACAATTTCTCAAAAACAATATCTTAAAGTAAATATTTAATTGATTTCCTCACTGATGTAAATGGTTATTAAATAAACAATATACCATAATCTACATACATCACCAAAGTCACCAAGAGGTACGAAAATATTTCAAGTTTTAAATACTTATTACAAAAAAAAAAAAAAAAAAAAAAAACTTAAAATATTGCGTATGATAAACGCCAACGTTAGTTCAACTGCCTCACTAATCGGCTAGTTTTATATGAACTAAAGTGAAATCAAACAATTTTCAAATGTCCTCCTGCTGATCAAAGGATCAATTCTTTAATAAGATAAGATTTTTAGAGAGATAGATTGGCGAATAAGTTTTAGCTTAATTTAGCACGCTTTATATTGTATGGTTTACCCGACGGCTGTACTTGTAACTTTTTTCAGCAACAAATGTATGTATGAATATATTTGCTGTGGACACATTGTTTTACGCGTTCTGCACGTATATACAAGTCCATTTTTATATCCTCGGCCACCATTTTGAGAATGTCATCTGCGATTCGCACGACAAGACAAGGGAAAGGATGCGTCAATGCATAAAGAGGCACCAGGAACTTATAAAGTTAGCTATATGATTTGAATTTTATCTTTTTTTAACTTTATGATGCCAGGATATTTGTTCTAGTATCAGCGTATATATAGGTCTTCATTGTTATAGAAATATTTTCGAATATTCTGTAACACTATTATTATTTCTACATGTTTGTGGTAACTCATTCATTTCGGCACGGTTGCAATAAAATGTTATGGTCAATCTTTCTTTCTCTTTTACATTTTATAACCTTTTTAATATGTAATGGCCACTAAAATTCTATTAAAACATAGAATAGGCCGTCCTACTATTAATTTTAATAATGAAATTTGACGCCGATATATCAAAAACTCAGAACGATTCGCAAACATGATTGAAATCTTGTATTACATGTGTTAGTAACTCTGATAATTTAAAAATTTATTCTATAATGGTTTCAAACGAAGATTTTGAGAAGATTTTGCTGTTAATTAGAATAAAGGCAGTTTATAAAATGGACCGTATTTACCTAAATAATATAATTTACAAGTAGGATGTTAGTATTTTTTTCGATCTATAACTTTAGTAAAATGTTTTATTTCACAGATTGGTCGATCAGTTAGAGATATTGTACTCGAAATCGACCCTATTCAATATATTGAGCAGTTCGCTTTTAATATGTTTAAGTGGATTTAACATAACGGTAAATACTATTATTTATTTTATTATATTATTAATATTTTCTTAGATATAGGTAATAGTCGACTTCTACGAAGTACGAACATCAACTATAGTTTATGTTGTAATTTATACTGTACTTTAATTTGACATATTCGTTTATTATTATTTAGTACCTGGGTGACTGAGCTTAGCTCGGTATTTTTTAGTAAATCATGTTTTTTGAAAATTATATTTAAATACGAATTATATATTGATAAAATATGAATAATATTTTTCGAACATACCGACATAATAAAAAAAATATGAACTGGTTATTTTAATAAAAAATCACGAGTGCAATTAGAAAAAAGGGACAAAAATCGATCTCATGAGGGTTTGAAACGTTGTCTTCTCAGTCGGTCCCGACCGGCCGATTTCCCACCTGAACTATTTAAACTTTATAGACGATTTCGAAATTTACCTTCGTATTCTAATGATATTGTAGCCATTTTTTCATTGTCTAAAAACAGGCACAAATCGACATTTTTAAAAAACGAATCCTACCTAGATCGATCTATCGCCACCGAAATCCCCTGCATACTAAATTTCATGAAAATCGTTGGAGCCGTTTGCGAGATTCAGATTTTGAATCTGAATTCTGAATCTCGGAAACTATATATATTGCAAGAATTGCTCGTTAAAGATATTTGATTTAACCTATATTTTTTTCCGAAAAAGTTGTTTAAATTATTTACAGTACCAGATTTAGCTGGTACCTTACATGTAAAAAAAAAATTGCCGTATAGCGATATTAAATAAATGACACTAAATTCCAGGTGCCAATATTTGGTAAATTATAAATTTTGAACATATAGCGTTGGAAATTTAACGGATAGTATGAAAAAACGAAACGTTTTTGAATATAACTGGCTTAAATCATGCTTGATCAAGTTGAGATGATTACATTATATTCTACTGTAGTAGTCAAACGACTTTTATTTATGTATTTAAAGTCACAGTCTCACCTTACATAATATTGATTCGTATAAACATAATTAGCAATTTCAATTCAGTTGAAACCAGTTATATTAATAAGCTGATAGGGAAATAAATATTAATTATTAGTTAACATGTTGCCCGTGACTGTTCGCGTTAATATTTTAAAGTTTTGCTTATACCGTGCGTTTTCCGGAATGTCAATGTAGCCTATGTCATTCTGTGACCAATAAACTACTACTATGGAAATAATATCGTTTACTCTGCTTACGACAGAAACACATGTATCTATCCTATATTATACTGTACCTATATTTTCCGAAACAAAAATTTGTCTGAATTCTAGTAGTCGATACTCGGTAGTCTAGACTATGAATGCATGATGTATGTAATAAGCATGGTATATTTGTATTCATCAAGTTCCTTCCAAAAATCGTCAACTGTTGGTGTAATCGAGTAACAAACATTCAAACTTTCGTATTTGTAATATAAGTGGGAATATTTTAAAACATTGAATGCTAAAAACTAAAAGGTAACGTATTAGTCACAGCTACCAATCTGTTTGAGTCACTTTTATTACGTAGTAGCAATGTAAACGTAATGTAACCACACGTCTTGTTTGTTTAGGATTCTAATTAAAATTATCTTATTAGAATTACAATATAAAATATGCCTAAAATTTTACTTAGCTTAATACTTACGCGTGTAATCGTGAATTAATTAAATTAATACAAAATATGTCAAAAATTAGTCGAATCAATCGAATTTAATCGAAGTAACCTTATAAAGAGCTTACGTCGATCATTCTAGAATATATCTTTATTATGTTACTGTGTAAAGTCTATTCTGATGGATTTGACCTTCAAGATGTTTAAAAAACCTACTCTGATTTTATATCATCTAACATAATATTTTTCACCTTATTGACGTCATATCATAGCTGATATTGAGAAAAAAATACTCCTAAATACTTAGCCTAATTGGAATCGCTTAAGTATTTTTTCAGAAGAGTTCAGTGGCCCATAGCAGAAAATATCCTGCTCAAATCTGAAGCAGTCCGACTTAGGTTACAACCCCCACCTTACAAAATATCACACCTATATACCGCTTTTAAGCAGTGTTCTGTTTCTGTGGTAAGTAAGATGACCAGAGTTCCTGGCCTGAAGGATTGGGGGTAGTATTGGCAACATGCTTGTGATACTGCTGGTATTACAAGCGTCTATAAGCTTTGGTAATTACTTAGCATCAGGTAAGCCGAAAGCGTTGGGAGACCTATTTGTACCTATGAAAAATACCTTCATCACTAGAAATACAGAATTGTGAGAATAGTGTAGATGTTATAATAAAGACTGATCAATAAAGACACTTAAATAAGGAAGTCTTAATTTAAAAAAAAAAACACGATTATGTTGTCCTGTTTTTGATGCTAAAGATGTAAGCCCCATTTTTAAAGCGATAACCTTTAAAAAGTGACAAATAAACAAATATTTTACGTTTTTTATTACACATCTTATGAGTACAATATTTTAAATACATATGTGTATCAAACAAAAATCTATTTATTATAGGTATTATGTAAGGATCACTTTATAGAATTGCGCATTTATTTTGTTTAACTAGCGTTTGGTCGCAAATGTAAGTAATGGAAAATATTTAGATTCTTTTAAATTAAAACAGAGTATTTTGTATTTTGGTTTTGGTGGTTAAAGAAGAAATAATTACAAACTAACAATATCTAAATAATTACCTACTTAAGAATAAATAGAAGAAGATTTCTTTAAGATATTTTCTACCCATGTATGAAATGTTTCTTTAAAAAAACTTACGGACTTCAAATTAGCAAGACTAAACTTGAACCCGCGACCTTTCTACTAATATCCGCGTGCTCTATCCACAAGGCCATCTTGACCGCTCAAGTGGGTACTACTTAGCTAAATTAAATACCTAGATAATTTAAGATATTTCCATATAAAACACTATCAGTACAAGCGAAGGTAATACTCCTAAGTTTGTTTTTTTTTTATTATTAATAATTGTGTTTGCTAGCAAACGAAAAAAAACCGACTTCAATTACATCGACAAGTAATACAACGTAGGTAGACGAAAAAATTGTCAAGTAAATACGCAAAAGTCAAAGATTACTCCAAAAGTTATTATCAGGTCTCTATGAAATTTAAATGTGACCACATAATAAACATGGGTTTTCGATTAAATTAAAAATCATCAAAATCGGTACACCCAGTAAAAAGCCATGTGGATTGTCGAGGGTTTCCCTCGATTTCTCTGGGATCCCATCATCAGATCCTAGTTTCCTTATCATGGTACCATACTAAGGATATCTCCTTTCCAATAAAAAAAAAAAGAATTATCAAAATCAGTTCATAAACGACGAAGTTATCCCCGAACATATATATACAGTCGAATTGAGTAACCTCCTCTTTTGCAGTCCGTTAAAAAAAGGATATTCACTTTTAAAAATTACATAGTATCTTATCAATTTACTGTACTTACTAATTTTTTATCATAAAATAACCCTCTGGCGCTGAAGGGTCGCTGAAATCTATGAAGGATTTTCCCCACGTAAAAAAAAGAAAAAAATGTTACAGCAGGAAATACCGTGCTCAAATCTGGAGCAGCCCGTTTGGGGAAGTACCTCGACCGTAAGGTCATAAGATCACAGTTAAGTAATACTGCTAACTACAAATTTTATATATATTCCTCCTCACACTCAACTACCCCAATGTATATGATAGAACCCTATTTTGGGCAGTTGGGTTACAAACTTCTGCCTATACAAACGTTGATCGAACTCATGACCGCTAGCGCACAATCTATGTAGTTGATGTGACCACTGCTACACTAAAATATATTTATTTCTGCTACTTTTCTTAAAACCTAAATCTAGATCGTGGCGGAGACGAGCGCCATGTTGGCGTTCACACCTTTCCTCGTCGTGAGCCTGTCGCAGATATCTCTCATGTGCTTCTACGGGGACATGCTCATGGCTTCGGTGAGATCTACTTATAACTTATAATTTATTATAATTAATTATAATTATGTATACAAGTGTGTGAGTGTGTGTGTGTGTGAGTGTGTGTGTGTGTGTGTGTGTGTGTGTGTGTGTGTGTGTGTGCGTGAGTGTGTGTGTGTGTGTGTGTGTGTGTGTGTGTGTGTGTATGTGTGTGTGTGTGTGTGTGCGCGTGTGCGCGTGTGTGCGTGTGAGTGTGTGTGTGTGTGTGTGTGTGTGTGTGTGTGTGTGTGTGTGTGTCTGTGACGTTTATATATACGTAGTACATATACTAGTAGTAGTACCTACTACACTACGACGCCGAACGGAATAATTGTATTTGCTCGCAAACGAAAAAAACCGACTTCAATTACATCGACAAGTAATACAACGTAAGTAAACGCACTAGTCGTCACTACGATTTTCAAGGGTTTCCCTCGATTTCTCTTGGATCCCATCATCAGATCCTGGTTTCCTTATTTTCTCCTATTCCTATTTCCTTATTAAATGTGTATTTTTACGTATTAATCATAATATAAACTAACATTAAAGTTTTAAAAGTTAATCATAATGTTTTTGCCTAGAGTACGAGTATATGTGACGCGATCTACAAGTGCCGCTGGTACGACGCCTCCCTAGACATCAAGAAAAGTATCACGATAGTCCTATTTAGGTAACTTTTACTTACGTCATGTAAAAAAGCACACATATGTATAAAAACATATATACGTAGAAAGAGATAGCTAAATAGTTATGACTCTGATGAGATTATTTCAAAAGGCGATATTTATGGGTATAAATAAATGTCAAGTTAATAATAAGTAAATGACACGAAATGTCAAGTTGTCAAACTACACAAACATAGGTAACATGTTTATTTTTGTATTAGGATTACTCCACTTTTTGATTAACCATTCAAGGAAAATGTTACTTATTTCGCTCTTAAAATTCATTCGATTACCCTTATGTGAGAATGTTTAATATAAAAATTATAAATGCATAGTTTTATGAACGGTTTTATATTCATAAATTATTAAAATGCATAATAATCAACTTGAACTAAATTGGATTGAGCGTGTGTATAACAATCAGAATATTCGATTCTGTGCTCAGGGCATAATATAAAACTTTTGAAATAAAAAATGTTTTAATTTTTTTGATATTTTGATTGGTGATGCAGATGATGAGGATGCAGTGAGCAGAGACATTTATTTACGCAGAATGTTATTTTTGCAAAACATTTAGTATTATTAATAACTTAAGCTTTATAATTTCTAAGCGTTAAACGTATGTACCTATTCAAATTTATTTACTATTTTTGTATCTCAAAATAGTGTTGTGTAGAATACTGATTACACTAATATTAATCAAACCCTTGAAGTAGAAAAAGTGAACCTGTGTTAAACAATAAATTTTGGAAATATGGTACTTATGGTTTGAGGTCCTATGCTCAAAGAGTGCACAGTTTCATACAATGACTTTCAAATCATTGTATGAGCTTGTAGTACGTATACGTATATATATAGCTTTAAATATATAAAAAAATAATTCTTTATTCATATCTTAACGAATGCGTAGTTAATACGTAATTACAATTACGTTATTATGTTTATAAAAATACCTAATGTGGAGTTAAGCGTAATTTTAAGATATAAATAAATATATAAATTTTATTAACATTCGTTAATTATTTTTAATGTTTATTCACAGAGCAAGAAAGCCTTGCAAAGTGACTGCCGCTAACTTTGCAGTTCTTAACTTGAGTGCTTTTACGACGGTGAGTAATGTTATTTGAAGAAAAGTATATAAAGATATTAATAAAGATATTATAAAAAAAAGATAGATAAGACCCACGTGATGCGCGAAGTGGGCGAGGTTGAGATTGAAATGGCACGGTTACGATTTACTTGCGAATGAAAACATGTATAATAACAAAAATATCTCTCATAAAAACAACTATAAATAGAACATTTTTTTTAGGTAAAATAAAAATAACTGTAACGTTATAACATACACTTAAATAAGATTAAAGTTAATATCTAAGATTTTATTTTTGTGTTACCCACATTAGGAATTCTAAACATTTTTGAATATCATATCAAAAATTGACCGCTCCAGCGGGGTTCGAACCCGCGTCTCCGACGTACCATACTACGACGACGTATAATATTAATTAATATATAATATTAAAAATAGCACGGTGTCGTCTCCTGTCAAAGATTTTCATTGTAATATGAAACTTTGAATAGTTACGGGTTTCTGTAAAGAGCTCACTATAGACGGCGCCACGGTTCGCTTAAACCGTAATTTAAAATTATCATATCGAAAATTTCGCTCGAGCGGGTGTATCGTTCCATAGCTTAATTGGCTAGAGCGCCGACACGGTACGTCGGAGACGCGGGTTCGAACCCCGCTGGAGCGGTCAATTTTTGATATGATATTCAAAAATGTTAAGATTAAAGTTTTTATATGGAATGCCCAAATGGGCTTTTTATTAAAACGTTTACATGAAAATTTCAACAAAACAGTTTTTAATTTTTTTTTTACATATTCTGGCACTAAAAACAGTATGACGATTCCGATTTTGTGACGAATAATTTAGGCCATTTATATTTTAGAAAAAAGAATAGACCAGACAATAGACAATCTAGTTCATTTTGACAAAATTACACGCAAAACCAGTCGCGAGTGCGAGTGCGAGCTTGTGCAAACACGAAGTTTCGTTGGTATTTCGTCTGTGGCGTATCCTGATTACAGCACTAGACAGGCTCAACGAGGCACAGTGTTCGTCTATTTTTAGACGTGATTCAGATATTTAGTCTCAATTGGATGGTTATTCTCATTTCATGTGACTGCTGAGAAATGTTAATTAATAATACCTATACAGTTTTGTCTAATATGAATGTAGAAATAAAGCCGGTACATGTCGATGGTTATAATTCTGCCGTTTACTGACAAATTTAATTGCCAAATGGTCAATTAGTACACTACTACACTACTTGAGAGTAGGGTCTGAACATTGGCTATGTTATAATTTTGGAGATACAGAGAAGTTTTCGTACCTACTTTTGTCTGGAGGTTGAAAATTTACTTGTGATTTTTTTTATATATGTCATATTAAGGTGGTAAGGATAAACAAGAATCCAGAATTATTGATATAAGTGTAACATAATTTACAAATTGTACTTTTGATTGTAGAAGTAGTACATATTAGGAAACGGAAGTTATGAATTGAGGACGAATTGACAACGGGTTGGCGTAGTGGTCATAGACTTTGACTGTTACCTTGTGGGTTGCGGGTTCGAACTCCCATTTTACAAATTTTATATGTAGGTCATACAGGTGCTTATCATGGTCTGAGCGTTTGTGTTGTATCATTGTATGTAATGTATATTTTGAGATTCCCGACACAGGATTTTTTGGCGAACTGGTGATTGTAAAGTATAAGGTTTTTGTTATTTATTTATGACTAAGAAATATTTTTATTTGATTTCAGATCCTAAGCCGTTCGTGGTCTTATTTCGCTCTGTTAAAGACCATGTACGATTAGATAAAAAACAACAAACACATAATCTTTCTTTATCTTTAATTGTTTAGCCACGCACGTAGTTTCAACATTCTGTGATTAACTTTTATTGTGGATTTACTTCATCATGCACACACACACACACATACACGGTTTATATTTTGATTTTCAAGCTCGGAGTAATGGTGTCAGAGAAGATATCGTGAAAATTGCTGAAAATGTTAGCTTGTCTGCATTAAAAAAAATTATTGAGTTATTAAGTATGCATTATATTTAAACAGAATACAAAATATTGTAACAAGACGGAATTAGTGAAATAAATTTTTACAACACTGCTAAAAATATTTTTTGTTTATTTTAATTATACTCACTCCCACGTTAGTTTGTATTTGATTTAGACAGCTTAATGCATTTGTTTTAGGTAAAAGTCGACTGAAATACAAAATTAAACAGAAATATAATTAAGTCGTTAACGCTATTTGACAGATTACGGTATCCGACGTTTAAAAGTTTACGATAATTCTTTTTCACCGTCGAACTTCACTTTATTTATGGCATATTTCTATTCGCAACTGGAAATATAATATTTTAGTTCCTTAATTTGGGCGAAACAGCCTAATGGCCTATTCTACCTCGTACGACCTACTATTAAATTATATTCGTAAGTTATATGCAAGATAAACTTTGTCTAAGACTGGTAAAAGTTGAAACAGACCTAGAATCTCGTACAATTTTTGTTTAACACCTGACGAGATTAGATTATTATTATTTAAAAAATGCAGTGGTTTTAGCGGCTGTTTATGCTAGCGGTTGTGTCCAATTCACGCTAATGACAAATATTTGTATGCGATGTATGCGATATACAGATGTTTGTCATCTTCGCCTTTGTGTTTGTGTTGTGTGAGTTTCCGAACCGACAGAAATATGTTGACACTTCTTCGCTCCTTAAGCAAAAAAAAACAAGTTGCTTACATACAGTAACAAATACTGCAATACATATATACAATAAAATACAAAAGATGATAGAGCAGTTAAGGTGCGATTAAATTAAGACACTGAAAAAAAATTCTACCACATACAAATACATATAAACACCATCATTATCAACAATACCTATGCGTTTTTTATTCTGGGTAAAATATAGGTACATTGAATATTATTACAGTGGTAGTGGAAATGTGTCAATAAAACGGAGTTTGTGTATCTCAGTAATAAGGTTCAGTTGGCATTATTTGAATAAGTAAATAAAAAATAAGAATAACCTAAAATCTTTGCTAAAAAATATACGTCATACGTAAAAAACGTGTCTAATTTAGAACCTTCTACTTTTTCTATATTGTAAAATGTCTGTCAAATTTGTACCGCCATTTTCAACAACAATGACACACGTTTTTTTTCTAAATTGAATTTAATTTATACATATATCTAGCCAATAAATGTTTCAGACTAGATCTTGTTACGTGTATTTAGGTCACTGTCTTCAATACTAGACGTGAGACCATTCCGTAACACGTTGTCCATAAAGAAAACGGCCCGGCCCCGGTCCGATACGATTTCAAGGGTTCATTTACAAAATTAGAAAGATACTTATAAACTACCTTATATCTGTAGCTGTAAAGTTGAAATCAATACATTCGAACGCAATATTTATTTGCAAATCGATCGTCTTTTAGAAAACATTTCATTTTGAACTTAAAGTTAATGGCCATAAAGTAGAGTTTTAAGGGTCTTCCAACTTTGTACTGTTATTCGTTCAAACGCAGTGCCATAAAGGCTACTTTCGAATAACCGAAACAGCGTTCCATCGGTGCGGTGTGAATAGAAGAAATACCAAGTTGAAGTTTTTGTTTACATGAGTCTGTGGATCGTATTACAAGTCGATAAGGTTTATTTTAATTTGTAATAGCGATATAGTTATTTTTGTTTACGACGTGACAGCGGGTACTCGTGTGCGACGGAATGCAACGAATCATGGCTACACACGAGATTGATGAGAATTATTTTTTTAATTACATTTAAATTTAGAACGCGTATTCGATGTTCAATAACTTTAGTAATTTTTATTATCTTTAATCATTTATTTTTACTCATTTTCATATTATACTTTATCGCATTCCTATTGATTTTTCATTCAGTAACTGCTTTCAAAAAGATATTTGTTCTGAAATTTATCTCGAGATTTATTCAACAAAGCTAATCTCGTATATGATATGCGGTTTGTATATGAGACAGGCGATGGCTACCTTTTTTGCTTTTCCTTACGAAACCGTACCTACATAGTGCACTGCATGGAGTTTTTCACGTGAGCAAAAACAGAATTGGACCTCGGCAAAAAACGGCGAAAGTTCTCGATTAATATTACACCAAGTTTCTTGTCGCAGACTGCATAATATCCTTACGGTGAAATTAACATTTACTGTTGGTATATTTAGTACTAAACTTACTCGTATAGTTGAGGTTTAATTTTTTGGAACTTAAATCTGTTATTACTATTAAAATACACATTTATTCAAAGTAAAGATTTTATTCTACATGGGGCATTCGATTTTCAATATACAGATATACAGATATGTTTTTTAATTAAAATAGTGCAGATTTTTTTTTAATTTTTGGTATAAATGACTAAGTACATAACAAAAATTATAGGTTTTTATAATTTAAGGAATCCCTAAGTCCTACTACTATCAACTATTCATAATAAACTGGACCGCAAAGAAAAAGAGTCGATTAGAAAATATTAAACATCTTCAAAAGTATCTGACCTAGCTTTATGAAGTAAAGACTAAATTAAAATATATTTTGATGTTGAAATGAAAAAAAAATTCAAGGTTTTTATATTTTAATAAATGTAAAATAAATAAAAATGCCTCGATTTCCTAGTATTTTCGTAAATGCAGATCGGCTACAGATGTGCAGTTTTCACGCATTTTAGTATTTTGTGTTTCCTCCGCGAGCTCGCGATACTGCTGTTGTGCGATTTGGCATACTTTCTACTAAGTTTTTGAGGCGATGCTGCGGAATATTCTACAATTCCTCTATTAGAGCTTCATTCATTTCACGTAGCGTGATTGGCGGCGGATTCCGCTGAGGTACACGTCGTCCCATTTCGTCCCATGCATGCTCAATGGGGTTTTAAGTCGGGGCTGCGTGCTGGCCACTCCATTTATGTGATACCGACTTCTTGAAAATAGCTGTATATAAACAGAATCTGAAAACATAATACATGACCAGTCATTCAGAGTCCAATTGTCGTGTTCTCTACCATAACTTAAACTTGAGTTTCCGTGGCGTCTTTCTAGATTTTGGGCAATTTGCAGTTCTTAATTTGCTTCACTCATATTTTTATATCGCTTTTAGGTGTCTATGATAATAATGTTTACTTTTAAGAAATAATATTAATTAAGACAACTCAAATTTTGTTAAACACTAGATGATCCGTGAGTACCACTCGCATTGACGTTTACGGTTAGTAGTCTCCCCAACCTCCTCATTTATCATAGTACATATAATGAGTGATTCGTCTATAGACTGACTAAACTAAAACAGCAATTCAAATAAAACTGAACATTCCTAATTTAGCTCGTTTGAACATACGCTGTATGTACGTACCACTTTATATTTTTTGTATTAAGGAAAAAAATTGATATAGTCTAATTTTTTCACCTCTTATAAACTATATTTTCAAACAATTGTACATACATTTTTACTTTATAATTTTACTATCAAAACGAAAGAAATATGTACTTTTTCTAACTGTTGAACAACCTAAATGAGAACTGTAAATTTTTGTCAAAACTACATACCCATTCATACAAAACCGAATAACATAAGAACTATTACTTACACTATTTATTTATTTATTCATGGTTCATCAACGCAAGGTACACAAAAAACTATCTAGCGTACGAACATTTCGTTAAAATGTTCGTGTACCCGCAATTACAGATGCACGGCGTTTACAATACTGACACTCGGATAATTAATTATATAGTAATACATATTTTTACAATACGTCACATTTAAACATTATTTTACAATACTTGTAACAAATTTCCAAAAAATCGTATTTTTAATTATAGGTATTAGAAAAATAAAATTATTCTAGATTTAAAAAAAAATTACAGTTGGGTGGTTGGTTGGTACATCTTAATGATTTAAAAATTTCTTTATGTTTGTCAGACAATTAAATATTTTTAAATAATGCATGATATCAAACAATGATTAAAAATAATAATAATAAAAAATGTAACAAATAGGGAATACAGAAAACATCAAAAGTACAACAAGATTAATAAATGACAATTGCAGTTGATTTGATTAGTAATAGAAAACAATAAACAACAAGAACAAATATTTAAAATCTTAGAATCAACTGTTTAATACATTATAAAATCAAGAGAACCCTTCTATATTTCAATGGAGTTACACAATCGTTCTAAATTTTGTAAAATAGTGAATAAAACAATAAGAAAAACATTCAATTCACAATCATAATATTTTCAAAATGTCACAGCCTGTTGACAATTAATGGCCAAAAATAAAAATAAAAAGAGAAGATTAAAAATAATTGTGTTTGCTCGCTAACGAAAAAAAAACCGACTTCAATTACATCGACGAGTAGGTAGATCGACGAAAAAATAGTCAAGTAACTACGCGTTATCAAAGATTACTCAAAAAGTAGTTATCAGATCTCAATAAAATTTATATGTGACCACATGACAAACATCAGCTTTCGATTAAATTAAAAATTATTAAAATCGGTACACCCAGTAAAAAGTTATTGCGGATTTTCAAGAGTTTCC
Source organism: Melitaea cinxia (assembly GCF_905220565.1). Lineage (NCBI taxonomy): Eukaryota > Metazoa > Arthropoda > Insecta > Lepidoptera > Nymphalidae > Melitaea > Melitaea cinxia. Next base: position 3,874,471 of record NC_059415.1, read on the forward strand.
CTCGATTTCTCTGGGATCCCATCATCAGATCCTGGTTTCCTTATCATGGTACTAAACTAGGGATATCTCCTTTCTTACAAAAAAAGAATTATCAAAATCGGTACATCCAGTAGAAAGTTATGCGGTATAATACAACGTAGGTCGACGAAAAAAGTGTCAAGTAAAAACGCATTATTAAATATAACTCGAAAAGTAGTTGTTAGATCTCAAATAAATTTAAATGGGACTAATTGGCACACACCACCTTTCGATTAAAACAAAATTTGTCGAAATCGGTCAACCCGGTCAAAAGTTCTGATGTAACATACAATAAAAAAAAAAGAAAAAAAAATACAGTCGAATTGAGAACCTCCTCCTTTTTTGGAAGTCGGTTAAAAAACAGAACTACTACAAGAAAACGTTTAATATATCAAATACCTTTCTCAGAAGCAATAAATTGCAGTTCAAATATACTAACGTCTACTTCATTATAAAAAAATATTAACCAAAAATCAAGAAATCGGTTTTATACTATTTTACGAAAAACGCTTCAACATAAACGTAACATTGGACTTTGGTTTTTATCTTCATAATTATACGGTGCATATTTATACCTTATTTAAATTATTTACAAAATTATAAATGCCCTTGATATAATATTAACGCGGTAGTAATAAGGTTGAATTTAAAATAAATAACTATAAGTAATTTTGTTATTGATGGCCCACAAATGTATGGACCCTAAAGAACAGGTTCCTTTGAATTTATGGCTTGTCAATTTTTTGTGTGCGTGTCTGATTGCTTGCGTGTGTGCACTTGCCAAACACTGCAGGGGCTTGACGGGTAAGGGTGTGACGTACTTGTAGGGCTGACGCTTAGGGACTGGTGGATTTATATTATTTTTATTAACATTTAAAAAGAAATATAATTATAGATGATGTGTATTTATTAATTTAATTTTTTTTATCTTTACAAGTTTATTTTGCAGGTGTATTATACATGTATGTTTGCTTGTAAAGATGTATTGATACATTTTTAAACTGTCTTAACTACTGTATTCAACAAATCTATAGTATAGTAGAACTTGGATCACGCTGTGGATTACAAATTCCGTTGTAAAAAAGCACAAGATCGCGTGTTCAAAATACAGACAAAAAATGTAACTAATATTCAATGTTATTGTCTACTGCAATACTAGCGTGTAACTTAGATGTTTTTTATTTCTAGCAAATTTAATTGCGTATTATCGGATGAGTTTGCTTGTATGGCATGTTCCATTGCTGCTATTCCTGCATTATTTGGATCTATTGTGTGTAGTGTAGTATTAACTTAAAATGCTTCAGCCTGTAATGTCCCACAGCTGGGCATAGGCCTCTTTCCCCATGTACGTGTACTTTTATAGTATAATACTTAGAAAATAACGTCACATATTTATATTATTGTTACATCTAATTTCATGATCATGGCTTCATGTCGCATTCTGTATATTTTTTCGTTTGCGAGCAAACACGATTATTCGCGAACAAATTTATTTATTTACGAACCTTACGATGTAGATATAGAAAAGGATATTCTCGTGACAAAATTTACAGATTTACGCGACACAGGTGATATAGGTAGGTATCATTTGAGATATGATCTCATCACCCATATTCTACGAATGTCGTGTCTACTTTGTCTTTGATTCGCTCCGGTGACGGCTGCTGCGGTGGCTCTTGGAATGAGTGTGACTAACGATAAGAAGCATACAATATTATTCTGAATAATGACAAATAAAAAATACTGCACAAAATAACTGTACTATATTTTGTTATTCTAAAGATTTTTGGACAGAATTTGTATATTATAAATTTGATTTAATTCTTGCTATTTGTATTAGTGACTAGCCTGTTAGCGCAGTTTGTAGTGACCCTGCTTTCTGCTCTGGGGTTGTGGGTTCGATTCCCACCCCGAGTCTGAGTGTAATATATATAAATATTTATATATGTATTATTTATGTGTAGGTATACTTATCGAAAAAAAATATGTAGCTATACCAGTCGGCTTTTACCTATAACAAAAACATGTAAGTTGCTTACTTTAGGAACAGACGACCGTGTGTGTATGTTGTAGATATTTATTTATTTATATATTATCAATGTGCCTGCCTACTGTAGCGTCCAACTGATTTTTTTAATACCTACCTGGGCATGTACGCCAACTTTACGGAAAATCATTCTGCTCTCAAGTAGTTCTGTGTTCCTGTTGTGAGTAATGGCTAAAGCTGATTAGGATGTTTTGTGTTGACATAGCGGGGTTAGGATCAGCAAAGCGTTTGTGATGATCCTGTTGTTTTCCTACCATAACCGTTTACCATTATTGCTATAGATGGATGGTACGCTTGTTTAACATCCTCGAGGAACAAAAAATACTTTTAAATTTTATTTAAATTAAAGAGTAACTAATAAGAAAAAATAATATTATATTATAAGACTTATTTCCGATCATACTTTTTTAAAAACTTAAACATATTTTTAATTATTGCATGTACAATTAAAAGTTTTTAAGCGATTATTATTAAAAACAATATTCATGAAATTTAAACACTTTTGAAGTTATACTTCTTTTGACGCGTTAGGGAAAAATTATGAGAGTAAATTTTTACGATGCGCGCGCACACCGTCACAACAAAACGACACCCTTATGTTAGCTAGTCACCGAAGAAGACGTTAGCAACGTGAAGTTAGCTAGCCAGAGAAGTGTAACTTCTGACGTGCGTACATAACTACAAATACACTTTTTTTAATTATAATTGTGTATCAACCCTATATCAAAATTCCCATAGTCGATACGCAGCCTGTCGCACAGCGGGGGCGCACATACACACATGCATTTAGTACAAATACTTCACTGTGTGCGTGTCCTAGACAGTATCACACAAAATTTTATATAAATACGTGAAATCTGACAACTACTGACTTTTTATGATTGATTTCAAGGGCGCACTGTCAAAATTTATTATTACTAATAATTATAAAATCTCTGAATTGACATCTTAAGTTGTACTGTCAAAATGTATAGAAATGTTTGAAAAGACTCAACTTACTTATTATTAATTAGAATTATGGGCTTTTACGTGAGTTATTATGGATGCAATCTTTACGCCTAAGGGCTTCGTTTTGTCCACGTAAATATTATTGTATTTTGTTATTACTGTTATCCATATGAGTTAACAATTTTAAGGTTAAAATTATAGTTATACTAGTCAATTTTCGATCTAATAAATCATTTCATTGGGCCTCGGCTCTATATAAAGTAAGTTTAAAAAAGTTTAAATATAATCATTAAAACAAAAATTTCAATTTGGCCAAATTAATTTTTTTACGAACAAAAGTTTTATGAACTTTTCTTTCTTACCTTTATTTCTTAAACATAAAACCAATTATAACGAAATTTATAGAAACCACAAAGTTTTATTCTACACTATCATTAACCATACAATTTTGTCGATTGTCCCTAAACCCCAATAGATAATAACCGGTTATTTTTATCGTTTAATTCAAAAACTATTGTGACGTTAATAGTTCTTTTCTGAACAACCTACTAATTTCGTACTCTTTGATTGTTAAATATCTTTGTGAGTGTTTAACAAAAATAGAGATCCTTATGTCATTATACGTACCGCAATTGTGATTATTTCCATTTTTTTATATGAGTTGTCTGAAAGAAATCGCGGTTTAGCCCTACCCCGGGGGTCAGCGGGGGGCTCAACGGGGGTCTACTTTGGCGTGACCAAAAATGTGGGTTTACTCACTACAACATTTCGACAGAGCGTATCCACCGTTGTGGGCATGTCCACAACCTTCTGACGAAATAAATATAATTTTGAAAATGGTCTATGAAAAAAAAAATGTTTGTGAACCTCTGATTTAAATAGACCTAGTTTTAACTACGGGTTACCTGGAAGAGATTTCTTTCGTAGCGTTAAGGCCGCGCTTATGTTAATTCCTATTTATTACGTATACTTTTTATTTTAACATTTTACTATATGATTGATACAAAGTATATATTAAAAAATTGGAAGTTATAGAGACTGCCGATAGAAGTAAAAACTCAAAACTTTTAGTATTAAAATTTGAAATTTCATACTAATTTTTTTTTTATTAACTACCTACCTTTAAAATTAAATGTTTACATAAGAAAGTTAAATATATATTTAAAGAGTTTTTTTAGTAATTTTTAGTAGCCACTTAGCCAACCTAGACCACAAAAGAATTTTTCGAAACCTTGTTTTCGCTCTCCTGCAAAATGATGATTTTCTAATTGTAAGCGTAGTATCATAAGGTACAAAGGGCAGCCTGATCACTGATAAGCGATCTCTTTCAGATCACTTTGGGGCAGAGAAATATAATGGTTTGATTTCTTATAATATCCAAAATATACTTGTTTTTTTTTTTATATACGGAATCCTAATAGTAGAAGTAGCTCACATTCTATAAAATCTCGTCATTGTATGCAAATTATAATTGCGTTTGTACCAAACAACGCAATGTGTATGTTAAATAGCTAGCTATAAATAAATAGTAATTGGACTTATTTATTTATACGAATTACGCCATACTTGCACTGGGAATAAGACGAAATATATTTTTTATTTTATGTAATGTAATATACAAAAAAAACTTAAATATTCATGTCTATTAATAATGTGTTTTATGTAACAAAACAACATTTAAATTTTCAACTTTCCATCCTACAGTTAGGCAGTATGAATAATTGTATAATAAAGTAGCTGATCTGACAGACGATGTGTTTTCTTGCGAATCGTTATGTTTTCTGAAATTTTACACTGTTCTGTTATTTTTTTTATTTAATTACATTCCATACAAAACAAATTCCAAAGTATTACAAAACAAAAAATTGTTCTCGAGTTTTGCGCTTAGCAACAGATTTAGCGACTCATTTTTAATTATAATTGAATTTTTCATTATTATTTATCATATTTGAAGTCTGGACGCTCGTGTCATGGCTTTTACCTATCTACAATTAGACAAGTCATTGAAGAAGAAGTTTTCTTGCTGGCCTACTGCAGTCTCGCTTTACAGTATAATAAAATTTTTATAAAGACAGAAATTCAAAGCACAAGCCATGTATGTATCTTATAAACTGTTTGTGGTTGAATGGTGATGTTATCAGTGCTGTAGTATGGCTCAATAAGGGAATACAAACAAAATCATTCGTTATATTGATGTACTTTGAACCGCGTTTCACTTTTAGTTTCGTAAAAAGCAATATTTTTATTGCACTACGACGATATTATCAGAGGTGACAAAAGAGAAACGGAAAGAGATAAGATAAGGGATGATGTTCATTTGCTGCACTCACCTTCACGTCAAGTATGTTGCAGCATCATATCAGTAAAATTGTAACGAAGAATCATTTATCAGAAAGTGATGGGAACAATTTTGAAAAGGAGCTCACTAAATTGATCAAATGGCACCAACAAAAATGAAGTATTTTACGTATGTCTGAGTTTGTTCACAGACTGTCGGGAATGTTAGGTTACTTTCTCTAACTTATTAAGTGCTGGGCAGCTTCGTCGCAAGCGCCATCGTCGTCTGCTGACTGGGTAACTATGCTGTAATTATTATTACTTTACGAACTGACCGGGTGAATTTCGTACCACCATATTTATTTATTTATTGTAATTCAAAAATACATCGACTATTTTTTTATTTTCTTCTGTACTGTTCTGGTCCTGAAAATAACGAATACAAAATCTTTCCATTTGGAGCTTTCATTCAGAGTTTATGCGTGTACAGTTTTGGAGACAGTACTGTTGGTACTTGTTTTGGAGATTCATTTTAATTATAAAGATAAAAGATTTTATTATAATAGACCCCTAACTGAATAGTTGACGGTTGGCAATACAAATGGTACCAATACCATTTCAGACTCAGCTTATAATAAGCCGAGCCCAAGCACGGCTTTTACAGCACCACACTGTCTCTGGAAGCCTGTTAAGGTACTTAACCTACCCTAATTCTGCCGTCCACTGACGTTTACTGCACATTCACTGGCCTTTCCTCGTACACATAAAAATTAGAGAGTTCACATCTGTTTTCTATGAAATTCCAATTTTTCCTGTTCCTATTATTAAGTTTAAATTTTATGTAAACTTCGTAACTTGTTGTTACGTCTGATTTTCGGTAGTCTTAACGAACGCCTACTACTTTTGACTTCTTTTTGTATCGTTTTCTTATTAAAATACAAACTAAGAATTTTAAGCTAGATTTTAAACGTATTTAATAATCTTTTTTTACATTTAGAAAATGAGAGAGATTAGAAATGAGACTATCCGCGAGAGAACGAAAGTAACCATCATAGCCCACAGAATTAGCAACTTGAAGTGGCGGCAGTGGGCTGGTCATCCGTGTCGTAGGACCGATGGCCGTTGGAGCAGATGGGTCCTGGAGTGGAGACCGCGTCTTGGCAAACGTAGTGTGGGACGTCCTCCGGCCCATTGGACCGACGATCTACGTGAGATTGCCGGTGTAGGCTGGATGAGGAATGCGGAAAACCGGGATGTCTGGCGCGAACCTGGGGAGGCCTATGTTCAGCAGTGGACTGCAATAGGCTGAACTGACTGACTGACTGACTGACGGACTGACATCCAGACGGTAGGGAATTTCATACACTGTCATATTTCTTGTTTTCCTGACTGCGAGCTTGCACATATACCTGCTTTGCTTTTTTGGTAACATGCTATTGAAATCTGTATTTTATTATGCAATGTATACTATTTCATATCAATATACACCTAGTGTTGTTAGCTATACCCGCTACTTTGTTTAGTATTGTAATTACTTTCTTTCAAAAGATAAATCAAGTTAACCAGCTTAAAATGATCTGTGCTGTCAGATTTCTTTAAATTTCAAGCTTCAAGTTATTTGGAAAGTAACAGGTCTGTATTTTTTGGATTGTCAGTCACATTGGAATATTTATGGAATAATCATTAGACACCTATACCTGCAATTAGTTTTATTATAATACTAGCTGTGCCCGTGATTTCGTTCGCGTGGAAGATTCTAGCTAGATACTCATTATTTTTTTAATGGCGTGATCCTGATCCCGTGGAAATTATGGGATAAAAAGTATATGTTGCCATGTGACTCCATCTATCTTACTTTAGGCGTTCCAGAGACAGGCAGTCAAAATTTTAAAATTCTTTGTTTGTGTTTAATTACTGTTTAAATAATTACATGCACTTGAAAACTACAAATATCTAATAAAGATTTCTAATAGAGTAAAGTTAATAGGATATACCTATAGCTTGAATATTTATAAAAGACTCGCCCTTACTGACTGAAAGAGACTACTAGTACGGAAGTAAGTGACGCAGTATACAATTGTAAATGGTACCACTTAAATCCTAAGTCGAGAAAATATTTAAGGATCATACAATAAAGGTAAATATTTAATTAAAATATACTAATATGAAAATATGTATAAACGGAATAGATCGAAATCAATATTTAACAGTTTGTAAGACTTGTAATCAATTTCAATGTACCTACTCTACATTAAACATTTCAGAGCCCAGAAACCCTGCAAGCTAGTCACCTGCGGGTTCTCTGACGTCAATCCCAAGTCTTTTATGAGTGTGCGTATTGTCAAGCTAATTTTAGAGTTTCCGAACCGTTCAGAAATCTCTTGTATAATAGTATAAAAATATTTTTATAACTAACACGTTTTTAATTTAGAAGTTCGAATGACGTAGTTTGAAATAAATTATTGTTGCTAAAAACGCGTAAATTCATTTTGTAAGATTTTTTTTTTTATTAATTCTTTTTATTTAGACTCCATTGGCCATTAAAGAAAAATTGCCAACAAATTAAATAAAATAAAAAGTTTGAACAAAATAAGGTAAAATATCTTTCTTTTCTCATTTTGAACCATACAGTCATTTGCATGAGAAATAACAACACTATATGACAGATTTAGTTACAGTCCAGTATGTAGGTGGCACACCTGGTCTGTGATTTTTGTGAATCGTGCAACCAACGCGTGAAAAAATTTTAAAAGGAGAATTAAGAGAAAAAAATAAAAATAAAACGATGATAAAAGAAATTCGTAGTCAAACCATATCGTTTTGTGTGATGTATTGTTTAAGTCTCCGTTTGAAAACAATGATCGAGTCTGCGACCTTTACATGATCTGGCAAGTTGTTGAATAGCTGTGCTCCTTCAAATGTTATTGCTCTTTTTCCATAATTAGTTCTAGTTTTAGGTGTGACTAACTTATTGTGTTGTCTGAGTGAGTATCTTAGCATTTCGTTGTGTCTGATAATTTTCATTTGAGTGTAAGTTTTTTTAGTAAGGATTTTATAAATAAAGACAACAGTATTGAAATGATATAATTGGTAGATATTCATTATGTTTGTTTCCTTATAGATTATATCAGTGCTTGTCATGAAATCGTAGTTGAAGAGAACCTTTACGATTTTATTCTGAAGTATTTGCAATTCTTTAAGTCTAGTTTTGAGTGCACATCCCCATAATTCAATCAGGTAGGAGAGATGTGATTTTACGTACAAATTGTAGATCATAAGACGAATTTCCCGTGGTAAGCATCCTATACTATGTCTTATTGCTCCCAAAAAAGATGAGATCTTTGTATATTTTTGTATAATTTATTTGTATCTGATCCTTCTCCAACATGAGGAAAGAGGCCTATGCCCAGTAGTGGGATATTACAGGCTAAAGCGTGTCTGTATTTCCCATTTAAGTTTTTGTCGATTCTAAGACCGAGGTGCGTTTCTGAGTTTTTTTTTTCGTTCAAACGTTGACTGTCTATTTTTAGTTTATTGAAGGTTGGTTTAATTTTATTTTTAGCTTTAAATATGCAATAGCAGGTTTTAGATACATTTGTGGTGAGTAAATTAGATTGAAACCAATTAACAGCAGATTGAGATCTTCCTGGGCTAGTTTAATGATGTCATGAATACAGCTACCATGGTAAAATAAACACGTATCGTCCGCATGTAAAGTAAGTTGACCGTTAAGTTTTATATGAGATATGCTATTTATGTATATCAAGAAAAGTAACGGCTCAAGAATCGACCCCTGAGGAAAGCAAAGACAAAGCAAGAGATTATTATGCGGTTACTCTTTTACTCACCAATTTTATTTTGTTGCAGTAAGATTTGAGCATATCCAGAGCCGAACCAATAATACCAATATTTTCAATTTTTTTAATAAGTTACTCATGATTGACAGTATCGAAGGCTTTCTAAAGATCTGTAAATATGCCCAGAACGACCTTTCCTTGATCTGTACTCGTTTTAATATTAGTAATAAAATCGACTGTAGCAGCTAATGTACTGAAACCTGTCCTAAAACCATATTGCTGCTCAGTTAGAAAATGTATAAAAGTTAAATATGGTCTAAACTAGAGTAAATAATTCGTTCCAAAACTTTTAAAAATAAAAATTCCGGCATTTATGCCTAAAAATGTCAATTAACATTGGTTTTTAGATAGGATTGATTAAGTACCTACTAATAATATAGCGCGTGGAACAAATTTTTCTCAGTAATTTAGAAAGTTCATCGAATAAATCAGGTTTTTACATCATCATTCATCATCATCATCATCATTTCAGCCTATTGCAGTCCACTGCTGGACATAAGCCTCCACAAGTTCGCGCCAAAAATGCGTGAACTCATGTGTGTTGCCCATAGTCACCACGCTGGGCAGGCGGGTTTTACATATTTTCTTTATTTAAAATGAACTAGATATGATCATAGAGTTAAGAAAATAGTGACTCATCGCTGTCATTAAGCATCGTCACGCCCTTTGACCAATTAAATCGTAGTAAATTAGAACGTCGAGTTCGAATTGACTAGTTGAAGTAAGCTCTTCAGACAGACGTCACTATTTTCTTTACGCAAAGAAGACTAATTACAGGTATATATCGAATAATTGAGTTTTTTTTCTATAACAAATTTTCAAATTTCAAATTTTTTTTTTTAAATATTTTTCTAAAATTTTACATACAAAATTTAATTACAAACGTTGAGCTCAACATTGAGACTTATTTATTTACGTATTCCTTTATTGTACACCAGACTCAGAGTAATTTAATACAGAATTGTGAAGTAAAAAAATAATGCACAGGGACTGATGACACTTAACTTTCCTTGTAAACTGTTCTAATTTGGAATTAATGCTTTATATTTTTTTACCAACTTCAAAAAAGAAGGAGGTTTCTCAATTCGACCATATATATGTTTTTTTATGTATGTTCGCGGATAACTTCGTCGTTTATGAACGGATTTTGATAATTCTTTTTTTTTGGATAGGAGATATCTCAAGGGCGGTACCATGATAAGGAAACCAGGATCTGATGATGGCATCCCAGAGAAATTGAAGGGAACCTTCGAAAATCGTAATGACGGCTAGTGCGTTTGTTAAATTTTTTCGTCTACTTACGATGTATTACTTGTGGATGTAATTGAATTCGGTTTTTTCGTTTGCTATCAAACACAATTATCAGATTTTAAGCAGCTTCTGATCGTATTTCGTTTTTTTGAAGACCGCTTATAAATTAAACTAAAAATAAGAAGTATTGATGTAAAATGAGATTAAGAAAATTACATATTTTCATTTTAATTTAGGTATAGACAATATAACAGAAAATGAATGAATTAATCCTTATTACAATGAATTTTTTTTAAATATTATTTCAAGTACATACCATACAGTGTGTATTTGTTTAAAAGTAATTGACATAGAAATAGAGAGACACAAGTACAAAAATAAATAAGGATTTGAAGATAATTACGAATTAAACTAAACATTCGAAAAGTTTATTATTATAAAATGAATTATATAAATACAGATACGATATAAATAACCTAATCAAAAAATTACGTGTTTGTAAAATTAGTATTTTAACTAAAACATACATCGTGACTTTTTTATTTGTTATGTAATGATAATTAGGTACACAGTACATACTACGAGTAGGTACAACAGGTATAAAAAGGGTAATAGTGCGAAACTTAATACTAATAGGTAGTTTATCTAGGTACACGTATTCATTCTATATTAGACAAATCCAGGTTTCATTTGTCTATAACTCTACACTTTTAATTCGTAATTACAATTTAATTAAAGATGTCGTAATTATGTTGTAACATACTTAAAACAATGTGATGTCATAATATCAACCAATCCTAACAAAATTTACCAAGAATTCGGAAAAAACTAAATGCGAAAAACGCTCACCATAAAAAACGGAACCGAAAGATAAATGTACTGTACGATCTGTTGGTAGTTTTTAATCTGAGCTTTTAAAAGTACGTGGATTACAATGTCTCTTAGTGCGGGCGTCCTGTATCGTTCACGGGTATAAATCAGTTTGCGGCCATCTTTTTTCGGTTGTTCGGAAAGACACGGAACAGATGTAATGAGAAATGGCATATTGTTGACTTAATGTAATATTGAAATTAATAATTTATTAATTTATTTTTTGTGTAGTAATAAATCAAACAAGAAAGTTCTACTATTACGTACGTAAAATAAGCAAAGTAAAAGTTAATTGATCTAAAAGACTATAAATACTTGTAGATATCTAAGAATATTTAAGAACGTATTTATTAAATTAATTAAAAAAAATTAATTGTTGCTTTAGCGGATAATATAAAATAATTGTGTTTGCTCGCAAACGAAAAAAAAACCAACTTCAATTACATTGACAAGTAATACAACGTAGATCGACGAAAAAATAGTCAAGCAACTACGCGTTATCAAAGATTACTCAAAAAGTGGTTATCAGATCTCGATAAAATTTATATGTGACCACATGATAAACATCAGCTTTCGATTAAATTAAAAATTATCAAAATCGGTACACCCAGTAAAAAGTTATTACGGATTTTCGAGAGTTTCCCTCGATTTCTCTGGGATCTCATCATCAGATCCTGGTTTCCTTATCACGGTACCAAACTAAGGATATCCCCTTTCTAACAAAAAAAGAATTATCAAAATCGGTACATCCAGTAGAAAGTTACGCGGTATAATACAACGTAGGTCGACGAAAAAAGCGTCAAGTAAAAATGCATTATTAGATATAACTCGAAAAGTAGTTGTTAGATCTCAAATAAATTTAAATGGGACCAATTGGCACACACCACCTTTCGATTAAAAGAAAATTTGTCGAAATCGGTCCACCCGGTCAAAAGTTCTGATGTAACATACATAAAAAAAAAAAAAAAAAAAAATACAGTCGAATTGAGAACCTCCTCCTTTTTTGGAAGTCGGTTAAAAAAAAACTCGGTGGAAATTCAAAATGGTCTATGCCTAATACGATTAAAAATATAGCCTTCCAACAGATACTGTAAGTCTTAATGGAACATCATTAGCACTTTTTGATATATATGGGTCGATATTGACACTAGTATTAGTGATAAAATTCATAAGTGCCTTAGGTGGTATATAAATATATATACCTTTACAATGATAAAAGAAAAAATAAGTAATTTATTTACTGTATATAAATAATAATGTACTATAACGTAAATTGTAGTAAGTATGTCTACATTTTGAATATACGAAAATTATCGAAATTATATGAGTAAATATACCTATTTAATGCAACAAACGCTAAAGTCACTTCCAATAAATATTAATCAAAGGTACACTGTAACTTTTTCTTTTCTATGCAACAAGTTGCGTTATGCTTGATGCATGGAGCCGTAGACACTTTAATCATCCGTCATGTGAAAAAGGTTTTATACGTGTATAACTACAATCTATAAAATTTTTACCTAGATATGTCTGTTTTTAATAATATGTTATTCTAAATTATTTTACAAACAATTACCGGTTTTAATCGTAATGTAGCTTTAAAATATAATAAATTACATTTAAAGCGACGCTATATAATAAATAATTCATTATGTAGCTTCGAAATTTGTGTATTAAATACTCAAATATTTTTATATTTATTTTAATTTTTTTCAATAAAAAGCTTTTCAAATAATAAAAAAAATTAAACTGTTTTTAAAAAGTTTGAGGCTGTCATTAGCAAATAATAATAAAACTAGACGCGATCTAAACCTCAATCTCTTGAGTATAGGCAGGCGTAATTAAAAAAAGAAAAGGCACATGAACGGATATTTTTTATCTGTGCAGCGTCCCGTCGCTGCAATAATAAGTCTCGAGTTGAAGCAACAAGTGGGGCAGGGGTGTGAGGGATGTTCAACTGCGCACAACAAGTTACCGGGAATTATTACCTTACATCTTTTGTGTATTTTCATTTTGACTTAGGATATTTACTGGGAAATATAGTTGATTGTATAGATATGAAAAAGTATATGTCACCCGTCTAAAGTTATATGGTAAATGTAATGACAATTATCACTTTATAGGAAACAATAAAAAAAACCACATCTTATTTATTAATAAATAAATAATTAATTATATTTACTGTATAGTAATAATGAGAAATAAGAAAGAAGACTTTTGTGTCAGTCCTTTAAATATGAATACCTAGCTAAAAGAAAATAGACGCCAATAGTTAAAATACTAATTTAAAGAGACAAGTAATTATTAGGTGAATATCAATCATTTTAATATATTAGTGGTTGTTAGAAAGGTGTGATTTAACGATTTTTTCTCAGAAAGAATCGTATTTCAATAAAAATATTGTTATTTATATAAAATTTGAAAATGTTTCTATCAAATACTTCACAGTAAACTTGTTATATTATCTTGTAGGCTATGAAAGATATCTCTTTTCAGTTGAGTTATCGTATTAGTCACAACAACTGGCTGTTGTGATAATATATATGGATTCTATTACCATGCATGACAAATATTTGTACAGAACTACAGACTGTGCAGATATTGTCTTAGTGTAAGAATTTATATTTGAATCATAAATTAATCCTGACGCAAGGTTTATTCGTTTACTTGTTTACTTAAAACTGAGAACAAAATTTTCTTGATGATCTTTGTTTTTAATTCATCCCCTTGATGGCCCTTGGATGTAATTCGTTTTAGTTTTAAATAATAAGCACCACATAATTATTTTTCAAATGCTGCATATCATTATGTTTAATACAATAGGTTATTGCGTTGTGTTACATTGATTTACTACTTATTTTACCTTGAATATATTGCACAAGTTACAATACCAACGACTCGACACCTATTAACTTTGAGTTTTAAGATCGAGTTCGAGAAAAATATTCAATTCATCAGTTCTTTAGTACCGAATATATGTATAAAATATATTGACACTTGTAATATTGTTACATAAGTATTTTCACTCAAATCATAAAACAATTCCTTGTATCCTTGTTAAAAGATTTCATTATTAATATTTTAACATTAGTGTAGCTAGGTAGGTGACCGAGCTTAGCTCGGTATTTTTAGTAAATCGTGTTTTTTGGAAATCATATTAAAATACGAATTACATATTTATAAAATATGAATAGTATTTTTTTACCGACAATAACAAAACATATAAAAAATAAAAAAATAATTAAAAAATAATAATGATAAAATATGAATAATATTTTTCGAGTTTACCGACATAATAATAAAATATAAGAACTGGCTATTTAAATAAAAAATAACGAGTGCAGTTAGAAAAAAAAACAAAAAATAATTATCGATCTGGAAATTTAAGGATTTTAACCGTGGTCTTTTCGGTCGATCGCAACCGGCCGATTTTCCACCTAAGCTGCTATTACAACTTAATTGACAAGTGCGAAATTTACCTTCGTATTCTAACAATATTGTAGCCATTTTTTCACTGTTTAAAAACTGGGATAAAACGATATTTTCTAAAAATGAATCCTAGCTTGATTTATTTACCTCTTCCGAAATCTCCTGCATAGTAAATTTCATGAAAATCGTTGGAGCTGTTTATACAAGAATTGCTCGTTTAGTAGTATTAGATTATCGTTATTTAGTAAGTTTAATTATAAAACCTTGTTTGATAAACATATACATTTTCCCTATACTACATAACATTGGTGAAATCATCTGTGCTCCTTTGGCACTATTGAAAGCCATCAATATCATCATATAAATCTAAAGAAGAAAAAGTAAACAGACTGTCAGATTTAACAAAAAAAAAAAAAAAACAACAAGTGTGCTTCAGACCACACGACTGAAGTAAAACTTTCTATCTTCTCTAACTGATACCTATCTCCCTCTCAACTTCCGTTCGCTTCACCCTTCCTTTTCGTTACGCTCTCGTCACGCATTCACCAGCTTACTCCCCAAATCAAGCGTTCGTAAAGAAGTACTTGACCGATTAAATCCTTCTGTTAGCACATTTCGCACCTTTAATAAAACAAAGATGTAACTCAAAATTTGTGGATTTGGAGATTTTACAAGAAAACCCGTCTTCGTCGCGTAAAGAATAGGTAGACTTCGACTCCGGCGTTTTAACTATAAGATACAGAGAGATACGCGACTGTTGCTCTCTTTTCTATGAACTGGAACTGACAAGTCAGTTCTTATAAAGTGGCGTGATTCAGAGATGCACCGGCAGTGAACGGAGATTAAAGTGCTGCCGTTTTGAGTAACATCAAATAATTCGATATTAGATTAAAAGGGATTTAAAATAAAAAGATGATTTTTGTTATACTTCATTCTCTCAGAAAACGCATTTGATAATGATGTGTAACATTTGGATTTACTTCGGTTTTGTTTTAAAAATTGACAAATTTTACAAAGTTAACGCCTAACACTTCAGTTTTATATTGAAATATAAGCCTTAGTTGTTGGAGTAATTGGTTAAGTATCACTTTATTGTAATAAATAAGGCTATTTATAAAAGTCACTTTTGTTTACTTCTTTTTATTATTTAGAATGACGAAAGATAAGTAAAAACTTTCAACATTAATTCCCTTTTCGTGTAAAAGTTAAGAATAACTTGTAACTGTTGTGCTTATTTGTATAGGTTTTGAAAACGGAGTCGTCTTAGAGCTCACAATTTTTGTTAAGTTTCAGCGTATCGAGCGTAAAAGTTATAAGATAAACATAATAGTGTATCATTCATTACAACCTATACAGTCCACTGCTGGACATAGGCCTCCATAAGCTTTCGCCAAAAATAGCGTGAACTTATGTGTTTTGCCCATAGTCACCACGCTGGGCAGGCGGGTTGGTGACCGCAGGGATGGCTTTGTCACTCCGAAGACGCTGCTGCCCGTCTTCGGCCTGTGTATTTCAAAGCCAGCAGTTGGATGGTTATCCCGCCACCGGTCGGCTTTTTAAGTAATATAATAATAGTGTAATAAGTTATAATTTTTTTTCATCTGATTACTGTAATTAATGTGAAAGTTTATGAGGATGACGTATGGATGGATGATTGTTACTCTTTTATGGCAAAACGACTGAATAGATCATTGTCATTCAACAATGCTGCTATTTTGACGTTAAATAATTATGATTATTATTCATCCTTAAAATATACTACAGTGTTATGAATTATTGTTATTTTAGACTAAAGAAGTTATGCAGGTTGAAGAGGAAAATCAACAAAATACATATATCTCCAGAGGCCAAAAATGTAACTGCAGAGCAAACTGCAATATTTTACTGTCACTTATGAGTTGACGAGAAAAATGACACCTAAATAATACTAGCCATTTACAGTCCTCTAGTTCGTCTTCAAGATCATCTTAATCTAGTTCCGATTCATCTAGCTCATCATCGTCAAGCTCTTCTAGCTCATCTTCATCCAGTTTTTCAAGCTCCAATAGTTCAATGCCTACCCAAAACCCTGCCCCACAAAACTTTACAACGGATTGTGAAGAAAAGACGTCTTACACCAATTCACCACAAAATACTGAGCAAAATATGAGCAAATTCAGCTGAGAGAGCGACGAAATTACAATAGTGTGGCCATTTACAATATTTCTCCAGTACAATACACAGATCTAAGTGACGTCGACCTGAGTGACGACGATGCACTGTAGATTTTAATACGTTGTTTAATAAGCCTGTCAACAGAAGAAATTTTATGTTTGAAAATCAAAGTTCTTCTGACTCTGACTGCAATAATAAACCAAATATTTGTCAGTCAGTTCAGCCTATTGCAATGCACTGCTGGACATAGGCCTCCCCAAGTTCGCGCTAGACATCCCGGTTTTCCGCAATCCTCATCCAGCTTACACCGGCAATCTTAGGTAGATCGTCGGTCCAACGGGCCAGAGGACGTCACACACTGTGTTTGCCAAGACGCGATCTCTTCTCCAGGACGCGTCTGCTCCAACAGCCACCGGTCCTGCGCCACAGATGACCAGCCCACTGCCACTTCAACTTGCTAATTCTGTGGGCTACATCGGTTACTTTCGTTCTCTCGCGGTAGTCTCGTTTCTAATCCTATCTTTGAGGGAAACCCCAAGCATGGCCAGTTCCATTGCACGTTGAGGGACTTTATGTTTGTGGACCAGTCCCTTCGTCAGTGTCCATGTCTCGGCTCGGTAATGTTAACACAGGCAGGACGTATTGCTCGAAGATTTTTGTCTTCAAGCATTGCGGAATCTTCGAAGTGAAGACTCGACGAAGCCTGCCAAATGCCGCCCAGCCCCACCGAATTCTCCTATCGGCCTCCTTCTCAAAGTTGTTGCGGCCTAGTTGGATAGTATGGCCTAAGTAAATATAATCCTGAACAACTTAGAGAAGGGTACCATCGACCGATACCTGTCTCGGTATGACTTGGTTGTTAGACATAACTTTCGTTTTGTCCAAGTTCATACAGAGAACGACACGTCGGGAGGACTCGTTTAGACCGGCTAGCATTTGGCCTAACTCATCTAACGTGTCCGCAAAGATGACGATATCGTCGGCGAAATGAAGGTGAGATGTATTCACCGTTGACATTGATGCCTTGTTCAAGGTCTTAAAGATATCCTCCAGCGCAGTGGTAAACAGTTTCGGTGATATTACATCTTGCTGTCTTACCCCACGCCGCAGAGAAATAGGTCTTGTTCTCTGGTCCTGGACATGAACGGTCATCGTCGTTGCGTCGTACATACATCTCAGTACCAGGATATATCGCCAGTCGATATGACATCTCTGCAGAAAGTCCAGGACAGCCCAGGTCTCGACACAGTTGAAGGCTTTCTCGCAGTTCACAAATTCCATACACAGCGGCTGATTATATGTCTCTGTCTTTTGAATAATCTGTCGAACAGTATGGATGTGGTCTACGGTGTTGTAGTCATTTCGAAACCCAACCTGCTCTAGTGGCTGGAATTCGTCGAGTCTTATGGCGAGACGATTCAAATGTGCAGAAAATATTGATTGCGACGGTATTTAACTTAGGGTTTCACCAACCAAAAAAAGGTCAGGGTGATATATGTGTATCATATGATAATTCAAACAATGAGCAAAAACAAGATGATAGACAATATAAGAAAGAAGAGACTGCTGATTTTCTATACTATTTACTAGCTGACCCCGCAAACGTTGTTTTGCCATATATGATAACTTAGGGGTATGAAAAATAGATGTTGTTCGATTCTCAGACCTACCCGATATGCACACAAAATTTCGTGTGAATCTGTCTATCCGTTTCGGAGGAGTTTAACTACAAACACCGCGACACGAGAATTTTATATATTAGATTATTTGTGGTTAGTAATTATTTGTGATTTTAGGAGATATTTACTAGAGACTCATCATCATCATTACAGCCTATACAGTCTACTGCTGGACATAGGCCTCCACAAGTTTACGCCAAAAATAGCGTGAACTCATGTGTTTTGCCCATAGTCACCACGCTGGGCAGGCGGGTTGGTGACCGCAGTACTGGCTTTGTCGCACCGAAGACGCTGCTGCCCGTCTTCGGCCTGTGTATTTCAAAGTCAGCAGTTGGGTGGTTATCCCGCCACCGGTCGGCTTTTTAAGTTCTAAGGTGGTAGTGGAACTGTGTTATCCCTTAGTCGCCTCTTACGACACCCACGGGAAGAGAGGGGGTGGCTATATTCTTTGGTACCGTAGCCACACAGTACCCGTAGCCACACAGTACTAGAGACTAATTGTACCTAATTCTTATAATAGTGTATAGTTTTTGTTTTGTTTAAAAAACAATATTTGTAGCCATAAAGAGATATATAAATATCGAAAGATTAATAAAAATTTGTTTAATTTAAAAAAAAGGTGATAAATTTCAGTTTTCGTTTTATAAAAAAATGATGCATTAGTACATACAGCATCATAATTACAATTAAATAATCATAAAACGAAACATTGTGATTTATTTTTAAAACTTTTTGTTATGTTTTAATACCAAAGAGAATTTTTTTGAAATACTACCTAAAATATTAAGTAATTTTTGGCATAAAGAGATTTAAGTCGGAACTTTTTTTTCATCTCCATTTTACAGCTATTATAGATTTTAACACAGTTGTTTTTCTATTATTCTATTAATCTCTGTACTTTAAACTACTGATATCAATAATAAAAGTCATTAAAAGCATTACAAATAATTGGTAATTTTTAATCAAACACAATGCGGAAAAAGTGCTAAACTTCAAACGCCAATTCCCACAAATTGCGATTTTTGAGTTACATCTTTGTTTTATTAAGGGTGCGATTTATGCAAAGAAACAGACAACAAACATTCTTTTTATATTAACATTTAAGTAAACAAAAAAACAAATCTAAATCACATAAAATAATAAGAAACAAAAAATCGTATGAACCTCGCATTCGCAGTTGAACCTCCCACCAAGATACATGACAAACGCGACAAAACAAAACTAACTTCACTTCTGCACGTTCCCGGTATTTTGCGGAAAGCGCGCGAAACACTACATTTCGTCTACAATCCGAACAATGACCGATATTTTTATTTATTCTATCAATGCATACGACTTTTGTTATCTCTTGTACGATTGTACACATTATTTTTAAAATGTAAACATAATATGTTTGAATGATGTAAATATTGGATGTAGGTGTATTATTTATTTATTTATCTATTATTTTATTCTGGCATTTTTGGAAGCCATTAATCCTAATGAATGAATGCATCTATGTTACTAGAAAACACCCGCCGGGATGGCACTGGCGATGAATATATTTTATACATACATTTTTAAGTAGCTAACACGAAGATAGATATTTAAGAAGCTTTAACCCCATTGACATATATTTGGCTATAAAGCTAATGTTAAGAAGTCACACCCAAGATGAATGACTTCTCCTCTAAAACGAATTGAATAGGCGTAGGCGGTCAGAAGACCGGGTAGCGTAAAGTTTACATAACGAACACTGTATGGAGCTTCTTACTAAAAACCTCTATTTAGTAGGTATGTCCAGAATATAACCATGTAAGCTATGCATTTAAGCCCTGGCATGTTCTAAAACAGAAAAGGACCTCTACCGAGTTTTTATTTTAGTCTCAGTAGGTTGTCCATGAGTAGGGTTGCCAACTTTTTTTGACAAAAAAAAACGTATAAAATGGTTTGGATAGGCAAAAAAAAAGTATTTGGAAGAAAAAAAAAAAGTATTTTTCAAATTTTATGTTTTTATTGCTTTGAAAACGTATTTTTGTGTGCCTTTAGCACATGCTAACAATTTTTGTTATGTTTAAATCTTTCAAACTTGTTTAACAATCAATATTTAAATTTATATAAATAAAAATTCGTTTCTAATTAAATTTATTGACGCTATATTTCTCTCTTCTCGCTATATTTTCTCTCTTCTCTACTTTAGATTCATTACTAAAAAAACCCTTTCAGTGAAAGCTTAAGTAGTGGGAACAGAGAGTAAGAATTTTTTTTTATATTTGGTAAGCTATCAGGTGCATTTTAAGTATATATTGCCATTTTTCAACTGTACTTTTCACTGAAAATTCTTTATCATCATTAGTGTTTTTTCTTTGTCTTATACATTCGGAATATATATCCTGCATCTTAAATTTAATCCGTCTTGTAATTTAGTTTTTATAATTATTATTTCAAAATGTTCAAATTTAACGAAGTATTGAAAGCCAGTTATCTTCGCTAAGGTCAAACCATTTTTCCAATCATTGATTCCTTAACTACATATAAACAAAGCCAACGGTCAATTTTTCTACAATATCGTTGATAGTGAGTAGTGACATCTGTGACAAATGTCAGATTGTCACCTGTCCTGTCACATTCAAAACACCACATCTGACATCTAACATTTCGTTCAGTAATTTTAAATCCTTTCCATCATCCGTTTTACCTTATGTGTACCGTTAAATAGTTAAGTACCCATAATGAGTATTTTGTTTCACGCATCACAGTAAAGACTGAAAATAAAGTATTTTCATATACTTTATTTGTATGCAAAAGTATAAAGTATATTTACCAAAAATAAAGTAGAATACTTTATTATAAAGTATTGTTGGCAGCCCTATCTATGAGTAAAGCCTGAAGGGAAATTTTCTATACGGTGTAATTTTCAAGGTCTTGACATGTTAGGTTATTAAGACGTCAGTGTCTCTTAAAACGAAGCGAACATGAAAAAAATTAAAAACAAACGCGGTGTAATTAGAAATAAGATATTGTTTGTTGTAACTGTTACAGTTATTTTTAAGAAAGTGTTTTATCATAAAAACATGCAGTATCCTTGATGTTCTAATCACTAAATGACTATTGTAATAGACGAGTGAACCTGAAGCCTTTTCGACTAAAGCAAAATTTTGATTATGATTGATGTTTCGACTATCGCAGAGAATTACAACGCGCATAAACGTCAATCTCCTCCGCAAGCGCAAGTAGGGGGTTGTATAATTAATTGGGGTTAGGGAAGTGGTTACTGTAAGAGGGGTATCACAAGAGGCGTATAACATGTAAGAAAGCTTTTTTGTGATACGACTACGTCGGCAAAACAAACGTACGGTCCTGATGGTACGCAGTTACCGTAGCCAATAAGACACCTGCAACATCAGAAGCATTGTAAGCGCGTTGGCAATGCTATTCCCGATACTCTCCAGGAGTTCACCCTAAGTACGTGTACTTTAAAACCGCCGAGTAAGTTCGTTGGCGATCCGACAAGTTTGAAACTTTGCTCATAACCCACCTCCGCTCGTACGTGTAGCAACTGGCAGCACTGCGAGCCACGAGCTGCCATTTTTAAACAACTTCCAAAAAAAGGAGGACGTTCTCAATTCGATTCTGTATGCATGTTACCTCAGAACTTTTGACTGGGTGGACCGATTTTCATGAATTTTGTTTTAATCAAAAGTTGGTGTGTGTCGTGTGGTCCCATTTAAATTTGATTGCGATCTAACAAGTACTTTTTGGGTTATATCTAATAATGCTTATTTACTTGACTGTTTTTTCGTCTACCTACGATGTGTTACTTGTCGACGATTATGTTACGCCAGTCCGTGGGCGCGCAACGCTTGTAGTGTAGGTATTTGTAATTTTTGTTACTTTTGATTGAGAAATTACTCAAAATGAATTATTTCAGAACTTCGTCTTTTTTTGGTTTTTAAAATGTAATTCAATACAAAATAAGTAAGCTTCACCTGCGTCACCGACGTCGAGCCGAGAAGTTGCGATATTTAAAACCGCGTACTTTTTTGCACGTCTATCACCTCCTTAAGACAAAGACAGACAAAAAAAAATAGTTACACAAGTGTTATAGGAATAGTTTACTAAAATACCTTTAATGCTTTAAATTATGCCTGACCCAATTTTCTTATAAATTACTTGACCTGAACGAGAACCGAACTCTGGACTGTCGCACCAGAAGCAGAACGTTTGTTCACAACAACCAATTCTATGTAGGCATTAGTATAGTAAAATTTTAGCTAAGCTGTTAAGTTAAGCTTTGTATTGAACCCAAATAATTTGTTGTTCGTCTACATGTATCACAATTGTAAAAACTAGTCTGAACTAGAATATATTTTATATTTTCAATATTAGTATAGATTATAATTGAATAATTTTAACTTATTTTAAATATTTTTTAAAATAAAAAAGTTAATCAACGCGTGTCATAAAAATATATATTTTTTTTATCTTCTTATTACTTTAATTTTTCTTTTTAACTGACTTCCAAAAAAGGAGGAGGTTCTCAATTCGACTGTTTTTTTTTATGTATGTTACATCAGAACTTTTGACCGTGTGGACCGATTTCGACAATTTTTTTTTTAATCATAAGGTGGTGTGTGTCAATTGGTCCCATTTAAATTTATTTGAGATCTAACAACTACTTTTCGAGTTATATCTAATAATGCGTTTTTACTTGACGCTTTTTTCGTCGACCTACGTTGTAATATACCACATAAGTTTCTACTGGATGTACCGATTTTGATAATTAATTTTTTGTTGGAAAGAAGATATCTCTAGTTTAGTACCATGATAAGGAAACCAGGATCTGATGATGGGATCCCAGAGAAATCGAGTGAAACTCTTGAAAATCCGCAATAACTTTTTACTGGGTGTACCGATTTTAATACTTTTTAATTTAATCGAAAGCTGATGTTTGTCATATGGTCATATATAAATTTTATTGAGATCTGATAACTACTTTTTGAGTTATCTTTGATAACGCGTAGTTACTTGACTATTTTTTCGTCGATCTACGTTGTATATTACTCGTCGATGTAATTGAAGTCGGTTTTTTTTCGTTTGCGAGCAAACACAATTACGTAACATAATTCTTTATATGCTGATGTCCAATAAGACAATAAAATCAGCAAACTGCTTATACATAATAATTTATATTATGTACTTAGGGGTCGTCCATTAATCACGTGCTCAACGGGACGGAGAAATCTCATAAATGTGATATCACAAGGGGGGGGGGGGGGGATAAATGCACGTGATATTGAGTTATCACGTGTATTTATTTTTCATTGAACACGCGACTTCTAAACCGAAAAAAAATATATAACCAAAAAAAACCCTGCACCTTGATGCCTGTAGATATTTGCATCATGATGCATAATTTTCCAAAATTTAATCAGCATTATACTGCATTACACCTCTACATAAAGACAATATGTTAAAAATTTATTCGTAGTCTAAAACCACACCAAATATTATTAAAGGGAGGTAGGGGCTTAAAAAGTTGCTAAAAACAGAACGTGATTACTGTTTTCTTCACTATTTATGTATGTTAGTTGCCAAAAAGTACGGCTAAGCAATTTATTTTTACTGTATTTTGAAGTAATTACGTAGGTATATAACAGTCGCGAAAAAGTGGGTACCATATAGGAATACGTATACCACATTCTTGAATATTAGGGTAAAAAAAAGTTGTTGTGAGTTTTAACAGTTAAGCCCAATTTATCATGCCCACGGGCAAGGTTTTAAGTGTAAAAACTACCTGAAGTTAAATTGTACAAAAGTAACAACCCAGGTATAAACTGAGAGAGATCAAGAAAAAAAAATTAAATCTTTCTGAGAACGGATCCTCTGAACAGCTTATAAATCTTTTATGTCGGCTAATATTTAACTCAAAAAAAGACTTTAACATAAGATATGTACCTACCTACACTATGATTATTATTCCAAACACCTTTTTACACAAATAATAATAATAATAATAATAGTAATAACAACTGGCCGGCTTTTGTAACTCGATAAATACTTTTGAGACTAGAATTATTTTGTAGTTTTTCATTGTGAACAAGAACATTTAATAATAAAAGAAACATCTATTTTTCATTTCACGTACAGATATACAAATGTAAAAAGCAAAATGTTGTAATTACCTATAACTTATTTATGTAAGTGATTTTACTATTAACTTATTGTTAGCTTAAAAATGTAGGATTAAAGCTTGGTAGTGTATTGAAGCGAGAAACTCTTAGAGAGTGTACTTATAGTTGTACTTATGTTTTATTCATACTTCTTACAATCATTATAAACTTGTCGTTTTATAATAAAAAACGGAGAACTAACCGTTCTTTTTTTTTTAATATAGTAGTTATCGATTTTTAATAAATCTGTTTAAAAAAATTCTATTATCTGTGCCGTCGTCGGTAAGGCAGCTGCACAAGTAGCGCCAGCTCTGTTTTACCGACGAACATTGACGATCTGTCATGGCGAATTGTGGTGTACGTTCCGTGCACAGTAAAACATAAATAATGATTCTTAGAAAATATAATTTACAAATGTGCGATAAAAAAACTCATGCATATTCTAAAATATCATGATTAAAGTGTGAGACGTATAATTTAGGTTTAAGTGAGCATTAAAATGGACAAGAAAAATGCCATTCGGAGAGGCAAGAGGCCATCCAAAGTTCTCGAAGAAAATTATTGGGATTGCAGCGTTTGTACATACAGAAATAACGCTGAAGCTTTTAAATGCTCAATGTGCGACGTTAGAAAAGGTAATTATTAGTTTATTTTACACACATTTCACCAAAATCACTCATAACAAATTTAAATGGGGTACTTTTAAAATACGTGGATTATTATTTATGTAGTGGGTGAATTGGTTATTTGTAAAGTTTTTTTATTGCGGTAGGTACTACGTAGAAAGAAATCTGCAATCTGCATTATGCTAAGTTAAGTATAAATTATGCATAACCTTAAAAAGGTACGAAGACGAGTATTGATTGGACGAAAGTTAACTTTCGTAAGACTGTAAGACATATAGCAGCATTTCAGTCAATGTTGTAGCATATCGACTTACGTTTAGTTTGTATTATATTTTATTTGTTAAAATTGTTTCTTTTCAACATGATAATGTGTTCAATATGACAATATATATTACATGAAGTAATATGTAATTTTTTTTCATTGTCTTTTAGCTGACAAAAATAGATATAAGTATTTTAGTTTTAATATTCACTGGTTACTTGTAAGCTACGAATGTAAACAAATTCCCTAATAAAATTAGTGCTAAAACATTCCGCTCTTTGGCGCTACTGTCCTATAACCCTATCATGTCAAATTATCATTACTATAATCCGTCTCAGTGTGAAGTGACTACTCTTCAAATTGTCGGTATAAAAATCGTTGACCTTTTATCGAGATTGGCGTAAACTTGTAATTTTATCATACCTGTACAGTATAACGAGTTTACTTTATAATTATTATTGATGAAATAAGTTGTCTTTGTTTTAACCCATTTGTTATCGATTTTACACATAAGAAAACACACAAAGTAGACAAAGGTAGACATGTTTTTATTTAAATTTTAAAAATGGTATAACATGTAGGTATGTAAAAACAGTACGGGTTACTTAAAAGAAAGGACTTGATTAGTTATATTATAATGGTATCTATATATTTTAAAATGTATTTCATTATTCACTTGTGAATTTCATTAGATAGGTATATTCATCATCATCATCTAATAATGTAGTACTACTAAATTACTTTGTTTCATTCGTACCAAAATAGAAAAATGTGTATGTTCTTATTTTCTTGATTATTATTTGCTATAAAAATGTTGTAATCTTGTCTGTTTATCTTGGTAAACTATAGCGACTCTAAAATTGTAATCGAAGTGAGATAAGGGACGGGTTACTGTCAAAACGCTACCCGTGTTACAGATAGGGAAAATCCAATACTTAAAGAGATTATCGATCGCAACACGTATTTAGTTATGGCACATGTTGGAATTGACGACGTGTTGTCGTAGCGGTCATAGTACTAGCTGTTGAGCTGGTGGTCGCGGGTTCGAGTCACACAATTACCAAACATTTGTATAGCCAATACAGATAGATGTTTGTCATAGTCTGGGCGTTTGCGCTTGTGTATTGTGTTTCCGTGCCTCGAATAAAAGGGCTTTAAATCCTAGGGGACCGTTGAATGAGATGCGTTTATATAAAGGATTTTGAAAAATATATTTGTTAATTTGCCTCGTAAGAGTATGTAAATGTTAAATATACTCAAAAAAAGTTTACTCTAGTGAGGAGACGGATTAAAACTTAAAAGGACCGACACTAATTTTAGCCGATTATCCGACTTGTCGGTCGCGACAACCGAAAGCCGACTGTCGCTAGTGCCGACCTTTTTTCCTAGAACTTGTAACATTACTTGAATTCAAAGGAATAGTTCTGTTCTTGAAGCTATATTTTTATTTATATTTATATACCAGCCGTGGCCACGACTTCGTCCGCGTAGAATAGAAAAAAAAATGTTCAGTTCGCAGTTACATAATAAATAAATTTCCAAAATAAAAGTAGCCTAAGTTACTCCTCATTACATCAGCTATCTGCTAATGGAAGTCCTGTCAAAATCGGCCCAGGCGCTCAAGAGATTAGCCGGAACAAGCAGACAGACAGACAGACAAAAATTATAAAAAATGTTATTTTGGTATATTTACAGTGTATACATCCAAATGCATTTAGTAAAAAGCGGTTATTTTTATATTACAAACAGACACTCCAATTTTATTTATTTGTATAGATATAAATGCGTCTTCGTGAAGTAACTAAGATCTCAAATTTAAAGTAAAAAGCATTTGGATACATGATTATGTAGGTTCTTTCTTCAAAGTTGTTGATATTTGCGTTTTTATATTATTGGTTTGTTGCCAGGAAATAGAAAATATATTGAATTGCGACTGAAAGCATTCTTACGATAGACGAAAAAAGTGTTCAATAATTGTTTTGATAACAAAAAAAAAACCGACTCCACGAGTAATATATTAAAACGTAATAATCGTAATAAGCAATTTTATTATATATACGTTATAAACTATCAATTTTATTATATATTATATAGGCGAAACGATATTGAGGCACGCATTACAAATTTTTATTGATGCGCGCCTGTAACACTTCATACATGTGTAATATTGTTTAGGTTTAATAAACCGATTGTAAAAAATACAGGTGCTATGTTGTTATGTGGTAAAAAAAATGTTTAAAATATTTATGACATATTTATAAGCCGTTTAATTAAATTATTAGGATATTTAAATAATAAGAAAGAACGTAAATGGAAAAAAGGTATGTATTGGCCTTTCAATAACATTTCAGACAACAATAAACATTATAATAAAATTCCTACCAAGTCAAAACAATACCATTATAAACATTGCAAACAATATGCACAAAATTGCTTAATTTCTATTGAAATAAACACATACCAAGTAAAGTTGCAAAAATACGTAAAACAAAAGCAACATTATATATGGATATAATATAAATTATAATCCACCAAAGAAAAAACAATAAAAAAAAAGTGTTTGTCTTTGGTGTAGGGTTTTCTGAGGATGCCTGTTAGTTTCTAGCACTAAAGACAAGAACATTACGAACGTTAAGAAAATTATATGTATGAAAAGCCGGGGCGAATCGCTAGCAATGGTAAATAATAATTGTTACGTAAGATGACTTACGAGTAAGGTAAACGTTTCTCCGTAATTTTACGACAGCGGAAGTACGCTATTATTTCCGACACGATTGTGACGCATTTAGCACGTAACAGAAAAAAAAGTTTTTTGTAAAAACGGTTGTTATAGGGCTTAATGTTTAGTGTTTGATAATTTAAGGTTCATTAGTTATATTATACATACATTATATATACAAACATTAGTTATATGCTCAGAATATAATTGTGTTTGCTTGCTAACGAAAAAAAAAAACCGACTGCAATTACATAGACAAGAAATACAACGTAAGTTGACGAAAAAAAAATAAATAACAAACGCACTAGTCGTCACTATGATTTTCGAGGGTTCCCAACAATTTCTCTAGGATCCCATCATCAGATCCTGGTCTCCTTATCAAAGTACCACCCCTGGGATATCTCCTTTGCAACAAAAAAATAATTATCAAAATCGGTTCATAAACGACGCAGTTATCCCTGAACATACATTTAAAAAAGGTCGAATTGAGTAACCTTTTTGAAATCGGCTAAAAAGAAATAAATATTTAAAAAAATCAAAATTTATTTATTCAAGTTGGCTGGAAAATCATTTTTGAATCCTCATTGCACAAAATAAAATTATATTAGTTTTTAATGACCTATTTACAGCTAAAGTTAAGCTAACCACCAAGTCGAAATTTAGATTTAACAGGTCTCTAACTAGTTAATTAAATTCCGCAGTTACTGTTTAAAAGTTTTAGGATATGATTGATTCAATTTGAACATCATGCTACAACTCAATAGTTGAATAGAAGCCGTATATATTATATTGATATGCTTGATCGATGGGTTGATTCACCTGTCTATCCCACTGCTGGGGATAGGCCTCTTTCTCTATGTAGGAGAGGGGTTGGAGCTTAATCCCCCACGCTGCTCCACTGCAGGTTAGCGGATATATTCCCTACTACGAATAACAAATTAATATACGTTCGGATGTAACTGCAAGGAATATCTAGTCATATAAGATAGATTGAAATATCATAGTTCAAAAAGTCCTTAACTTATTTACCATTTTTAATCTATATTTAAAATACGGTCAAGCGTGAGCGTGACTTGCGCACGTTTTAACTCCGCGAATCGATTTTCAGTCTAACAATTAGGTAACGCAAAGTTAAACGAAATTATAGCTGTTAAGGTTCCTAATAACTATAATCAAAGATTGATTATATAATTATATATAATTACCACTTATATTGAATATTCGTTGAGTCGATAGATCGAAGAAGCACTGGTTCGAATATTCAAATATTGGATTTTCGTATGTTTGTTTGAAATCTGTCTTATACCTAGTTGTGAAGGATAACGTCAAGAGATACGCTTGAGAAATAAATTCTATAATATACCTGCCTATCCAATATAAGCCAGTGTAGCGGATTACGGTCTAATCCGTCTACTACTTATTATAATAAAAATGTAACGGGTCGCTGTCTGTACATTTATTTATTTACAGACACAGCAACATCATTACATACATTACATTATAATAAGCTATACTCTATAATATTAAGATATTATGGATGCCAATTACAAGTATGTTCATTACTCTTAATTAATACATTTAAGATATACGAGAAAAAACATTATTGCGACTTTTATCAAACCAAACACCAAAAACCTAAAACAATGATGTCAGAATTTTCGTCTGTTTGTCTGTGTGTTTGTGCACGCTAATCTCAGAAACGGTTTATCCGATTTAGATGTGGTTTTCACTAATATATTGTGGTAAGCTTTTCTTAACATTACTATTTGTTCATGCCAATCGGTTAACAAACAAAAAAGTTATGGCAATTTAAAGAAGCACGTTGAACACGTAAAGTCACTATACCACGAGGACGAAGTTGCGAGCACAGCTAGTTAATAAATATAGTTATAATAAATAAATACTCTTTATTGTAAACCACAAAGAAATATTACAACAAAAGTTATATATGAAAAGAAAGATGTACAAAGGCGGTCTTATCGCTAAGAGCGATTTCTTCCAGACAACCTTTGGCCATAGGACATATAAGAAAAAGAGAAGCGGGAGGGAAGTGTACAAACAGTTGATAAAGAATTGGCATAAAGTTAACAAGCCGTATGATATTAACAGAAGTAAATATACATATACACAAACATATACACACAGTAAATATATACATATATGCAAATTAATATATACATATATACTACACTAGCTGACCCGGCGAACTTCGTATCGCCTAACACAAACTTTATCGCATGGTATTAAAGTTCAAATTGACTTTTAAGTATTATCACAAATCTTTTGTATGGGAGTATAGAAAAGTGTTGTTTTTAGACTTTTTCAGGAAATTTAAAATTTTTTTTTTTTTAGAATTTTTCTCTCCGTAAGAACCATTCTCGTAGTTCAAGGAACATTTTAAAAAAAGAATTAGCGAAATCGGTCCAACCGTTCTCGAGTTTTGCGCTTAGCAACACATTTTGCGATTCATTTTTATATATAAGATAAACAAAATACTACATAATATATATATTTATGGAGCTGATAATGATATTTATGAGTTATTTAGTGACAAAAAATGCGCCTTTAGATATTTTTTAAAACAAGCAAGAGATTGAGCTTTTCTTATAGTGAGAGGAAGAGAGTTCCAAAGTTGTACAGCTTTAACAGAAAAGGAATTTGAATAAAAGGAAGTAGTATGGGAAGGAGTATTGAGTGTTAAGGTGGAAGATGACCTGAGGGAACGCTCATGAGTGTCACAGAGAAACTCAAAGCGATTTTTTAGATAAAGCGGTGTATCTGGATGGAAAAGTATACAATATAGTAAAGAAAGGATGTGCGTATTCCTGCGAAAGCGGATAGGGAGCCACTTGAGTTGATTACGAAAATCGGAGACATGGTCATATTTGCGAAGACCAAATATGAACCGTATGCAGAGATTCTGGAGGCGCTCTAGCTTATTTAACTGCTCCTCTTTAAGATCTAGGTAACAAATATCAGCATAGTCAAGAATTGGTAGTAGGAGTGACTGTGCTAACGCAATTTTGGTAGGCATAGGAAGAAAATTATTGAAGCTAGCTATAAATAGTATTAGGCTTATTCAAATTGACCAGTTGAAGTTTGCAATGCTTCTGGTGTTGCAGGCGTCTATAAGTTACGGTATCCGCTTACCATAGGTGAGCCGTAGACTTGATTGACGACCACCAACGCTTGTTGGACGACCGAGTCTTATAAAAAAATGTTTAAATAGTGTGGCAAAGCTAAGTATTATATTCTTAACACGAATAGACTGTAGTCACAACTCGCTCTATAGAATGCAACTATCATATGAAATTATATCCCTAATAATACAGGTATTATTAGGGATACATTACTCTTGCATACAATCAGAAACACTTAGTTATTCTTTCAGTATAGATTAAAATTAAATCATTATTGAATCACTCGAGGTTTTAGTTTGTAGTGTGTTTGTTGTTGACTCTGGTATAATGGTGCGTGTGCCGTGTCGGCGGAGCATTAAGTACCGACGGTCGGCATCAACGTGGTGGATTAAACTCCTATCCTTCTCCTACATGGGGAAAACCTGCACCCAGTAGCCTGTGCCCAGCTGTGGAATATAACAAGCCGAATCGAAGTTTGTAAACCCATTTGTGATATTAAAAACATTCTATATGTACATTGGAATGCAAATACCTAAGTACATTTTTGAATTTGAAAAAGAATATCTTTCAATTTTTTTGTGATCGGTACCTATTGTTGCGTTCTTAGTATTATAACAGTGTTATTGTAGCGACCAATTGTAAGTGCGTCATTCGGATTATCGGATTAACATAACGAAAATCGCAAGTATTTAAGGTGGTTGTACATGAGTTTTTACTGTGGTTTTCCATTATTGGTATTTATTTTCTGCTTATAAGTTAACCCAGCTGCTAGTTAAGTTAGTACCCAGCGAACGCACACGCCAAATTTTCTGGTAATTTTTTTCTTCTTCTATATATTAACCTTGATCTTACAATAACAAAAACAAAAAAGTTGTATCCAATTTAGTGCAGTCGTCCGGAACTAATGCTCGTACATTCGGTATTAAGTTTATAAGAGATATGATCCTCGCAGTTATTAATAAAACAGCCTATAAACTCATATGTAATTAGCTCTATAAAGTAAACAAAGTGATCACTATTACGATAAGCTCGTTTTTACGAGCGCTTACATTTTATTACCCATATTATAAATAATAATTCTGAAATAGTATATCTAAATTCAGAATGAAAACCGACCACTGTGAATTGGTCTCTCGGGCCTTTACTATATCTTCAGAAAATGATTCATGTAGGATGAATGATATAGGAACTGGGTTTCAATGGAGTTCAGAAAGTTAGTTCTTAATGGAAAACAATTGAAAAATACTGTTAAAATTTAAAAGTTAATAACACGAGTCTTAGTAAATCGATCGTATATTGCATATTTACTAAATATAATATAATGATTCATATATACTTCTCTGCAAAGTCTACATTCGGAAAGGTGGTAGCTTCATATTAACACAACATTTTATAGTACAATAACAATGTGCCTTTCAAAGCCAAATAAAATTATCATTTATTTTCCTGATTGCCATATTGCCTTTGTTCTTTGTTAATCATTTATTTATTTGCCTGATTTTGATTTTAAAACAACTGTAAATCTGTCACGCTGGACTATCATCGTTTTCGTCCGTCCGTCCATCGTTTCCAGATTAATTTTTTTAACCTTAAAGTAACTAGTAGCTGTTTCCTACAATAGGTATCCACTAAATTCCTGTGGTATGTGGTACACCCACGCTGTTTCTGTTTAACTAACTGGGTTCTTAATTATCACTGCCTCTTGACAATTATATGTATTACTAAAGTTTTGTTAATTCTAAAAATTAACATTCAAGAGAGAGAGAGAGAGGGAGAGAGGAAGAGAGAGAGAGAGAGGGAGAGAGGAAGAGAGAGAGAGAGGGAGAGAGGAAGAGAGAGAGAGAGAGGGAGAGAGGAAGAGAGAGAGAGAGGAAGAGAGAGAGAGGGAGAGAGGAAGAGAGAGAGAGAGGGAGGGAGAGGGAGAGAGAGAGGGAGAGAGTGAGAGAGGGAGAGAGAGAGGGAGAGGGGGGGGGGAGAGCTCTAGAAGTACGAAAATAAGATAAAATTAGCTCTTTAAAAAGATTGGTAAACATCATGATCTTGAACTATTATTTTTGCTTTCTCGTCTTAAGCGGTTTCGCATCGTTTAAGTTTCCGAGCTTGTCAAGTTATTGTTACCATTTACGGTTACTCTAGAAACCATACAAATAATCATAAACCATTCGTAGCTTGATGCCTCATTACATTTTTAAAAAGTTACTTGAGAGTAAAAAAGACTAAATTGGACTTCTAATCCGGTTTTATCATACAAATATAGATAAATATAGTTATATACATACATAGCTTTCTAGATGATATTTTCATATTTATTATTTTTATACATTACATAGGAGGGAACTATTCTTGGTTTTAACCTTTATGTCTGCGGAAAAGCATAAAAGAACCCGATTTTCCTTCACGCCTACTTTTTCTAAAGATGTTCCTGAAGGACTTCTAAAACTATTAATATCTTAATTAAATCACTAAAATTAAACTCTTGTTCGTCTTAAAGAAAAAAAAATGTTTTTTTTTTTAAATTTTAACTTGATAAGCAGTGTATCCGTTGTAGTTGGTTTATATTTTGTTGACTGTACTTTATTATTTAGTCTGAAAACCATGAAGTTCAGATCGACAGATAGTTCAAATTTGATTTGATTCACTATTGATATACAGTTTCTTAAAAAAAAATTCGAAATTTATTTCATGTACACAATTTGCCTGTTTATAGTTTACCATAAGTATAAACATCGTTTAAAATTAATTTATAGGTTGGCCCTAAACGATTCAGCCCGTTTGATGCCGTTGGCTGTGAAATGTTTAATCTCTCACAAAATTAATTTAACAGTTCATTTAATCTAAAAATAAATAAATAAATAAACGCACATCACATTAAATTAGGAAAAATCTTTCAAAATAATGTCTAACTGTATAGAAATATTTCAAATTCAATTCAAAATAAAAAACGAATATTCTACATCGTTTACTGAAATAACCAATTTCATAAAAGTTAGCAAACCGTTTCTAAAACAAAATTCCATACAAATAAACTATATTCGATACTAAAAACCTTTTACAACAGTTGTCAATAGTCTAATGTAGTTGGTTAAGAGAAGGAAGTCTGCTAATGGTGAAATTGTGTCGTGTTGGAATATAGAAGCGGGGAAATTCAATCGAGAGGCGCGGAGAGGTACAGGAGGCCCGAGGCGTGCGGGAAAGTTGTTGTTTCGTGAAAATGGAGATAGTGAGCGTATTGTGTGTGTTTTAACGTTTTGTAAAAGTTTTCACATTGAATATTGGTAACATTTTAACGTGTTAAGAAATGTGGGTAGTTTGAGAAGTTATTGAACGTTGAATTTTAAAAATAGGATTTGGTGCTTGTTTTGACAAATTAACCATGTAAAAACTCGAAACAACATATAGTCATTAAAACCTCGTGTAGAAGTGTTACTTATTATTACTTCTCTTAGTTTTTTCGTATAACATGTTGTCCGTTTATATTGGATACCACGATGTTTCTGGTGCAGTTGTGCAAAATTTTTTTCTAACGATCGCGATTCTGATACAACCTAGTTGCTTTGGAAAGCACATAAATCAATCATTCGCAAATGTTATAATAGACACATATCCATCGTACGCCACAATAGACAAAGATTTTCGTTATCACACACTGAAGCAGTGTGACAGACGGGCTCCGAACCTTTTGCTATGTAGATAGAAGGCCTTCGCCCAGCAGCTGTTTCAGCTCAATTCAATATTGTCTAAAATAGTAAGCTAAATATGTAATCATCCGTGCTACGAGGATCTGGTAGTGTAAATGTGATTTTTATCCAGGAACATCAACTCGCAAACCTCGCATCAACCCCGCGCTTGTCGCTGCCCAAGCGGCCGGCACTGCTCCCACTAGTTCTCAGAAACGACCGAGGTCAGCCAACTCGTTCAAAAAGAAACAACGTCCGCCTCGACTCGACAACGTCGATAGGAGCTCGGCGCAGACTAGAGAGGTATGAAATGAGAATTTTTAAGTTCGTTTTTATTATTTACTGAGGTAGGACACAGCAGGAAATATCCTGCTCGAAATCTGGAGCATCCCGACTGGAGAAATACCTCGACCTTACAAGAAGATCACAGCTAAATAATACTGCTTTCAAGCAGTGTTGTGTTCCTGTTGGTGACCAGAGCTCCTGGTGATGTCGGTAACGAGTTTGCGATACTTCTGGTATTGTTGGCGTCTATTAACAAGCTACGGTAATTGCTTGCCATCGGGTGAACCGTATGCTTGTTTGCCGACCTAGTTGTATACAAAAAAATGTCTACTTATTTGAAGTTTGCAAATAGAAGCATTGGTTTGGACCGTTTTGGTATTATTGCTGTAGTTTTGCTTAATGGTTACAGACACATGCTTTCTAAGAGTATACATGCGGTCGTCATAGCGGGCTATCCATAAATTACGTCACCTAAATTTCTAGATGTTTGACCCCTCTCACGTCATTTATGAGACCCATCCCCTCAGTGATACGTCACATATTTTGCAATTATACTTTGCAGTATTTTAAGTTCGTTGTTCAAATATCATGTTTTAATACTAACAATTAAATATTTTATGTTTTCAAATGTAATGTCATAAAATTATAGACCTGTCCCATCTGACCTCATCTATCCCCCACAGACCCCTTGTCACACTTTGCCCCCCCCCCCTGCTTTACGTGTGCCGTAATTTATGGACGGTTCCTTGGTTCTCGCTTGAAACATGAATTTACCACTAAATTTGTATTACTGTTTAGGATTGGTATTTATCTTGATAAAATATTACTTTATTTGTCCAGCATTATTAGATAAGGAATATTTTATATATTAGTACATCTTCTATCAAATTTTTGACTAGCCCGTTTGAGCAGTTTGCAGTGCCCAGTTGCTTTCTGCTCCGGGGGTTGTGGGTTCGATTCCCACCCCGAGTCTGGGTGCAATATATATATATTTATTTATATATGTAGTACTTTATTGTATGTTTATCGAAAAAAAAAAATGTAGCTATAGCAGTCGGCTGTCGCCTATAACACAAGCAGCATTAAGTTGCTTTCTTTAGGAACAGACGACCGTGTGTGTATTGTAGATATTTATATATTTAAAAAAATATCAAAAATAAAGTTATAACTAATACGAATGTCTTAATAACAATAAAAAGTCAATATGTGTCTAACAAGCGCCTGCCGTTAAAAAAAAATACCATAATTTTCCGTACAAAACAGTAAAGGCGATTATATAACGTTATGTATACTAAAAATTTATGCACAAAAAGGAAAGTAAGCGAACGTTACCAACAGTTAGTTACACGGTCACGGAAGGTTTACTAGATGCAGCGATAAAATATTTCAGATCGATGATAAAAACACATATTTTAATATAAATGAAGATGTAAGCAACGATACGGAGTAACAATATTTGAATATTAACAAAGCCAACAGTCAGCTACATGCAGGTGAAAAATCAACTGCATGTAACATCATTCTTCGGAAAGCGTAGTTTGTACAAGACTCTGGTTATGAGCAATATTAATTTCACAATGATTTGCATAAAACTCGACTTGTGTATGAATATGTAAGAGGTAGTACGAATTTTTGCTTTTTTATTATTAGTGAAACGTATGAAAAATTCTTAGTAATGTTTAAAAGTAAAGAATGTACAGGTGAACTTTCGCGAGTAAAGAATTACTAAGAGAATAAAAAGAACCCACCTGTAAGGTACAAATACCTAAAAAAATGTATATAGGACAAAATTTGGTCCCAATACTCCTGGACTTTTGTCGACTTCAATGAAAGTTAACACATAGTTTAGAGCACGTCTTCCCATTTAAAGTCATAAAGTGGTTATAGCCCAAGATATCTAATCTTAACCTACTCTATAAAGAAGCAAATTAAACGTTTCCTGTAACGAAATTAAGGACAAAAGAGTTGGACGTCTGACTTGCCAAAATAGATAGAAATTACTTTGACCTACATTGGAGCAATTTTAATATAAATAAAATTATAATAAAATTTTCAAACGCGGGCAAGGTCAGATAGAAGATTAATTTGCTACCGTTGGTAACAATGAAATAATCATAGCATTATATAATTAGGTAATTCGTTACATAATTAGCTCAATTTAAAGATCCTATTACTTGTATATTTTTCACTATCGCTTTTGTATGACTTGTAATAATTTTCATTTATTTTGATATTATTGAGTTATAAAGGGGTTATTATGAATAATTTGTGAAATAAATTTATAAAAAATGTATTGAAAAAGTTTGCATCTGAGTGTCTTTAACTTTTATGATTTTTTAAATATTATTTTTTAACGATAATATGTTCAGTATTGAAATGGAAGTAATAAAAATAATCAAGAAGCTCTATAAGTAAAATAAAGAAGAGATAGGAAGAAGGAAATTAAGGATAACAGGAAAAGAAATGTAGAGAGAATAAATAAATAAACAAAAGGAAGCCTTTCTAAATCATCGTATTCTTTATATTCTTTATTTATGTATTTTATTTATTTACGCTTTCGCACACCAATACAAGGTTTTAACAGTATTACAAATGATTTATAAAAATAGAATTTTTGTCAGTTGAAACAGGCAAATTTTGGTAAATTTTTCAACTGACCCCGTAGCATTTCTTTCGTTTTTACCGCTCGTCGTATATGTCGTGAACCAAGTATTTATGATCATTATAACACAATCGAAAGCCTTGCACGCGATACATTCCTAACAAATCTTCCGAATCGACTTCCATGTGTAAAACGTGTGAAAGAATCCAGGCTATGATATGATTAATTTCAATATTAAAACTTGCACACTGTGCTACAAATTCTTAAAGCATTTCTGTAGCAGATAAATGTTCCATCAGTCCAGAAGTCTACGGTTGACTTACGAATTAGGCTAGTAATTTAAGCTCCGGATACACTAGGAAACATTTTGTCCTGCAACATGAAGTGCAATATACGTGACGCTGCAACGTTGTAGTGTCCCGAAACATACTCAGCAACATTATACGTGACGCGGGGCATGTTACTTGCTCCTGCCTCGAGAGCGTGTCCCGCGTCATTGTCGCTTTCGAATTCATTAAATTAACTCTGCTTTCTCGGTGTAGTAAGAAGTTCCGCATCCACCACCGTCTCTTTCTCTTACGTTTCAACACACTCGGTATAATTACTATGTACGCAGCACTAATAGCCACAACTTCTTCGGGCGACTTTTCTATAAACACTGACTAGTGTGGCCTATAAAATGTTCCGCGACATTTCCTCGGCGACATTTCCTCGGCGACATTTCCTCGGTGACTTCTACGTAGTTGTTTAGGAACATGTTCCGCAACATGCTGCTCCATTTGCCCCCTAGTGTAGCCGAGGCTTTAGTCCTACTACGCGATAAAAAAAGGTGTCAGTAAATTAGTCTTATTCCTCATATATAATTTAGTTAGCAAGTAAGTTGTAGAAACAAGTCTCGTATCACCCATTTATGATCACTGATTTAACCGACAGTTAAAACTCAAGTAGTGTAAATGTTAGGTCTGTCGTATTCCAGTAACTAAATACTATTCGATTAATTTACTAAAGCGAACTAGCCTTAATTAATAAAAAGCTACTCCAAGTTTGACGCATTCCAGCCCATACCATCTACAAATCTACATAAATCCAGGTAAAATGTTTTTAAAATTCTATCTATGGTTCACCAGGTAACTGTTAGCGGCGTGACCGTCGTCATAACCGAGTACAAGCCGAAGAAGTCAGTTTCAAGCAGTTCCAGCGATGTCGAATCATCGAACGATGCTCGACCCTAACTGATTAATGACCTATTTATACCTTTTTATGAAATTAGTATTACTTTTCGTTATTTAATGGAATTAGTATTCGAAAATGTATTATCCGTTGAGAATATATTTCTATTAAGCGAGAAATTATAACGTAAAATTGTATTCGAAATTTCAAATTTTTTATAGTATTAACCGGAATATTTTAAATGGTGAAATAGGTCATACAAATCACTGTACTTCATCCTATTTCAAAACTATTATTTTAGTTGTGAATGTTGTATATTCTTAGTCTTAGTCGTAACAATTTCGGTTAGTAGTATTTATTTTTTATGTATGAATTTAAGTATGGAATGAAGACTTGCTGCCATGTAAGGAATCGCTTTGAAAATAATTTATTAATGCGTATTTATTGAAATTTCGTATTCTTCTGAACTATATAACTTCGAGGTGTCTATGGCTTCTTTTAATTTAAACATTAGAAGAAGTTAAACGTATACATTTGATCTTAGGTTTTAGGACTGTATAATTTTTCGGTCCTCTATTGTAAATACGAGACCAGCGGGGCACTGCCGACATGTTTCGAATGTAAATAGAAATGTTTAAAGGGATTTTATAGAATTAAATTAATATTTTTACCTGCCTAATGCGCTAGATAACCTTCTTAAAGAAAGTATTAAAATTGTAACTATGAAATTCCGATGAAATAAGTCAGTAAAAAGTTTTATTATGTAGTGCCTTTTATAGATAAAAATTTGATTTGATAAACGCACAAAAACTTCTAAGGACAATACATTTGAATATTAAGAAGGACCACGTGTGTTTAAAAAAAATATATATGATTTGCATCTGACGTTGGTAAACGGACTCCAAGAAAAATAGAAAAATAAATATTAATAGATTATCTTTTATTACGTGATTTATTGTTATTTACTGAATACATGGATTGAAGAAATACAGTGCAGTGTAATATATTTTTTATGTGAGAAAAGGAAAAGATAAGATTATAGACTCTTTGGTGGTTAATAAATGAACTTTGGTAAATAAATGTATCCCATAAAAACCTGGATGCATAAAGTCTACA
This sequence comes from Melitaea cinxia, assembly GCF_905220565.1. Classification (NCBI taxonomy): domain Eukaryota; kingdom Metazoa; phylum Arthropoda; class Insecta; order Lepidoptera; family Nymphalidae; genus Melitaea; species Melitaea cinxia. Next base: position 3,914,750 of record NC_059415.1, read on the forward strand.
GTCTCCAAAGCAGTTGAAAAAAGTGTCAGGTCAATTGTACCATTTGTGTTACCGTTACAACAATAAATAATCACAACAATATTGGTGTTATCATTAACATTAAATGTCATATTTTATGAGTGTGTTATTTGTGTTAGGATAAAGCAGTGTTGATAGCCAAAACTAGGTAATGTTGTGTTCGAGATGTTCAATAAGTATTTATTTTAGCTTTAAGTTTTTATAAGTATTAGTTTGACGATATCACAGTTTTTTTAATCATTACAATTGGGTTTAAGAAAAGGGATATATGAATACCCTAAAAATTAGGATTAACGGATTTTCATAAAATCCTTTTTCAAAATATTAGGTAATCGTTTTTTGACATTAAAATATCGCTATTTTGTCGTGTGGTTTTCGCGTTTTTTGATTTTTAAATCGCTAGATGTCATCAGTGAAATAAACGTTTTCATAATAATATATTTTGCGGATATGGTGCGGTATTTTTGTACGGTTTCATATTTATGCAATGTAGTTTTTATTTGTTAGTGATTATGATAAAACGATGCTAATTTAAATCTTGATAAAGACACACACTGGCATAAATTTGCACTAAGATTAATTTAAACAACCGTAAATGTTGAAGTGTTTAGAGTACTTGAGAGATTTGAAAAAATAGGTATTTGAATAAAATGTTCCTGTCTCGATGTATGCCGCCGCCGCGCCCCGAGCCAAGAAAGGGACCACTGCAGCTCAGACCTGACCCTAGAGGTAGATAATTATTGACCAAAACACCATTTTGTAGTAGACTATTTTCTTCCCAAAACATGCCAATTTTTTATTTCTATTTTTTTATATAACTAAAAAAACCTTCAGCTATGTCCCTATGTTCTCGGTTTTTTGTAAATATGTGTAAATTTTTTTTAATGAGTGTTTGAAAATGTATAAAAAATTAGGCGATATTTCTAGTTTTCGACGACATCTACTCCCTATGATAGTATATGAAAAAACCAAGACATAGGGGCATGGTCGTGGCAGTTATATTTTGTATGTTACAAATAATTTGATCTAGTGTCCATGGAGGAAACAGTCGACTACGTTTTTATGAAGAGAGACTGTATCCATTCGTCTTAGTAATCTTAGGTATTTTATTAAGCTATGCCATATTTATAACGACAATTAAGGTGATTTTTTTTACGAAACATTTTTTTAACAATTTTCACATTAATTTCTCTAAAAATGTTAGCCTCGCGTTTTAACATAGTCACTAACAAATATACAAAATAGTAGAATAGTTAAACGACACCAATTTTTATAAGAATAAATGAGCGTTTTCTAATTATAGCAATTAGTACTAATTTGTAGAAGACGTATTTATATTCGTAAATCCTAAAATTATATTGTGTGGTAATTAATACCTTGAAGTTAGATGGGAATAGCAAAAATGAGATTTTAGACGCTACAAGGGTCGATTAAGATATGGGTCCATTGGGGTATTGTTGTTACTTGGGACGATTTGGTATTAAACTCTATGTGGCTATTTGGTAAATATGATACAGGAGAAGATTCTTAAGGATCTAGGTCCAGTAGGGTATTATTGTAACCTTGGGGGATTTTTTTTCCTCATTTATAGAAGAGAAAGTCTCTTCTATAAATAATAGGTCGCTTAGCGAATATGTCAGCCCCATTGTTCTGCACAACAAAATCACAGTACTCTTAATCTAATTAATTTTGAAAACATATACTACATTTTGATCGCTAGTTTTGACGTAGGATTAGTAAAAATATAATTGCAAATTCCCATAAATCTAAAATTAATACCCATTTTTTTTCCAAATATCTGGGTTCAGCTCCGACCCGAGCACACTCCACAAGCGTTATACATCTTCTCGCGTGTTACATACTGAACAATTAGGAGACTTAACAAATTTCACCATGAACCCGAATGCCTTCAGTGGAGTGGACCCGGATCGAAGTCTTAAACTAGTAACCAACATTTGTCGACTTAAGTTTGCATTATAAAACCAGGGTATCTTAGGCGGTTCGTTTTGAATTGTCTTGTACCATATACCTTTTTCAACCGATCTTTTGTTAAAATCTCTCTCTCTCTCTCTCTTTCCAGTTGTCTAAGCACTTAATTTCTTTTAAAAAAAATCGGTAAAAAAGGTACATAGTTCACATACAATCCCAATTCAAGGCATCTACAATCCCAATTTTTGCACCCATATCTGCATCGTTATTACCAATCAAATTTACATGTGATGGGATCCACTGAAATTTAACATCCTTACCATACTTTTTTAAATGTTTCCAAAATGCAATAAGCTACAGGCAGCTTTCGTTTACCCGTGGTTCACCGAGCTATATGTTGTACTTGTAGGGCACTTTTAGAATCACTAACGGCCGAACCCAATATTCAATCTATCTCTGGTTATGTCCTACTAGAGACAGAAATATCTATCTATCATTCATTTTACTGACCCAATAAACTTGTCGACGATAGGCAATCTTATCCTTCAAAGCTGTCTATCGACGAGAGGGAGGATAGCTTACCAGAGATAACAGTTCGTATGAAAATGACAGTGTAAGCGTCCCAATAATAATAGAGTTCTATCTGTCAGTAACGTTGGTTATCTTTAGTAACAACAATATCCAATCTATAGTTTTCGGGGGATAACTAAGATTTATTAATTGAAAAAGTATTTTCTTTGTTTAAAATAAAATTAATTTCGAGTGAAAAATAATGGCAGACTCAAGTTCAAGTAGCAGTTCAAGTGATATTGCACTTTTGCAACAATTAATTGAATAAAAATAATAAGTTTCTTGTGAAATAATACTTACTGTACTCATCTTGTGAATAAAACAAACAATTTGGTGAATGATTGTACCTATAATTTGCAATGATTTGTATAATTTCATTTGAATTTTGATTTGTAAAAAAATTATACAAATTCAAACGAAATGACGATTCAATAAAGCGTAATGGCGTCGTAGCGTCTTTTCGTGTCGTGTTAAAACGTTCCGTTACTAGATTTACCATGGATTCCATATTAAAATATTATCATTTATTATAAATTAAAAAGTCTGTGTAAAAATTAATTTGTCCATATTTTTATAAAACAAGATTACTTTAATATGAATAAAATTTGTATGACAAATTTAAATACTACAAAACATCTGTGTAACATAACTGAGGCCGTCTGTGACGCTGTGTATACTGGAATGTAAGGAAGAGCTCGGGTATAACGGTCTATCTACAGCTAACTGGAGATAGTAGTCCCCTATGCGAATTATTGGGACAACTACAAAGGATAGATAGTTAGTTATTAGCAGTCGATGATAACTACCTATCTCTATCTTTAGATTGAATATTGGGTTCGGCCGTAAGTATAACAAATTTATTACCTTCAATGTTGCTATTTAGTTTAAATTTTGCAGTTATATTAGCTTGTGAATTTGGAGCAGTTTGGTAACATTCTAAATTCTTGGGGCCATTTGGTAAATTTTAAAAGTTTTTCCTTACAGGGAAAATATTAGTCATCGTTTCCAATTCCTTTATAATTGGGACAATTTAGAAAAATTCATAATCTTTGGCAGTGGAAAAAAGTAAAATCTTAGTTTTTTCATACCTATAATTGGGTTTTTTAAGCAAGTTATGTTTTACAGCGATTTGTTGCTGCAGCATATTTGCCGGCAATATTGCAAACAATACCAGCTAGACCATGTACTTTGCTTACAGTCTCGGCCACATTAGTTTGACAGGTTGACGGACGATCTCTGAGCGATTGATTCTAGTGCGGACATTGCAACATATGTCCCAGCCGTTTTGTATTTGCCGGCCAATAGTTCAGCCACAATTTGCAGTAAAACATATTTTAGAAGCCCCTTTACTGGTATAATATATAGTATAAGTATATTAACTTCAAGGTGTTATTGTATATAATGTCAACATAAACACAAAAATTTTATATAGTACACGCATAATGGTAAGTACATACATTTACAAATTTTTGTTCGCGTGTGTGAAGATCAGTGACTATGTTGACAAGTGTGTGAGGGGCCTTAGGTAAAATAGTTATAAATTATTTGAACTATTAAATTTACCTATATGTCTACTTTCTTTCAATTAGACTGATTTTTTTAAAATTAACTTACTGGAAACTTTCAGTTACATGTTTTAGTACGGTAGATATGTATTACACTTGATATTTTTTTTATTTAAAATTATTATTTAGGCAAAAATATAAATTAATTTGGTATATTTAATTTGTGTTTTTTCGGTAATAAACGTTGTACTTCAGCTGAGTGTTATTGATATGTAAATATAGCACTAAATGTTAATTATTTTTAAGATTAATATCGATGTAATGTATTGTATATAAAGAATGTGGAAACTGATTTTTGTGTTTTTATTTACCCTCAGCACCAACATGACATAAATAAAATATAGATGGTTAACAATATACGAGTATATAGTTAATTCTTATATTGAGCTGTAAATACGGGGTAAAGATAATAATTGACTTTTGAACGGTATGAAGTAGTAGTAACAGCACCACCTTGTGGATTACATTGTGATATTTTTTCAGGAAGCTTAAAAGTATACAAAAATATCCTTAAAAACTAGTTCAGGGGCTTAGAAAGGGTTCGGTGTTCTCACAACTATGATCTTGGAGGTCTAAATAAAATCGGTCTTGATACATCGTCATAGAAGTGGTGTTTAGTTTATTCCCTACTCTATAAACTATTGTTGTAAATTTGTAATAAAGTAGTTTAGTATATTTTTTTAACATCGTTTGAAAGGGTTCATTACTTTAATAAAATCCACAACGAAAATATAAATTTGCCTGGTTGAACTTCATATAATGTAACAGTTCACGCCTTTTTGGCACGAACTTGTGGGAGGCATTTGTCCAGCAGTGGACTGTATCAGGCTGAAGTGATGATGATGATAATGTAACAGATTAGTAACTGGTAAAGTTAACCGCAAAAGGTTAAAGGGTTAAACCACATAAGTCGGTTAGTTGTAACATAAAATAAATGGAGAAATTTAGATTTAATAATTTTGTTTGCTCGCAAACGAAAAAAAAACCGACTTCAATTACATCGACAAGTAATACAACGTAAGTAGACGAAAAAAATTAAGAAACGCACTAGTCGTCACTCGATTTCTCTAGGATTCCATCATTAGATCCTGGTTTCCTTATCATGATATCACACCAAGTGTAAGTCTCCTTTCCAACAAAAAAAGAATTATCAAAATCGGTTCATAAACAATGAAGTTATCCCCGAACATACATTATATATATACGGTCGAATTGAGTAACCTCCTCCTTTTTTGAAGTCGGTTAAAAAATAAGACAACTACCCACAATGCATCTAAATATATTTATTAATCTAACTTTGTCAATAAATTACTAAGTAATAATATTTTCAGATGACTGCATTTTGTTTGAAACTATTTAAAACCCGCAATGAAAAGATCCATATGTATAAAATGTGGTCTAATTAATGATTAACTACGTGGACATCGTTAAGAAGATTACGACGAATAGCTTCACTGTATTTAGCATAAGTGGCATTAGGCATTGCTCCAGCGTAGAACTACAGAGTAAAATTCAAAAACTAGTTTCCCACAAGCTTCATACTAGTTATTTTTCTTGAATATGTACATATATAGGTTTTTTTTTTTAAATTTTATTTAGGTAATAAATATTGTCCTGTGTCAATAACTAACACAAAAAAGTATTATTCAAGTTCATTGGCAGTTTTTAGGTGACCTGTTGGATTTCTTGCTGATTCTTCTCAGCAGAACCTGAACTTCAAATAGTAATTAATTTATAAAAGAATATTTTATACTCGGTGTCAAAGTACGACTTAAAATTGCTTTTGAAATGTTTTAACAAAAGAAATTTTCGATTTTGATTGACTCGTCAAATAAAATTTAATGGTGATTATATGGTAAAATGTTGTATAATATGTCATATAACTTGTGTCATTAAATAAATGTTTATCATTCAAACTTACATTCACATTTATAATATTAGTAGGGATAAGCCTATAATATTTTTATGTCATATAAACTAGCCGCCGAAAAAAAGTAAATTTTATGTGATACTTGTATGCCAAAAAATTAAAGCTAATAATCGTATCGCTATAACTGGTCAACTAACATTTCGAAGGCGCCTTTGAAAGCGGTAAGCTTTGCTCTAACCGCGGGACGGAATCTGCGAATGCATCAGATCGTAAGCTTATATATGTAGTTACCGACTACGAGATGAGGCCGATAGCTCTAGACTAACTGTACCGACATGTGAAGAAAATGACTATATCTATACTGTAAGTATAGGGATAGTTAGGATTTGTTCATAATTATTTTACAGATATTTATCTGCGAATCTCCAAAATAACAATAAGCTAGCGAGTTATGACTTGACTATGAGTTGTCATCCGCCAACCCGTATTGGAGCAGCGTGGTGGATTAATCCTTCTCTTACATGGGGAAAGAGGCCTATGCCCAGTAGTGGGATATTACAGGCTGAAGCGATGAGTTGCTATGGCAACGGACTTGTTCGAATGAGTTTGACCTGTGAATCGATGAGTCTGATCCTGTGAAAAACTCTGATTATTAATTTATTTAGGTCAAAATTTATACAGGTCACACATATTTTTAATTAGGGCGTTTGCTATGATTGTTTCTGGACCTCTGTCAAACGATTCTGCTACTACTGTGAGTCATAGTGTAAGATTTCTTTTCTAATATACGAGAAGATTATGTATTTATTCAGATTATATATTTATACCGAATTAGCAAGTTGAAGTGGCAGTGGGTTGGTCACCTATGTCGCAGGACCGATGGCCGTTAAATTAAAGCAGACGTGTCCTGGAGTGGAGACCACATTTTGGAAAACGCAGTGTGAGGCGTCCTGCGGCTGGCTGGACCGACAATCTACGTAAGATTGGTGGTGTAGACTGAATGAGGATTGCGGAAAACTCGTATGTCTGGCGCGAATTTGGGGACGCCTATGTCAGCAGTGAACTGCAATAGGGTGAACTGATATATTTATTCAAGAAGACGCTCCATTAAAGATGGCTAAAAAATAGGTACATCACAAAGTATTCTCCGCGATATACAGATTTATTTACGATTTTTTTTTTTTTACTAAGTACGAGGTGCACATGTAACTTGCAATTTTGAAAAAATGAAGAAATCAAAAACGCAGCAATACTTCCCCTTTCAATCTACAACCCGACCTGTAAATTCTGTCTTAAATCTCTCTTAGTTTTCATTTATTTTGTTATCAATTGAGCTAAGAATTTATGTGCAACTGTTGGAATGTGTTATGTAAAGGATTCCAGCGGGCCAACATTGCTGAAATTCATACTTTAAAACCGGTTTCAGTTCAGATAGTTTAGTTAAGTAAATAATTACGTTCTTGCTTACCTCGGCTAAAATTATAACCTTTTCATCATTACACAGAACTGTGTAGCATCATCTTTAAAAAAAGTATGTTGCACTCAACGATGTCTAATAACATGATATCCTGCGTCGTGAGTCCAAAAACACATGCAATAAATACAAATGCCAATATGTCAATGTCAACAAGGCCATGACAAATCCAATTTCTGTGTGATCTACAATATTTCTCATCGAACCCGCGATCGGTATATTACATTAGCTTGCTTTTGGTACTACTGTATCATTTGTTAGTTAATCAGAACAATCATATTAACTCTAACGTCTGACATCCATATGACCTGTATAGATACATATATAACTACATAAATATATACTTTTTATAGAAATTTGATATAGGACAAACGTGAAAAGACATTGGTTTATTTTGTAATCCAGAATTGGATTTTGAATGTACGACCGTTGGTTTTGATCCATATGTATCCACTGGGGCACTTCAATTCCAAGAAAACCTTATTATAAATTACATTCGTCACATGACAATTTATTTAAAAATATTTAACGTATACTGGTACAGCACATTACACGTAAAAATTCCATAAAAGAAGTTGAAATGTCGTAAAAAAGTCAAATAATGTTACATTTATGCGCGGAATCGGGAACGAAGGTAACTTGAACTTCATAAATAACTTTACGAGGCACCAGCGTTGACGCCTCGGACTCAAAGTGGTATTATGTGCTAGTAGATGACATCCGCGGGTTTGCTCGTGTTATTAGGATTCTAGATATAAGAGATATTATAACGACTTGGTTAACATTTATTTAAAAAAAAATACACACACCCACACACACACTCACACACACACACACACACACATACACACACTCACACACACTCACACACACACACACACACATATATATATAACTTGTATTGTAACCTGTACAATAACTACAAGATAGTACAAAATCTAATATGTAGAAATTAACGGATAAGCATACGTAAAAATTTTAAACCCGAAAATGAGATTGGAAAATCAGTACATCCGAACAGACGAATTCTTTAACTTTATAATACTAACTAGCGACCCGCCCCGGTTTCGCACGGGTGCAATGCTGATACTAAATATACTACAGAATGTCTTTATTTACAGTGTGAAGCCAGCTTATGACATGGTTATTAACATAATAACAAAAACATTCAAATATGTGTCGTTAGATTACACGTTGTCACAGAATGCGTTGAAGAAATAAAGGTTCACTGCTCGTTCCCCGTAGGTGATAGCGTGATAATATGTAGCCTATATGTTGACCCGACTTGTAAATGCATGCAGTACTTTTTGCGTTTATCCCGGACATACATACAGACAAACAGACAAACATTCTGAAAACTATATTTTTGGCTTCGGTATCGATTGTAGATCACACCCCAAGTATTCTTTAAAAAATATTCAATTTACAGTTTTGACTTTCCTACCATTTTATTATATGTATATAGATACACTTGTGTGTATATCTTGCTTGTCACTGTCAATTTTAAATGTTTTTCCGTACAAATGACCAAATAAAATACAAGAAAACAAGCAGTAACTTTCGTATGTAATAAAATTACCAATTCGTTACAAGTATGTTACAGACTGAGCTGTAGCGTATTTTTAGTCACCTTTACAGCCAATATTTTGTTATGACTCATTTATATGATACGCTTTATAAAAATTGGGTTTCGTTTTACATAAAGTTTTTAACGTTAGTGATATGGAGGTGCCGTCTGTCAGATCCGGATCTAATATGGGGGTAAAAAGGGACACCGGGCAGTTTTATGGCGCACAAAAACCATAATATAAAAGGGATGAGAAACTTGTTTTACAAATCGTCTGTGCAATGTTTTGTCAATTATAAATTTTAATTCCAAATTGTAAGGTTTTTTATTTACTTCAAATACTAAAGATAGGGACAGTGCCAATACCTATCAAGTGTCTGCTACCGTTCGATAAAATCATAGTTCCGGGGACTTCAGTCAGTTCGGCTTTCGAGACAAGATAAACATAATTTTATTAAATATTTTTCTAGGGGAGGACCGAACCACAAAATTTAATTAAAGATGAAACTAATGATATTAACAACAAAGCAGGAGTTTATTCACTTTCGTTACATTTGTGTATAATGTCGGTTGAATATTTGTTAACCTTACGATTCTAAAAATGTGTGAAGATTATTTACTATCTACATTATTTTAAAGCATATTTACCTTCTATGAAGACCTCATAGAGAAGATTAAGATCATTAAGCGGTACATCTGTACCGTAGCTGCGTCATGCGTGTATTTCTACCAGATCTAATCACAAATAAGCTTAGACAGTGAAAAAACGCATAAAGTACATTATAACGTTACATTATAATGCAAAATGAATTTAAGAAGGCATTGTTGGGGCTCATAGTTCAAATAACTTGGTTGATGGATCTTTAAAATATTGGAACGAAATAGCGGGTATTCACGGACAAAATTTTCGGGGAAAACCCGGTTGCAACTGCAATAAAGCAAAGAATAAATGTCTCTATAATGATACTAACTGCACCTTGCGGTTCATCATCATCAGTATCGTCATCACTTCAGCCTATCGCAGTCCACTACTGGACATAGGCCTCCACAAGTTCGCGCCAATTGGCGTGAACTTTTTTTGTGTTACCCATAGTCACTACGTTGGGCAGGCTGGTTGGTGACCGCAGGGCTGGCTTTGTCGCACCGAAGACGATGCTGCCCGTCCTCGGCCTATGTATTTCAAAGCCAGCAGTTGGATATCCCGCCATCGGTCGGATTTTTAAGTTCCAAGGTGGTAGTGGAACTGTGTTCTTCCTTAGTCGCCGCGTAATAGTTCTCAGAGAGAGGCCATGGTAGAACGAACGAATTTAATACTGGGGCAAGTATCCCACTGGGGTGATTGCAACCTGGTCACGTTCAACGCCGCCAAAACGCAGGCTTGTTTGTTCTCCGCCAAACGGAGTCCTTTCAACTTGACTCCTACTTTCCGTGGTACACCTGTTCCTGTGTCCGATACCCTCGACCTCCTTGGTATAGAGTTGAATTCTAACCTCAACTTTGGCAATTACATTGAGTCCAAAGCGCAAACTGCGGCCTGAAAGCTTGGCATCTTAAATAAGGTTAAACGATATTTCACGCCTGAACAGCTTCTTACGCTGTACAAAGCCCAAGTCCGATCGTGCATGGAATGTTGCAGTCACTTGTGGGGTGGCTCAGCTAAATATCAACTCGCCACACTGGACTCAGTGGAACGCAGAGCCAAGCGGCTAATCGGTAATGCCAGTTTGGTGAAATCTCTTCACACTCTGGCTCACCGAAGAAAGGTTGCCAGTCTAACGGTCTTTTACAGGTTGTACTTTGGGGAGTGTGCCCTGGAGCTGCACGAGCTCATACCCCCATCTCCTTTCTTCCATCGTACTTTCAGACGTACCGCAGGCTTTCATCCCTACCTGATTGATATACCTGTCATACGTACAAAGCGCTTCGAATCATCTTTTTTAAAGCGCACAGCCAAGGAATGGAATTCCCTGCCGGCGTCTGTATTTCCGAGTTCATACAACCCGAGCATGTTTAAAGCGCGAGTGAACAGGCTTCTTCTGGGCGAACTCGCTCCATCTTCGACCTCGTCTGTGCTCTAGAGCTAGACTGAGGTCAAGAGTAAGCCCATAACATAATAAAAAAAAAGTCGCCTCTTACGACACCCACAGGAAAAGAGGGGGTGGCTATATTCTTTACTATAGTAACCACGCAGCAGCGCGGTTACACTTCGATACCCTCGAGCCAGGTCACCTTATTCACAACAGGAACACAACACCGCTTGAAAGCAGTATTATTTATGTGTGTTCTTCTGTAAAGTCAAGGTACTTTCCAAGTCAGGCTGGTCCAGATTTTCAGTTGAATATTTCCTACTATCCCCTACCTCACTCAATATATTGCACAAAGTCTCTCATAAACCAAATTCTTTTAATAACATTTCCGAATTCTGTCAAGCTCCCATTTATTTAGTCAGTCTAATGGATTCAAAGAGAACGATAGACATATATCACTTAATATTTTCAACTCTCGCCCCATATTTCTCGTGAACTATTTTTCATTGACCAAGAGACCACCGGGTTTTGTAAGTAGCGCAATATTTTATAGAAAAGAAGTATTCTGAAATTTATTGTCGAGACTATATTTTATTCGAGGCTTATTTCAGGATTGTAATATTTCTAGTGCTTTATATATTTTAGTTTAAATCTTCTGTGGATATATGGCAGCACGCCCTGTTCTACTGTATATTTCCACTTACTTATACATCATTTTACAATATATATTTTATAATGTACAATACCTACTTTGGGTATTCATATAAATTAAATACATTACATTATCCTTTTTATAAGCTAATAGGTATACGTAAAGAATTTTTAAAATAAGTGAAATATTTTTTACCTATTACCTTTAAAAATATGTGAATGTATTTGTATCCCTTTAAAATCATTTATTTATATTCTTATTAAAAACTAGCTGTGCCCGCGACTTCGTCCGCGTGGAATAAAAAAAAGTATTGCTTAGTTTGCAGAGATACATTATAAATAAATTTCGAAATTAAAAGTAGCCTATGTTACTCCTTATTACATCAACTATCTGCTAGTAAAAGTCCCGTCAAAATCCGTCCAGCCGTTTCAGAGATTAGCCGCAACACACAGACACACAGACAGACAGACAAAAATTGTAAATAATCTCATTTTGTACATGTGCCGTGTGCATTCGGTCATTTTAATATTACAAACAGACACTTCAATTTATTTGTATAGATTGATCAATGTGTTCCACAGCAGTGAGTTTGAGTGTGGTGTTTCAAAAGCCTATTTTTCATCTGGATAATTAATATATAGTGACTCTGGATAATAAATAACATTTTCGTTGGTGAAGGAATTATTAATACCTGTTCGGATATCATATATATTAAAACAAATGTTCCCAATTAATTATACTTTTAAAATGATAAACTAAAATAATATAAGTAACACATTTATATAAATCTTAATACTAATATATTAAATGCGAAAGAACACATTTGTTCCACTTTTAAATTACATAAACGATTGTAATGAAACGTGGTACTTAGGTAGCTCGAGATCAACTACTTTTTAATGATCTAGAGTAGAGCATATTTTGTGAAACTTTTTCAAGTTTCGTATTGTTTTGTTTGATATGAAATGCGTGTCAAGATACGTGGATGAGGAGCTCGACATCCATTGCAAATGCAAGGCATCCCAACATATTGAGTGACTCTGACCACCGAATGTGTTGTTAGACCTACATTAAATAATATTTTATTTTTGTTCAAGTATTGAAATAGAAAACATCTAAAGAATCTGTTATTGCAAAACAGTATTAAAAGTATACATTTTATTACGTTTTTAGGCCGAATAGAGTTTATCCCGACTTGTATATGGGATCAGAAATTAAATAGGTAATATTGCAAGGCGCAGTTCGTAACTAATATAAAAGTGTAAGAAAAATGGTAGTAATTATTTTGTGTCACATTTGTTTTATACAACGTGCCTCAATAAAATTATTTAAGATTTTAATATAGATGTAATATGGTAGTAAATTTATAATAATTTATTTTAAATTAATGTTATTTTAATTACAAAATGGAAAAAGGAAGCCGAATAACATTTTTGGTTTTTTGTAATGTTTATATTATTACAATTGTTCTTATTGTCTACTAATATTATTATAAAAGAGTAAATCTTACACATAAAATTCTCGTGACTCAATGTTATCGAAATGCCTGGACCGATTTTTATGATTTTTTTTGTGCATATAGGGTAGGTCTGAGAATCGGCCAACTTTTATTTTTCATATCCCTAAGTTACAAGGGGGGGGATTAAGGGGGTTAATATATGGCAGAACAATGTTTGCGAGGTCAGCTAGTACCTAGTAGATAAATGTAAAGTCAGACATAAACGCTAACGTGACCTCTTCGTGTTTTATATTTCAAAATAAATTACGCAATTTATAACTCTCCTATGATATTTTATATATTTTTCAAAATGTTCGCCACGGGTAATTTACGACTTGGTGACATATTTATTTCGGTTCGGACATATTAATGACCGCTTCTTTCATATTTAGATTTATTTGCTCTATATTTTACTCTTTTTACTATTTTCATTTTTATTAAAAAATGTTATAGCTATATATTCTTTACCATGACATTAAATTTATTTTCCTCGCAACTATATTTTGAGTAGGGTCTAAAGTTGTGTGTTCTTTTGGATTAACAAAAACACAATAGGTTTATTTTATTTTTTAATTTACACCGTTACTGACACTTTTTACTGGGGCTTTTCGCGATTGTCATTTTGAAACTTTTGATATTTCGGAGGCGTTACAGACGCCGTGGTCACGGGCCAAAGTGATAATAAATTAAAAATGAAAATCGCAATAAGTCCCGTGTGGTATAAGTAAACAACAGGTTCGATCCTGTAAACTCATGGTATAGCAAAAAACATCTTACCCAAAACCTAAAGCAGCCGGGTAAGTATTTCAACCTTACAGAAGATCACAGCCAAATAATATTGCTCTGAAGTAGGGTTGTTCCTGTGGCGAGTAGGATAGATAATGTGATGCTGCTGGTGTTGCAGGGTTCAATAAGCTAAGGTAACGGCATATCTTCTGGCAAACACCGTGTTTATTACCTCAAAAGAAAAAAAAAATAGCATTAAGAAATTTACAAATGATATTGAAGCCAATACTTTATTTATTTTATTTTTTCTGTCTGTCTGAATCTTGGTTACGTATCATATCAAAATTATAAATTACTGAGTGAGTTTTGAATGAGTTTTGGTATTGTTTGAGTCCGTAGGCACTGTAAAAATCCAGTTTCCTCGAGAGGAGAATACGAGTCATATTGGTTATCACGAATAAAGCTGAATTTTCAAAGCTGCGTAACTCTTAAGTTAATAAAGGTAATCGTAAGTTTCTCTCATTATATTTATGTAGGTAAGTATATAATATACTGCTTATATATGAAAATAATTCATATACATCTGCTCTATGCACGCTCTATGTCATATGCGTTAAGGGTAATACTACGATATACCTACACACTAATATCGTCTATGAACTCTGCTAAAAAAATGAATGAAATAACCATGTTGCCTTTTAGCTACTAAGTCTTACGAACTGTAATATTCAGTAGGTCAATTTTGTGATCTTAATTGAATTGAAACGGCATATAGCCGTTACCTTAAGGAAGCCCTTTATCTTCGTATTTGAGAAGGTTTCGAGTTTAATACGCCTCGCTGCATAGGTTTGTGTACAGTTGGTCTACAGTTTCGCTACCAAGAGTAACGATTTTTAACAGGTCTTTGTAATAATAAGAGAACGACTTCACAGAGGCAAATTTGAGAGACATTAGTGTTGATACAAATGTTTGCTCTGACCGAAAATATCTTCGGCATTAATGGAGCTTCTTCTTTCTTTTCCACTACACACACTTAATGTTTTACAGCCTAAAGTATTGCTGAATAAACAGACAATCAAACATACAAAAAAAAAAACAGTTTTGAAGATTCCATATAAGCAAACAAAGTATCTCTCTTCATTATACTGATGTTTATTGTAGCCTACAGGACAGGCTATATTACGTGTGTGGGTATGGTCTAGAACGATTAGGTACACAATATAGGCGGCGATGTTTAAATACGTAGCGTACCCCGCGCGGCCATTTTTCATTCTGCTCATTATTGCAACCCTTTGCGAATCCACCCCTGTACGGTTGACATAACATTAATAATTGTATTTATTTTATTTACTTTGGTTTTCATTTATAGAAGTTAATCTAGCTGTTATTTGAGTTTACCTTTTCTGTAGATATTCGTGGTCGTATTGTTGTGTAGTGTCCTTATTACAAATTATCACTTATTTTAAGTTTATCGCAACAAATTTAATTTGCAAATGAACGTCTCAGCATTTTAGTTGCTAAGGGAAAATAGACAATAAAGAGGAAAGATCGGTCTGAAAACAGAGTCAGTTGCTGACAGCGACCTGCACTTATAGCAGTGAGTACCTGCCTGTTGTGCTAACCCGTAGTAGAGCAGAAACATATTCCGACATGAAGAAAGGAGTCTATGCTCGGCAGTGGGATGTTAGGCTGATTCAATAAATACATTTAATTGATTATTGTATTCACTTGTATAATAACAGTTGTTGATTCTTTCGCCATCAGGTTGTCCGAAAGAAATTTCAATAGCCTGTGTCGTCAATTTCGTTCTTGGTCTTGATTATATTAACAACTAGCTGTGCCCGCGACTTCATCCGCGTGGAATTTAAGAAAAAAGTTATTGTTCAGTTCGCAGAGTTATAAAATAAATAAATTTCTAAAATAAAAGTAGCCTGAATTTACTCCTTTCCGGGACAAACAGATAGACAGACAAAATTGTAAAAAAAATGTTATTTTGCTGTATGTGCCGTGTCCATACATCCAAATGCATTTAGTAAAAAGCGGTTATTTTAATATTACAAACAGACACTCAAATTGTGATTCTATTTGTTTGTAGATAACATAAGTGTCATATGAAGTAATTATTAAAATAATAACGTTATATGATAAAATATTTGTGAGCGGACGGTACAACGGTTTCCGCACCGCGGGGGCCGCAGGCATTTTTCATTCCGACTTGATTAAATCCTCCGTATTAATATACGGAACCTGCATATTGCACCATTGTCGATGTTGCCGCGAACATTGCACGCGACATATAGAAAATTAGCATCGACTGAGTAGGAATTTTTCATTATTAGGTACTACTTTTTTCAGTATAAAATTCAATTTTCGATTTTATACTTTTCTTGAGGACAGGAGATACATCCTGGTTGAAATCTGGAGCAGCCCGACTGGAGAAGTATCTTGACCTTACAGAAGATCACAGCTAAATAACACTGTTCTCAAGTCTCAAGTGAGTAAGGTAGTCAGAGCTCTTGGGGAGGGTCGGGAGTTGTGTCGGCAATGCGCGACGCTTCTGCTGTAGCAGGGGTCTGTAACCTTACCATACGCTAACCGCTTACCATCATGTGGGGCGTAAGCTTGTTTTTAGACTCGTATAAAAATATGCATAGTATGGATAAAAATAAAAATAAATCGCTAAGTTTTACCGTTTGTGAATAAGGTTTATCTAGAACATAAATTACGAATATACTTTACACAGTAGAATATTCAATTAGGACCTTGTATATGTATTGTATTTGTAGGACCTATTTAGCCACAATTAATAAACTACAACTTTTAGATTCATATTTGCGAATAGAAATATTACATAAATATACATAGTGGAATTCGACGTTAAAAAATCATATATAATAATAATAATAATCATAAAGCCGCCATTTTGATACATGCCGAATCGTAAGAAAGTTCTTGCAAATTGACGAACACGAAATTCCACACAACACATAATTTTAACACACCACACGCTGCATTTACTTGGTTTTGACCCGTAAATGCACACAAACCAGCCAAAGGCTGAGAAAAAATACCGAAAATAATAATAATAATAAAAACTCTTTATTGTACACCAAGAGTGAGCAAAATTACAAAAATAAAAACAGGAGATAAGTACAAAAGGCGACCTTATCGCTAATGAGCGATCTCTTCCAGGCAACCTTTGGGTAAAGGAAATGGTATATATGTAGACAGTTTAGATGTACAGTTTTACCTAAACATATACAATACAGTAAAAGCTCCTTATTCGCGCTTCCTTCATTCGCGTTTTCACTATTCGCGGATATATATAAAAAGGGAGGATATATATAAAAAAAATATATAAAAAACTTTTATCTGTTGGATACCGTTATCCGTGAAATAGCGTTATCTACATCCGATGAAACACGCCCTAAATATGAGAGCGGGAATAATTCAGCAATTTTTAAAAAGGTTTTTCAATTTCTATACTACCAAATGTAAATGATATTCTTTATAGCTTTTAAAATATAACCTCCTTTAACAGAAACCTATTATGATACATATAAAAGAAAGCTAACAACGCGAGTCAATTACCTAATAAAAGATAGGAATATTAAATTGTTATTCATAGCCTAGAAAACTATTTTTTTATAGAAAGAAAATAATCTATTGTGAAAATTTAGGTTTTCGTTAACACCAAAGCCAATAAAACCATTAACTATTGTCTGCAACTTCTTTGGAAAATATCGGTATTAAACGATAAACTATCGTCGTATACTATTACGCAGGTTGGCGTAGAAGTTATGTAAGTCAGTTTAGTCAAAAATAAAGATTAGTACATGTTATAAGGTAAAAAGGCATACCAGTTAGCAATGAAAATGTATGCTAAAGCCTAGTTTAGTAGTGGATACCTATCTAATGGTTGATATTATTGTGATATGATATAATTATGATAATATTAATGATGATATTTTTATATAAATAGGATGACAAATTTTCCAAGTTGACAAAGTTTCCTGGTAAGCATAACTGTAAGAGATTACCTTAGCCTATAGACGCCTGTCTACCAAAAGCATGGAAAACGCATTGCTGACCCTATCCCAACACACTGGAGCTCTGGCTACCTTATTTTGCTGTGGTCTTCTGTAAGGTTGAGAACTTTTCCAGGATCGATCTGATCCAGATTTTGAGCAGGATGTCTTCTGCTGAGCCCTTCCTTGACAAGATTGGGTAAATAATTGTTTTTGGTAGCAAACGCAAAAAACCGACTTCAATTACATCGACAAGTAATACAACGTAAGTAGACGAAAAAAATTAACAAACGCACTAGTCGTCACTACCATTTTCGAAGGTTCACCTCGATTTCCTTGGGATATCTCCTTTCCAACAAAAAATAATTATAAAAATCGGTTTATGACTAACGAAGTTATCCGCGAACACACATAAAAAAATATATATGTACGGTCGAATTGAGAAACCTCCTTTTTTCAAGTCGGTTAAAAATATAACTATGATAGACAATAATCATAAGCCTCGACATTCAATTAGGCGTACAATCTAGTGTAATAATAAGTGTTTATAGGTAACAAACGTTGAGACATAATATGTCTAGACTTAAATACTTTTCCCACTAATACCAACACAATACCTATACAATAGGCGTGTTAATGTAAAAAAGCTGTAACTAACACTACCCGGTATTCTCGTTCATTGGATAATAATTAAAATTATCGAGCACAAGGCCGTGTCGTAGCGATACGAATATACGAACGCGGCATTACATTTAAATAAATTATACCTATAAAAACTTTTTATGATACAATTTATCATTTTTGGTTTTTTTACTAGTAATTTACGTTACATGTGAAAAGTGTTAATGGCGAAAAGCTTTTCAATTATGAAAGAGTTAGTTGAATCGGTTCATCGGTTGGTTCGGTTCTTTCTTGTTGGTAATATTGATTAGTAATATAAATAATTATCTGGATGAGAGATTAAATATAAAGTTTATTGGAATATGACAATCACAGACTAATATGGAGCTGATTGTAAGTACATACATTACAGTACATTTTGTGATAATGGTATGGCTATACGGTATTATTTTAGAGCGTAAATACTGATTGACTCATCAGGCGTAAACAGGCGTAACTAGAAAGGAAGTGTATTTGATCTTTGTTTGTATTATTTCAAAGTACGTCATAAGTATAGCTAGAAGCCAACTCTCTATTTCTTTCCTCTCAAACTCTTTATTTTTCTCTATCTGTTCTACGCCAATTCTTTTGCTTATAGTTTCCCTTCCACTATTCTTTTGCTGTTACTATAAGGTAAAAAAAAAAACATTAGCGGTTATAAGCACATCATGTCGCATGATTATTATAGAAAGACAACTAAACCTTTTATTAGGACAGCAGAGGGAACGCTTTAGTTTTACATCGAAAAGTTCTATTATATTATATGTTCTATTTTATATTCTTGGTGGCTATGAATCGTTATAATGTAGATATTATGGCTATTAGTGACACCCGACTTAAGACAGGTTAAGAAAACCGTGCTCTGCACTTGGTTATCGCTTGCATCAAGTACCCCAGAAACACGCGGCCTAGACGGAGGAGTAAGGTTCTATGTTAAAAAAGAGACACCCATACAAATTTTATCTCACGTGCACAGCTGTAAACTGGAACAAATGTGGATTCATGTCAAAATAAACGCACAATCAATGATTATTGGTACTGCATACGGGCCACCTTGGCTACTTGCTACTTTTTTTCATGCTTTGACCGAAACGATTACGACGATGGTCTAATTTTGCTTCTAGGTGATATCAATATAATCTAAATCTCAATAAAAATGATACCTACACTCATATGCTGAATTATTTTCAGAAGTTAATAGTTTGTTACAAAAATTTACGGAACCATCAAATTATTCCAACAGCGGTTGCACGCTGAAGGACCTTATTTTCTCTAACTTCGATGAAATTACTTTATACTCTAAGCATTATTATAAAAATTGTAATTAAATTTATATTAACCAGTACATTTCCTCAGCGGGCAAAAAGCCTTGGTGAAACCTATATCTGAAAAGGACAGTATATGATTTTAAAGATTGAAGATCTATTAGTATTATACCAAGCCTGTCAAAGATTTTGGAGAAAATTGTGCTTCGACTAGTAAATAAATATGTGAAGGATATTTACATATTAATTACCTCATCCCATCATTATCATACACAATCAGATTTCAGATTTAAACACATTACTACTACTGCCCTGTCTGATGTTGTCGGCAATATACTCATATGATTGGAAGTACAGGATACCAGTGAAGGTACTATATTGGTGCTATTGGATTTTTCTCGTGCGTTTGATAGAATTAACAGAACCTTACTAAAACTGCAGTTTTATGGTTTGGTGGGTATATTATTCAAATTGTGAATCAATAAATAGAAGAATCCCACAGGGATCTGTTCTCGTACCTCTCATTTTTGCATTATTTAGTGCAGACGTTGAAAATTTCAAAAATTGTATTTACAATATTTTTGCAGATGACATACAAGTACATATTTCTTGTAAGTTAAATGATATAAACAAAACGGTGAAAAACGGTGAAAGCTTAACGAAGATCTGAAACGCATTGCAAATTGGTCAGAATTCTACACATCGAATACAAATATTTAGTATTCGGTACAAAGAAGCTCATGAGGGAATTGTCGGACAAGGACAAAAAAAATTGTATTAAGACTATTGTCACATACAAAAAGAATCACATTGTTGCTTGCTTTAATATTCCATCTAAAGAACATGTTACACCTTTCATCAATAACGCCTGGATACTCAAAATTTATCGAAGACTACTTTGTTTATTTATTTATTTTTTTAATTTTTTTTTAAAAACCTCCGCGACATGGGGTCGGAGTCTGTGCTTAAAATGCTCATCCATACCAGTTCTCGCATTTATTCTTCTCGCACTTTCATTCTGCATACTAATTTCTTTCTTTCATACTTTTCACATTCACACACTGGGTGGGTTCCCATCGAACCTACTATTATAATTCTATTGCTTATTTTATGAACACCTGGGAAAATGAGTGGGGCTTGGGCATGATGTTTTTATTTACAATTTTTTTTTCCTTTTTTTATATACACTATAATAATGTATACAAAAATTTGACTACTTTATTTTGCAACATTGTTCTTAGGCATAGTCAATTACCGTATGCTAACATACTTATACAATAGACAACAGTGGGCAAACAACCTTAACACAACACGACAATCGTGCCTTCCATTATATCCTTCTGACACTTCTCCACTGACCACCTACCTTTGAGTGTTACTTCCGTTACGCCGCAACCAAGTGCTGGAATAATATAGCACCGCCTTGTCAAAATGTTGATAAAATTTACCGCTTTTCGGGGATTACACCTACTTGTCTTTTTTTATTAATTATTTATTTCAGATTTCTATTTTTTTTTTCTTCTTTCTTTCTTCTTACTTTGTTGTTTCAAATGATTCCATATTATTATTATTATCTGCTATAGGTCACTTCACCCGCTTAATATATAATAGATACATACATATAATGTAATAAATTTACATACACTTACACGGCTGAGAAATCGGCGGACAAACATAGCCGAGTGGAATAACACAGTTCATTAAAGAGTTTATGTAAAAAAATATTAACAAATATACCGCATCCACATAATTCGACGAATATAATCAGTAAATTTTACCTCAACGAAGTTTTTTTTGCATCGCGTGCTCTGTGACAGACAGACAGACGGACAGGCAATTTATAATATGTCCTTATCGAGCGATCTGCACGCCATGTTGTGACCAGGGGAAATTGAACTGCGGGGTTGCTCGAGCATTCGCTAGAATAAATTTAATACATTCAAATAAGGTATATTTGCGCAAAACTATATGTTTATGATAAAACAGCAACAAGTCCAATTCCAACTGTACATGAAGATATTTAGGTAAAAAATGTTTTCAGGGTATACCGATTAATCGATTTTTATGCAGGCTGTAACAGCCCACTTCTGGACTTTTTGCTTTTTGCTTATGTCTAAATGTTTGTGTTGTAGCAACGCACAGCGGTGATACCACAGAAATAGTATTATTAGTTATTGTTACTATTTCTGTGGGTGATATTATTAAACGATTTTAAATAAAATTTGTTACGATTTGAGTCTACACTACGAGAAGAACGAGATAAGACAATGGGTACTTTTTACCTTGAAATTCACTACGTTCCCTAAGGAAAAGGAAATTTGAAGTGCTTTTTTTATATCACTAGGTCGGCAAACAAGCGTACGGCTCACCTGATGGTAAGCGATTACCGTAGCTTATAGACGCCTGCAACACCAGAGGCATCGCAAGCGCGTTGGCGACCCAATCCCCAATCCTCCCAGGAGCTCTGGTCACCTTATTCACCAACAGGAACACAATACTGCTTGAAAACAGTATTATTTAGCTGTGATTTCTGTAAGGTCGAGGAACTACCCCAGTCGAGCTGCTTCAGATTTTGAGCAGGAAATTCCTGCTGTGCCCTACCTCAGTTAATTTTTTAAAAGTTTGCTAACGTAGTCGCGCGTGCAGCTAGTAAATTTGTATAAGAATATTCGAGAAATTATTAGAAATATTAAAAAAGACATGACAGAATTCTGTAAAGTCGTTGTCAATCTATGGTGTGACCAAGGAAAATATGAATTACACATAATATCTACACGAGTAAGACAATATTGGTGATAAAAATATATAAGTAACTAATTTACATTTAAAAATATTCAAAACAATTATTTTATCAAATTTTTTTTTTTGAAATTAGATGGTTCAACATTTACTGGTTTTGATTTTGAAACAAAAGTTTTTTGAAATGTATCGAGTTAGGTGAAATGTGTAATTACACGGTGGACGGGTTCCATTCCGTTCCGTGTTGATAATGATCGCTGAATCACATTCACAGGTGAAGTTTAGACTTAGGGTGGGGTTATTTTCGTAATTTTATAATTCTAGTTCTTGAATAATAAATAAAATTTCAATAAGTGTTTACCGTCTAGTGTGGTGGGGGGTAAAGATATATTTTTCTCTAGATTTTTTTGTTTTATTTATTTACAATTCAGAAAGCAATTTAAAAGTAGTCGTCTGAAAATTCCTTTGTGGTTACGGCAGTAAATAATACAGCCACCCCCTCTCTTAGGATGTGCTGTGTGGCACCAAAGAAGACTATAGCCACCCCCTCTCTTTCCCGTGGGTGTCGTAAGAAGCGTCTAAGGGATAGCACAGTTCCACTACCACCTTGGAATTTAAAAAGCCGACTGATGGCGGGATAACCATCCAACTGCTGGCTTTGAAATACACAGGCCGAAGACGGGCAGCAGCGTCTTTAATGTGACAAAGCCAGCCCAGCGGTTATCAAACGCCGCGCCGCCCAGCGTGGACTATGGGCAACATACATGAGTTCACGCCATTTTCGGCATCAAGTGACATCTGAAATTTAAATCTTTTATAGCTTCCAAACCAAGTCAAGTCTAACACGATTAAAATGTTCACTATTAAAAATATCTGTTTTACTAGTACAGTACTAGTAGTAGGTATTAATAGTAATAATTATGTCTACAATAGTAACAAACAATTATGTCTATGCTAAACATTTATCTGTTGAATAATCATAGTCTTTTTTCCTTTCAGAAGTCATCTCAAAATATTTGGAACTTGGTATATAGCAATTATTATTTGCTTGGTATATTTGTGCTGTGTGGCTACGGCACTAAAGAATTTAGCCACCCGGTCTCTTCCCGTGGGTGTCGTAAGAGGCGACTAAGGGATAACAAGGTTCCACAACCACCTTGGAACTTAAGAAGCCGACCGATGGCGGGATAACCATCTAACTGCTGGCTTTGAAATACACAGGCCGAAGACGGGCAGCAGCGTCTTCGGTGCGACAAAGCCAGTACTGCGGTCACCAACCCGCCTGCCCAGCGTGGTGACTATGGGCAAAACACACGAGTTCACGTTATTTTTAGCGTAAACTTGTGGAGGCCTGTGTCCAGCAGTGGACTGTATAGGCTGTAATGATATAGCAAAAAGTTGTATAATTTGCTTATATAAATATATAAAGAAAGATATTTTGACATATATATTTACTTTTTTATATTTATTCCGCTTAAAAAAGTACCTGCCAAAATACTTTAATCAAAGCATTGTAATTTCATAAGCTTACCCGATTAATAATTGTTAAAAAATTACAAAGCTTGACTGTAAAATTACAAAACTTAATTGTATGAAAGAGAAAGTAATCACTACGAAAAACCCAACTTTATAATATTTACAATATTAAGATTTAAAATTTTACAATTAAGCTTTGAATTTTTTTATTATTATAATAATTATTGAAATTGTAAATATCGTGTATATTTAAAGCATGTTAAAACTTAATTTATTTAACAGTAAAACAAACCGACCGTATAACTAAATTCGCTTGTAATGCAAACAGGCCTGCGGGCTTAACACACATATGTACATACAAAGGGTACCGGTATATAGATGTTATGTATTAACAAACTGTATAGAAAAAATAAAAAATATTAAATTAATTTCTATTTTTAAAATGATATTCTATTAATGTATATAATATTTATGTATGTATGATTGTTACTCTTTCACGGAAAAAACTAATGGACCGATTTTAACAAAACTTAGTACGTAGATAGCTGGAGATCTAGAATAACACATGGCTAGTTTTTAACCTGACATTCCCACAGGATAGGAAATTATGCGAGTGGCACCACCCGTAAGTACTAATTTTATAAGTCCTACTAATATTAAAAATGCTTAATTTTGCGACGATGGATATTTGTTACTCTTCCAAGCAAAGTCAGTTAACTAATTTATAATAAAACTTGGTACGTAGATAGCTGTAGAGAATAATACATAGTTTACTTTTTATCACGACATTCGCAAAGGACTGGAAATTAGGCGAGTAAAACTACGAAGTGCAGGTAGTAATCTTATACATGCAAAAATTAGATGGAAATGTAAATGAATTTTGGTATAAAAGATATTGTTTGGAATAGCACGAAGGTGCGTATATATCCCGGAAAAAATACGGTTTCATGTGGTATAGTTATCATATAAAAGAATTTCGTGCAACAGCTAGTAACAAACAATACATGTTTAAGTTGCTCGCACGGTGGTCCACATCAAAATAGAATCATATTTATGACCTTTTTTTTTAACCAACTAGGTCCGCTAACAATTAGTGTAGGTACGGCTCACATGATAGTAAGCGGTAACTATAGCTATAGGCTACCTAACGGACGCCTGCAATAGCAGAAGTATCGCAAGCTCGTAAGCGGTCCTACCCCCGACCGTCACCAGGAGCTCTGACTACCTTACTCACCAAACAGAGACACAATACTGTTTGAGAGTAGTATTATTTAGCTGTGTATCTTTTGTAAGGTTAAGACTTCCCCAGATGAGCTGCTCCAGATTTTGAGCAGGATACGACCCTCCCCAGGAGTTCTGGCCTTTTCAGTTAACCACACATCGACATTTTCAAACTGACAGTGACAGTTGACAGTTTAACAAAATGGCGAAAGAGCGCGAAAACGGCAAATAAAAACAATATCAGGGCAGGGCGATATGCAAAAATTTAACGAAAATAAAATACAGATATAAAAGGGAATAAATAAAATAATAAAAAAATATATATAAATCCTGCTTTTTTGTTTTGCTTCTCGGATGGGCTCTCGATGTAAAAAAGCGCCCGCTTCTAGACAGCCCGTCACCCGCTACATGTAGAACTGAACAACTGAGATTTTTAAAACGAATTTATAAAAGTTTTATTTTATTTTAGTATTATTTAAAATTAAAAAAAAGGAAAAATAGTTTTGACAGAAGTTTATATTTTTAATACTACTTGTAGATAAATTTCATTACAAAATAAAAAGTTATTGGAACGAAGTTCCTTACGGCAGGCTTGACATTTAGCTGGGCGACCAAACTGAAAAAATGTGATACTAAAACCGTAAGAAAAATATATAACGGAAGTGACGTAATATCAGTCACACGACTGTAAAATATGACATTTGTAAAACTAAAATATTACTAGTAAGCTTTTTTTAAATTATTACCTGGTGTCCTATGACACCACATAATTTTATTTTATTTTTTTTTTTTTTTGTAAAAGAAAAAAGGGAGCACATTTTTTAGTGATATGTTTATGAAAAGTTTTATTTACTAAACAAGCTTTTATAAATATTTTCAATTTCTTATAAGTATCACTTTTCTTTTAGTAAGTATTTTTTTAATTATTAGAAAATATTAAAATAATAAAAATTTACAAAGTAAAAAGTTAATTATGTTATTTTTATTTTCCTTAAGTTAAAAATAAACATTCTTACTAAATTCACCTCTATTTCTAAGATTATTTATTCAAAAAGAAAAAAAAAAAAAAAAAAAAAATGGTAATATTTTAAATCATTATCATCATTTCAGCCTATCGCAGTCTACTGCTGGACATAGGCCTCCACAAGTTCGCACCAAAAATAGCGTAAACCCATGTGTTTTGCCCATAGTCACCACGTCTGGCTTTGTCGCACCGACCAACGACGCTACTGCCCGTCGCGTCGTCGGGCTGTGTATTTCAAAGCCAGCAGTTGCATGGTTATCCTGCCACCGGCCGGGTTTTTAATTTCTAAGGTGCTAGTAGAACTGTGTTCGCCTCTTACGACACCCACGGGAAGAGATGCTATGTTCTTTAATGCCGTAGCCACATGGCTAAATTTTAAATGTTTAATATTTTAAATATTAATTATTTAATCCATCATCAATTCATCCCTAAATAATCCTATTTGAGTTCGAATTGATGACTAGAACTCAAAATCACTCAACTTTAAGTATTTATAAGTTACGTAATTCTAATGTGAAATGTTATGATGTTTGTAAAGTATTTTTAAGTTGCAAGAAAGTTTATATCCAGCCTAGACGATGTCTGTCAATTAAAAAAAATAGTTCAACAGCCAGTCACATTCAAACCTCTAAATTAATTCAAAGTAAATATAACCCTGCTGAAAATTCCAATTAAAAAAAAAATGATTTTTTGTATGGGAAGTTATTGCAACCTATTGTGTGTTTGAACTGAAACAGAGATTCCAAAATTTTGATACAATTTTTATCTGTTTTTATCTGGGCTATCTGGATCCAGATAGATCTATCTAAAAAAATGTATAGATAAAAGTTGTATGAAAATTGTATAACAATTTTGGAATCCCTGTTTCAAACACACAATAGATTACAATAACTTCCCATACAAATCATCGTTTTTTTTTGAATTTCCAGCAGCGAATACTCCATCGGTAAGTCATATCATAATCCTAAAAAAAATAAAGGACAAAATATGAAATAACTTTAAAAAATGGTTCATTAACAATTCACATCTAACACATTTATTTATTAAGATATAAATAAATAAATTAAATAAATAAAATGGAAAAAAAATTGAAATAGGTAGCTTTTATCAATAATATAAAATAAATAAATAAATTAAATAAATAAAATTGAAATAGCTTTTATCAACGCAATATATTAAAAATATTTCGTAACGTACGTCTCTCTGCCTGACGAGCGATATTTCAAAGTGGGCAAAAGTACATTCGCGCTATAACTACGTACTACGTAGGCGCAGCGGGACCGGCTTAAGGTAACCGCTATATTGGGTAGAAAGAGATATATATCTTTATATGGCTTTAGGTTTTAATTTAACAAATTATTTTTATAGTAAAGAATCGACGTGTAATTCTATGTGGAATGTGTGAATGTATTTAGGTAACAATAATAAAGTGTTTTTTTTTTAAAGAACCATTACTATAGAATTACACAAACATTTAGTAAATGGATACTGAGATGCATTTTTTATAAATATATATAAATATGTCATGTGGAGTAACAGCCTCTATAGTCCTCTTTAAGTAAAACATATAAATATTGAAAAAAAAAAAGAATATTAAACCAAAGTTACTACATTAAAACAAAGCATAAACGCAGTAACTTAGCATGTACAACTTATATTTGGAGACCGTTACATCCTGCAATGCTATATGTTGCTTAAACCATCCTAGAATGTTTTAGAAAGATATTCATTTCCAATAATGTATTTGTATTTTTTTTTGTATACAACTAGGTCGGCAAATAAGCGTACGGCTCGCCTACTCCAGTAGGCTACTGGTAAACGATTACTGTAGATTATAGACGGCTGCAACATCAGAAGCATCACAAGCGCGTTACCGATCCTATCCCAAATCTCCCCCAGGAGCTCTGTTCACCTTACTCACCAACAGGAACACCACTGCTTGAAAGCAGTATAATTTTGCTGTGATCTTCTGTAAGGTCTAGGTACTTCCCTAGTTGGCCTGCTGCAGATTTTCAGCAGGTTTTGCTGTGCCAGTAAGGCTATATCAGTGTCTTTATTTAACTTAATCGATTTATAAAAATCATACTAAAATTTATTAAAGAACACAAATATTCCCGTGTGATATAAAGCCGTAGCTTTATATAGAGGAGGGCAGCCGACCGTCGCGTAAGACAAGGACGGAGAATAAGACGAAGGGTTGCTCAGAGACACAGAAAGTACCGTATTTATCGACGAGACTCGCTCTACAACGTAATACGATACTACATAGACGTGCACGCCCATAAAGCAGCGCATTTAAAATACCACCCAGAGAGATAACGAATTTATTTAACAAACCGTTATTTCTCATACATATTCATACAAAAAAGTGATTTATAGATATCAAAAAATCGCAAAATTTTCGCTCTATATACCAATGTTACTATTTACGCATATATTTTTGTAATTACTGAGTATTATTGATGGAAAATCTAAGCCAGAGGTAGAATTATAGTCGGCCTCTAATACGGTACTTTATGGGAACTTTGTAACAATAGCAGTGAGGGGGGAGAGGCGCGCGCATCAAGTAGCGTATTTCGTTGTTCGTCGTCTCAAAGATAATAAATGTTGTACTTTATGGACGCTGCCTAGAGAGGATATGCCAAGATAACAGTAACTTTCGTACGGCCCTGTACAGTATAAATACAGTTAAGTAGGTATAGTTTTTACCGTCTCGGACCTAGGAACGCTGGGACGTAAGAGTATCGATTTGTTTTTTTTTTTTGATTTGTTTCTTTTGTCGTTTTGAATTCAGTCTCTATGATCGTCTGTCGTAATCTTGTTATTTAGATGTACGATTTTTGAAATGGATTATGAATTAAAGCGACATTTTTTTTAATTTAAATAAGTATCGATAGGCTTTTTTCGATTACTTAATCGACTTAAAAAACAATTCTACCAAATTCCATTTACGAAGATAAAAGCGTTTCAAATAATATAAACTAATACATTTTTTTAATGTTTTACACTACAGGCTTTTAAAATCCTTTTATGTCTAAATCAAATTTAGATTAAAAAAAAAACGCATTTGAAAATGGAATGGAACGCCGAGGCGCGCTAAAAATTCCTGAGTAAAAATAGTCCAGCGATTTTGATGGACTTTTAATTCTTTAAATTTTTAAAAGAGGTAGATATATAATACATGTATTGGAGTAAAAGCGACAGATATAGTGTCTTAAATATTTTGATGACTAATGTTTTAAGTTGCAATTTCTTCGATAACGGTCTTGATTTCGATTTTCGTTGATATTTTTTTTTAAGACGGTTAATTTAAATCAATTTTACCTTGTCATTTATATTTATTTTTAACAGACTTCAAATAAGAAGGAATTTCTCAATTCGACTATTTTTTTTTGTTTCCTCATCACCATTTACTGGTAGTACCGATTTTGATGATTCTTTTTTTAATCGAAAGCTGGTGCTTGTCTCGTAGTCCCATTTAAATTAGACCAAGAACTTTTGAGTTTTCACTAATAATACGTATTTAATTGATAGTTTTTCGACTACATAGGTTGATGATGATCTCGTGTTTTTACTTTTCGATTTAAATTGAAGTCGTTTTTTTTTGTTTGATTACAAACACAATTATGTTCGTCAAAGAAAGAGAAGAGGAAAAAAGATACACGAGCTTTCATATTTTTGTGCTTCTTACATAAATTTAAAAATCTCTACCAAAAATGGTGGGAAAACTTTCGTATTAATTTAAAAAAAAAAAAAACCTATTAATTGAAGTAAGAATTAAAAAGAAGGGAATGGATAATCTCTCTATTAAGAGCGGATTGTTATCAAGTGTTTGTGATATAATCGGGATCGACCACTTAACGTGGGGAGCCACAAAGTCAAATCCTTCAGATCAGATAATATGTAGCATCAAGCTTTTTTTTCGATTCGGCCTATTGCAGTCTACTGCTGGACATAGGCCTCCCCAAGTTCGCGCCAAGCATGTCGGTATTCTGTAATCGTCATCCAGCCGTCACCGGCAATCTTACGTATAGTTACGTATAGCTAGATTAATAATTGTGTTTGCTCGCAAACGAAAAAAAACCGACTTCAATTACATCGACGAGTAATACAACGTAGATCGACGAAAAAATACTCAAGTAACTGCGCGTTATCAAAGATTACTCAAAAAGTAGTTATCAGATCTCAATGAAATTTATATGTGACCACATGACAAAGATCAGCTTTCGATTAAATTAAAAATTATTAAAATCGGTACACCCAGTAAAAAGTTATTGCGGATTTTCAAGAATTTCCATCAATTTCTCTGGGATCCCATCATCAGATCCTGGTTTCCTTATCATGATACCAAACTAGGGATAACTCCTTTTCAACAAAAAAAGAATTATCGAAATCGGTACATCCAGTAGAAAGTTATGCGGTATAATACAACGTAGGTCGACGAAAAAAGCGTCAAGTAAAAACGCATTATTAGATATAGCTCGAAAAGTAGTTGTTAGATCTCAAATAAATTTAAATGGGACCAATTGGCACACACCACCTTTCGATTAAAAGAAAATTTGTCGAAATCGCTCCACCCAGTCAAAAGTTCTGATGTAACATACATAAAAAAAAAATACAGTCGAATTGAGAACCTCCTCCTTTTTTGGAAGTCAGTTAAATACATAACATGTATATTTTTTTATATCTGATGAAAATATTTTTAGTCTGGCTCATCATATTTACTCTGAGAGGAAATCGAACTCGTGACCTATCTAATATCTATGTACCTTCTGTATTTTTCTTTTGCCTTTAATCTAAGTCTTCGCAAACGTATTTTAGCTTATATTTTAAGTATTAAATGACAATAAAAATGTCTAATGTAGAGCGAGTTTTATTTTAGAATTGTTAAGAAGTTCCTCAGTCTGGAGTCTCTATTTACTGATTGGCTTGAGCTTTATTGGGCTTATTTTAATTGAAAATATATTCATGTTAACTAGGGCTAATTATTGTTAAAAATGGAATCGAATTGAGAACCTCCTCTTTTTTTTAAGTCGGTTCAATATGAAAATGTATGCAGTAATAAATTATTAATTAATTAATTATACAGAGAAACCTAGGCTGAAAACTAGTACCTATAGAAAAGTATTTGATTTACAACCTAGGTCTGCGCATGCGTGATACTATGCTACTCGAACGCGCAGTTTTGAGCGTTGAATATTTTTTATTTTATAAAATACTAAATATTATAAAACTACAGGTCTATACTTTATTGGTTTTCAAAGCACATTCCAATATCAAGATTTACTGGTTTGATTAGGAAACATATTTTCTTCTCAAAACAAATAAAAGCTTAATATGAAGCTCTTCGCTTAAAACGCATACCAAGTACCTACTAATCAAAAGATTTGTTGTTTGGTAAAAAAATATTTTAGTCCTGAAGTTAAGTATACAAGTAATCTTAGAGGAACACTGAACTTCTAATTATTAACTCTTATTTTAAAGTTTATGGTAATGTGATTACAATACAGCCTACATCTTTATACAACAAAAATGCATGACATGTATAATAATTGTTTCTTTTATAATCTATCAATAGGCGATCTCATAAGAAAGACGATCGATAATCGCAAATCGATATTTAATTGAGTGAAATCTATTTATTTTTCTTTATTGTTATTATTATTATATTTCATTTGCTAGCAAATGAAATTAAACTAATAACTAATACTTTTTCACTCATCATCATCACTTCAGCCTATCGCAGTCCACTGCTGGACATAGGCCTCAACGAGTTCGCACCAAAAATGACGCGAACTCATGTGTTTTGCCCATAGTCACTACGCTGGGCAGGCGGGTTGGTGACCGCAGGGCTGACTTTGTCGCACCGAAGACGCTGCTGCCTGTACCACTAATACTAATTATAATGCTTTTTTAACTACTTATGATTATAATATTTTTTTATTAACTGTAAAATTACACTATTATTAAAATTTCTACTAACAAAAAAAGCCAACAATCAAATTTGTTAAATAATTAAATTATATTAGTTTAAGACTAATCATTCGCTTTACAATAAAACGACCATCGTCCACTCCGAACATCTACTGCATAGTTCTTAATAATATACACAATTATATGCTCTATAGTTCAACAAATAAGGATGGTATTAGTATGAAAGTATTTGCTGTGATATCTATGTCGCTTCTTGTATTTTATGTATTATATGTGTGTATTTTCAAACAGTACTCTTTATTAGAGCGTCTTCAGATATATTTTGAGATATGTTAAAAAACGCACAGAGCTGGGGAATCACCTAAATCTTACAGCAGATCACAGCTAAATAATACTGCTTTCAAGCAGTGTTGTGCTCCTGTGGTGAGTGAGGGGATATCCATTAATTACGCAAGCTACGAAAGGGAGGGGGGTCCAATGAGATGTCACCAAATTTCATTTAAGGGAGAGGGCAGGGGGGGGGGGGGGCATTTGAAATTCTTACATCAACTTCAAAAAATATAAAATATTACAGATATTAAAAATATATATAATTTGAGTGTTCATTTTGCCCGCTAAAATAAATCTCATGGCTATTAAAAACAATTTAGTTTTTCCTTTGAACTTTATTTAATTTACATAAAGTAACTGTAGTATACTTGAACAGTTTATTATTTCCCATCGATCTCTATTATATTCAGCGTTGATCTCACGCAAGGGGTCCAGGTGAAAGTCACTAAATCTCACCTAAGGGGCGGGGGGGGGGGAGATAATGATCTAATCTGATCGAAAAATAACTCATTTAATTAATGGACTAACCTAAGGTGACCTGAACTCCTGGGTAGGTTGGGGGTAGGATCAGCAACGCGCTTGCGATGCTTCTGGTGTTGCAGGCGTCTTTAGGCTACGGTAATCGCTTACCATCAGGTGAACCTGTGTACGGATCTAGTCGTATAAAAAAAGCGTTATTACATCTTCTACTTACGTACTTATACTTCTTACTGAAATCAAAACATTAATTGACCCTTACGATTCGTATCGGTAAAGTATATTCTGAAAATTAAAAATTAAAATCCCTGCGTTTCATCACACGCGGTCTGAAGACGGCATAACTTGCATTAACGCACACATACACATAATGATGCTGCGACACACGATAAGATATAATGTCCGTACAAAATGTCCGACACGCCACTGATGTCAACCGCTGTACACGTTATATTTAATATTATTATATAGACTAGCTGTGCCCGTGACTTCGTCCGCGTGGAATAAAAAAAAAACTTATTGTTTAATTCGCAGAGTTACAAAATAAATAAATTTCTAGAATGAAGGTAGCCTACGTTACTCCTTATTACATTAGGTATCTGCCAGTCCCGTCAAAATCAGAGAATAGCCGTAACATACAGACAGACAGACAA
Organism: Melitaea cinxia; assembly: GCF_905220565.1. NCBI lineage: Eukaryota > Metazoa > Arthropoda > Insecta > Lepidoptera > Nymphalidae > Melitaea > Melitaea cinxia. The sequence goes on from NC_059415.1 coordinate 3,948,453, forward strand.
AATTGTAAAAAATGTTATTTTCCATAGGCATTTAGTGAAAGCATTTAATTTAATATTAGAAACAGACACTCCAATTTTATTAATTTGTATAGATACTATACACGCCCGCTCTGGTATAGTGGTGCGTGTAGGCGCATAACTCCAGCGGCTTGCGAGTTCGATTTTCACGCGGGGTGGATATTTGTATTAGTACAAATATATGTTAACGGGTATTTGTCCTATAGACCAGTGCTTTTAACTTTTGAAACAAAAAAAGTAGGATGAAACCCATTGTAAACGACGAGAATACAACGAAAATGAAAGGAAAAATAAATTAAGGAAGATCTGAGGTCATTCATCGATTTATTAGACGTTGTCGCGTCAAAAAGAAATGATTTGAATTGTCGATATTGAGCTTGATTGGTTTTAAGAATTACATCCACTACGTAAGCAGCACGAAAAAATTACGTGTCAAACGATGTTCAAACAAGTGATTGTTATGTAAAACACACAAATATTCGACCTCCAATGTACCACGAGACAGACGAACAAAAACTAAGCATATTTAAATGGTATCTTTGTATGGAGGGATCGCATTATGATAATTATTGTAATTGTGGACGCCGCGGGCGAGAATCACAGGATTTTATTTCGCATTCTCGGAAAAGGTATTGTATTCGATACGTGTAAAAATAATTTGTTGATATAAATATATCACGACCCATCCTTTTATATAAATTTTAGTATTCCACTCTTTATTTAAAACCAAATACGTTTACAATTTTTTAACCCGCCAAACTATTTCGCACAAACGTTTATTAAATCAGTTCAGGATTTAGATATTATTTAAAGTATCAAACACTCATCGAGACTCGTAGAAATTGTAATTATATTTATGTATCATTAAATTTAATCGTTTTCTTACATTATAACTCTAAAATTATACGGCATTTTTTAAATATTAGGTACTTACTACCTTTAACAGAAAAACTGGCAAACAGAAGCAAATGACCGAGACCACTGGAGTTCTCTGGAGGAGGCCTTCACATTCATAGCTTGAGGGGTTCATGCATATCTTTATTAGAAACTTTTTTTTTCTTTACTTCGAAATAATGAAATAAAATTCTTTTATTTTTCTTTTGTTTATTTATACTACCTTTAAATTTAACTACCTTTATTATGAAAAAAAAATATATGTATTTTTTCTAATAAAATTAATAGGTTATTAACTAAATACCTTTATCATCTATCATTATCATTATATATAAATCAGACTAATTCTATTTAAATTTTATATATTTTTTTATAACCTTAAAATATAAGTCTAAAGAATTTCGTTGAGTATCGAAAGCAGACACGTTGCCGAGAGTATCTGAAGCGGATTAAAAACGGATTATAGTAATTTTTTTCTCAGTTATTTACGTTCATCTTGAGCTGTCGTAATTTTAACTGAATTGCATAATTAAGGGTTTAGTCTTTTGCCTGCAATGAGAGTGACTACGGGCTTATATTTCTCAGGACGATGGATATAATCTTTATTATAAGTTAAATAAAAAATATTAAGTCAATACCTACTTGGACATTACCAGTGGTCGCTCGGTGGTCGAAAATTCGACCATAATTAATTTAAATTATAAGTTTGAACATTATTAAGGTTCTATTGTCAAAGACTATAACTTCTATAATAATAAACAAAAGAGTATGTGTCCAATACACGGTAGTAGTGTGTGTAGAAAAATTAAGCATTCTGCACTCCTTCTTTCTTTCATACTCCTCCGTTCGCGCAATTTCGTAAAAAGGGGTACAAATTTTTTGCTTCACGTATTAATATATAGATGTGGTTATTTGTAAGCAAAGTATATTTTTGTTTCCGATTTTTTTCGAATATCTTAAGTTTTTATTTTGTTTTATTTTATTCATTTCTTTTAAGTTAATTTTTTTTAGTTTAAGTAAGTCTTAAACCGTCAGTCACTCGACATAAATAACATAATGTCTAAAAGTATGTGCATTATTGATGTCATAGTGGTCCTTCATAATATTCAAAAATGGTCACTCTATCCAAACAAAATATGCATTTTTATCTATTATTGATTTAACATGGTTGTAATAAAGTTTATTTTCCGTTGATGATGGGATTTATTAAAAAACTTAAGTGTAAATCAGCATTGTTACAAATTATATGTTAGATATTTGAATTAATTTTTGTAAATCGTTGTTAGGATTACTGATTTCTTTTAATATTTTTCTGTTCCATGATAAATACCTAATAGTTAAGAGGATTGGGATGGAAGACTTATATAAAATTGAAACCGATGTCTGTGTGTAAAAGATATTTAGAAAAAACAAATTATGGTGTTTTTTTCAACAAAAGTTAAAACAATTTTTATCAATAGATACCAATACACAGAGATAACAATAAACATAAAAAAACAATTAATTTTTTCATCATTCTTCTTATCTGTATATTATTTATTCGACAAATGTAATACACGAAAGTTGATATATAATTTTAAGGTAATGTGTTATTCTGTAAGTACCTATATCTAACTTGAAATCTTCTGTTGGTTAAGTCTTTACCGATATAGCATCTATGAGTGAAATTATTACTTTATAAATTATCGCAGTGAAATCATAACGCAAAATTCCACGTGGAAAAACCATTTGTCAATAAAAAAATATGAATGCGGTCCTCTAGTTCTGCACTATAAAACTTAATATTTTAATGATGAAATGACGCCCGTGGCTATAAAACTAAACCATCATCAGGTAAACGCATGTGAATCCGCACTGCACGAGTAGGTTCAACATAAAAACTCTTTTCACCAACTAAAAGTTAACATAATCCTCCACCGGTCTCGTTATAAATATTGTCGCGGAGCGGAACTCACACGCACCTGTATCCGGCGTCACTTCCGCTGATCGACGCGCTAGCGGTCGGTAAAATAATTTACATTTATTTCAAATATGCATACTTGTGTTATCGGTTTTCAAAATTCCACAGTTAATAAATATGTTATTAAAACGTAAAACGACATATTTAATATGATTGTTACTTTTTCTAAATTCCTGATATTTCGATGTAGATAATAAATAGGTTATAGATTTTATTATATATTGAGATTTTGCACAGCAGGAAATATTTTGCTCAAAGTCTCGAGCAACCCGACTGAGAAGTACTTCAACCTTACAGAAGATGTCAGCTAAGTAATACTGCTCTGAAGCAGTGCTGTGTCCCTGTGGTGAGTAACGTGGCCAGAGCAGAGAGCTCCTGGGGAAGGTCGGGGGTAGGTCGGCAACGAGGTTGTGATGCTTCTGGTGTTGCAGGCGCCTACAAGCTACGGTAACCACTGCCCATCAGGTGAGCCGTACGCTTGTTTGCCGACCCAGTTGTATAAAAATGGGAAAAAATAAGTTATATAGGTACCTATATAAAGTTTCAATTTGTTTTTATTACTTATAGAAACAATACAATTTAAATTCGTTTGCATTAGTAAGCATTAAGTTTAAATGACTCGACTATTTTTTTTTCTTTATACTTGAATGGTTACGGCTAAAATTATTATTATTAAAAACCCAAATTAATTACTACGTACTCATATCGTTAGTATTAATGTCAGAAATAAAAAAAATCAAGAGTCGATTGTTCAAAACTTATCTTTATAGAACTTTAAAACTTTTGAATGCTGTAAAATGAAAGTGATTTGGTAATTGGAGTGTATTATAGATATATAATTAGTAAAGGCTTTTCAAGGTACTTGTATTTCAGTAGTGTAACAAACCTTATTAAATTAAAATATGAAAATGTTGAGTAACGCATTTGTCACTAGATGGCGCTGGCCTCAGTTTCATCATGCTATTAAAGTTATGAAGAAGAATGAATATACCTTCCTGGCTACCAAAAGTCCCTCTTTATTGCCTCCTCCCTATCCGTTCGTCGTGTCGACTTGTCGTCGTGTCGTCGCATCTTCATCGTGTAGACTTACCAGTTACCCGTGTCTCCATGTCTTTGAGTCGTCATCGTGCTCTACCAGCAATACTTGACGTCTGTCCTACTATCCGTTTTTTCAGTAGGTATTTTATAAATCCAAAAGACCATTAGGAATAAAAATAAAGGGTTTATTGTATTTCACTATTTTACGACATTGTAGTGAAATTGTTTAGTAATTTTATAAAGTAAAGCTGTACAAACGCGATACTTATATAGGTATATGTCGATTTTTATAAGTCCAGTCACAATGTAATAAATGTTATGATACTCAAATATATTGTTACATTTTTTATAATAAAAGTGTACAATAGTATTTTATCTTTTAGAGACATTCTTTTAAGGAGATAACTTATGTAACAAAAAATACATGAAAGGTTGATCTACAGGCTATTATTATATATTTTATCTACAGGTTACAGATCAGGTCAAACAAACTTTTTGTAAAAAAATATTTACAAGATGGGTATTTTCTTCAAGTTGTTCAATATTTATTAATTCAAGCCCTTTAAATTGTACAATGTCTAAGCTAACAACACAATAAAATACGTTAATAACGCCTAGTAAAAAACAATTTATGCGGATTTTACGTTATCCTGTGGAATATGCATATTCTTGTGCGGCGCTTTCTTAGCTTACTATTAAAAGCCTAAGTTCATAAAATTTCTAAAAGGTTCATATAGTTTTAATCGTGGCCTAAAATTTTATTAAAACGTACAGAAATAAAAATAGGTCTTAGATATTCCCGAAAATGTTACTTTCTCAAGCCTACTTAGAAATGGCGATATGTGTTAAACTGAATTCGGAATTAATATTTTACATCAAAAGGTGTAGTTTAACCATAAGAAAAATACCTCATCAAAAGTACCTATATTTTAATATCACAAAAATCGTAAAAATGTCCTTTTATTTTTTTGTGTTATCTTTAATTAAAGTAAATTATTCTCATTATAATTTATAAAAGACAAAATTGTAATTTACGTTTTTGCTGTCTGTACTGAACAGCTGCGTACCGAAAACGAAGTTTGTTCAATTTGGCGTTTTTTTTTTTAATAGTTATTTTATACTACTTCAGAAATTTAAATCTTTTATTTAACCATATACCTATTTTTTTATTTATAAGTATGAAGTTTGTGTGATTTAGTTTTGATTTTAGAAGTTCACATATCATTAACCGATTATCAACATAAGTTTTAGCATATTATTATTCAAATACTTTCATAGTATATTTTTTTATTCTATACTAGAGAATATTGTTTAGACAATCTTTTAAATTTGTTTGAAAAACTTTAGCTTTTTTGAAATTGTGTATCTATTTTGACTATCGACTTCGTACTTTTTACCTACTTAATAGCAATCAGGATATATATTTTTTTTGTAGTTACGTCATTAAATTGGCAGAAAAATACGATTTCCAAAAATAATGAATGGTTGTGATTTAAATTAGCAGTTTTAACGACATCTGTTGGCGAATAGGAAGTCTAAAGCAAACATAATTTTCATTATTTCACGTTGTCGTTTGGCTACTTCCCGAAAGATGGCGCTGTTGCGTAAACTCGAAAAATACCTAGACGATTTTCAACAACAGCATTTCACCGAGCAATGGGACAGACTATTTCAGTTCAATTTTTTTTGACATAATATATTTATATTAAAAAAAAAAAAATGAAAAATAAAAAAGATAATAACCATATTCTTTATTTTATACCAAAATATGTACAAAGAGAGTAGTAACTATTAAATACAAAGATGTTTAAAGGCGATCTTATCGCTGAAGAGCGATTTCTTCCAGATGACCTTTGGGCACCAGGACACGATATAGTAGCGACGGATAGGAAGTGTACAATATGAAGATTCAAAGGATAAATAATAATAGTGTTTGATAAATTCAATAATATATACGTATACATATAGAAACATACAAATATTCATACATAAATAATCACGATAGTATAATATATTATGTATAAATGTAAAATAAATGTATAATATATGTCCAAAATTCTCGTGTCACAATGTTAGTTTACCATACTCCTCCGAAACGGCTGGACCGAGTTTTGTGAAATTTTGTGTACATATCGGGTAGGTCTGAGAATATCCCAACGTCTATTTTTCATACCCCTAAGTTAAAAGGGAGGCGATTAAGGGGATTAATAACATATATAGCAAGACAACGTTTGCAGGGTCAGCTAGTACTGATATAAAATAGGTATACACATGTAATACTTCTTTACGCTTCAGCCTGTAACATCCCACTGCTGGGCAAAGGCCTCTTTCCTCATGTAAGAGAAAGATCAGAGCTTAATTCACCACGCTGCTTCAATGCGGGTTGGCGGATATAATACTTCTTTAGACGTTGCTTAAAACAGGCAGCAGTAGGAGCACGTCTTATTGGAAGCGGAAGAGAATTTTAAAGGTGGGGACTAGCTTTATATCTGGACAGCTACGTATCTTTTATTATAAGTTGACTTAATTATATACCCATTTTTTTATATTTACTATTTTTTTTTTGTCACGACATTGATATTTTTTTATACCCCCTTTAATTCTTTCAATCGTCATTTCAATTAAACGTAGTTTGAAGGATCAGGTAATCAGAACAAAAACACACAAATATATTATATGAAGATATTATATTTTCAAAGAACATGTATTCTTATATTTTTCAGCATAGTTTCGGTCAATACAACGTGTGAAACAGCGACCCACGGCATAATATCATTATAATAATATGTAACAAGTAACTAATATTATATAATACCATAATTATTGTAATCGTACAATCTCTACACACTTTGAGTCGATACAAAAATTAAGCTGCAAAGTTCTGTCGTTTGATTTAACGGTGAAATAAAAATTTCAAATATTGAACACAAGTGTACTAAATTTAAAATGTTCGTCAACGGAACATTGCAGCTTGTCTATGCCCAACCTACCATAAATACATACTACTTTCAGCGTACATGTATCGAGTATAAAAAGCCAGTTTGCCAACTCCAAAAAAATCTTTTTTTTCTCATTCTCAGCAAACGTCGAAGTTAAATTGACAGCTTAACCGCTAAAGGACGATGGCCATTTTGGACCCGTAACTGATACACTTACGATTTCCCAAAATAATAGCAATAGAAAAAAAAAAACAATTTTATTTGTAAAAAAAGTTAACATTGTCGTCAAAAAAATGTAAAGAGAATAAAGGAGTTTCTTTGAAAGTGGCCATAGTCCTTAAAAATAGTAGTAAAACAGCGAAAATGGATATTTCTCGATGTTTTTTTATTATTATTGCAAATTGACGGAAACAAATCCAATTCATGACATCGGGAACGTGGCGTTAATTAAAGCTTTGCCTAAAACAGCAATAAAAATATAAAACGACAACATCAATAGGGCTTCAATTTGATTAGGCTAAATTATTTCTTAGGATTTAAACAATTCACAAATTGGATTTTTCCGCTGTGCCGACCTTGTATCACAAATGTAATACGGTTGTAAAGATATTTATAAAAAGCTCACGATACATTTATAAAATACGGTAGTTTTAAATTTTGATTAGCTGCCGAAACGGAGGTGAGGATGTCCTGCGAGTCACTTCGACGCGAGCATTCAACGAGGGCGGGCGTCTACTCGGTTCATGTAAGCGCTCGCATAATTTTTTATGAATTAATCAATTTCCTTAAAATGTAAGGCAGTGCTTATGTTGCCAATATTCAGGCGTCCTTTAACACCGATAGCATTTCCTATCTGAAGCTAATCGTAAATTAATGATATGCCGTCTGTTCGTTTCGGAGGCTCCATTATACTTTGTGCTTGATATGTAAACGTATTACAAAAATCTACTCAAACGTACTAATTATTTTATTTGCAATTCAATAGCTTTTTTCACTAAACGAAAACGTGTTCACTCTATACGAATAAGCTAAGCTCTGCGACTGAAAAGATCATGTTAACCTTAGGTACGCGGCTAAATGTTAAAGTTCAGAATTAGGTAACAATCAAGTATTTATATCGGAAGGAAATGAGCATAGGTTACACCATATTACCCAATAAAACAATAACTTATTTATACATTAAAGCAATCGATTAACAGTATTGGTAAATTATATAGCATTAAAACATTAATAAATTTGACTAGTATTAAGATAAAAATAGACACTGAGTGTGAATTTTCTTCTAGAAGTTTTTTTTTTAAATAATTATTGCTCTATAGGTATACACTTTTATTTAACAATTGGTTATCTACAGATAATAAAATAGGTATATGAATAAATTTGGTTCCATATCAATCGAAACTGTTTCAAAAATATACACTTACGTCGAATCGGAGACCTTGAAATATTTTAATTAAATTAAATAAAAATTAACGTAAAATTAAATTATTTATTTACATAAATAAATGTTACAGAACATCATTGGTCGTAGGGCACGATTTTTGAACGCGTTCAGAAATGGCAAGCGGGATTTTTTAATATTTTTTTGGCGGTAAGGCTGGAGTGATAAGCGATGATGGTAATGTAGCATGATGGTGAGGTGCGATGGATGCTAGGCCACAACATACGTTACGATTAGACTTAGCTTTGTGACGTCACAGTACTGTTGCTGGTATGTCCTCTTCCTGTAAACAATGTTACCTTTAAATGTGCATATTTATATTAAATTACAAATAAAAAATGGAAACGCTTTATTTAAATACTTCGTGTATGTTAGATGATCTATTTTCAAGAATCCCATAATTCAAAAAAATATTATATATGTGATTATGTAATTATGATTTTTTGAAATTAATTCAAATATAAATGAACAAATTCACAAAATTATAAAAAAAAAATAACGTCAGCATATATTACTTTAGTTGTTTAAATCGGAATTCTTTTTATAATTTTTTATTTCTATTTTGGATATAGATTTACATTTAGATAAAAATATTTATATTGTTGTTAAACAGTTAAACGGACAAAAAGGTGAGTAAAATAAATCGTAAGAAAAAATTAGTAAGTAACTAAATAATAAATTCACAAGCTTAACACGCGTTTACTCGAGCAAAACTCTTTTGCTCAAGAGAGCGTTCGTGGGCAAAATTCGTTTGCACAAGTTGCGTCCGTGAGCAAAACAAGAGTTGCAAATTAAATGTTTATGTCAATATAATGACTAAACTCTACAAAAACACAATCAAAATGATTTTAAAATCTTGAAATATTTTCAATACAATTCAAAATAAATCTTTCTTAGGGTCGGTTCACCGGTGGGTCACAGATAAAATTTATGGTAGGTATATTTTTTCTAGTTAACCATTAAACATTAACGGGGTTGTATATTTTTAAGTGTAGCTTGTTAATTGAGGAAAAGCCGACAGATTTATCAAGTAAGAGATACATTTTTATCAACCGGTGAAACAGGCCCTAAATGACACTGAATAAACTGACACTATTTGAGTGTTGTATGAATGAATGGAACGGTATTATTAAAACTTATTGAATGCTGAAGAAATGAGTGAAATGATATTTTTAAAATTGATTGAATATTGTTAGAATTAATGTAATGATTGTAACAATGGTCACCCCATTCTCAATACATTGTACACGATACCCAGACAATTACATTATCTTCGCAGGCGGCGATGAGGTCGTCAGCGAGCGTCAAGACCGGCGAACTAACTTCGTCTTGCTCGGGCTCGCTCGAGTCTCTTTCGAACTCCACTATACGTTCATTCTGGAATTATTTTATATCATTCTGTAGTGGCATATAATCGTTTTTTTTTGTAGCACTGATATGGAAGATTACAGGTATAGTCTATGGACCTGCCTGTCTCGTAGCGCCATGAGCGCCCTATATTATATTGACGACTTCAAATTAACTAATTAAAGTCCAATAAGAATCGGTTCAGCCGTTCCCGAGATTAGCCCGGACAAACAGAAAAACAGATAGACAAACGTTTTGAAAACATTTGTTTGTGTCTTAGTATCGTTTAAATAACTATATGCACTTGAAAAAACACAGTCATATTGAAATCACAGACGGACTATTCAATTTTGTTTATATGTATGTATGTAAGTATAGATTCATTGAATCAAATTTTGATTAATTCCAAATAAATCGGCACATAAAAATTGTGACATAGGCAGTTGAATAAAAAAAAATTAGTTTTTTCGATAAGCCTGAAATTGTAGTAACAAGCGTACCCTCTACTTCCATCCATATTTCGTCTACTATCTCTTTTTATTTACCGTACCTAGTGAGTAGAGCAATTTATCTGCCTCCATTCTCATTCTGTCTCAAAAGTACCCTTCCACACTATAATATTCATATGTTAATATTACCTCAATCTTAAGTCTATTGAGCAGTTTTTCTTTTTCGTCCTTAAGTACATCGCATGCTTTCGTTTCGTTTTCATCAAGAACACCTTTCACTTCAAGCTCGGCTATCTGAGAATCCTTCTCGCTGATTGCTCCCTCCAATAAATCTTGACTGTAGACAAATTTCATTAATTAATAGAGCCGGTATAGATGCAATGAACTAAAAACCTGTTTTGTTTCTAAACTGTTTCAATTTGACTGTTTTTGAAGTAAAACTTCTTCACGCACTCTTGACTTGGGGAGTAACCAGGTGAATGAGTAACGAGATAGTTACGAAAAGTGTGCTAGGGTGAGGCGACCGGTGCAAGAGAAAGAGAGGTGCGAGCACAAATTTTCTTTCTCTCTTTCTCTCATAGCTAGTTCCGTATATCTAAGACACAGTGTAGGCCTATTGTGTAGAAGTTTTACTTCAATTTGTACGATTTTATTTTTGTGTTACCCACGCATTAGGAAATTCTAAACATTTTTTAATATCCTATCAAAAATCGACCGTTCCAGCGGAGACCGAACCTGAATCTCTGACTGACCGTGTCGGTGCTCTAGCCAATTAAGCTATAGAACAATGTACGTGCTAAATCGAAATTTTTGATATGATGATTTTATATTCGGTCTAAGCGACCGTGTCTTTACTTCAGAGAGTTTAATTTCAGTCGTGTGGTCTAAAACTCACTCATTTTTTTTAGACGTATTTCGTTTAATTTTTTACCTCGGCCTGTCCCGGTTATCATAAATACCATATAGCGATTGTTACTCATAGTTGGGATTACATCCGCTAATCCGCAGTGTAGCAGCGTGGTGGATTAAGCTCTGATCCTTCTGATGCATGGAGATCTATGCCCAGCAGATGATTAGCTGATGATTAGGAGATGTTACAGGCTGAATCGATTAATTGATCGATAAAAACGTAAACATACATACAGTCATGTGGATCTAAATATTAGGAATAATTAAAAGCGATAAAAGTACATACTCATATGACCGAGTTAAAAAAAAGGTTTTAAAGAAGCTACAAAAATTTGAGGCTGTTGAGCACTTCTAGGTAACGTTTTTGTGGTATGGCACATATATGCTCAAAACCTTAAGCGGCTCGTCTGGGGAAGTACCTAACCTTACAGAATATCACAGCAAAATAACACTGCTCTTAACTAGCGCTATGTTCCTGTGTGAGTAAGGTAACCAGAGCTCCTGGGCAGCAATTGGGGGTGGAGTCGACAAGGCGACGCCTCTTGATTACGGTAACCACTTAAAATTATATATATCAATAAAAATAACTTACATCACGAGTGACAAATGCCGCAGTATGGCGTGTTTCTTCGCCCGACAGCGCGCGAAGCACTCCTCCAGACGCTTCAGCCTCCGCAGTACCATCGAACAAGTCTCGCATCTCATTATTGACGCGTTTTGCAGCGATAGTATGCGTTGCTCCATCTTCTTCATCTACAATGTTAAATCAGTTGATAACGCTTCACTCTGTAATATTCCACTGCTGGGCATAAGCCTCTTTCCCCATGTAGGAGAAGGATCAGAGTTTAATCAACAACGCTGTTCCAATGCGGATTGGCGGATATATTCCCTACTATGAGTAGCGATCGCTATCAGGTGTACATGATAACTCTCCGAGGCACGGTGGCGAGACCCACGAGGACAAATATTCAAACCGGAACGAAATATTTGTACAAATACAAATATCCATCCAGAGCGAGAATCGAACCCGCAAACCGTCCGTGCTTTAGGCGACCACTCGCACCACTACACCAGAGCGGTTGTTTAATAAATAATTTTTATTATTAATGAGGAACGCAAATTTAATGTTATTGGTATTAAGGTCTACTACTATAAGTAAGGAGATTTGTACTTGAATATATATCTTTTCTTATTCCAATAGCGGTTTGGAGAGTACGTACAGCTACAATTTCTGGTAGATATTATAAAAAATCTTATAATTGTTGTATTTTTTAAATGGTAAATTGTCTGTAAATTTGTATTGTAGCAGAGTTTCCTAGATAACACAAAAAGGCTGGATTGTGATATTTATAGACTATTCCAATTAAACTTATTGATATTTAAAATGTAAGGTACTTTTCAATGGCTTGTAGTGACAATTACAGAATAAGAAAAATTACCTTCTGCAACGTTTCAATTCTCTTCTGTTCCTCTTCATAAAATACTTTTTCCCTTTCTGCCGCTATCATGAAAGATTCTTTTAGAGCGTCTTCTAGTTCCAATATTCTTCTATCGCTATGCTTAGTGCACGTTGCACCTGGTTTTTTATTTACAATTTTTTCTAGCTCACTTATTCGCTCATCCTTACTTCTGACTACTGCTAATAATTGCTCGAATTCTGTTATATTATTATTTTCCCTTAAGGCATCTTCTAAAATCGATATACACCTTTGCTGTTCAATAATTTTCGCATTTTTAATTTCAATCTCTTTTGTTAGGTTTGCTATTTTTCTCGTAAGTTTATTTATATTTGTGTGTATGTTTTCATCACGGTTGATATTAATCAAGTCGTTGTGACTTCTGCTCAGTTTACACATGTCTAGCCTATCCACTACCTTACCGCTTTTTTGTAGTTCGAAAAAACTCTTGCTTTTCTTTATGCTATTAAGCTCTTGGCTGTCTGATATTTTAAGTATTTCGGAAAGTATAAGCGAAGATTCGTTAAGTTCTATTTCTAAATCTATAACTCTCATCCTACTCTCTTCGAGCTTAGTTTTTAGCTTGTCTCTCTCTTTCAATGTGTTTGTTAAGTCACCGATAGCTGCGACCTCGCTTTGTCTCGCTTGCGATAGTTCCTACATAAGGGTGAAAATATGATAAAATAATAAAAAATAAAAATAAAAAGAAAGTATGAAAAAACGAAGTGTATTTACTTTAACAAAACTTTAAACAATATAAACACAAAAATAGCTCGAGAAAGGTCAACATAGATTTCGTTTTATTCGTAATCAATTGATATTTCGCATAACAAGATTGAAAGCTGGTAACATCGTCTAGTGGACAAATTACTGTTCTACCTAGAGGTACATGAATACTTAACAGTTTTACAATTGTTATAATAATTATTATTATTTGTTTATTAATACTTAAAAAATAATTCCCGCTGAACACGATTATTCACTTTTTCATTAAACATCACTTAAAAATTATCGCTAAACTAATAATCATTACCTTATTTGTGTGCTGGTTACAATTAACTGAATTCGAAACCTGTATATGTGGTCTATTGATCGGATTATCAACAAGAGATGATACGTTATTATTATCTGAACACTTCATTATAATATTCAATACAAATTTTTTAATAACATTACTTAATACGAATTGCAATTGTAAAGCTTAGTGATATAATTTTATTAACAAAAGACGTGGAGTCTGGAGTTGTCGCTCACGGAATTGTTAACAGCGCGTCAGTTAAAGTAAAACTTTCAACGAAAAGAGAAAATAAACAAACGACAGTCTTGGTGAGAAGAACTAACTTAGAATAAGCTTTTGAGGAAGCCTGCGGGCCCGGCCTGGAATGCAGCATGAAAGAAATATTAGTATGTTAATGTATGTTAAGAGTATTGACAAATAATTAATTGATATTAGATTAGTTAGTCATGATTAAATCATTTCAATATTATTAAATAATATTTAGTAAAGTTATGAAAACCAATTACCTCTTCTCTTTGTGCTTGTGCTTGTTGCTGACTTTTTAGTTTGGCTTGAAGGTTTCTCACAGATCTGAAATTATTGGTCATTTGTTTTATTATCTTATAAATAGGAAACAGTCTATATTTTTGTTTTAAATTAATTGTAAGAATATTTAGAGAGGAACTTTATTTTCTGCTTAGTAACGCAGTTTGATATTAGCGTCAATATATATATTTTTTTATATCTATAACATGTACGCATTGTCGTCTGTTCCTACGATAAGCCACATAATGCTTATGTTATAGGTAACAGCCGGCTGATATAGTGACATATTTTTTCTAGATAAATACATTTAAATAACACTTATATATAAATAAACACATATATCACGCCCAGACTCGAGGCGGGAATCGAACTAACAACCCCGAGAGTATAAAGCAGAGTCACTACAAACCGCCAACAGGCTAGTCTAAATTATAGTCCGGTCAAGTTAGCCATTTAAGGTAATAATAATTCGCATAGAACTGTTAATCGGCACGAGTGTAGCGAATACTATTATGAAATGTGAAATCTCCATCGTCAACAAACTTGTAAAAAAAGATTTCAAGGTTTGCAAAATTTTATCATAAAAATAGGTTACACGTAAAGTGTAGTTGTAGATCATGCAAATATCTTTAAAAATTCTATCAAAATATTAAAGATATAACGATTGAAAAAGTTGAAAAAAGTTGAGCACTTCATAATATCCACACGTTTCCACACCACCCGTGTGGTGTAGTTTGCGCCTAAACCGCTCTGCTTTCTTCTTGTTCATTTTTTTTATACCAAGCTTGAATTAGAATATCAAGCTTATCAATAAAACAAATGAATGTTGATGTTCCTGACCTAACTGGCAAATTAGACTAACTAAAGAGAGTAAAATGTTAGTCTCACTGCTGCAAGTCCATGATCTGCTTCTCCTTCTGCGCCTGCTCCTCCTGCGACATCTGCACCAGCTGCAGCAGGCGCTCGGTCTCGGCGGCGAGACGGCGCGCTTCCTCCTCGCTCGTCTTCAGCTGCTGCTTCAGCGCGTCCGCCTCCTTCTGCGTCTCGCCGAGCTTGCGGTTCATATCCGTCACTGCTGCCGCACTGCCTCCAGCCTGGATATTATAATTACATTTTTTTCTATTATGAAACGAAAAAAAAAATCAAGAGTTTAAATTAACATGGTTAGTTTTATTACTAAAATTATTTAAAAACGGAATATTTACCATTTTTTTTTTCATTTTGCGATGCTAGAAATTTCGACGTTTTCGACGTTTTTTTAGTAAAATTTAAATAGGAAATTCAAATTTAAATAGGACCACACGACAAGCACCAGTTTTGGAATAAAAAAGGTATAGTCAAAATCGGTACATCCGGTAAAAAAGTTATAAGGTAACACACGTTAAGAATAAAATATAATTAAGTTAAAATATAATCTTTTTTAAAAGTTACTTAGTAAGTAAATAAAAAATCGTGCTCAACGGTCCCTACTAACATTTTTTCTGTGTGGTGGGTCAAGAAACATAAAATAAATAAGTGCAAATATCTGTATGTCCAATATAAATGTTGGATATGAGCGGGGATTGAGCCCATAATCACCGGCGCGATAGACGGAGCTGTGTCTGTTGCACCAACGCGTCGTCAAAATTTTTGTTTTACTTGTATTGTACATTGGTTTCAGCTAAGGCTTTACACTATTTAGGAATGACTGATTTATTCAGCCGTCTATATTGAGATTATTATTTGCAAGCACCTTTGAGTGAGCCTAAAAAAGTAACTGATGTGATATCCACCCATCCTTATAAAATTTTGAGTAAGTATGCGTATATATACGTTTTATAATGTATTTATTTGATAGTTAGTGTAAATTATAGAAATAAGGTTAATTGGCTGTATCAGTTATTTTCTATGTAAAATAAATTTTTTTCAATATATCTTACCTTCCTCAAAGATGCTTCCATTTGGTCCATTTGTTCTTTTCGTTTCTTTAACTGTCGATCTAATTCCATCAGCGACTTCTCCTTCTCCTCCACGTCTTTTCGTTTATTTTCAACCATTCTTCTGTTCTCTTCAAATTGTCTCCTCGCGTCTTCTAACTTCTTAAATTCTTCTTGTAGTTGTCTTCTAGCTTGAGCGGTATCTTCCCCAGCTTTGGCGTTCTGACTGCCAGCCGCCTGGAGTTTCTTGTTCGCTTCTCGGAGATCGAGCTGTTGTTGATAAAATTGTATTAAGAAATGACCCTTACTGATTTGTCAAACAAGAAGGTATATAAAGAAGTAAACAGCAGCATCAAGTAACATTTAAGCCAGATTTTGCAACAATTTCAGTTTAAAGTATTGTTTGGAAGCTTGATATAATAGAAGCAAAATTTGTACATAAACTTGGCAAAGTATAATCGCAGCAACAAATTCAACCACAACATAAATTTTATTGAACAATTTTTAATATACACGATCATGGAATTGCAAGTACAAAGTTGAATAGCAGATACGGCTGAAAAAGACAAGAAAATATAACAATCACGTAATCATTTAAAGCTTTAATGTATGTATATTTGCACCAAATATTTTACACAACAACACAGAGTGAGGGTTGTGTGTGGACGAGTGCTCGTGTGATTTCAATGTCAGGTGCATCTTAACGATTATGATTTTGTACATTCTCATGAAATTTTCGTCCAAAAACGTTGCGATGATGGAACTAATAAAATAAATACGAATAATTATAATGAGGGGTTGGAGGATGCCCTGCGGGCTGTGGGAGGCATGCTACTATACAACAATTATATACATGACAACCGGCGAAGATGATTCCAAATAAAAATTAAACGTATGAACATCGAAATCAAAACATCTACTCCATAACACCGGTGCAATGATTTAAGCAGACAACGCACGCGAATCGATTACAGTTCAATCGAGTCTGAGATACTTAATGATAATTCTTTCACAGTTCAGTGACAAAGCTATAAAATAGTAGTTTCAAACTCGATTTAACCACGCATTGCCGTCCCGACAACCGCTCGTGCTCGGGCTATCCTCCAACTGACCTGGCTCTTCTCCAATTCTTGAACGAGCATCTCGAGCTGCGACTGGCAACGCTCCCTCTCCACTGCGAGGGACCGCGCCTCCGCTTGAGCCGCTTCAAGCTGCTTCTGAACTTCACGCACGTCGGACGGTCCTCGCGCTTGAAGCTGCTGCAATTGCTGCTGTTGCGCCTGGAATTGTTTCTCCAAAGATTGTAAACGCTGTTGACATTCTGACAATGCTTTTTCCGCTGCAATAGCTTTCGTTTTCTCCGATTCAACGATAGCCTTCCATTTCTCGATTTCGCCAGCTCTTTGTGCGTCTTTTTCTGCTCTTTCTGCTCTTTGCCTGAAAGCGTCTTTCTCTTTGGATACGGTTTGCACTTGTTGTTGAAGCTTAGCAATTTCTCTATCTCTACTCTCAATAACCGATTTTGCACCCCGTTCGGAGTCTTGAGCTATTTTTCTTTGCTCTTCCTTTAATCTACGCACTTCTTCACGCTGCTTCTGAAGTTCTGTTTCCGAAGCATTTAATTCTCGCTGGAAATTTACTAGCATGTCCTGAGATTTTTCTAATTGTGCTACTAACTGATCACGTTCAATTGTCAGTTGCTTTGTATCAGCCTCAAGTTTAACTATTTGTTTTTCTATTGCGTCAGCCTGTTTATCCCTTTGCTCTAAAATAGAAGCCATCTTCTCTCTATCTCGCACAGATTGGGCTAATTCTTGCTGCAATTTCACTAGAGTTTCTTGCGTTCTGTGGTCTAGAGTTCGCTGTTGTTGTTCGATATTACGTCTTGTATTTTGTATTTCAGCTCTAAGAGCGTCTCTTTCTTGTTCTATCTGACGCATTTCAAGGATTGTTCGTTCCAGACGCTCATGCATTCTACCTAATTCGTTAGTCATTCTATCATACTCTACGCGTGTTGTTTCATTTGTCTCTTGATATTTAGCTAAATGCATCTGAGATTTTTCAAGCTCTTTAGCTAAGCGACCCGCCTCCATTTCCGTAGCATCTCTAGCTTGAATTGCTTTTTCTAATTTATCACGAAGTCGTTCGATTTCTAATCTATCTTCCGTCCTTGCTTTGTCGCCAGCAACTGCTTGAAGTTTCATCCTCTCAATCTGTTGCAATTCACCTTTGAGTCTTTCATTATCTTTATCTAACTGTTCAGACCGCAATTTTAATTTTTCACACCGATCCCTAAACTTTTCACACTCAATATGAGCGCGCTCAAGATCTGTACGCTGTTTTTCTACTGCCGCAGTTAGTTTTGCTACTTCACTCTTAGAAAGTTCTAGCTGTATATTTAACTCATGGAATTTCGTTTCTGCTTGTTCTTTCTCACTTTGCAGTCGTTGAATTTCAGTCTGAGACGCATCGTATCGTTCACGCGTTTTATCAAGCTCAGTCTGAAGTCTATTTATTTCTGAACTCCATTTATCCTGTTCGAATTGGTATTTACCTCGAAGACCTTCGACGCGATCGAGCTCCGAGCGAAGACGGGTTACTTCTTCTTCGGCCTTCCTCGCTCGCTCCAACTCTAGATTTGTCTTCTCTAGTCGTGTGCGCAGTCTTTCCACCTCCAGTTTAGTTCGCTCGTGTTCTTCTTTAGTATCATGATATTTTCCATAACGTGCTGCATATCTCTCAGCTTCCTCCCTTGCTCCACTGGCATCAGCTTTAACTTTATCCAATTCTGCCTGAACTCTTCTCAACTCTGCAGATACTTTGTCGTGTTTGTCATACATTTTTTCTAGTTCAATTTGCACCCTTGCCATTTCTTCTTGAGTTTTTTCATTTGATGCTTGTGCTTTACCACACTGAGTCATTGCCCGATCATATTCAAATTGCAAGCGTTCACCATCAGCAATAAGCTTATCCTTCTCAGCTTGTAACCTTCGCAGTTCGATTTGGCCCTTTTCGTATCGTTCTCGTACCATTTCAATATCAACACAAAGTCTATCCATATCTTCTTTAGCTTTTTCTTCCTGTTCCTTAGTTCTACCAAGTTGTAACGAAGCTCTGTCGTACATTTCCTGTAATCTAGCTAACTCGTCCTGCATCTTCCTAGCATCCTCCCTAGATTTTGTAGCTAAATGAACATTTTTCTCCAACTCTAATTCAAGGCGATCCTTATCAGCTTCAAGAATGTCTATCTTATTCTGAAGACGGTAAATCTCGTTCTGTGATCTGAAACAAAAAAAAAATGGTAAAATAATATCATTACTAAACTTGTTTTTACAGCTAGACGAGTACACATCGTCACCAACACAAGACGACATTTAGAAAAATTGTACCTATCATACTTTTCAAGCATTTTTTCGTATTCTTTGTGCGCTATTTCTTTCTCTTCAATGGTCTTTTGCGTTGAGTATAGAGCTTTATCGAGTTTTTCTTTTAGGATTTCTAATTCAGTTAGGGCGTCGTCTCTTTCCATCTGAAAGAAAATATTATAATTTATTGGATAAATTGCGATACGGCTTTAATATTATCCAACTATTAACAAAATTTTATTTTTACAACAATTGATGAAATATGTACCGTTAATTTCTGATGTTGCTGATGTGCTTTTTCCCATCTTTCTCTGAGAACATCCAACTCAGTTGCAGCACTATCTCTGTCTCGAGCTGCTCTGTTGGCTGCTGCGGCTGCCGCTTCGGCGCGTTCACGACAACTTGCGGCTTCAGCTAATGCCGCATCTCTTTCTTTCTGTACACGACTCACAAGAGCCTGAAACAGAAGAATTTAAAAAAAATTAGACTTAATTTTCTTTATACAACTAGGGCTCACGTGACGGTAATCGATTACCGCAGCTTATGACCCTACTCCCAATCCAGAAACTCTGGTTACCTTATTCACCACAGAAACACAACACTACTTGAGAACAGTGTTATTTAATTGTGATTTTTTGTAAGATCGAGGTACCCAATTGGGCTGGCATTTTGAAGATAATATTTTCTGCTACTGTACCTACAGTGCCTCAGTAAAATTTAAGTTTACACGCAGATACTTTCATTATTTGCAAAATCATTTCGAAGTCTCTCATTTAATTAAACTTAATAAGGTTCGATATACATAGAAATAATAGGAATATGAAATTGTATAATCGTAATGATAAACTCAATTGAGTTTGTAAAAGTCGATACATAAATAATCCGGGAAATCTCGTTCCGGAGTTGTAGCTATCTTGATCTTACGTCACAAAGTTCATCGGCCTTTAATCTCATTGTCAAAGGAAATACGATCATCGGCAGCGATCGGTAGGGTGTTCACGACATATAAGTTAAATGGATTAGTATTAATATTACTTTGATACATATAAGAATTTTTGTAAATTGAAAATACAAAGATACACGAATTCGATATGTTATAGAATTGCAGTTATTGTTTTTTTTTTGTTATTAGTTATAATATATAACGATGATACAGTAAGTAACTATCGTAACGTAAAACTTTCCTAAACAATAAAATTAAATTTAAAATTATGAGACATTTGAAATTATAGGATGTTAAGAATAACTACGTACTAACAAAGAAAATATGTAATAACAATAATTTTAAATGTTTGAAGGAATTATGTCATCTTTTAAAAATCAAGATAATGATAGAATTAATTGGGATGATCAATCTACAAGAACAGCTTTTTTGTAGAAAAATGTTTACCCCAAAAGGCCCCTGTCTATATCTTTTTTGTAGTTAAGCAAGTCCTATTGTCATCTGTAATAGGCACGAATGTGTACGTGTTATTTTATTTGTTCTTTTTGTTACGCATTAATTGCTTGTAGCGGAAATAGTATTAACAATTAATTACGGGACAAAAGTGTTCATTTTTGTTGATGTTGATTAAAATGCAATGACAATTGAACGAAACTAATAAAACTAGGTAGTTAAAGTATAAATTTTATATCTATTTTTTATATTCAAAAACTAACTTGATAAAGTTCATTTTGAATCTCTAAGAAACGATAATAACAATTTTTTGAAGGAATACTATGATAGATATATTACTTTGAAAATCCCAAATGTTTCTGGACTCATCTAAAAATATTAAACAGTCAATAAATACATATCCCGCAAAAATGAAGCTTTGTGATAAAATTGCCACTAGTGGTTCTAGCTTGTGCAATCTCTTTGCGGATTTCTTCGCATCGGTCTACGACTCGAGTGAATATTCACAAAATTACTCACATGTCTCGAATGTTATCTCAGACGGCCTTTGCAATATTAATATAACCATCGAGGATATAATCAGAAAGTTGAAAGGACTTGATGTAAGGAAAGGATCAGGTCCGGCAATTTGCCTTCTTTATTCATTAAGGAATGCGCTGTTCTATTATCATTACCACTTCATTTAATATATAACAAATCTTTATGCACTGGTGTTTATCCTGAGGTACGGAAGTTAGCAAGAATAGTTCCTGTTTATAAGAATGGCGATCGTGAATCTATAACCAACTACAGGCCAATATCAATACTCTCGACACTATCGAAAGTCTTCGCTACACCCAATTTTGTCACGCCACGTTCATCATGCTCTCTCAGAATCTCAACACGAATTTATTGACTGTAGATCTACCATAGCAAATTTAGCTAATTTTATGAACTTCGTTACAACATCTATAGATGCGTGTAGACAAGTCGATGCAGTTTACACAGATTTCTCAAAAGCATTTGACAGGGTAAACCACAAACTGCTGGTGGCAAAATTCTTAACTTTTTTTAACACAAATCCCTGTTTTATCAAGCTGTGTCTGGTGTTCCTCAAGGATCAATTTTATGACTATTACTATTTAATATTTTCATTAACGACATTACCAATTGCATCAAGAATTCCAAATGTTTAATTTATGCTGACGATTTAAAGCTTGCTAAAGAAATTACCAATAAGCATGACGTTAAATCTTAACAAGAAGAT
This sequence comes from Melitaea cinxia, assembly GCF_905220565.1. Lineage (NCBI taxonomy): Eukaryota > Metazoa > Arthropoda > Insecta > Lepidoptera > Nymphalidae > Melitaea > Melitaea cinxia. The sequence goes on from NC_059415.1 coordinate 3,970,371, forward strand.
ATCAATAGAGTTTTCGAATAGTGTAAGTTAAATGGAATGGAGCTGAACCCTTCCAAATGTTCATATATTTCCTTCACACGTAAACGATTTTTTGTTAAGGGAAAATATGTTATTGGTACGCACCAATTACAGAAATTGGAGTACGTTCGCGATTTAGGTATCACTATTGATGCTAAGTTACGTTATAATGTACACATTGACAGCATATGCAAGTCGGCACGCAAGATGTTGGGGTTTGTTTTTAGAAATTCGAAACTATATGAAACTTAAAACCAAAAAAAAAATATTTACTACATTAGTAAGCTAGAATATGGAACACCCATTTGGAACCCTAACTACCAGACCCATAAAGAGAGATTGGAAAGTATACAGATACGGCTTACGCAATTTTATTCTATTGGACAGGACAAAAGAATGCCCTACTACTCGCGGCTAAATAAGTTTCGGTTAAACTCATTCTCGAACCGGCGCAAGCTTCTTGATATGGTTTTCTTAGACAAACTAGTGAATGGAACTGTGGATAGTTCAGAACTCCTAAGCAAAATTTCAATTAACGTTCCCTCTCGCGTACCACGATATCCCATTTCACTATTTGCTTATAAAACCCAGACAACAACCTCTAACTGAGGTAGAGCACAGCAGGAATTCCTGCTCAAAATATGGATAAGCCCAACTGGGGTAGTACCTCGACCTTACAGAAGATCACAGCAAAATAATACTGTTTTCAAGCAGTATTGTGTTCCTGTTGGTGAGTAAGGTGACCAGAGCTCCTGGGGGGATTGGGGATTGGGTCGGCAACGCGCTTGCGATGCTTCTGGTGTTGCAGGTGTCTTTAAGCTACGGTAATCGCTTACCATCAGGTGAGCCGTACGCTTGTTTGCCGACCTAGTGACATAAAAAAAAGAACAAACCTCGATTATTATTCCCTCATCCCTAGACTGAGGTAGGCTCTACAGAGAATTTACAGTTAAAAACGAGTCATTAGACATCTTTGCAGATGAATAACCTAGCTGTATTTAAGAATAAACTATTAAATGTTAAAAATCAAATGATTCCTCAAATCAAAAGCTATGTACCACTAATATTAATTTATATTAATTTATAATAGTAATAGCTATGTATTTAGTTCTTTATTTTGTCTGTATTTTTTTTTTGTTTAAATCTTGTATGTTCCAAATCTTTTGAATAGGCAGACGACTTAATTGTCTACCTTTAAGAGGAATTATATGTATATATTTAATACCTTGGCATACAACTGATTGTAATTTTTTTTAAACATGTAATTCCGTTGGTGGTTTCTTACTAAATAAATAAATAAATCTATTTTGTCTTAAACATAAAAATAAAATAAATGATAAATAACAGTGTAAATGTGAAATTAACATTTAATTTAATTTTATTGTAATTCAAAATCAATCAAAATCTAAATACAATGCAATGCATTACTATTCAGCAAATGACGATCTTATAGAAAGTTAACATCTATCTTCAAACAATCTTATGTATACACGATTTAATCATTCGCTAAATATTTTATTTTATATCTAGATTTGCTTAACGATAACTTTGGTTGCCTTTAAATTCGGAACTGCAAAGTCAATATTGATTCTAGTACAATACTAAAGGGTATAACTTGGTATAACTTCCATTTTAAGTCACGATCGAACATAATTCGTGTAATCTGATCCGGGTGTATTGGTAAAGTATGATAGAAGTTTTTCGACGACATAAATGTATCGTGCTTATTGTGGTTTGATGTTTTTTTTTTCTTTTAATGTTGCTGTATAATTTTAAAAGAATATCGTGAAATGGTGATTTGTAGTTTTTAAGTTTCTTAGTAAAAGGTTTAGCTGTTTTAAACATTTATATAATTAAAGACAGCTATGAATAACTCCCGCAGTGGGATAGCGCTGTGGGTAAAGTTCCGAACCTTTTTTTATATGGTGAAAGAGGCCTATGCCCAGCCGTGGGATGTTGTAGGCTGAGGCGATATCTATTAGTTTCAGTTATTAGAAAATAGATATAATCCGTCTATTACGGAATCGATTTCATAAATAGGATGAGAGCAAAGATCAAAAATATGATAAAGAAAAAACAAAACATAATTTTATTAAGTAGGATTCAAAAGCACATTTGAAACATCACTTTACAAATTAAAATCGTTTGTTTTACTTAATTAATTATATTTAGTCGTAAAAGTAAAGCTACCACCGAGTACAAAACATTCATTGAAACATATCGCTGGTAAAACGTCTACTCCGTAACACTAATGACTCGTTTTAAGTTTAAGAATAAAATCAATACGATATAAGGAATAATATAAAAAGAATAGTAAATTAAAAACGCCACGCAACTAATAAATAGTTTCCTGAAAAAGTTTTCATGACAAACACAAAATAACATCTACACAGTATTTAAATGGTGACGCCAGTCCGTCTAGACATCTCAGACTTCTGGGTTAATGTGTTCGGATGATGACGTCACGTGTACATTGTAATGATTTATGGGGATTACTGCTGCCAAGTTTCACAAGGATCTCTTTATTGTCCTTGAACATTTATTACATAATACGTTCGCTATATTGCTCGTTACCTAATACGCGCATTTTCGTCTGTGTAATATAGTATTTTTTGGTACATAATTTACTACTATCTTAAGAGATGTTGTTCCTAAACACCCAAACCCTTTTAATAAACCTATGTACCTATATCTTACGAAAAGCTTAAAAATCAGTACTCATATCACCAAGATAATTATGGTAATAAAATTGTCAATTCCTATTTCTTTATACCTATTATTATTATTTTATTAAGATAAAAAAAATGCTCTCGATTTTAACCCCGAGGCCAGTCTATTATTATATATCTGGTCCACTTATGTTTTTTATGCATATCTATTGAAGACATTTTTAAAATTTAATTCTGATGTATTAAGCCGCTGTAATAGATACTGAATCTGAAATTTATTTTAATTTATCTGTCTTTATCTCGGTCGCGCATTACGCCAAACTAATAGCATGAATTTGGACGAAACTTCATAGTGAGAAGAAGTGGTAATTTTATCCTGTAATTAATTCCCGTGGAAGAGGGAACGAAGTTCACATAAAACGCGAATGAAGTCGCGGGTATAGCTTGTAAAGGAATAAATTTGTAACGAACAGCCATAGTGACTACATTTATGTACGGATATGGATGCGGGTCATTAATTTTCGAATATGTCGTACATTGAATATTTTATTTAATCACATTATGGCCAGAATTAACAAATTATAATGGACACCCAGCCACGAAATGACACAATTAATCCACGATAGTGAATAACATGGCTTAAATACATTTGCGATAAGTAGGACTAATATTTTTAGTTAGTTATTTTATTCAACCAACTAAAGTACTAATTAATACACAAAATACACGTCAGACTGGCACGAAATTACAGATAATGCTCGAGTAGATTCATACTATGTTGACTGGTGTTATATGACCCTTATATAAAAAAAACATTTCAAAGGTATTTAAAAGATAAATCGGGATGTTAAGTATTAATGTATAGGTTTATACCTCATCATCTTCATCACTTCAGCCAATCGCAGTCCACTGTTGGACATAGGCCTCCACTAGTTTGTACCAAAAATGGCGTGAACTCATGTGTGGAGTCCGTTCAATGTGCCGTAAATTATACTTAAGTGATAAGCGCCTCACACATCTCATACTCAACGGCCCCCAATAGGATTTTACTCCTGTGTCAGGGGTCCGGAAACATACAAAATCAAATGCGCAAACGGTTAGATCACTCACACCTGTATGGCCCCAAAAAATGTTTGCCATGTGCGGGGATCGAACCCGCAACGGTCGGCACGACAACCATAAGCCTTTGCGCTACAGCGTTATCCAATAATAATAATAATAGACTTACTTGTGCCTTGTCATGCTTGTCTCTAAATCTATCAGCATCTAATTGGGCAGTATCTCTTTCCTTCTGCAGTCTGGCAGCTTGACCGAGGGCTTTGTCAAGTTGAGACTGAAGCGATTCAAAGTCGTATGCTGATTTCTCACGATCCACTTGCAACTGTAGAAGAAAAAATTGTTGCAATATACCTACGCAATATACTAAAAGACTTTAACTAATGTAAAGTCTTGAAAAATAGGTTTAATTTTTGTGTTTATTATTTCAAATTGTTGGAAACAATATTGAAATAATTTCTGATGTATCTGCTTTACATGAAATTTTGTAAACTAAATTACTCTTGAAGATTCTTTTTATTAAAAAGATAACCTATTGTCCCACACTGAAACATTTACATGCCAAAATATATAATATTTCAAGCCGTTAAATTAATTATATAACATTAGTTTTTGTTGGCTAAGTATGATAAATTTCAAAGCGATTATTATTTGACTTTGCTAAATTCTATTCCGGAAGTGGATACGTAAAATTTATAGGAAGTGTTTGTATTAAGCCCTTAAATTAATACACAACATTACTATAACTGTAGTATTATCAATTTTTTAAATTTAATTGTACCTTTCTCACTTCAACAGCGGACTTGTCTAATTTCTCTTGAAGCTTGTCAATCTCCGAATGTGCAGAATCAAGCGATGCTTGTAGTTTGTCTTGCTGTAATTGCGCCTTGCCAAGAGTAGCTTGTGTCCTTTCTAGCTCTTCTCTTGCTTTGTCTAGTTCTGCTGTTGCCTTGTCTCGCTCGGAGTGAAGGCGACTGATGGAGGATTGAAGACTGGTGGACAATATTAGATTAATGACTTTATTTCTATAATTAAGATATATATTTTTATGACTAAGGTGAACATCGTAGTCTTTGGACAACTGTTATATGCTTAACTTTAACTGTACGCGCATTGCAGATCCTACCCCCGACTGATGCTCTTGTTATCTTACTCACTACAGGAACATAACCAGATTTGCGAGCAGTATTATTTGGGTACGATTTTTTCTTTGTTAGGTTGAGGTGTTTCCACGTTTAGGCTACTCCAGATTATATTATTGATTAAGATATTTGGGTATTTTTGCCAACTTAAAGTAAGAACTAGTCTTTAGGATCTTATGTGACTTGATGTCAATAAATTGTACGCTAAAAATAAAATTTATCACTTTTTCAATATATACAAATCTATACAGATAAATAAAATCGGAGTGTCAGTTTGTAATATTAACATAACCACTTTTTACTAAATGCATATGGGTGTACACGTTACATATATACCAAAATAACATTTTTTTACAATTTTTGTTTGTCTGTCTGTGTCGTTATTCCAGCTAATCTCTGAAAGAGCTGGACCTATTTTGACGGGACTGCCACTATCAGACAGCTGATGTAATAAGGAGTAACTTAGACTACTTTTATTTTACAAATAACTCTGTGAACTGAACAATAGTTGTTTTGTTAAATTCCACGCGGATGAAGTTGCGGGCGTAGCTAGTTAAGTAATAAAATAGAAATGAAGTATGAAATAACTTTAAAGAATCTTCAATTTTCTTCTGAGACTCCTACGATGAAAATAGACGTAACATGAAAAATCTTTTTAATATGTCTCTGTTCTGTCGTTATAATGTAAGAGACTTAATACATATTTTATATCAGATTATATCAGACTTTACGTTTTAAAGATGAGTCAATGTAAGCCCTTACTCGTAAATCTACCTAAATTTGTAAACCTAAAAATATTCGCCTGTCTTTTGAATTTTTAAAGTAAAAAATTATATAATTAAAAATATTTACCGATCGTATTCTTCCTTCAGACTATCTTGTTCAGTTTGTGCATTTTCAAGTTTTGCTTTGAGACGATATACTTCACCCTGTGACTTTTCTAATTTATCTTGAAGCGCACTTGCCTCGGATCTAGCTCTTTCAGCGTCAGCTTGCGTCACTCTTAGTTCTGCTTGAGTTCGTCTCAGTTCAGCTGATACCTTATCTGCTTTCTCTTGAACTCGGTCTAATTCCTGAGATGTTGTTAATGTGCTTCTACCGAAAGTTGTTTGAGATCGCTCTAGCTCATGTTTTAGTCGTTCATTCTCTAGTTCTAGTCTAGCTAAACGCTGCTTTGCCGCTTCCCAATCAGCGCCAGATCTACCGACTTCACTCGCGGCCTTATCCAACTCAGCCTTCGACTTTCCTAATTCTGATTGAGAGCTTTCTAATTTAGCTTCAAGCCTATCTTTTTCTGCCTGAGCTCTTTCTAATCGGGCACCAAGTTTTTCCACTTCACTTTCAAGGGCATGAAGTTTCATTTTGTAATCTGCTATTTCTCTCTCATGTAACTCTCTCTCTTCATTTTTCTCGTGTTCTGCTCTGTCTCTTTGTTCTCTAAGCTGTTGAATTTGCTTTTCTTTATCGCCAATGACTTCTTCAAGGGAGGAAAGGGCACCTTCTGACGAGCAGTGATGGGCTTGCATTGCGTTGAGCCTGGCTCTTGCCATGTCTACTTGATTATCTTTTTCTTTCAGAAGATCCTCAAGGTTCTCAATCTAAAAAAATATTATAATAACCAATGTGACATCAAATAATTATTAAAACATAAAAGCAAACAATGAAAAAAAGCGATACAATAAAAATAAAAAGTAGACATACCTTGAAAGAAAACAAAAACCACTAGCAGTACAAAACAAATTTAAACAAATAATGTAAAAATAAATATATTCATAAACGTATATGAAACTAATACAATGAACATAGACGACTAAAACAAACCAAACATATGGTTAACACAATTTATTTATAATAAAATAACAAATAAAATATAATTAAAACATAATTTCTCATTTACAAATAATAAAGTAAAAAAGTAACAAATAATACAAAATAGCACCTAGTATCTAAAATTTCGCAGACTCTACAATTATTTAAGGCAAGGGAATGAAAGGTAATAACTTATCTAAGCCTAGAAAGTAATCTTTTCTAGTAAAAGCACTTTAAAAACTATCTTAAGATAAGTTTTAACTGACGAAGAAGATTTTATTAAAATTTGTCAAAATAATCTATATTCATGAACCTAACATTCAAAGAGATAAATTTTTAATTATCATAATATCACAAGTTTTTAAATAACAATCACAATGTTATCAAATTAGATAGTAATGTATGATGGATTTAAGAGAGACTTGATTTTATTATAATTTACTGTCATAATGGAAACAGTCTTTCATTTAAAGTGAACGAAACTATGAAATTCTTTTCATATAAATTCGTTTTAGTATTAAATTTAGTACTTAACAAACATAGCTGAGCGCAATTTATGGTCTTTCTATCTAAATACTTTTACAAAACATTTGTTTACCTTTCTTTGCAGCACGTTTATCTTTCTATCTTTGATTTCTGAGTGATCTCTAAGTTCAGCGAGCTCATGTGCAGCAGCTAGAGCTGCTGCTGTTTTTTTCTCTACCATTCTGCTCTTCTCTTCAAGACGAGCTTTCAGTTCTTCGACCTGATGATTTAAAACGTATATAAAATCGGATAAAAGATAAATTTATAATAAAGAATTATCTACAAAGTTTCTAATCTTCAATTGTTATTGAAAGATTTTTATTTACATAATTTATTTTCTTTTATCTAACTTACGTCAGTTTGCAACATGCTATAATGTTCTTCTTTAGCGCAAAGCGATTCTTTGAGGACGGCTATATGACGCTGGTAGTCTTGGTGCTGCTCTTCCAAAGCCTTCATCTTTGCCGCCATGGCGAGGATCTCTTGGTCCCGCCTTTGGATCTCCAGACGAAACTCATCCAACTGCTCAAGCACCATCCACAGGAAATTTTGTATAGAATTAAATAAATTTAAGCATGTAATTAGTCTCAAAAATGACAATTAAACAAATTCAAACAAGACAAAATCTATCTACTAAGGCAAATAGTGATGGCGGAAATGATATCAATGTTAGTTTCAATCTACATCTCAAAACGATTAAGACCATCAAAAAGAAAGATCAAGTTGATGTTAGTATCGATGATAAAGCGACGCAAGCTCATTAGTAAGTATTTATCGTTGATTAAGGAAACATTATCAGCATCTAAGAATTATATAACTTAGTGCCATGGAAGACATATTATACACCTTATTTTTTTTACATGCACATTATCACGTATATAATTAACACTCAGACAAAATTCAAAAATTCATCAAATTGAATGAAATATAGAAAAACGTACACTGGTCACTGGAAAACTTTCCAACTGATTCAAAACAAGAATTTATAAATATCGAAGCTTGAATAAGCATAACTAGAAAGTTTTCCAGTGTTGAATATCTAAAAGAGTTAAATGCCGACGATGCACGGGCGCCTATATTGTGATACATTTATCTACCGATACTGTGACAGAGACTCATGAAACATGGCGACTACATGAAGAGGCCGGGTCGTGTGAGCTAGACTAGTGATGAGTGGCACGGGACCAAAGCTATATACTGGACGATGAGTTGCGATAACCACTGAAAGCGGAATATGAATAGATCAGGAATTTCACAAAAACGCACCCGAACTCGTTCGATGCATACGACCTCAACAGTCTTTATTTAACAGTCTCTAAATCATTAATTGGTGTCAACGTAATCAATCTCAAACGTTTCGATAACCATAAATTTTATATATCTAAAATATCGCACCTAGAGCCCTACTTAACAAAAATATTTCACTGTTCAAGAATATAATCTCTTACAATTTAATTAAAAATAGCTTTACATAAAAATATTTCGAGTCGACGACTCGGCTAATATCGGTCTTAAAGCGATAAATTGACACGGGATCGTCGATCGGGGCGCGGTCACAGCGTGGTGGCGCTATAGACACGGGGCGCGCGGGCTCGCGGCCGCGGTGGCGGGACCATGCGCCCGTCCTTGGTGATTCGGACGTCGTTCAGCAGAAAACTTACTTGTCGCTTGAAGGGAGGGTCGGCCTTATCGTATAGTGAGGCGTGCGAGGGCGCGAGGGAGGGCGGCGGCGGGGAGCCGAGCGCGGCCAGCTCGCTCTCGAGCAGCGCGACCTGCCGCTCCAGCGTGGCGATGCGCGCCTCCTTGGTCTCCAGCACGGCGGTGAGCGTGGCGCCCGCCGAGCCGCCCGGCAGCCCCGCCGCGGCCAGCGCGCGCTCCAGCTGGGCCTGCAGCGCCCGCAGCGTGTCCGCCGTCGCCTTGAGCTCCTGCCACACGCCAGTCGGTCAGCCGCGCCGCCGCCCGGCCCGGCACCCGGCCCGCTACACGCCACCCGACTACTCGCCTCGCGCCTCCCTGGGGCTGCCCCGCTCCCGACAACCGAGCCCGCGCAGCCCCAGGTCGAGGCGGTACACAAATTTTAATGATTGCTCAAACTGAACCAATGAAATTTACACGAGACGGTCTTCGCTAGGGTTCATGTGACGGGGACATAATGAGCTAAACATGCAATGTCGTGAGTCAGTGTTCGTGTCGCTCTTTTTTGAACTTTGTTGTTTTTAGGCCGAATCGAAGGGCTGAATTTTAAAATATTGTTCTTTTTTTCTTAAGGTCGACGTGAGGGTGGCGGAATCGATAAGTATGGAAAAAGTGCTCGGGGGGAACAAGCTCGAAGTGTAACAGAGACCGTGAAGAGTAAGCGAAAGTTTGATCAGAATTGAATGAAGCCAGAGAAAAAGAGTAGGAGGTCGATTGTACACATACAAGCGACGCGACAGTCACATTCGGCCGGACACAAATGAATGAAATGAAACTATCAAGAGCAACTCTAAGAGAAACAGTGAGCTTGATAAAGGTATCACAAAATAAAACGCCCATGTGTAATACAATACTGTTACATAAACATGAGGAAGCAGTGACGTGCATAACATACGACTAAGAAACACGGTGTAGGATACATAACAGCTGCAGAATAGAAAAAAATTCCATTGACATAAATTTTTTAACGAAAAATGTCTACTCCAGGTAAACATGCAACACGACATTCAATATTATAACAATAATTACCTGCTTCTGCGCCATGGCCTGCATTTGCTGGAACATCTGTCTTTCTTCTTCTTTACCTGGAAAAAATCCAGTTACGTACTCATCTTTATGTACTATGTACAAAGACTTCTCAGTCTTCGTAGTTTTCTAGTCGTTGCCAAATTAAAACAACCACGTACCCATTCCTTTATTTTGTAACATTTCCAATAATTTCTTGATGCTTTCATCTCGGGCTTGTAATGTTTGCTTCTGAGTTTCAATCCGCAATTCCAATTCCTATCGAAAAGTTGATACTTATAGTGACTGTTAATTGGTTTGGTTGAAAGTTTGTATTATTTTCGTAAAATTCAGGCACGACAGAATTATTCTGGTTTAATTAAATACGTTTTCTGTTATTGAAAGAAGAATTACACTTTTTAAAGTAAAGATGCAAAATAAGAAATAGTATTCCATAAGTTTATAATTTCAAATAAAAAATTGGCTGGAATTATCAGTTTCTTGTATGATATAATTAAGAATCTTGGACTATATTATATTTTTTACAATATTCGGTTTAATATTTGTAGTGCTAATAAGTTAGTTATTATTTGACTTTGCCATTAGGTGTATTATATTTAAAAATAATTATACCGACCAATATTCTTCGTGTCTTTTCCAATCTACATGACATTGATTAAATAATAATTCGTGCTATTGTGGCATTATTGAAAGACGTGAATCTAAATAAACAAAAAATTAATACCTTCTAATAAGACATTTAAAAAATAGAAGCAAATACCATAACACAAAGGGACATCTATTTAGAATTGAACAACGATTCTATAATCCGTAATATAACTAACTACTACTTGATATTATTTACAGTTTGTTTATTTAAATATAACGTAAAGGTATACTACTATTGTATAAAATATATAAGTAGATATGACTACGGTTAGGTATATCCAATTAATTCCATTGTTATAAAAATGGAACTAATTGGAGATCAAATCAGACCATCAGAGTTTGACAAACATATATTTTTACTAGATTTTTTATATTCATATTGGTATTAAGGCATAGGTATAAGACGTTATCGATATCAAAAAGAAAGGATTAAGTTTATTAAAGCATCTCGAAGTCTTCAAGAGGTATTATTAGTAAGGAAGATAGTATGGAAAACTTTTTTCTGTAAGATTTATGAGAGTTTTACGAGTTTATTTGAAAGCTCCAAATAGAGGATTAAGCTTCACCCTTTTTCCGAAGGTTAAGAGAGGTTTACTTTTGAGTTCAATCTTTTCCAGAGAATTAATGTGTGAATGTTACCTTAATAGTATCTCTTAATATTGCTATTTCTCTCTGTAGATGTTCGTTTTCAGCGTAAAGCGCTTCTAATTGCTGTTGTAGTTCAGGAGCGGGCTGACGCATACGTAATCGCAGTTCTTCTTCTAGTTGCCTTACTAACATTGCTTGTTTCTGAAAAGAAAAAAAATGAGTTTAATAATTATAAGTTTTATATCTACATTTCAAAACAATTTACAAAAACAAATTTAGGACACCGAAATTAGGAGAATTATTTTTTGGAGCAAGCAACAAGCAATATCCTGCTTATAATCTGGAGCAGCCCCTCTGGGGAAGAACCGCACCTAACAAAATATAACAGCTAAATAATACTGCTTTCAAATAGTGTTGTGTTCTTGTGTGAGTAACGTGGCCAGAGCTCCTGGGTAGGGTAAGGGGTTGTCTTGGCAACGCGCTCGTAATGTTCCTGGTGCTCCACGCGTCTAAAGACTGATAACCGCTTACCATCAGGTGAGCCGTACGTCTGCTTACCGACCTAGTCATTTAAAAAAAAAAACACGAAAATAGAATTATGTAAGCTTGGGAGCTAAAAAAAAATCGGTCGGGTAATATAAAATAGGTAAATACGACAGTTATAAATAGTAAGATTTAAAGGAATTACGAGATATGGAAGAACGTGTGATGTAAAAATATTGTACATATTTGTGGTCATAATACTCTTTCAGTAAAAATCAACACACGTATTATCAGTTTTCAACAGAAAAAAAAATTAATAATTTATCCTACTAATATTATAATATAAACACGATAGTTTGTATGTTTGGATGTATAGATGTATGGATGTTTGGATGTTTGGTCCTCTTTCATGCAAAAACTACCGAATGGATTTTAATGAAAGTTTACAATAATATAGCTTATACATTAGAATAACACATAGGCTATAATTTGTAAGGATAGTGTATGAACTGTCCAAAATATAACGATAATTGTCATGTAAATCGGAAAAAAATCTGCCATCTGCGAGCTATTCTAGCCTGGCGTACGCTGCAAAAACTGTAGAGTTTACACGTACCTATATAATGTCTAAGAGAAATGGTTTTCTTACTAAACTTCTAACTAAAAATAAAAATCTAAAATAAAAGTACCCTAAGTTACTCCTTATTACATCAGCTATCTGCCAATGAAACTTCCGTCAAAATTGGTCCAGCCGTTTCAGAGATTAGCCGGAATAAACAAACAAACAGACAGACAGATAGACAGACGGTCAAAATTATATAAAAAAATATTTTGGTAAAGGTACCGCGTATGCATACATATGATTTTAGTGAAAAGCGGTTATTTTAATATTACAAACAGCGACTCCAATTTTATTTCTTTTTATAGATGTATAGAAGAACAAAGATTGTCTACTTATTCCAAAGTCGGTAAACAGTAAACGTTACCGCCAAAGCGTTGAAGTATGACATGCTACATATTGCAATATCAGAACGTCAGCGGTATAATTTATTTCGCATTTGGCACAAAAGTTGGTGAATATAAAAAATAGTTCGTCAATACATGTTACCACCACGTGTGGCGACGGTAAAGAGTTAAGTAATTTTCTATTGCGGATGATTGTAAATGTTTTAACGTTACCTCGATATATCTTTGGGTAAATGTACATTATTAAGACTTATGCTAACGTTACGATGGGTAAAATGGTAGTACCAAAATAATTATGAAATATGTTCAAACATCATTCGCTATGATATTATGAGTGTTTAGTTACACGTGTATGTATTTTATAAGTAGGGTTAGATTCAAAAAGTTAAATTACTTATGAAACTGTCACAAAGATTTGCGAGACTATGGTGAACTGAATTTAACTGAAATTGACTGAAAATTGCTTAAACCGATACGCTGCTACACAGCAGGACAATGGGTAATTATGAAGTAGAGATATCAAACGTCACGTGAGAAATACGCAACGACGACGTTTCGTCAGGTGTTAAAAAATATGTAAATACGCACACACGAAAAAGGTTTTTATACAATGCAATTCTACATTCTGGGTAGGGGTAGAACCTGTCATAATGGGTATTGATGAAACCATCCGCATCGTCAACACTGTATAAAAATCAGAAGACTTAATTTAATTCCCATGTTAAACATAAAATTTTGACAGAATTGAAATATAAGTCAAATTTAAATTCAACAAAATCAGAAAAACGAGTTTTTTTATTTAATATTTTCTCTGAATTTTTTTGTAGTTTGTATTTATTACGTTTGTTAATAATTTGTTGTTTCTGTTGCGTGTGGATAGAAATCAAAATAGCGTACGTCAACGAAAATATTTACATAATATTTTATTTACCTGATGCGTGATGGAAAAACAGGTAATTTATTTAACATTTGAGCTATTTTTACTTTAGAACGGGAGTATTTTTATTACCATATACATTAACTCAAAGGAAATTCCGCTCACGTTGTTAAGTTACATTAAAGTTTACGTATTTTAACATAATTATACTACAATTTCGAGTATGTGAAGTTGGTTTTCTTCTTAGAGATAATAAAATTATTGAATTAGATTATTAGAGTTACGACTGTCATTGCTGGCAACATGAGAAACTGTTAAATACAATCAATAGATTTTAAATTAAAACACGTGTTTCTTATACAATTTCTAAGTTGTATTGAAGTCAGTCCAAAAGTCAGTCCAATAGAAGATATACTTTACAAGATAGGTTTACAACTGAACTGAAAAGACTGCTTATATTTGCATTCATTTTTTGTATATAGTTTAACCCGGTACCGTTGTGATCGGGGATATAATATCCGAAAGATTTTAAAATCCTAATAACTTTAAAATAAATGTTCCGCGTTGTTTGTGGACCACAATATCTGTAGTTCTATTGATTTCTCGGAACGCTTTTGCTATTCCACCTATTGTTACTGCGTCTACAACGGAGTCCACAAGTTTCTAAAAAGGACGCGGGTACAACCACAACGACGCCGGGTTAGAAACAGTATGAACTACCACCGTGGGGTGTAAAAGAACTAGAGACATTATACCGATTAACAATACATAATACATACCATGTAGGCTAAATACATACATACATAGGCTAAATTATATACATAGGCTAATTACAAAATATACATAGGCTAAATACGAAACACCGTTCCAAATAGAATTAGAATGACAGCGGACGGTAAGACTGTGTAACTATATTAACTAAGTTTAGGAGGAGTAGATTAGGCAGAAGATTTAGTTTTAGCGCTTCGCTTTTTCACACATGCGATCGGAAAAATCCCAATTTACACGCCAAATCTTTTACATCCATTCTTCTCATCTTATCTGAGAAATCGTGTCCAGTACGAATGTTTCATAGCTATGAAGAGATTTATATTCAAGACAGCTTCGGCGTTTATTTTATACAGCCTCTAGAATATTAAAGATAGCAATTTATGTGAAATATTTGAAGAAAGATATGTAGATCCTGCGTATAGTGCTTATGCCTATAATATTGACAGTTGTAAGGACATAAAATCTACACTTGTACATATTGTGCTTATATGCTTACATTTTATGAGAGATACATTTTATGATTCGTGGAGCTTTTTAAAAAATTTCATCTATACAAATAAATAAAATTGAAGTGTCTGTTTGTGACATTAACATAACCGCTTTTTACTAAATGCATATGGATTTATACAATTTTTGTCTGTCTGTCTGTCTGTTTGTTCCGGCTAATGCCTGACTTTCACTGGCAGATAGCTGATGTAATAAGGAGTAACTTAGATTACTTTTATATTAGAAATTTATTTATTTTATAATTGCAAACTGAATAATAACTTTTTTGTTAAATTCCACGCGGACGAAGTCGCGGGCACAGCTAGTTTTATGTAAAAAATATTGAAGACGTTTCGTCTGTCATTGGATCTGACTGACTTTCAATAATATATATCTAAGAAAAAAAACCTTTAATACTAAAGCGGAATTGGTTTGGTAACAGTTTTTTTATACTTAGCAACACCCGAGTCCGTTATACGCAAACGTACTTTTCGCGAGGTTCAACAGTCTGTGCGACTTTGAAAACTAAATATTTAATAAGACGATCCCAGATGTTACGCACCGTCTTACAAATTTAAAATTTAGTTGTTTATGTATTATGACTCATGTTTTACTTCAGGATCGCAAGTGTTATGACACGTTGTTCAGCCTGTAATATACCACTGCTGGGCATAAGCCTCTTTCTCCATGTAGGAGAAGGATCAATGCTTAATCCACTAAGCGGCTCCAATGCTGGTTGGCGGACATATTCCCTACTATGAGTAACGATCGCTATCTGGTGTACATGATAACAACCGGGACCGACGGCTTAACGTGCTAACCGAGGCACGGTGGGGAAACCCACAAGGATTATTTGAAGTAAGTAAATAACACTACTATAGCACTATATTTTTGCAGCAAATTTATCGACATCATCATCATTACAGCCTATACAGTCCACTGCTGGACATAGGCCTCCACAAGTTTACGCCAAAAATAACGTGAACTCATGTGTTTTGCCTATAGTCACCACGCTGAGCAGGCGAATTATCGACAATTGTTTTTAAAATTATTGTTAAATTCTTCTCATGCACGGGAGAAAAAGCCTTTTCTCAGCATTGCGCCATCTCCACGCTGTTCAGTTCAGTTCACAACTATTACTTACTTACATCGGCAAGCTACAGTTTTGTAATATAGGTTGGTCTCAAAGAACGAATAATTATGTTGACTGATCGAAAAATCCACTTAAAGTGACAATCGCTACATATTTCTTTAAAATGTTCTCATGGTGTGTGAGGTTGTGGTGTAGTTATGACTTGCAGGCAAATATATGTAGAAACAAATATAAACCAAAGGCTGGTTAGTTGACAGAAAACGTCTTTTCATTTGGTTAGGTAATTGATTTTCAATCATTAGTCAAAACTAGTTGTAATGCATTTAAATCGTTAAATAATTAGAAAAAATTACAGAAAATCAGTAAACATGCAGAAAATACACTTATCCAGACTGTAGTAACTAATATGTCTGCATTATTGAACAATATCACTAAGTAGAGTTTTTGCGTAGGTATACTATAATACGTCGTGGGCGTTATATCAGCCATAATACAAGTATGATGGTTTGAACCAACAATAAAAGGCGGTGTGTGGTGTTCCCTTTTTTAGCTTATTAATGGACGTTTTCTGTCTTTTAGTCTAAAACTCGTATGTATGGGAATACTCATATGTATGGGAAACAATTGATCGATAGTTTTTAAGGTCAAAATTACAGAATTTTTGTTAAATGTTAGGTCCAGAAATGGAACACATCTTTATTTCTTGACTCACGAATTGATTGATTGATTGATATTTGTGTTATCTCTCTCAGCAGATACCTTAAATAGTTCCTTCCTGTAAATAATTCGTTGTATGTTTTAGACTGTTATTGCACGTTAAAAGTTTTCATATTAGTCAAGGTAATAAATCATATAAATAGGTGTGTAGAACATGACTGAAAACATTTATTTATCACTTCAAATCTATAGTTATTCATTCACAATACACACTTATAACCACATTGAATACGTTATCACAATGATCACTTATATGCCACTTATCGAACAGCAACGCTAGTCACACAATAATTAAAAAATAACTGCTTCTTCAATTACAAATTGTTATATTAATAGGACAACAATCCCGCCAATACATGACAAAGATGGCGACTGATTAATCACAGAATTAGTATTAACTTTTCGGAAGATGGTGTCTCCATCTTTATGGTCTTCCGGTACTTCAACAAATAATAATTACAGTAAGAAAACTACAATCTAATGTTATTACAATTAATACAATCTTATAAAATTATTAGAAGCATAAAGTTTAACGATAACAGTATTTATTGGGTAACTACCCTACAAAACAGATAGTAAAGATGAAGACTGACTAATCGTAAATTAATATTAACCATTCGGAAGACGGTGTCGACATCTTTGTACTTTTCCGGTATTAAACGAATAAACTATAAGAGTTATATAATCCAATATTTTAAAAATGGTAAAATTAAAAATTTAAATGGTAACAGGTGTTGTTAAGATATTCCCATAGTAAAATCCGACTTTAACAAATCAACAATCCACTATACTAAAAAAAAATCATTAAAAAAGAAATTTGAAAAAGGACACCAAATGGCAAGCATATAAAATTATATCCATACATTGTAAGCATCTGTTTGAGTACGCGCGCGCCTGATGATCGCGTGGGGCGCGCGACGCAAGGGGCGGGGAGTGCCGGCGACGATGCGAGCGCAGCGCCGACGAATTAAATTGTCATTCGCGACGCCGAGCCGTCAACATCAATATTTTCTTTATCCGCGACGCCAAGCCGTCCATAGTTTTATATTTTTTTATAATTTAAACTACAATATACATCTAGAAAAAATACAGTCCACTTTTATTAACCAGCATCGGGTACCAGTTTTCCCTAACCATTACGGCACAGGGCACTGGCCCCAACATATGGTTCATCGAGCCGCATAAAACATCGAAACGGCTACGTCAAAGGTCGAGCGAAAGTCACCGCCTTGCATTGTTCCTGTTCAAGTTGTTTCGCCGGAGTGAACATTGCTGCACTCATAGCTGACATTCCCGGACAAGAAGCAATTCATTAGTCAGCAGGAATACATCAGGTCGTGGAAACAACAGAAGCTGCGATCATCATACATCAAGGATACACGTGAGATCGTTCCATATCCTAGTGTCATCCTATCATTCATCAATCATCATTTCATTTTCGATTCATTTCATACCATTTTTAAATTTTATTCATCTCATTATTTCGTAGTCTTGGATTCGTTAGATCATCATAATCAGTAACCAGAGTATTCATCCAATAAAATTCTATAGAAATAAGATTAAATCATAATATTTTACGTAAATATTTCTATATTTTAGCTTTTTATAAATTTAGCATCTACCTACGAAAATAAAATAATCTTCAGCTTTTTACAATCATAAGCATTATTATTCATTAAATAATAGCTTATATCATCATTTTCATTAGTTTTAGCTCGCATTCAAATTGATTTTTTAACAAATTTGCTAATTTATAATTTTTTATTTACAGGTCGGTATTTCAAAAATACAATTGTACCATTGTAGTTGCAATATTAGGCGCCTAGCTATTTTAAATAGCAATCGCATATACTAGTAGTTGGTTGCTTTACTTTTTCATAAGGATTTTTAACTGTAACAAATTGCTTTTAAAATTACAATGAATTGAAGTTTAAATTTGTTTCTTACGTACTAAAACTTTAAACATTGCTTGCTTTTTGCTTATAAAAACAATCTAAAATAATTCTTGCAAATTAATAATTCATTGTTAATAAATTATAATAACTGAGAATAATATTTAATATTTTAATCAAAATTAACAATGAGTGATAAACAAATAAAACATTTGATTGGAAAACAAGCTATAATTAAACGAAAGCTTATTAGCTTTAGTAATTTTTTGAAATCGCTTACACACAGTAAACTAACTAATGATTTACAAACACAGATCGAACTTCAATTGCGTTTAGATAAAATTGAAGGTTTATACGATGATTTCGATGCTTTACAGAGTGAGCTGGACGAGTGTTCGGATATGCTTGAGGACGAGGCTCAGGGACGCGAGGCCTTCGATTGCCAGTACTACTCTCTCGTGTCTGCCGGTCGTGCCTTGATCCAGACTCTTTCACTTCCTTCGCGGGACACTTCGGTTCCGGTTTGCTCTTATGCACATTCACACAAGCGTAAGGTTGTTGAACTTCCTAACATAGACTTGCCAGACCTTAATGATGAATATCAGTACTGGCTTGGTTCTGGGCATACGATGAATACTTCAGTGCATTCGGATATCATTATTGAACATTTAAATGAATTTCATGAGCTGGATGGTACTGCAGGCGTACTTAATACGACTCCAATTAAAACTCAAACTTCTGATATCAGTAATCAGCCCCTTAATAGTTCACAGTCACACTCTCTTATAATGGAGTCTGATGCTAGTGACTATAAGGAAGGCAACAATTACATAATTTTATCTAACGTCATTAAATGTCTTCGTTCTACTTGTGGTAATATAAATAACATACAAATACCCTCGTCGTTCTGTATTCCATCTGTAATCAAAATACTTCAGGAATCACCCACGACTTTAGGGTATTCTTTTCTTTTAACTCTACGCAGATTTTTATTTTTTGAATATATTTTATATCAAAACATAAGAAAGTTTCTCAAATTCCAAATCGTGTGGTATCCTTTCCAAGGACTATCCCGCAGATATCGGTTCACGAAGGTTAGGAACAGACGTGCTTGTTGTCTTCTTTATACGATGGTCAGTGTTTTCTTTTTCGTTTAATAAAACTATATATTTTGTAATTTAATTTCTAGATTTATAATATTTTCAAAATAACAACGTATTATTTCCTTTTTTTTATTATACCAGCCAGTAATGATAGTACCTAGAAAAAAGACTGCAAACATATAAAATCTTACGTCTGTGAGTTTGTGTATTTAGCAACAGGGATTTTGCATTTATAGTATGCTTTGGACCTGACGAAGGAAGCTTTTAATTTATTTTAGATTCGCTTTAGGTTTATTTATAGGTTAGATTTGTTACAAGATGCATTTTATGACTTGTCAGTACTTCTTAAACGGCTCTCACCGGCAGACACGACTGAGGAAGGTAAAGGTTTACATTTATTCCAGCCTATTCTATGTTTTGAGTCTAACGTTTCTGGACTACGAAGAAATGAATAGTTTGTTAATTCAATTAGAGGCAATATTAAATTCACGTCCCCTTACACCCTTGTCCAACGATCCTTCTGATCTTTGTCCTTTGACACCAGCTCATCTCCTTATTGGACGATCTCTCTTATTCGCGCCGCAGTCTGTGATCACTGTCACCAAAATGTCATCTCTTGCGAGATTCAACAGAATCCAACTACTGAAGCAACACTTTTGAAATCGGTTCTCTAATGAATATGTTACTTACTTCAGCAGAAAACAAAGTGGATGCTGTCGCAAGAGACGCTGAAGGAGGTTGCATTGGTTGTGATAAAGAACAAGTTCAGTCAACCAATCATGTGGTTGCTGGGGCGAATTCTTCGAGCGCTTCCGGGTGAAGATGGAGTTGCAAGGGTAGCAGACATTCGCAGCAGGAAGGTCGCAATCCGACGAGTCTTCAACATGATATATCCCCCCCCTGCCGACTGTAAATATTGAAGACGACTCTTCAACGCGGGGAGTATGTTTGAGTACGCGCGCGCCTGATGATCGCGTGGGGCGCGCGACGCAAGGGGCGGGGAGTGCCGGCGACGATGCGAGCGCAGCGCCGACGAATTAAATTGTCATTCGCGACGCCGAGCCGTCAACATCAATATTTTCTTTATCCGCGACGCCAAGCCGTCCATAGTTTTATATTTTTTTATAATTTAAACTACAATATACATCTAGAAAAAATACAGTCCACTTTTATTAACCAGCATCGGGTACCAGTTTTCCCTAACCATTACGGCACAGGGCACTGGCCCCAACAGCATCTCTTGTAAACTCGTTAAGTACATTTTTTAAAGTCGGTTAGTAATTGGATAAATAGCACCAACCACACGCGGTGACATCATCGTTTTAGGATTGTTTGCGAGCCTCGTGTAGAGAAATCTCAGCTAATTTGCAATCTTGCAAGTATCGTCTTACTAAAGCAAGTATCTTATAGCTGTACTCTTAGTATTTAAACAGTCAATTTTGTTTATTCTCCGGATTTAACGTATTAATTTTAAAAGTTGTTATTACATATTATAACCCATTATTTAGGAAAACGTGTCATTCAAAACCGAAACATGGTTCATTCATAGACTTATAACCACTTTTGAATTATTATTTTATAAAACGATTAATTAATACTCGAAGCCACAACTGAATACGAATATTGATATTGCTCAAAATATGGCATAAAAACGTATACTAACGTACAAAACATTATAGCAATTGGATTTCTTTTGTGTACGTAACACACACAAACAAACAGATATTACGTTGTAACACGACAATAATGTATGTATACACATTGTTGTTGTAAATATTTTAAAAGCTGATATTACATATAACATGCATTGTAAGCTCTACACATGTGTGGCTAATGTCGGAGACAACAATGGAAAATATTTGTATGAACTGAATTCGGGTTTGAGACTGTATATATTACATAAGCGACAGCGATTTAATTTGTTTATAAGCGCTGGGAATATTAATGCAAATTTTTATTCAAAATTACATATGACTAGACCAAATAATCAAGTTGAACATAAATTAGTCTTAATATCCTTCCTGTTTTCTCTTTCCTACCTGACATTAACAATCAATCTTGGTTCACTAGTACGACTAAAAGGCTATTGTAGGAATTATGTATGTTACAAGGAGGTTATATACAGAAATTTTAAAGCTTTTTAATGAAATGCATTTTGTACAACTTATTTTTCAAAAATTTTGTTCAAAATGTTACGAGACTTGTAAAAAATTTATATGAAAATATTTTTGACAATACGCGGCATCTAGGTCACAATGTAAAAACAAAGTGGTCGCGTCAGAAAGTTCTCCTGTACCACATATTTCTAACCAACCTCCACTCACTACATAGGTGATATATTAACACATATGGTAGATAAAAGTAGATATATGTTTATAGTAAATGAAAATAAGTAATCTTAATAAAATTGAGTTTAATGTATTATTTTTCAGTAAATTTTTCATCTTTAGAAATGAATCTTTACTAAAAACTAAATAAATAAATCGCTTTCACAACACTAAAACCACAGTCTACCTGACCCTTTTATTTTTATGCTCTATTATTTTTTATCCACCCCGCTTTCTATGGCACGTGGTGTTGGGGATAATTATCTTAACTTAACAATATAAATCAAAACTGTAATACGAATGTGGGTGTCATTTATAATCGTTGATACTTCCTTGTTTCAGGAAAATGTATTTTTGGTTTTTCTGACATTTCAATTTTATAACTGACTTCTAAAAAGTAATATAAATGCATTTATTTATTTCAAATTATTTGAACAGGTAGGTTTAATATAGGCGTACGTTTAGAATTTTGTAAAATGATTTTAACATAATAAAATCACAAATAACATTATTCAAAAAGGCTTTAAAACACTTTCAAATCGCCACTTTACAAATCAAATTGTTTATTATGATTAAAAGTGAAACTACGACCGATTCAGAATGTAGATTCTGCAGAGAAGAATGGGTAAGAAATTCCACATTTACTTTAAAAAAATACTCAAAATGTTAATATGAAATAAATATTATAATTTCACCAAATAAAATAATTGATGTTAAATGATATAGATATTAATAGTTAGTGAATTACATATGCAAGTCTTATTCAATGGCTATAATTACATTTTCTCATTGCGCAACGAGTTTGGAAATAACGAGAAAAGTTGCTCCTCTTGAAAGATTAATTACGAGCATCCTGCGGGCCTAAAGTTACGGCGATCAACGAATTTGTTTGCAGAAAAGGCAAAATTTGCAGCAGATACAAGAATTAATGATGATGAAGTTGATAATGAAATAAGTGATCTAAATGATGATTATTAATAAACTGATCATTCACAAGTAACAGCGAACGATTTAGTGTATAAATCTTTTACACTGTTCTGTGTGTTTAATACAAAATTTTAAGTTTTATTCAGAAAATTTAAAATTTTAAATAAATATTAGGAAAACTTTCAGTAATAGTTACTATTAATAGAAAAAAGATAACTGTTATTTATTTTGTAGGCTAGACTATAGAAAATCGGGCGCCGATTTATGAGGTTTTGGTTTTGGGGGTTAGGTGGGGGGAAGGAGGAGGAGTTCAACAATTATTAAAAATATCCATGGTTAAAGTTTTGAAGCTAGAATAACGCTTTGTCGTTGTAACGCATGTTTGTTAATCTTGCAGTCGATATCGTTTGTACGTACTCCTTGTTCGAAAATAATGTGTGAAAGTTGTGAAACGGAGCAAGAGTGCACTTCCCGCAGCGACGGAGCTAAGGTAGAGTTAGACGCGGAGCTCTCAGGTATTGCCATAGCTCTAAATAAAACAATTCTAATCTCAAAACTTTAACCACGATAACTCCATAACCATGGGGTATCGAATGGTGGGAGTGGTACCAGAGGGTAGAACCAACACCCTCCCCTCCCCTCTCCACCCCAAACCCCATAAATCGTCACCCGATTGTCTACAGATTTACCATTTTTATCTTAAATACATGATATATGCTTGTAGTCTCCTTTTCAGTATATACCTGTATTAGACGGTCTCGTTTTTCTTAGAATAAAGATTCAGTAAATAATTAGAAACTTATTAGACAGTAATATTATGAAAATAAATAAGAATAGTCATGTGTTTGTGTCTTTGAGTTTTTGATGTGCAATGAACTGGATTACCTATACTAGCGATAGACTCTTGATTTATATTTCTATACATATATTTAAAAATAAAACGAAATTCAGCATTAAAATTTTCCAAAGCCTACAAATAGGCCGATAGCGACGTCGTTTTAGGTTGAAATTCGGAAAATCGATAAGTATTATCGCGACATCCGATTATAGACGTCGTTCACAATCAGATGCTTGCTGTCATGAACTGGGAGAGATTAGATGAACTAAATGGCAATCGTGCCATCTTTTGGTGTTTCGTTCAAATTAAAACAACCTTTTTCAAGAAAATGTCCTTTTAAAAAATTTCAAGTGTGCTTAAAGTTTTTATATCATGCTCGGTTCTATATTGGAAGTTAATCCGTCATTTTGCTTTATTTTGAAGTAGCGAATGTACATATTTCCTCTGAATATTGCCCGTCATCGCTGAGCATGAGATCTTTAAAATTACGAAATAATAATAATTTATAATAGAATACGCCATTTTAGAATATTAAGTATGAATTATTTATTATATCATACGATTATACTTTAACTGAGGTAGGGTACAGCAGGATATAACCTGCTCAAAATCTGGAGAAAACCGACTGGGGAAGTACCTCGACCTTACAGAAGATCACAGCTCTTTCAAGCAGTGTCGTGTTCCTGTGGTGAGTGAGGTGAGTCATATATATATCGTTAAAACGTTAGAGTTAAAAGTACTTACGTACCATAAGACACTAAGTAACTTTTGCACGCATTCATTACTTAGGTTTTATAAGATCTGGTCGTTTGTTTTACTTTATCTTTATTTTTCTTCTCAAGCTGCAACCTAACAGGATGAAATCCGTAATGAAGATTCCCTAACATCAAACATCTATATGATATATAAAAACATTCGTTATTAGCACAACATCCAGTTGCTTTTACAATCGTGCCAAACATTATGAATTACAAAACTTATTTTTATAGATTAAACTATTTTTGTAGGAAAAAAGCTCAATCTGATTTGACGTTAAATACAATTCCGTGCCACCGTTATCGTAAAAATATACACATAATAAACAATAAGAAAATACTATAGCGACAATCAAGACTGTGTTAATAATTATTGTGTATATATATATTTTGTAATAGGCAGATACACGCTTATCTGCTCTTAAGTTAGGAAACATAATGTATGTTATTAGGTAATGGCCGATTGATGCAACTACGTTTTTATTGTTAAAAACGTATGAATAAATAATCGGTATATAAATGAATATTTATTACATCCAGTCTCCGGACGGGAATCGAATCAACAACCTCTGTAGCAGAAAAAAAGATCACTTGAAACTTCGCCAATGGGCCAGTCAACTTGATTATGTAATTTTGAATTGAAGCAAATATTACATAATGATTTGTAGTAATATTACATATTGGTGACATACCTATCTAAAAATCGATAGATAAATAAGACAGATGTAACTGATATTTACAAGCGTTGATTCAGTAGTAGGTAATTAAATGTTGAGGTAATGATATTTCAGTGACGTAGTAATGACTCTCCAGGGATGGCCTTTTTTATATAAACATATTAAATAAAACACGATTAAATTAAAATAGATATTTCTTCTGATTGTTCTAACATATTGTAACTTCACATCTATGGTCTTCAGAATTATATTAAGGTTGTTATCTTGACTAAAACGACTAATATCCTTAGTGTCTTCTTCTTTTTTTGCCATTTTTTCTCGTTTTTGTTTTTTTCTCTACATGAGATTGGCGAAATCATCAGTGCGATCGAATGATTGAAAACTTCAGGGTAATGTCATTAGTAATTAATTAAAAATATGCTTTTAAAAATCACTTTAGGTAACAGATTATTTTTCAAAACAAATGACAGACAATGTTCATTTTTACATTGACATTGTTTTTTTAAACTATTGTTTTATTTCATGAAATAAATTCAGGATAAATTAAAAAAAAAAAATTAATTCCCCCGATTAAAATTGTTTGGAACCCACGCTTAATTGCAAACTTTTCTTTGTGATATCTTTACCTCGGTAAGAATGAAAGTAACCCTTTGTTTTCGGAATATCTTATTCATTCTGTTTATAGTAGGCGTGAGATTGCTTCTAAACCTGACCTGGTTTATATTCTCATTTTACATTTCAGGGATCCGCACCGAATGGATCTAGTTTGTAAAGTACCCAATTTTGAAATGTATTCATTTGTAAACTCTACTTTGATTTTGGTACCATGATTTGCATATAATATAGGGTTCTATTGACGTTCGTTACCGATCGACCGTTTGCGCAACGGTCACAGCCATGGATTGTACCTGTCGCGTTGGCGGTTGCGAGTTCGATCCCCGCACATGACAAACATTTGTATTGGCCATACAGATGTTTGCCGTGGTCTGGGTGTTTGTGCAGTCCTTGCAGGTCTTCCTACCGTGCCTCGGAGAGCACCTTAAGCCGTCGATCCCGGTTGTTATCATATACACCTGATAGCGATTGTTACTCATAGTAGGGAATATATCCGCCAACCCGTATTAGAGCAGCGTGGTGCTCTGATCTTTCTCCTACATGGGGAAATAGGCCTATGCCCAGTAGTGGAATATTACAGGCTGAAGCGACGTTCGTTAAGTGTCAAACATCATGCTCTGATAAAAGATTACAATAATCATAAACATGAACACACAATTTATCTTCTTCTTTGCTTGTTATAATTAATCCCAGCTTTTATTGCTAGGGTCTGCTTTCCAACTAAAGCTTCATCGTTATGAGTTAGACCATTGGCTCTCATGTCCTGTTTTTCTCGGACGTCCGGGAGGTCTAGTTCCATGGACAGACATGTTAACTCACCTTCTTCCTACGTAATCTACAGACCGACGCATCACTTGGCCATACCAATCCAAGCGTTGCTCTTAGAGTTTATCAGCTATGTCACGTACCCCGAAACTGCCTCGAACAAAGGAGTTGCATATGCGTTCGGCTCGCGTTACACCACACATCGTAGCCAGCACTCGCTTCCATATAAGAGGGCCAGTCGAATGATGCTCTTGTATATCTGTCCCTTGAGCTTGATCGAAACAAATGAATCGCCAAATTGCATGTACCTACTATGCGCATATGTTCCGAACGAATTGTAGCAAATTGGAGAATCCTTTTTTTTCCGTTATTTTCAGGACAAAAAAAAAGAAGTTTTTAATATAATCGATAGTTTCACGAAAAAAGTGTGTAAAGTAGTGAAATAAATGTTTTAATTTCATTTCATTTTATAAACAGGACTTATTTAAACTATTTTACTTACTATACTGTTGTCTAACACGATTTTATTACTATAAAAATAGGTTTGTATTATCGTAAGATTAGCATGTTTGAACAAACTAACAGAAATACTTTATACCTTTATCATATTAGAACAGATTATAACGCCTACGCGACATTCTATCAATCCTATGCAAGTTGTAGGTTTTAGTATTTAAACCGTGTTATGCCTAATGTACAAAAATCTCGTGTCACAGTGTTTGATATCGAGCTTGACCGATTTTTATGTTTTTTTTTTTGTGTATATTTGGTAGGTCTGAGAATAGGTGTAGGTCTGGTAGGCTATTTTTATAACCATAAGTGATAATGGTATTCCCTATTCGTATGACAGAACGACGTTTTATGGGTCACCTAGTTGTATATATAATATACGATACTATTGTGATATATAAACCAATTTAGTCTTTCTTGTATTATCTTCAATAATAAAATAAACACCTAACACAAAGTAAAATTGCATTTCTCATTATTAATTAAAGAAAATATTCTAAAAGAACAAAATGTTTTTAAACGTTTACAGCTTTGAAATCAAAATATATATCTATATATAAAAAAATATGAAAAGCAAAATAATATGTTTACGACAACACAAAACCCACGATTTACATTACTAGCTTCAAAATAAATTTCTTTTATTATATTCTAAGCGCGCGTATATTGCGTGGATTATATTCATAATCGACGATTATACAAAGCAAAGCTGTACACTTAATTGTAGTTTGTTTGACAACATTTTTAATATTAATCTATAATATAATATTTAACAGGTCGCGTTTTAACGTTTTATTGTTTAGGAGTTTATTTGGCTTCGTTTGCGTGGTCAATCTTATTTGTATGTTTTTATTATAATTTTTTTATATTGCCTCTTATGCTGGTAGATACGAGTATAATAACAATTAGTCCAGCTAAATTCGCTGTGACCCTGCTCCCTTCGAGGTTTGTGCGTACAGCTTTATTAACCCGACTCGGAATAAAAATATTTATTGAAAATAATATGTGTCTGTATGAGCTGGCTGTTACCTAAAAAACTGGATTTTAGTTGCCTACACGAGACACGAAGAAAATTGCTCAGTGCTTTGAGGTATCTTAATAAAATTTGGAAGACAGTAGAAATGATAGATTTTTTGCTTATTAATAAATAATATTGCAAATTGTTCTACATTCCTGTTGCATTTATAATGTTCACATTACTTTTAATCAAAAAAAAGTTAAAACCTAAAAATGAGCAATAAAAGTAATTATGAATGAAACAGCAGAAATATTGAAAAAAAAAAAACAATTTATTTATAACGTTAACGCTGGCACAAATACGAAGATAATAAAAAGTACATTTAAAGATTTTTTCAAATGAAATAAATCTCTTTGAGCGGTAATATCTTTGAAAAATACGCTCGACTGCCAAATTTTGTAATCGTAACAGAAGTTATAATTTTCCTCCCTACGTGTATTAAGAGTTGTTAGAGCGTGAATGGATTACTTTGCACGAAGCAGGGAAGAAAACATGGCCGCCAGGAAAATGGCGTTGACCCCGTCAAGTGTTTTGCCGCGAAAAAGGTTTTTTCTTGCGAATGGAAACTGGAATGCACTTAAGTTATGTTAGTTTTCATACTTAAATAATTTCATGTTACACGCGAGATGCTTAACCAATATTAATGTAAATAATTCCAACTATTTGTATATTAGTTACTGAAAATGACTGCATTTTTCTATCTATGCATGCGTTTACCTATTGTAGTATAGTAGTATACGTATAAGTAAGTTGTATACGTTCTAAGTATGTAGTATAGGTATGTTGTATACCTTATAAGCATTATATTTAAATGTCAGTAATAAACATGCAGTTTTGCTATGAACACGTCTTTTTAAATTAACACTCCTCAGTCCCATCCGTACATGGCGACCCTGCAAGTTGACGCGGCGCGTTTTCTCTAAGTGTATCAAATAACCGAGAACAATGGAATTGTGCCGGCGAACTTTTATTAAAATATATTAAAATGTAAACGGTGAACAGTATGATTCTTGAAACACGTGAGACTTAAGTTGTGGCGTGATGATAAAATCCAGTTATTTCATTAATTTTTTTATGAGAAGCTAGTGTGTGTACCTATCCGTCAAGTCCGTCATCATGTGCCATTCAAAAGTTGAGACATTTACAGCATATCAAGGCGCACATATCCTCTATGAATGTGTTGTTGATCGTTTCTACAAAAAATGTCACGAGAGCTGGATGAACAGCACTTTGCGAGATGAAATCATTCGCCAATCTGTGAGCCGTCGGTTCCGTGAAGCACGTGAACGAGGAGCCCGTCAATATGAGTCTGGAGCTGGACCGAACGTCTAATCGTCGATCGTCGAGTCGTGAGTGTGTAACTAATATATCAATAACTAATAGTGAAGTGAAAGGTCATTAAAGTGTTTTTTTAATTATTATTTAACGCTAATAGTACCGCGTTTACAGTGTGTATATCGTAATATTTCTACCACTATATTTTTATTAATACTTTATATTATTATTAATTACTTTAGAAGAATATATTTTGTACCCTTAATTCTTTAGATTCTTAATTTAGATATTATAATAAGGAGTTTAATTTGTTAAATTGTTTCGAACTTATAGAATAAATAAATGGATATTTTAGTTAAGTAATGGCTAATAGGTTAAAAAAGATATATACAGAATTACAAATATTGAGAGAAGCTATATGTAAACTAGGACCGTTAAGGAGAGTAGAACAGGTTGGTCAGTTAAAGTATAATTTAGTAGATCAATTATATGACGAATATCTTAGTATTTTTGAAAGTTCTACCTATAAATTGGAAGTACTAAATTTAAGTGTCGAAGAAGCAAATTTAATTGAAAATGTATGTTTAAGTATACAGAAGTTGTATCGTAAAATTTATTCTTACGCCCCTATCGTAAGCACCAATAAGGACAGCATAATGGCGAAATTTGACCTTAAAACTGCCGTGAGCTTAATTCCGGTGATGGATGGTTCTGAGGATATGACAAAACGAATGATAGATTCAATAGATTTGTATAGTACTATGATTGAACCGACAGAACAGAGTTCTCTTATCAATTTTGTTTTAAAAACACGTTTAACAGAAAGTGCAAAGTTGCGATTGGAAAAAACTTACACAAGTTGTTCAAGTTTAATTACTGATATTAGAAAACATCTTCTTACAACAAAATCTAGTACAGCCTTGCACTCTCAGTTACTTACTTGTAACCAAGGATCGCGATCTATTGAAGAGTACGGTAAGTCGTTAGAGGAGTTATTTACGCAATTGACTGTATCGCAGGCGGATGGTAATACGTCAGCATATAATATATTAAAGCCACTAAACGAAAAGCTAGCGGTTCATCGTTTCGCAGACGGTTTGCGTAACAAAAATTTGAGTTTGATTTTGACAGCACGCAACTACGACTCTCTCAAGGACGTTATTCAAGCTGCAAAAGAGGAAGAGCTGTCTTCAAATCGCAGTGAGCCGAGGGAGTCCATGTTTTACGCTGGTCGAGTGGATCGAGGAAATTTAAACCAGGTAAGGTACTTATCTTACAATCAGCGAGGTCGAGGTCGCGCAGCACAGAGAGGTAACCGTGCATATTTTAATAATTACTCAACGCGCAGTCCTTTTGCTCAGAGATGGACCTCTCAAAATTCTTCTAATTATTTCCAAAATTACTCAAGGTCAAACAATCCTCGTGGACAAAGACCTTTTGTAGGACAAAGGCCCAGAGGTTGTCAATTTTACCGATCACGTGGATCTTCGACTAGAGGCCACAATGTGCATTATTTACATAACAAAGAGCAAAGTCAAGTAACTGATAACTATAATACTACCGAAAACCAGTTTTTTCGATCCTAAATTTATAAATGCATTTACAAATAGCAATAGTATAGATACAATAGTAAACAGTTTACATTTCAAATGGATGGTCGACACCGGAGCGTCCTTATCAGTCGTGAAATATGAGGCGGTACGGCATCTACCTATAATTAATGATGTTCAAGAAATTAAAGGAATAGGTGGTACAATTATAACGAAAGGTTTTATTAATTTGAAAGTTTGCATGCAAAATTTAGGGTTTATTCACACTTTTTATGTTATTGAAAATATGAATTTCCCGGAACATGGTATTTTAGGCCGCGATTTTTTACGAAAATATAATGCTATTGTAAATTATGAAACTAATAGCGTAACTTTAAAATTAAATTCAGAAACAATAACTATTCCCATGGATACAGGTTATTTAGGAAAAAAATTTTACATAGATATTCCGCCACGTTGCGAGAAATTTTATTTTGTGAATACTAACTTCAAGGACGACTGTGTTGTATTTCCGAAACAGTTATGCGATGGAGTTTTTATAGCGGGTAGTATAAGTAAGCCAAAAAATGAAAAACTTAGAATACAAATATTAAATTGTAGAGATGAAACCATACGTTTAAGTTACTTTAATCCGGAAGTAGAACAATTATCAGAATACGTAATTTGTAACTATGAAAAGTATGAAAGTGATGGGAATCGAGTGCGAAGAATGTTTGAAGAGTTAAACTTAGATTCGTTAAATTTAGAAGAAAGAAAATGTATAGAAAATATATGTGCGAAATATTCGGATATTTTTCAATTGAACGGCGATAAATTGTCAGCCACAAATATTTACTCACATTCTATACATTTAAAAAATAATGATCCGGTATATACCAAGCCTTATCGGTTGCCTTATGCTCAGAGAGAAGAAATTGAGTGTCAAGTACAAAAAATGCTTAAAAGCGATATAATTGAGCCCGCAGCTAGCGAATGGTCGAGCCCAGTGTTACTAGTGCCTAAGAAAGATAATGGTAAGGAGAAAAAATGGAGGTTAGTGATCGATTTTAGGAAACTTAACGACCGCATAATAGACGACAAATTTCCACTGCCCAATATATCCGACATATTAGATGCTTTGTCTGGTTCAATGTACTTTACACATCTTGACTTATATCAATCATATTATCAACTTACGTTAGATCCAGAAAGCCGAAAATATACTGCATTCACCACCCACACGGGACAATACCAAATGAAACGTATGCCTATGGGGTTAAAAACAAGTCCCAATGCCTTTTCTAGAGCTATGACAGTAGCGATGTCTGGTTTAAATTATGAAAAATGTCTCATTTATTTGGATGATTTAGTATGTTTCGGACGAAATTTACACCAACATAATCAAAATTTAATCGCAATATTTGAACGACTCCGAAAAGTAAATTTTAAATTAAATCCGGCGAAATGTGTTTTCCTACAAAAAGAGTTACTTTATCTCGGACATATAGTTTCGTCTGACGGAATTCGACCCGACCCAAATAAGTCAAAAATAATAGAAAATTATCCCATTCCAAAATCAGCAGAAGAAGTAAAACGATTCATAGCATTTGCTAACTATTATAGAAAATTTATACCACAATTCGCTAAGTTATGTATACCTTTAAATAAGCTTACGCGCAAAAATGTAATTTTCTCGTGGGACACAAATTGCCAAGAAGCTTTTATAAAAATAAAAGAATTATTAATATCACCACCTTTGTTGCAATATCCCATACTAAACAATGACAACATATTCATATTACAGACTGACGCTTCTGGATATGCAATAGGATCCGTTTTATGTAACCAAGACCGCCGACCGGTGGCTTTTGCAAGTCGCACGCTTAATAAAGCTGAATGTAATTACCCGACAGTAGAAAAAGAGTTGTTATCTATTGTATGGTCCATTAAATACTTTCGGCCATATCTATACGGGAGAAAATTTATAATTGAAACCGACCACAAACCTTTAATATCGCTTTTTAGTATGACAAATCCATCTAGTCGTTTGATGAAGTTTAGATTACAGCTGGAAGAGTATGATTTTATAATAGAGTATGTTAGAGGGCGTGATAACGTAGCTGCAGACGCGTTATCTCGTATAAGAGTGACAAGTGACGAATTGAAAGATTTACAGGCTAACATTAGGATGATGGTAATGACTAGGGCAATGCGTAATAGAGCAAATAAAGCAATAACGCAAAATCAATCGGATGATGAGGTTTCAAATTACAATTGGTCTGATCAACCAAGAGTGGTAGAAGTTCTCAGAAAACCGAAGGATTATGTGGAGTTAAAGTTTGGTAGTAAGACAGAGTGGCAGAAGTGTAAAAGTGGTGTGACAGAAGAAAACAAGTATTTTGCGTATTTACCAAATGGAAAAATATTATTTGTAAAACCAGAGGCTCAATCACAATGTACACGACGTGTCTTTGCGAGGGATCTGTGTTTAATTAGTAAAAAATTAAAAATAAATAATTTATATATTGTACGTACAAATGAAAATAAAGAAATTATAAAGAAGTTAAGTATATGTATAAATGAAAGTAAAGAATGGTCCGGACTAAGATTACATGTAATACAAGGTGTAAGAAAAATAATATCAAATGACGACAAACGCGTTATCTTGAATGACCATCACTTGTTGGCCACAAGTGGACATGCTGGAATTCGACGTATGATTAATAATATTAGACAGAAATATTTTTGGACAGGATTAGAAAAGGATGTGACGGAGTTTGTACGAAAATGTGATCAATGCCAACGGCAAAAGCATTTTAAGTACATTAAAGAACCCATGGTGATTACCGAAACCAGTGGGTCATCATTTGATCGTATACTTGTAGATTTAGTAGGTCCTTTAGATAGAGATTTATATAACTATACTTATATACTTACTGTTCAGTGCAATTTGACGAAATTTATACAGGCTTATCCGCTCGAAAACAAGGAAACAAACACCGTAGCATCAACATTGGTAAGTAAATTTATTTTACAGCATGGCATACCTCGAGAAATTCTAAGTGACAGAGGCACCGAGTTCGTTTCGCAAACAATGCGTGAGGTTTGTAAAATTTTAAATATCAAACCTATGTTTTCCACCCCTTATCACCATGAAACAATAGGATCTTTGGAAAATAATCACAAACATTTAATATCATTTCTCAGAATTCAGACTAAAAATGAACCACGCGAGTGGAGTACATGGCTACCATATTGGTGTTTTGCCTATAACACTACAGTACATACTGAAACTAAATATACTCCATATGAATTAGTTTATGGAAAACCTTGTAACATCCCTAGCAACTTAGTAAACTCTTTAGAGCCATTATATAATTATTCAAGTTATCCTCACGAACTTAAGTTTCGCTTACAAAAGTCTCAAATGCAAGCGAGAGAAAATTTATCTAAATCTAAGGATATGCGAAAATTAAGATATGATGGTTATGTTAATCCTATCTCATACAAAAAAGGAGATTTTGTTTTAATAAAAAATGAAAATAGAAAAAAGTTTGATCCTCTTTATATCGGACCATATTTAGTTGTTAAGGAAATTAACCCTAATGTAATAATTTTATACAAAGGTGCTGAGAAAACTGTACATAAAAACAACACTAAGTTGTATTATAATTAAGCATATATTATATTTCTTTCCTTTACTTAGTACTTATTTAGATAAGTAGTATAAGTTAATCAACCCATGTACCGACGCTTTTTATTAAAAAAAATACTAATGTAATTTTACTTAATTTCTTTTTGTTTATCATTTAAGCTTTTGTTTCTTTAAAACTAAAAAAAAAATACAATTATTGTATTATTGCATTTTTTTTTCTTTTTTTGGTTGGGCGTGTAGTATAGTAGTATACGTATAAGTAAGTTGTATACGTTCTAAGTATGTAGTATAGGTATGTTGTATACCTTATAAGCATTATATTTAAATGTCAGTAATAAACATGCAGTTTTGCTATGAACACGTCTTTTTAAATTAACACTCCTCAGTCCCATCCGTACACTATATTTACTGTCCCATATACGAAAGTAGGTCAAAGCATTTTTATTTAAATTAGCTACTTTTATCATGTATATATTATCACTTTGAGATATTAGAACAATAATTTTATTTATATATTAAAAAAGGTAGGCCATAACAAGAAAAAATCGCTCTTCCACCCACAAGATGGCGCCACGGGCTCGTTTCATTGATCGCCCCGCTATCGAAAATAGTACGCCCGGTTACGCAACACCATTCAGCTGAGTCTTTCATTTTTTATCTATTGTACATAACGACTGCTCACGTATGTATATATAAAACCAACTTTGTAATATTGTTTTTTTTATACCAAGCGTACTAATTGGATAATTAATTATTTGATTATTTTTATGCTGCTTTGCGTACTCGTTCTATTTATTGTGTTTTATTACTCTGTAAAATGATTCCGTATTTTTATTTTACTCAAACAATACTTTTATATATATTTTTTAATATAATTGTGTAGTACATACTTACAATAAAGCCGTACGTTATGCTTTTTTAATAAAAGTAATGAAATAACATTTTACATGCTCATTTGTACTGATTACTAATTAACTTATACTGCAAAAATATGTTTTTTCGATTTTGCAAAATTTGATTTGTGTAAGATAAATATTTGTTTTGCCTACTTAAACTTGCTCCGATTCCTTTTATGATTTAAACTATATATTACTTGTATATTTGTACAAATACCCAATGTAATAATTCGTCGACTCCGCTATGTTAGATGATGATGGATGGATAGCCATTAGCTAAAGACTATTTTATATAAATAAAAATAAATTCCTAAAACGTGCTGCTAAGTGCAAAGGGAAAATCTATTCAGCTAGGGTTTTTTATATATATATTTTTTAGTTTACTAAAACTTTGTAGGAGTTGTAGAACATTATAGAGTTTACAAGACAAGGCGGCGTCTGTCGACTCACCTGTACAACTACACAATGTACTACATACGTAATTATATATATTAGTGGTCGCCCAGAGGTTGAAATTCGACCATAATTAAAAATTTAAATTAAAGAAAACAAAAAAATAAAAAATAAAATAAAGAACCTTTAAAAAAATAATTTGACTACAGACTTTGACAATCAACAAAAGAGTCTAATATGTGTGTGTGTGTGTGTGTGTGTGTGTGTCAAATACACGGTAGTGTGTAATGTTTTTTTTATTGCTTTTATGTACTTCTTATGTATAATTTAAAAAAAATATTTGCATTCTGCAATCCTTCTCTATATAAACTATAAGTATGCGAAATTTTATACTCCTCCGTTCGCGCAATTTCTGTAAAAAGGGGTACAATGTTTTTGCTTCATGTATTCATATAAAGATATTTTTTAATGTATTTATTTAGAACCGAAAATATGCTATATTTATATATTTACTCTACTTAATAAATTTTTAAATATGCTTATGAAAAAAAAAAAACAAAAAATAGTAGGTACTCTCTCTCCCGGTGGCAGTTTTATTTAATACTCACACATAAAAAAATATCAGAATTTCCACGCAAACGTAGTCACGAACAATTAGTAGATTACACATCACCCCACTACTCACGAAGTGGACTTGAAAGCACAAGTTTCCTTTTAATATTTATCCTACTCTATGGCATGAGTTAACTAAGATGTAGTTGCGTATAAATAATTAGGTCATATACAAGTATACAATATGTCATTATCGGTCTTCATAACCGAGGATGTCATGTTGTATATAAGTATATGTTTATTATTTTTTAAATACTGCGTACAATAAAAAAAAAATGAATAGAATAATATCAGTAGTTTCATATTGTTTTTTAAATTTTAGGTATTCCTCTACTTAAATGGTACGTTGTACTTATTAACATTTTTACTAATAATTAAATTAAAGATAAAACTATAAATAAGAACAACACACAATAAGGGCCTGTTTCACCGGTTGTAGATATTTATATATAGAGTGAGAACTCTATTTGACGGATGACGAATTCTAAGAGACAAAAGCTTTTGATATACTATTCTTTTTTACCGCCGAACTCCATTATTTATGAGATATTCTTGTTCGCAAAAATGAATATAAGAGTTTTAGTTTTTGAATTGAGGAGATACTGGTCTTAATAGCTTGTTCTACCTCCGGCTGTTAAAGTCTATTCGTGCAGGATAATCTTTATCTACATCACCGGTTGTGGAACAGGCCCTAAATATAATTGAACATTCTTTTTATCTTACGTACGGTAAATTAACGAATTTGCTGCTTAATGTGGATACGTGATATGATATAGATGATATGGTTATAGCATCCTAATTATTAATTTACGTAATTATATGGAAATTAACTACAAAACTTTCAAAAGTCTTTTAAGCGTATTTTATCTGCATGTATTATGTTGCCGGTATGTGGAAAATGGACAAAATCAAGTTCAATTTCAAAATACGACAGTTAAAAAACATCGCGGTAATGTATTCTGAGCGTTCTAAGACTTTGTCTTTGCAATTTAAATTCGATTAAAAATTAGAATCAAATTCAAAATTAGATTCAAAGGGAACATAGTATGATACTATACATAATCGTGTCAATTTTAAGAAATAATGTATAGTTTTAGAAATAATTGTATACGCATACAAATACCTGTATACGCATTTCTTATGAGGAATAACCAAAAAAGCACTCGTCAGATCTTGATTAAATTACTATCAAAATTGGTATACCTAGCAGTAAGTTACAAAAAGTTACACACTTAAAAAAAATAAGATCGAATAGACAACCTCCTACTTTTTTAATGTCTGTTAAAAATATATAATTATACAAAAATTCTAATAACCATCTAACTGTTGGGCTAGCTCTTAGCTTTAACCTTTATTATCCGTCATTAAATGAACAGCGCTATTTGACTACAAACCTACTTTTGTAGTTGAATTATTATGACATTTACAACGGTCATCTTCTCGGCTTTAAAGAGTTATAAATAGTATATATTCTTCACTACCATGTTAAATTTTTACAAAAGTGCGTACATCTGGTTTTTTTTTTAATTATTGATAACTGTTTTATATTTAAAAAATGTACAATGAAAAATGAACAAACGTTAGCTGAGTGTTCTGCCTGTACTGACGCCTTTGTGTTTGGTTACTCAGCTAATCGATACTAATGTATACTGTTAATTTTGTTCAATAAGACTGCTAGCCTATTATATATTTTTCAACATGGCTTTATTAAGAAGACGTGTAAAGAAACATTTTATCTTGGATTCAGTCATGATCTGTGGTTGCGGTGCTTTTTAAATTGAATTTATGTAATGACGACGTTTTATACACAAATTGCTTGTTTTGATGATCTATATAAATAAAAATGAATATTGTCAAGCGCATTACTCGAGAATGGCTCGACCATTTCGGCTAATTTATTTTTTGTATGTTCCTTAAGGCCCACGGAAGGTTTAAATAGTAGAAAAAAAAATTCTATTTTACCAATATACAAACCTGATTAATTAAATTATTTATATTACTTTTATTTTGAATGCGAAATCTCGTTATATAGTTAAGTATAGTTACTTATTTAAGAACTGTATATGTTTCCAAATAAACCAAATATGTGTTTGTCTTGTGATCTTGGTGATCATCAGTAATAATTATTAATTAACCCTTAGAATTCTAAAGGTTAATTAATGAAATTCTCAAGGAGTACCTAGTCGTGAGAATTTGTCATGATTTTGTGCTCGTTTATATTGTACTATGACTATTAATGCAACGTATACAGTTTACTTATATTATACTATTTATTATATATATTATATAGTATTATTAATATATATATTATATAGTTTATTAATTAATCTCAAAAGAAAACATTGGGACTTAAAAAGCCGACCGGTGGCGGGATAACCATCCAAATGCTGGCTTTGAAATACACAGGCCGAAGACGGGCAGCAGCGTCTTCGGTGCAACAAAGCCAACCCTGCGGTCACCAACCCGCCTGCCCAGTGTGGTGATTATGGGCAAAAAACATGAGTTCAAGTTATTTTTGGCGTAAACTTGTGAATGCCTATGTCCAGCAGTTGACTGTATAGGCAGTAATGATGTAATATGAAAAGAAAACATTGCTAAATCTACGTAAAAGGGATTTATTTATTTTACACGTTACGTTGTTAATTTGAAATTTAGATTTGTTAGGATGTAACTGTAAAATCCTCAAGATTAG
The DNA here is from genome assembly GCF_905220565.1 of Melitaea cinxia. NCBI lineage: Eukaryota > Metazoa > Arthropoda > Insecta > Lepidoptera > Nymphalidae > Melitaea > Melitaea cinxia. The sequence goes on from NC_059415.1 coordinate 4,009,419, forward strand.
GTTTTACATTTAATGATGATAAAAAGGATATTTATTGAGTAAGTAATTTTTTTTTTAATTTTTTCTTTCAAGAACTAGAAGGCCATTTTTAAAGTATTAAATTCGCACTGTCTCCTTTAAACTTAAGACAGTAAGGATTCTCAAGACGCGCTGAGAACTATGCTGAAAGCGTCTGTACTTCAGAACTAATGGAATCCAGAAATAGTCTAGACGTACTATTAAAGCTTGGATTTTATGGAAAGTGTAATGTAAAAGACGGGCAGCCTAAAGTTTAGTATATTTTAAGAAAGAAATTTAATGAAATACGTTAAAAGATCAATGAAATCGAAATAATATAAGTTTTTTTTTGTGTATGTATATATGGTAATGAAAGTTATCTATACTATTATAATACGACATGTGATTCGAATTATTAAGTGGAAAATATCGCCACTGTTTAGTGTTGCCCAAATTCAGTCTTGGTCTTGCAGTCTTGGTCTTGTTCTTGCGTTTTTGCAAGACCAAGACCAAGAACAAGACCGCGTATTTTTAGCAAGACCAAGACCAAGACTGACCGTGCAAGACTTGAGCAAGAACAAGACATAGCCTGCAAGACTCTTGCGTCTTGCAGCTAGGACTTAGCGCTATTTCACTGAGTAGTTAGGTGTAACAGTTCGGTGTATAGGTAGGTACGCTTAGGAATTCTATGAGACGCAAAAAACTGTATCAAAGAATATGAAAAACTGGACCTATGCGCATTACGACTAATACCATAAACATAGCGAATAAAAAAATATCTATTAAAATCAAACTGAGTGCATGCATAGTTATGTTTTAACCATCGGCACTTTGATAATGCGGCATCAAAGGTTTTGTACTTACTTCTCAAAGAAATTTGCCGCTTTTCGGAAGTACATGGTTATGATACACGCGCCGGCGGCTTCTTTTGAAATCTAAAACAATCGTTGCCGCCACGCCGAAATCATAACATTTGACACTATTTGATTGCCGCCATAGGGCGTAGGTATACTCATGCAAAATAATTTCGAATTTTAAGAGTACCTACAGGTGTTCCAAAGAATAAATAAGTTTCAGAGTGCTTAGAATGAAAATGAATACATTATACTGATCACGCAAGTAGTATTATGATTAGGATAAAATGGTAAGGATAGGTAGTAGATGTCATATTAATTCATTCTAGTAAGTATATATTATAATATTGATTACTTATATGGTTTTAAACTAATTACTTAGGTACTATTATTGTACATTTAGTGATTATATTTCTTAAGTTTTTACAAGAAAAAATAGCAAAAAGTGTTCAAATATCACCCGTTTAATAAATATTGTAGCCACTTTTAAATATACTTGAAACGTGTAAAAAAAATCTACAAAACTTATAAAATAATATAAAAAGCGTAGGTACTTACCTACTAATAAAATAAAAAGCCTGCGATAAGAGTTTTGTATTACTTACCAGCCCGAATATCTCTGAGAGAGATGATGAGAGTAAGTATTTACTAGCTGTGCCCGCGACTTCGTCCACGAGGAATAGTAACTTTGGAGGTATAGTGACGTTCAGGACTTATTTATTTATTTTAAAACTTCTGTCATCAAACATACAAACGAACTCTTCAGCTTTATAATATTAGTATAGATGTACGCCAAAATATTCACTTATATGTAAAGAATAGTGATTGGCACTAATTCTTTACATATATTTTATTCACGCGTCGCGTCTGTACAAGTAGGTAATATTTAGTGTGTGTTTGTACGCCGCACGCGGCATTGTTTGATTTGCGGCGGCATCCTTTTCATAGAGCCGGCACGTGGCGAGGCGGCGCGTTAGAAAGCAAGGAAACGTACTATAAATAAAGGAATTATTTTAATTCCAGTCATTTCCAATTGAGCTGTGCTTCGAGTCTAACTTAATAATTGTTTTTACTAATTCTCGTTGTTTTCTAAAAACGTATCACGTGTACAATTTAATATGAGTGACGAAGATTCAAATTATTCTAGTCCGAGTAACGAGAGTTTGAGTCACAGATCTAAAAGACCCAAAAGCAAATTTGAGGAGTTTTTCGAAATAATTCATGCATCCCAAACTGCCTTCTGTAAATTGTGCCAACATAAAAAGATTGAAATAAAAATGAAAAACAGAAACACTTCAGGCTTAAGGAAACATCTAATATCTTTCCACAAAAAGGAATCAGAAATATTTCTTCCTGTTAAACCAAAATTAAGTGGAGATATCACAAGCTTTTTAGTAACCGCTGGAAGAAGTGGACAGGTAAGAATATTTTTTTAACAGTTAAAAGAATTTTAACTCTGCGTAGCTATTCATGCGATACTTTCAAAAACGCCATTAACTTACGTAAGTATTTTTGAGTTAGTGGTGTTTTCATCTAGGGGTGCGACATATTAAGTATGTAATTATCGTCTTAAATATTTTTTATAAACACCCATATTTTCATTTAATCGGCCAGTAACAACTAAGTACTTTATTTTGGTAAATTACAGTACAGTGCAACCTTAATATAACAAATATCAATTTAACGATTTTCTCGATTTAACAACAACAAACCTCCTCCTCTTATACGCTCAAACCTAGTATGTTTTAAATAATAACACAAGATTTATTGTTTTGTTTCAGTCGGAAAACAGCAGTGACAACATCACGACAGCTACAGTTGATTGGGTGGTGAAAAAATATCTTCCCTTCTCATTTTTCGATGACGAAGCTACACAAGTATATTTTCGATGTATTTGCCCTAATATGGTGTTTCCTAAAAGGTCTACACTTAGAAGGAAAGTCAAAGAGCGATTTGAAGAGCTCCAATTGAATCTCAAGGAACGACTTCAACAATTATCATCTAAAATGTCTTTTACCATTGATGGGTGGACGTCAATTGCTGGTATGAGTTACTACGGGGTTACTATTCATTATATAGACAACGAATGGAAGTATCAATCTGTAGTTCTTGATTTTATACCATCACGCGGTCGACATACTGGGGAAGATATTGCAACGATTTTCCATGAATGTTTATTGGAATATGGCATAATTGATAAAATATAAGGTATCACGGTCGACAACGCAACTGCAAATACCAAATTTATGTATGAACTGGGCAAACAGCTGCCGCCACACTTTGATTCAGACAATCAACATTTCCGGTGCTTTGCTCACATTTTAAACCTTGGTGTACAAGATTTATTAAAGACCTTAGCATTACACTGTGAGTCTGACACTAACGCGCAAGATCAGCAGTACGAAGACTATGCAGACGAAACTGAGGATGAGGAAGATGAAGAATCTGCACCAAATATTGCTGACTCGCGTACATCTGTAGCAAAGTTACGCAGTATTTCCAGTAAAATAAAAAGAAGTGAGATAGTGAAGAAGAAGTTTCAGTCTGCTTGTGAAGCAGCTGGCGTGCCATCAAATCTAAATGCCATTCTTGACTGTCCAACGAGATGGAATTCCACACATGATATGATTGGATTTGGTTTAAAAGTGAGAGCGGGCATTGACATATTGTGCAGTTCTGTCACCGAATTAAATGATTTTCAAATCACAGCTAATGAATGGCAGGTACTCGAAAAATTACATAAATTTCTAATAAACTTTAAACTTTTAAGTACAAAACTTGGTGGAGACAAATATGTTACATTACCGCTAGTCATTGTATCATTCAATCTCTTGCTAGATAAAATTGAATCCATGGTAAAACAGTTAGATGAGAAACCTAATCGATCTGAAGTGGATGAAAGGCTCATTCTAGCTTTCCAAGCAGCTCGAGACAAAATGCTTAAACATTACAAGAAGAGCAACTGGATTTATTGTACTTCTTTAATTTTAGACCCAAGGCATAAGGCTCAGACTTTTGACCTGACAATGTGGGGGAAGCAACTTAAAACAGAAAGTCTGCGCAAGTTCAATGAACTTTATGAAGAATATAAAAGTCTACACTCACTGAACAAATCTCTGGAATTACCAGAAAAAGAAAATAAAGTATGTGATGAAGATGAAGACGTAATAGACTTTGATAAACTCTATGAATGTCCCTCGACGTCATCTGGATCTTGTCTTCAAGGCTTAGTGATAGACGAGTTGGAGGAGTACCTGAGAAAACCAAGAACTGCCAGCTCGGAAGACATTTTGGATTGGTGGAGGACGCATGAGACAGAGTATCCGATTTTATCGAAAATGGCCCGTGATTTTCTCTCAATACCTGCACTGCAACTTCAGTACCTGCTGAGAGGTTATTTTCTAAAGCATCATTAGTAATTAGAAAACATAGAAATAGGTTAAGTGATGAGTCAGCCAGATGGTTAATTTGTATTAATTCTTGGTCAAAAAAATTGATATAAAGTATCATAACCTAATGATAAAGCTGTTGATTTGTGTTGTATTTTATTTTTTATTCAAATAAATGATAAATCGTAAAACTCTTTTATTAAATTTCTTATAAGTTGAGGGTTCAATCTCTTTCTAGACAGATAAGTATTGTTCTTTAAAATACAGTCAAGTTATTGTAATTAATTTGTTTTTTACATGTTTTAGCAAATGTAAGCTTATAAATCATAAATGTTTATTAAGAAACAGTTACTTCCATGGAAAACGACATATAGGTCAGTTGATTTTTCGAATTTCTTATCAAATCTTCAGTTATTTATTAATCTGCTTGATCTTTACTATGGCTATGTTAATTCAAGCTCACAATGTTCCAATTCTAATACGTTTTTCTAAGATTTAAAGTAAACTTTAATAAATAGTAATAGACTAATAGGTAATTGCAAGACTTGCAAGACTCTTGCTGCAAGACCAAGACCAAGACCAAGACTGGGAGCGCAAGACCAAGACCAAGACCAAGACCAGGTGTATTGGCGCAAGACCAAGACCAAGACTGGCTAAGTCTCGTCTTGTTCTTGCATTTGGGCAACACTACCACTGTTATTGTTTTCAAGTTTAATTGAAATCATACTCGCTGGCTCACTGCCAGTTTTATTCTAAGCACACAAATTCTATTTAGTTTCATTATAAATCTGAAGAAATTTCTGGAACATGGGATGTCCAACTATAGTAAACAAAAAAAAAAACAATCCTTTGGTGTACAAAAATAAGTAAACAAAAAAATGACATTTGAACTTTTTTTATTTTATTTGACAGTGAATTACACTGAACGGACTTTAAGAGATTCAGAATTCCATGTCAAGATGCGAAAACAAACATTTTTAACATATACAATTACAAACACGGTCGTCTGTTCTTAGGCCTTTAATGCCTGTGTTTTATTCAATAGCTGGTTGATTTACATATTTTTAACGTATACATTATATATTACATATACATAATATATTATACGTATATATTACATTCATAAAAAAATTAACCCAGGCTTAGGAAGGGTAACCCACGAGACTGTGGCAGAACTATCAACTGCATAAACGGCTAGTCTCCTCTCACAAGTCTCAACTTTAGCAAAAGCACAAATACCTAAGTGAGTCAAACATCTGTATAGCCAATATAATTGCAATGTCAGTGGAATCGATGTCCAGTGGCATCGAATCTGCAACTTCAAACGCAGTAGCAAGTTGCTATGACCATTGCGTCAACGTCAGATATCTAACTTATTAAGGTCATTAGCTATGAAATTTCACACTACGTCACAGAACTTATCAGTCTTCACGTAAGCTGACGGATTCGCGCAATAAAATTAAAACTACACTTGTGACTATGCATTGGCAACGATTTACTTGGAATAATATCAAATTCTATAAAAACTTTTCAGTTTTTAGTAGTTTGTGAAGTTGGTTTGATTTTCGTAGACTTTATGAGTTCTTATTGTTAACAAATGAATGAAAATAATAAAACTGAACAATCTTTAGCTCCTTAGCTTTTTTCTTATTCATCGTAAATTGTATATGAAATGTGTATGAATTTTTTTCCCTTTTGTGTTTATTTTTTATCAGAACTAACGTGTTAATAATAATTTAATATTTAAATATTATCATTTTTTTTCTTATATGTTGCATATGATATTAACTTATGTTATATTTGCAATTAATATGGAAATAGTATTGATTTTTTAATGAGAAATGGTAAATGTTTTGTCTCTCTGTATAACATGTGAGAAAATATGACATTCATAGCTGTTTCAGGAATTCCAAGATTTTAATCTAATTATTTTGGTTGAATTACTAGTGTATGTTTTGTTTTGGTATATCGTTTTGAGTTAATAATGTAAAAATATACATCGCTTACCCTGAACTCAAACTAAATATTGGGTTGCTAATAATTGGGTTTTCAGGAAGAAATGGCTAAATAGCCATAAGTCCGCCCATTGTACTTCACAGTCTATAAATGTAATTTTTTTGTAATATAATTTTTTAAATGTGTTTACTGTTTAAAATGTAGTTGTGGTGAACAATAAAGTATAAATAAATAAATAAATGCCTCACACTCAACGACTTCAACTAGGATTTACTGTGGAAAGGGTCCGAATACTTACAATACTCAGACTGCAAACACCTGTATGGGCCATATTTATCGGCGGTCGTCGAATCTACGACCGTTAGAGCAATAGTCAAAATATGAAATGCGTTTAATCAATATAAATGCAAGCAAAATTGTAATAATAGCTACTGTCTTCCAGTTTCATCCTCTTTATCTAAATATAGCATTTTAAAGTTTGAATAACTTCAAGATTTTACTATTGCAGGAGAATGGTGAGAATTGGGGCAGTGTTATTTTGTTCGCCTGCTTCTGTAATGAAAGCCAGAGCGCAATTTGCAATAAGTATCTAATTGAAATGCGAGACTCGTAGCTTTTGAGAATATAACTATGATTATTATAACGAACATGAATTGTTTTCGTTCTATCAGAAGCTTCTAGAAGGTGAAGCGGTACTTCTAGTTTTCCATATTAACTAGCTTGAAATCGATTATATTTAAGTGAAGTAAGAACAACATTATTTGTGGCTTCCTTAAAACTTTAAACCTGGTCATCTATGTCGTAGGACCGATGGCCGTTGGAGCAGACGTGACCTGGAGTAGAGACCGCGTCTTGGCAAACGCAGTGTGAGACGTTCTCTGGATCGACGATCTACGTAAGATTGCCGATGTAGGCTGGATGAGGATTGCGGAAAACCAGTATGTCTGGCACGAACTTGGGGAAGCCTATGTCCAGCAGTGGACTGCAATAGGCTGAACTGACTGACTTAAAACCTTATAACGTCTTATTAATCCAGGATGCCACTTGTAATTGGATAACAAACATCTTAAAAAATGATATTTCTTTACGAATTTTAGAGAAACCCGACTGGATAATTGTGTAACATTACACAGTCATGATTACAGATTAATAATTCTGCTGTCAAGTAGTATTGTGTTCCTATGGGCAGTAAGGTAGAACAGTCAACAGAGCGCATCCCCAGAAGTCCTGGGGATGCGCTCTGTTGACTGGATATAATCTGGACAGAATCGTAACGCACTTGCGATACTCCTGGTTTTGTAAGCATCAATAGGCTACGGTGATCGCTTAGAATACGCCGACCAAAATGAATCAAATATTAACGTCTAGAAAACGTGAAGTAAAACTAATATATATATACAACCAACGAATGTAAACATTAAATTCGATGAGTAAGTTGAATTCTGATGATAATGTTTGTTTAGTCTTCGAAATGACGTCACAACTCCCACGTGCTCTCAAATTTACAAGCGCTCGTTGCTTATCTGGAGTATCAGGCGATTTATTTCAAATTTATTAATAATTAAATTATTTTATATATTTGTATTATTAATAGAGTAGAAAGTATTATTAGACAGTAATATTTGAATACAAATGTATTCAAGTATATGTATTGTAAGCTTTGAAAGGTGCATGTAACATTAAAATTCCCATATGAGTCACCCGCCACCGAGGTGTCGAAATATTGGTTGTTTCAAAAAAAACAATCGCTGTTAGTCGATTGGAGTCGAAATTGATTAACATATTCTCTTGGTAACATAAATTTAACTAGTAATATAAACAGAATTATGCAACTTTGATTACGAGTTCGAATTAAAATCTTTAAAACAATTATCATACGGCAATCGAGTATGCTAAAAATGATAAACTGCGCACGTTTATTACGGTGGTCTTTACCTAAGGTTCGTAACCTAATTCCTGTCTTTTAGATAATATGCGATTGTTATACATATTGTTTTATACCTTCTCCCACACGGACACAGATATACCAGTAGCACCTTACAGGCTGCATCATCATCAGTAATATTAAATATCTGCATGCATACGTGGATATTACGAGAGAAAAGCATGGTCACTGTCACTTACGGCCTGTATCTATTTTTTAAGATATAAGAACTATTTATTGTTATAATTTCTATTACATTGACGTCTACGATATCACGTCGTGCCTAAATCTGTTAATAAAACTAGCGTATATAGGGGTTATCTCACGATAGAATATAAAAATATTTTATGGAGTCATTAAAAGTTATTGTTATCGTAAAAGCGACTTAATAACCAATTGACCGTTCGGCATCGGTTAAGGAAAACACAAAATGTTGCTAAAAATAAGACAATTTCGTGCTCGTTGCATGGAAGAGATTTAATAGTTTACTGGTATGAGCGATGAAGAATGTAATCTTAATGAAGTTACTAAGTATCTAAAGTTTGATGACCAAGTTAAAAGTACAGTTGCCATTCTTATCGTAAAAGTTCGTATAACTGTTGTTATCATCGCGTAATGAAATCAAATCAAAAATGTCTATTCGAGAAGTTTCTATAATATCTAGCTCGACGCCCTTAGGGTAAACGAGCTTATTGTATTTCGGAAACATATTTAAATCTGAAAGAACCTAACGCAGAGTTTTAGGAAGTAGTATTTGGAGTTCATTTAAGATGCGCGGGATTTTGCATTATTAAAATGTATTTGATGTTTACAAATTTCATTGAATTAAGTTGATATTAATTTTGTAACGCAGAATAATAGAGTTGGCACAGTTTTTAACCGACTTCCAAAAAAGGAGGAGGTTCTCAATTCGACTGTATTTTTTTTTTTTTTTATGTATGTTACTTCAGAACTTTTGACCGTGTGGACCGATTTCGACAATTTTTGTTTTAATCGAAAGATGGTGTGTGTCAATTGGTCCCATTTAAATTTATTTGAGATCTAACAACTACTTTTCAAGTTATATCTAATAATGCGTTTTTATTTGACGCTTTTTTCGTCGACCTACGTTGCATTATACCGCATAACTTTCTACTGGATGTACCGATTTTGATAATTCTATTTTTTGTTGGAAAGAGGATATCCCTAATTTGGTACCGTGATAAGGAAACCAAGATCTGATGATGGGATCCCAGAGAAATCGAGGGAAACTCTCGAAAATCCGTAATAACTTTTTACTGGGTGTACCGATTTTGATAATTTTTAATTTAATCGAAAGCTGATGCTTATCATATGGTCACATATAAATTTTATCGAGATCTGATAACTACTTTTTGAGTAATCTTTGATAACGCGTAGTTGCTTGACTATTCTTTCGTCGATCTACGTTGTATTACTTGTTGACGTAATTGAAGTCGGTTTTTTTCGTTTGCGAGCAAACACAATTATTTACAAATAAGATGAGAAGAAGAAGTGTTGTAGATAGACAAAGAATAATCAATTAAATACGCATTATTCACGATAACACAAATTAGTACTGATCAGATATCAATCAAACTTAAGTAGGACCACATGACAATACCCTGGTATACCTAACTGAAGTAAACTGAGGTAGGTCACAGGCAGCCCAACTGGGGAAGTACACAGTTATTTACAGAAGGCCACGGCTAAAAAAATAAATAAGTATAATATGAAAATCAATCCAAGCATAACCATAATTATGATAACTTATATTAACAAACAAACTTCATAATGTAAACTGAACAAAATAAACATCTATTTCAGATGCCAGACGCGATCAGCTAAACTACAGACGAGAAACGAAATATATTTAGCGTCTCTATCAAATATATCTACGAAATTAGTGGTGTATGAATCATGGGTTTATTTTGAACATTCTTTGATGGCGTGTGTTTTGAGAGCGTTTATTGATCGAGCTCTTTCTGAACGCTTACAACATTTCACAGGATTTTATTAGTAGTTTTATTAGTATAGCTACCCTGTGACTTCGTCCGCGTGGAATTTAACAAAAAGTTATTGTTCAGTTCTCAGTTTTATAAAATAAATAAATTTCAAAAATAAAATTAGGCTAAATTTTCACCAAAAAAGATAGTTTATAAAGAAAAAATATAAATAAAAACCAAATACACATACAAAAGGAAACCTAATCCCGAAAAAGAGCAATCTTGTCCAGACAACCTTAGCGAAGGAGGTGAAAAATAATAAATAATAAATAAGTGAAATATTTTTTAAGTACACGTTAATATCTGTCCATTTAGCCAAAGTTAACAAGCCAGACTAACAGCCGAGGTAACAACATACATGAAAAAAAATACAATCGAATTCAGAACATCCACCTTTTTTGGAAGTCGATTAAAGCAGGATAAAACATTGTAGACATTAAAGTAATTATTAAAGGAAAATTGTATGGAACGATCGATTCTCATCATATAAGTGACAAAACATAACGCTGTTTATTGTAAATACACACGAATTAAAAAGTAATAACGTATTATCTTGCTGACCATCTCGTACAGTACTAGGAACAAATGCAAATGTGTTTTTTATTGATTTAATCGTTTGAACATACGTTTATGTGGACTGTCATTAAATGAACACAAAATTTACTATCGTCCAATATCGTTTTTACTTGATATTAATCGAGTTTTAAATGTGATTATGTGATTATATTGCTAGGAAACTTAGAAATGTAGTAGTGGACTTATTAAAATTAGTATAAATGTCTTAGTTCTGAGAAAAAAGATGGAATACATGTAGAGGAAGACTTGAACAAAAATTCACACGTAAATTATACTTCAACGAATACAAGTATTTGCGGGTATGAGAGGAAGTCCATTCCACGACCGTCGCAAATTAATCTTTTGCACACCTACACTAGAACGGTACTCATCTTCGTTTGTTTGTCCACAGCTCCAGAAAATACTACGCGAACTTTATAATGATAAGTTTGAAGCGGCACCCTAGTTATATTAGCCTAGGGATATACTTTGTAGATTTTTATTAGCGTTATTACTTGGCGTTAAGTAAATTTAAGAACTATTTACTTTCTCAACATTTTAATGACATTTTAACGACGTAATACTAACTCATATACTAGACGCGGGTTTCTCTTAAAATCAGGAAAGAAGTAAAATTAAGCAGGTGTAGCGTTCTCTGGAGGTGTTGAAATATGAGAAAGATTATTAATGTTTATTTATTTATGTAAATCTTCTTTATTACTGAAAACCAAGACGTTATTCCTCTACCTAATATTAATATATAGAATTACTAGTTTCTGCCCTCGACTTCGTTTACGTAGAACTTGCGAAACTTTAACTGTTTACGCAGCGCACGCAGCGGAAGCTCTCAAAAGGAAAAAATCCCGATTGTGAAACATTCTTCATTCTATTCGTCGTAGCGTGATGATATATAGCCTATTGCTTTCCTCGATAAATTAGCTATCTAACACTGAAAATCATTTTTCAAATAGGGCCAGTAGTTCCTGACATTAGCGCGTAATATATAAGCAAGCAAACAAACAAACAACGTCTTCAGCTTTATAATATTAGTATAGATTAAAATCAAAGTCACAAAGTCTCTAAGCCCTATACTTTCATTATATACCTACAGTTTAGGCAGAAGGTCCATAATAAAACCCGTGACGTAACAACCGAAACTCTGCCTACAACGAGTATAATCGTAACAACGGCCATTCAATTAAACAAAGTGCCTTGAAAACGCCAACGTACTATTTTTAAGGACACATCGACGTACTTTAAATGCAATAATTGTTTTATTTGCTTTATTGCGTATAATTTTAAGTGATTTTAATTAAACAAATAATAATACATTTTATTTACAGATACTTAAATGTTTTTTTTTACCGACATTACCGATTATTCTGGTTATAGATTTTTATACTATAAAAGTAACAACAAGCGTACGGTCCGAGTGATGGTAAGCGGATACCGTAATAATAATTACTATATATAGCCTATGAATTTCTGCAAAACCAGGAGCACTGCAAGCGCGATCTGCCCTACTTAAGCTACGTATCTATCACCTCTGTTTTATGTCTTGTTAGTGAGAGTCAATGGATAACAGTTTATTTTTCCATTGTCAAATCCATCTCAGTCTTTTTTGTCCCTTAATCTAGGAATGACATTTGTGGCTTTGGCGTTTCGAATGTTTAAAGGCAGCAGACTGATTACTTTACTAAATACATTATGATTACCTTACTAAATACCTGGCCTGCTTTTTCTTTTAATAAAACGTTCCGTTTTGCTTTCAGATCGTTAATAAATGTAATTCATACATTTTTTTTCTCTATTACATTTTAATTAAGTTAAACGTTATGTATTGACGTATGTATATAAAACTATTATTGATTTTCCTAAAAATATTTGTAACAGACCAGATAAGAGTAATTAAAAAAAACCGCATGCTGCAACATAATTTATGTTCTAGTTCAAAGTATCAAGGATGCGTAAGTAATGAAGTACGCTTCAGAAATAAATTAATTAAAATTCTGTTTCGTTCAGATTTTTATAACATCTACTTGTATGTTTGGTTTATTTTTATTATTTCAACCAAAATTATTTTATTTTATTATCCATTTTCATATTTTTGTATGTGTTATTATACTTGTAAAACAATCATTATATAATTAATTAATATATTTATTTAGGTACATCTATAAGTAAAATGGTACAGGTCTATTTATGTAAGAAAGAAAAGGGAAAAAAACTACAGATTAAATTTAAATTATTTTTATATTTACTTTATTTATTACACACACATTTAACATTTTAATACAGTTTAAATAGACAACAGGTTTTTTGATTGCTTGCATGAACTACAAATATTTTTTAAACTAATTTTTTTATTTTCGATATTTTTGTTGTTTTTTTCTTTGAACATAAAATTTATTGGAATCTATTTACGAGTTATGTGTTAACTTTCTGAAGTCTTATAATAATGTCATTTTGAAATAATTGAAACAATAGATCGACAACTGATATACCAATGTAAAACGAGAGTAAGCAGTCTTGTCTTAATATTCGCATCTCATTCCGACATATTAAATTTTTTATAGGCAGCATCATTCGCCGTCTCGTTGAGCATGTTGGAATTTCTTAGCAGTCATGGATAATGAAGTAGTGGTATTGTCAATTGTCATGGAATGCTTTTTTAACCGACTTCAAAAAAGGAGGAGGTTACTCAATTCGATCGTATCGGGGATAATTTCGTCTTTTATGAACCGATTTTGATAATTCTTTTTTTGTTGGAAAGGAGATATCATATATAGATAGAAATCGAGGGAAACTCTCGAAAATCCGCATAAATTTTTACTGGGTGTACCGATTTTGATGATTTTTAATTTAATCGAAAGCCGATGTTTATCATGTGGTCACATTTAAATTTCATTGAGATCTGATTAGAACTTTTCAGGTAATCTTTGATAATGCGTATTTACTTGACTATTTTTTCGTCTACCTACGTTATATTACTTGTCTATATAATTAAAGTCGGTTTTTTTTCGTATGCCTGCAAACACCATTATGTATGTAATGTTTCTTTCATAGATTGACTGTACCATATACCTACTGCTATTATAATAGGAGCTGAAAAGTACTTACTTATGTACTAGACGTTTAATAACAATATACCTGGTTCTTAATAAGTTACGTTGCATAGTATATTGCAGGCGGCGGTTGGATTCGTTGATTGTTATATTGATTGATTCTCACTGTATCATAGCAATTGGTAATTGGTCATAATATTTAGCATTGCAGTGATAATACCATCAATGGAATATTTTAGTTCTACCTATATAGTATCTATCTATCTATTCAGTATCTATCTATCTATTCAGTATCTATCTATTCAATTTATCTATATTTAGTTGTAGTTTTAGGGTCTTTTTAATTCCAAATCATAGTGATAAAGATATGAGCAAAAAAAAATCTTTCACAAAAATTGGGCATCCAACGACTGATTTTTCTCTTGGCGTTGTAACGAATTTAAGATCAAAAAAAAAATTTCACTTGACCTATATTCTTCATATTTCATGACCTGTTCTGAAAACGCCTTCAATTTCATTGTTTCCTTTAATAATCGCTAATACACTTTTTTTTGTAAAAAAATATTCATTGATTTGGAAATGTTCAATGAATATGATCACAATTGTTTTTACGTATTTCATAGTATGAGAAATGATCCTGCTTATATTTTAGCTGTATCGAATTATACGATATATAGTTGACGTTTTTTTCCTCTTTATTGACGGTCAAATTAAATCCAGCAAATAAAACTGACGTTTTATTTATTGGTTTTAATTTATTTTATTATTATTGAAAATTATTGAAGTGATGAAATTATTATAGTTTTTATTAATATAGATTATGTTATTTGACTATGTATTGTGAATTTTTAGTAATAATTTACTTTTGTTTTGTTAAATGAAATAATGGAATTGAATGTGATGTCAATTTTTGTATTTTTATCTTCATATGACATGTATTTAATACGACCTGATAATATCCTGTGATGTTAGATCTAAGATGATGGAATAAATAAATAATAATAATTAATAATTTATTGGGAAAAAACGGCGCACAATAATACAAATATTTCACAAAACAATAACAATATTTGAGCCAACAAAGTTTCCACTTATATTTAAAACATGAACTTATTACTTGAAATATTAACAAAAATATTAGGTACATATGAAATTTAGACAATACAATACAATATCTTATATATAAAATTATTGTGTCACAATGCTTACCATACTCCTCCGAAACGGCTGAACCGATTTTTATGAAATTGTGTGAATATCGAGTAGGTCTGAGAATTAGCCAACTTTTTTTTTTTTCATACTCTTAAGTTATAAGGGGGGGTTTAAGGTGATTAATAAGATATATGGCAAAACAACGTTTGCGAGGTCAGCTATTATAGTCTAAAAATAATTTTTGACAAGCCTTTTATCTATACTAATATAATTATAAAGAGGTAAAGTTTCTAACTTTATTTGTAGGGGGTAATCTTCGCAAATACTGATCCGATCATGAAAAATCTTTCACAAACAGAAAGCTACACTATTCAGGAGTTATAGGCTACATTTTAGTGTTATTGAACAAAAAATTCAGTGAAAAAACATAGTATATGTAAATAAAATCGGAGAAATGCGAGCGAGATGAAAACTTTACTATATATTATTTACATCACAAAAATAATAATTAACGCCCAACGAAGTGGGCACGGGTCGGCTAGTCTAACATAAAATTTGATGTTTGATAAAATATTTATGGGTTCTTGAAATTTTCCTTCTTCTAGTTTTCACATATTCAATACCAACTAAACCAGCTACTTTATTCGCGGTTACACCTAAAACCGTGCCTCAAACTGACTTGACACCTAGTATACAATAGTGTCCTAGGCCCTAGTTTGTAGTTTATATAAAAAGGAAAATAAAAAAGTTATTCTTCATTGGTTAGCTAGCTTCAAGTATTAGAAGAAATTATGAACGTAAGAAGTTATTCTTCAAGCTAGAAGAAGCTATTCTTCGTGACGGTGTACGCATCGTAAAAATTTATTCTCATAACTTTTTACCTAATGCCTCAAAAGAAATATAACTTCAAAAAGTTTCGTATCTTTCAGCCTTTTGTTAAGTTCATGATTAATCCACTTTGAAGAGTAACATATTTAGTTATTAGATTTCGCAGAGAAGTAGTAGTTCATCGTAAGTGTTTTTAAACATTCGATTGCAACTATTTTTCACATAAGTAGTAGCCGTTTAGGGTGTATGTTTAATATTCGATTTATCTTATTGTAGATATAGGTCTAACAGAAGTATTGTATTTGGGCAAAATTTGTACATACTTGATAAGGGATAGCCACACCATCCTTCCTTCTCCTGTTCAAAAGTATTTTGCAACGAGGTATTAGTTTTATTTGTATTAGATTTAGAAAATACAATTTCTTAGCCTATTAGCTGTCCTGTAGAGATCCTGCGTGGGAAATCCATTAGGTTCGTAGTATGAGTTTAAATCGTGTTAAAAACTCAATAACATAAATCTTTTAATAGTGATATATATTTTTATATTAGTACTTTTTTATGTATATGTAATATATGTGCTTTTCTGTGCCACATAAGACGTATATCCATTTTTTTGTATACTTACAAACGCACTTCTGTAGATCGTAAGATTGACTACGTGAGAAAGCTTTTAGCCCTAAAACCTACGACCTTTCTTACAGTAAAGATAACTTTTAGGGTATTGTATAGAAAAATTCTTAAAATCTCTACTGTAATAGGTTTTACACTGGCTAAGTAAGTTGAATTTTACCATAGAAATACCTCATTCAACCATTCCTTGCCTTGTACTCCCTAAGAATCTGTTTGCCATTGTAATCTGTTTCATACATTCCTTATCAATAGAAAGCGACACAAATGAGACAGCAAAACAATGTTATTGCTGTCTCATTTAATTATAATTAATGAAACGGCGATGACGTCAGCACAAATGATTCTCGCTCGTGATCTCTGTGACATGAGTTGTAATTATTCCTATTAACGTATATAGCTGGATGATCTTCTAGATTTAAACTGTTAAACTTTTTGTACTTGACAGTTGTACACTAATATTTATATTAATAACTTACTAGAAAACTTCTTTGAGTGAATCGTTAATGGGTGTTTAGTTTTATCACCATGTTTTAATATTTAGAATTAATAATACTATACTTGGAAATATAATGTCACAAAATTTTGGACCCCTCCCTACTCCTTGTCACACAATATCTTACTTCGTCGACCTGACACCCTCCCTTAACGTGTGACGTAATTTATGGTGACCTAAGGGCAGCCCCTTTGGAACGATATTTTTCTATAGTCATTTACGTAATATCGATTGTTTGGTTTACATATAAAATGTATTTTTATAACAAATAAAGAAGTAAATGTCAAAATATATACATTGAAGTAAAGCAGCAATACTTTCCAAGAAGAGGATAATGACAGACTCTACTTTTCTGTGAAACTTATATTGTTGTAATTGAATTTATATAAAAGTCGAAGTCACCTGGGAGAGTTTACATAATCCTAGGAGATACTACAATTGAAAGGGGTAAGTAATTTATTTTATATGAATACGAATGCCAAGGGTCAGGTTTGACCTTTTACAGAATCTGTGTTTCGTGGAAAATATATAGATAAATGATACAATTTGTTACAGGAACACGAATTTGAATTTTCTTAAGATTTTTTTCACACTTATATCATTATTTTTAATTATAAAACTTTTATGTCAAATGAAACCTGAAGTTTGCGCGTAAGATCCGCGGGAGGAGGCGTCAAAACACAATATCTCATTAGTGATTCAAAACATTTAGCAAAAGCCAATCAACAGGTGCTTTACAATCACGAGCGGTTCCCGAACTCTACCTGTCACGCCTTGATGCTGGCTTCGCGCCAAAACTGACAGCCGTAATGGTGGATAACCACAGATTAAGTAAAGACAACTGCCAAGCAGGTTACAGATCATTGTTCGAATTAAATGATTACGTTACAAGAAGATTTTTGACACATTAAAAAAAATTGGTAGTTTATAAGATAGGTTAATAAAATCAATTTAAATTGAAGCACTGTGGAGCACATTACGCAGTTCTCTTTTTTATATAATAGCAATGTCAGAGACACCATATTCTGACATCTTGTAAAAAATAACAGGGTTTTTTTTTCTCGAGCAATTGAGTCCAAAAGAGTGAAGTAGAGCTGATTGTACAACAGACGTTGAAAAGACTAAATTTAATTTGAATTATCCAATCAATTTACATTGAAATTAGCTTTTAATTAGACTGTATTAGTAAAGACAAAATTCAACATAGTTATAAAGCATTTTTATATATAAATTAGCAATTTGTGAAACTAGCATAATATAATAATATGATAATATATAATGAGTTACGAGTAAATCCGAATTTTAAACTTTAATATTTTTTTGGATTAGATAGTCGTCAGCTGGTAAACTTTAACTTTATGTATAACGTTGAACGTTAACAACTATCTACTAAAATATTAATAGAGTAGGGTAATCTTTCCCAGATCCTCGAGTTATTTGTTCAAATCAGAAGAGTTGACTGGAGGGATGGTTAATTCCGACCGAGCGTGGCTCTTTATATAACTTGCTATCACTTGGGGATTTCTTACAAAACCGTACATATGTATGTCTAGATACATGAACGTAGTTAACTGCAATCTTTCGAAGAAATATGCAACCCGACAATGAGGGATTCCACTGGATTGGAAAGTACCGCATTCGTTCTATTTTAAAGTACGCGCGATTAATAATACGGACGCATTATATAAGATTTTCTACGTAAGTATATACAATATGATATTTAAAATGAAACCCGTAGTTTAAATTCAATATTATTATATAAAGTGTGCGCGGGAGACGCACGCAATGAAATCCCTATTACCACAGGTCGTACATATTTTTCGAAGATTTATCTACGGGAAACAAAAAAAAATCTTGAATAAGATAGCTTCGCGAAATTTACAAGACTTATAGGTGTTTTGATAGAATAAAATAAAAATTCCAAGCGGTAAAACTTTTATGTCCAATATTTAAAAGCTACCGCCCCGTTTCCGGAAATAACGACCAAATTTCAAATTCCTGAAACATCTTTGCTTTCGTGCTAACAATTTAAAATAAAACTTTTCATATTTCTGACATTTTGCTTTTATAAAATTTGCTAGATAATATATATTAGGTAATTTTTTTGTCTATTTTGTCGTAACTTAATAGCAGGTTTTATGTTTTCAGTGGTGATTTGAAATATACACATGAAAATTTCACATGTAAAGTAAATAATTTCACACTGTGACGAAGAGTTTGTCAGCTTAAAATTCCTAACAATTAGCAACATGAAACAATAACAATTTAAACCACGCAGGTTAAATATTAATATAAAAATGATCAAATTATTGCTGGCTATTCATAAAATATCAAGCCTTCTGAAAATAATAATAAATGAAGGCTTGTAAGTGCCAAAGAATGATTGTAGCTGTAATAAGCATCATTACGTACAATGGCACGGAAGGTATTATTAAATCTGAATTTTTAATATAACTTAGTTAAAGTCGACTATGTTGCTCGGAGTAATCAATTATTTAATATAATTTTGTAGGTTGTTGTATGAATATTATGTATCTTGGAATCGATTAAGTGCTTTGATGAATGAATTCGTTGTTAACACATCCAACATGAATGATAAGTATCTATTGAAATAAGTTTAGGCAAAATATTTTTCATATTTGGAATTAGAAATAATGGCTTTCATGTAGGATTTATGATTAAATTTATAATGATGGAATAAGGTGTGATAATGAAATGTTTTACCGTAGCATTAGGTCGAATGTGTACCCACTCATAATGCCGACGACACTAATGTCCGCTAAATCTCGAAAAAGTTTATGTGACAACTTACTAATCTTTATAATTTATATTATTTCTTTTATGTATCTTAAATAAATAAATAAATAATTGCTGTTACGTGACAAGACTAATTGTTGAATTTCTGATAGAGTAGTGTATTGAAGGCTTTAAAAGGAGTCATTTTTGTGTTTCTTTGCAAAAATTCTCAACAGTAATCAATGTAAACTACATTCCGAATCGATGGTAGCTTTCCATTGACTATAATTAATAAAGAAAAGTATGTACAAATCTTATAAAAATACAAATTGAAAAAATCTTTTTGTTGTGTTCAAACTATAACATATATAAATACGTATATTTCCGTGTCTCGAAGGCTTTTCGAACTTTCCCTATACAGTGTTATTATATCCCAGTTTGCGGATTAACTCTGCCTCACAATGAGATCCACTAATGATCTGGTTCCGCTCCTGAATTAACAAAGGACGAGGCTGGTCACAATGGAAAAATCTTGATTGAAATTTTCATTATACTATTTGTAAAGGTCACAGTAAAAGTGTACTTGAAATGCTGATGTAGATAAATGTTAATTGGTATTTCTTTAATAATAAAACTAAACTGTTAAGTAACTCTGATTACTTTTAAATTAACTTTCTTGTTAAAGATAGTTTAAAGGCTATATAATAACACGCTATGAAACCGCGCATAGTGTACTAATGTATAAATTAAGTCAATATCTGTGCGCGAAGTACTAAAAACAATTGATAGTCTATAAAAATGTCTGCAAGCCAATGAGTCATAAAAATAATTACATAATCAACAGTGTTCCCTCCAACAGACTAATTGCTACTTACTTTAATGCTAAGCTGTTGAATAATTTATAGTTATAAGTATCTTACTTAAAAGAAAAATTTAATTCAATTTTCGTTTTATTTTAGTAGACATATCGGCGAGAGAGGTTATGAGTCTCTTTTTAGCTTTAATACTGTTTTTAACTTAATTTGAAATGTATTTGTTTTTGAAAACAGTATATTTAAAGCGAAATAAGTGAGACTGAAGAAAATCTTTTTCTAATTTGGTAAACTTAGACACTTGGTAAACTTAACGTAAGAAGTGGGTTTTTATTTTAATACTTATACACTTACAAGTTACTAATATAAAAGTTTAATTTAATCTAAACCTTCAATTCTGTCTCTACCACCTTTACTTGACGGAACTGATCTTGTAACTAGGCATTATGTCTAGACATCACGAAATTGGCATCAAGTACTTCAAAGGCTGCCAGCCAAGCGTAAAACTTCAATATTATTTAACGCTCATCGCCAACCTTATTGAACTCGTGCCAAAATGAATTTTGGCAAGAGATACTTAAATCAACAAAGGATGTTAAGGGCGAACATGCTGAAACATGTCTCCAAGTAATGGACCATAATAATAAATATTAATGAAATATTACGATCGTAACTTGTGTTTGTGTATTAATATGCAAAGTCATGACTTAAAAGCCTATACCCACAGTTGGAATTCGTTTTTCATTCGTACCTACCTACATATATTTAAGATTTAGTAACGCATTGTAGTTGTTTCACGTTTATGTGTTAATGTGTGTAAGTCTCGTCTCGTGTATCTTCGTACACTTAGTACTTAAAACTCTTTGACTTAAAAGATTTGAATCAGGTGTGCGCATTCGTACGAATTCCTTCGAAAATTTTTCGGTATAGGAAAGGTTTAGCATTAAAGGAAAGGAATTGAAAATATAAATGGAAACAGATTACACTAAAATTAATAAAAAAAGTTATGATCCAGTATAATTGGATGACTAAAAATATAATATTTACGACAATTGAGGCTTAAAACGAAAGTAAAATTAATATTTTGAATAATAAGGAAAATTTCCATCCGGCCATGCTACTGTAGCACTGTCAAGAAGGATATTACAATTATCATACAAATTGGATTATTATTCAGTGCGTTATCTCAGCCAATTCGGATAAATTGTGTCGTTATTTCCCTAAGATTTTAGCATGTAATGATATCTGCATTTTAAGAGACATTTCAACGAGACTTACATTAAATATGAAAAAAGCTAGTAATTATTTTACTCAAAGATACACAGATTAGGCTACATTTCTATATTTAAAAAAACATTCATTTTGCTTACGAATAAGCAATAAATAAAAACTGGCAAAACAATGGCAATAATGGGAAAGTAAACACGCTTTGTATAATTATAGGAATGAGGCTTAAGACCAGCCATGCCATGTGACATTCGTCAGTTTGGCGTGCATTGCAGTTTGTTTCGTTGGTCGTCGTCTTTGATAATGGTTATTATTTAAATCGTATGTCTTATTATTTAATAATATATTTGTAGTTAGAGTTTTACTATTTCTGGCATCTGGCTGAAGCAAATTTAAGGTCTGTAAATGACTGAAAAATTGAAAGACAGCGCATAAAGTCAAGGTTGAGTTATAGTAGAAAACACGAGAATAGGACTCTGAATAACTGGTCAAGAAATATTTTTTCAGACAGCACAATGAGATGGAAAGAGTGTACATTAGACCGGGTGAGCGCTATAGCCAGTCCTGTATAGAAGAAAAAGTTCATTACGGCGGAGGCTCTGTTTATGTGTGGGCTGGGATTGCTTCCGAAAGCCGCACTGAGCTAGTGAGTCTAGAGATATATAATGGAAATTTAATTATAGAAACGTGTGTGGGATGATGAACTGAAATTTTGAATTACTACGTTGGTCCATTTTTAGTGGACATGGGCGAGAATGTCTTTTTTATGCTCGCTCGTATCACACGAGGAATGGCAAAATATTCCGCAGCATCGCCTCAAAAACCTAGTGGAAAGTATGGCAAATCGCATAGCAGTAGTATTGCGAGCTCGCGGAGGCAAAACAAAGTACTAAAATACGTGAAAACGGAGCATCTATAACCAATCTACATTTACGAAAATATTGGAAAAACTACGAATTTTTATTTATATATAAGCTTTTTTATATAACTAGATCACAAAGAAAGCGTACGATTCGCCTCATGGTAAGCAATTACCGTGGCTTACAGACGTCTGCATCTCAAAAAGCATGACAAGCGCGTTGTCGACCCTATCCTCAATTCCCCCCAGGAGCTCTGGTCACCTTACTCACTAACAGGAACATAACGCTACTCGAAAACAGTGTTATTTATTATATTACATCTTTACATATTATATTACATTTTTTTTAAATAAAAAGATGAATTGTATTAAATTTTGATTCAGTCTGCACTTCGTAATGCTTGGTAATTTTGAAGATATTGCAGATTTTCTAACCGACCTTTTTTCTTTGCGGTCCAATTTCAAAGAGGTATTCATATAAAAATATTTCAGTACAATGATCGTTTTATTTTTTTGTAAAAAAAATACAAATATTTCTCGTGACATTACGTCATTCACTCATTTTCTCATTAAAGCGTAAGTCACCGGAATTCCCGATTTCCAAACGATGCGATCGTTTTTCAGTTCCCGAGTTTTAATTAAAATTTCTCGTAGATATATACCGTCCTATATGATATAAATACGTATTGCTTAACCTAAAAATGTTTAAAATTATTAAAAAATATGGTAATAAAATGTCTATCAAAATATTACAAGTCATATAAAATATATATATGTCAATGCAAAGACAATATGAGAAAAATACTTAATAAGGTCATGACCTACATGGCTTGTAGCTACCCTTTGTAGTGTTGATGAATATAACAATAATATCGAGTACGTTTGTATAGATGTACAAATTTCAGGTTTTACTGATACGATTTTCAAAATTATATTTACATCCAAAATCCTTTGCATTCATTAAGTTATGATTATGAACGAGCCACATTGTCTAAATTCTCGTGCTTATCTAACCACAATAGCGTTGATAAATCAGTTAGTCAAAATCGTGTTATTCTGATGAACGAATTAGAATATGCAATTTATATAAAGTAGTGTCGCCCAGAGGTCGAAATTCGACCATAATTAAAAATTTAGATTAAAGAAAACCAAAAAAAAAAAGAAAATAAAGAATCTTTATTAAATTTTTCAATTTGACTACAGTCTTTGGCAATCAACTAAAAAGTATAATATGCGTGTGTGTCAAATACATTGTAGTGTGTGTAAAGGTTTTTTTATTGATTTAATATAATTTTCTCCATAATAAAAAATAAATAAATTAGCATTCTGCGCTCCTTTTCTATATGAACTATAAGTGTACGAAATGTCATACTCCTCCGTACGCTCAATTTTCGTAAAGAAGGGTACACAGTTTTTGCTTCACATACATTATATAGATCTTTTTTACTATACTTAAATTTGCTATCAAAACAATTTCGTTAATATTTCAACACATTTAAATCTGCGAATAGAGGCTCTGGATCTCTAACATTTTAGAGCCTTCACAGTTAATGTGAAACATTTTATTCATATTAATATTTGTACACTATTTTAATTAAAATATACCAGCGCTCGGTTCATTAACATGAAAAGTTTTTAAGTTTATTTAACGAGTTCGTATGATCAATATTCGTAATTAAAATACGTTTGGACTCTTGTAGAGACGTAAAGTATACGAAGTTATACCTTATTACAGTGAATTAAAAGTTTTTTTATACGAATATAATTAGAGTAGCTTGTGGCGTAATTATGGGGAATTTAAATGCATGGAGTGATTTGTTGGGAAGTGAACAGCTCCTTATTTTTTATGGTTAAAATAATTTAAAAAAAAAATGTTTTAAAAACGACCATCTTTGAAGGTTTTTATTTTTCCATTTTTTTTTTATATAATAGAAAAAATCATCTTTTTATGTAAATTTAAAGCAATATAAAACCTCCAGCCATCTCTAAGATTGACAAAATAAGGGCAAAGTAATTATAGAAAATATTTTATGGGCTCGATTTTTAATTTCTCGCTCTTCAAAATAAATTGAAGTTTATTTGTAATATCATTCTTCGTTTGGAACGTAAGAGATAATGACATGAACCAATTGTTTCTACCCATTCAACCGCATCCTTGTTCAAGTTGAATCGTTTTAATGATTTTTATTGTATTATTGATTCGCTCCATAGATAACTACTGTGTGAGCAGTACATTTTATTTATACAAGAAATCTTCGCGACTTTGAATGTTCGTTTAAGAATACACTTAATTACTACTTCATCATTTCATCATCATCATCACTTCAGCCTGTCGCAGTCCACTGCTGGATATAGGCCTCCACAAGTTCACGCCAAAAATGGTGTGAACTCATGTGTGTTGCCCATAGTCACCACGCTGGGCAGGCGGATTGGTGACCGCAGGGCTGGCTTTGTCGCACCGAAGACGCTGCTGCCCGTCTTCGGCCTGTGTATTTCAAAGCCATCAGTTGGATGGTTATCCCGCTATAAGTTCCAAGGTGGTATGTAACTGTGCTATTTCTTAGTCGCCTCTTTCGGCACCCACGCCAAGAGAGGGTGTGGCTGTATTCTTTAGCCAAACAGCAAACTATATACTACTTATATCTCGTGAATCCAAGTCCACAATCGTAAGCCTACTCAAAGAAGATATTGATACCTTTATTACCGTTAGTGTCTCATTTGTAAACTCCTGGATATTGGAGAAACTTTCCAGTCGTAGTTTATTTCCCTTTTCATATAGGATATCGTTAGCTACAGGAAATGAAAGAGATTTTACTGTGAATATTGCTTTGTACATATCTATGTAGTTGCAATTTTCATATGAAACATCTATAGGCGAGGGAAAGCCTGATTGTTGGCGCCGTGGCGACCCATCGCCACGCTATATGATGGAATTTATGTACTTATACTATAACTTATAATATAGAATTGAGTTGTCGCGATTTTAAGGAAATTTTTGAAGGTATGTATATCGTTATTTCGACAACATTTAAGAGGATATATCGTTCCAATTTGTAAAATTACAATATAGAAGTGTTTTTGAAGACTACTTGGATTATAGAATTTTTGATTTTGATTTTTGAGTTTGAATTATACAAGTAACAGATTAAAATGTTCATTAAATAAATCCCCTTCCAAAGATATCTTTATATTTCGCAACCTTAAAATAAACTAATATTTTAGGAGTACCCTTAACAATTAACACAAACACGAAAGGAAAAAGTTGAATATCTAAGTAAGTAAGGACCTTTTTGAGCAAATACTTACGTAAGATGCTCAAAAAGCTGCCTCATTAAAAAAAAACCTTTTTTAAACACGGAAATAGCCGTGGACTCCTTGCTTTTTAGCTTAACAGGCTGAGACTGATCTTTTTTTTATATGTCCATAGTTTTGTTATTTATTTTATATTTTTAATGACACTTTTTTTTAAGTAGGTATTAAGTAAATATGATTTTATAGAATTTCACTAACTTCATGTTACTTCATAGCAGGAAATTTTCTGCTCCAAAATATGAAGCAGACCGACTGGGTTACCTCAACCTTACAGAAGATCACGGACAAATAATACTGTTTTCAAGCAGAGTTAAAAATTTTAGAGAAATTTAAAAAGGATTTTTATTCCAGGAATATTTTGTACGTAAATAGTTTGTGTGTAATGTATGCTTAGAGTATACATTACAGTACTACTGTAATGTATACTCTAAGAATGTATGTAAAAAAGATACAGAAGAATAAATTCTTTTATTTAAATAAAATACACTTTAATAATAATTTCATTTAAGCTTGATCATTTTAATACAAAGTCAATATGATGTAAAAATAGTTAAAGGATTGAAGGAAAATGTTTTAATAACGTTGAGTGGCATTAAAAAATAATATATTAATCCAATTATTAACTTTTTAAATACAAAACTTCAACAATTTTACCTCATTCAAAATTTGTGTATTTTAATCAAATTAGTGTTTTCTGTTATTCTGATAAATTATAATTATGAATACAATCTTGAACAAAAATTTTCCTGTTTACAAACTTTACGTCTTAGACCTTAATTAAAAACCACACAGCACGCAGCTGCACCTCGCAGTTTTAACCGCGTAATTCGCGATCCTGTGAATATGTCCGGATAAGATTTAGCCAACGTATTATATAGATCTTCAGTTGTCTTCTTAGCAAATTTTTTAAGGATATAACAATCAGTTCTGTAGTTTTTAAATAAAAAGAGTAACAAACATCCATCTATCATTTATTATATAGTATAGTAGGATTAGTAGGATTCATTAAGGTAATTTTTATCCAAGTTATTAGTTCACTAATATGGAATCCATATTTATTGTGTAAATAGAATTATTAATAATGGCTGATACCATACAATGATATAATTATATTGTTTATGTAAATGACGAACTTGTCAACACAATTTCTCAATGTAAGTTGATAAGTTATGACGTGCATAAGTTAAATTAAGGAAATGAGAACATGAGTCGCTTCCACAAATTTTCATGTATCCTATAGATGAATCTTTTAATTAATACGTCGCTCTTCTTGTGAGTAAATTGAAATTGTTATAATTAATTTCTACAAATAAATAAAATTGGAGTGTCTGTTTGTAATTTTAAAATAACCGCTTTTTACTAAATGCATATGGATGTATACACGGTATACATATATACCAAAATAACATTTTTTACAATTTTTGTCTGTCTGTCTGTCTGTTTGTTTCGGCTAATCTCTGGAACGGCAGGACCGATTTTGACGGGATTTTCACTGGTAGCTGATATAGTAAGGAGTAACTTAGGCTTTTTTTAGAAATATATTTATTTTATACCTCTGCGAACTGAACAATAACTTTTTTGTTAAATTCCACGCTGAAGTAGTAGCGGGTACAGCTAGTATGTAATATTATTACTGCTGAATCAGTTCATATACGAGCACAAGCTGTAAGAAAGGATTGATTTTTACACGTTTTGTCTTTCTAGAGTACCGAGGAACCTATTTAAATGTAGTTATGTAGTAATTTAGTATTTGTAACCAAAGTTATGGTAATTAGAATAACAAAGTATAATAATAGTATGTCACAATGTCGATAGCCTTCATTGGAGTTTTTTAACTTTTTTTAACTAAATGTTCATTTATGATTCTACTCACTAAGAAATCTAAGATTGATTGACACGGTAGTACCTAAGTAATTGCTAATCTTCTATATATTAATACGTGAAGCAAAAACTTTGTACCCCTTTTTAAATTATGCGTACGGAGGAATATGAAATTTCGTAGACTTATAGTTTATATGGAGTGCAGTATGCTAATATTTTATTTTAAAAATATGCATAAAATATATTAAGCCAATAACAAAAAAAAAAATATTACACCACTACCATGTATTTGATACACACACGCATATTATACTCTTTTTTTATTGTCAAAGTCTGTAGTCAAAAAGACATTTTATAAAAAAGTTTTTTTTTTACTTTCATAATTCCTTAGATTTCTTTAATTTTATTTAATTTAAATTTATAATTATGGTTGAATTTCGACCTCTGGGCGACCACTAGTAATTATTAAATAGTTATTATATATTACTAATTCGAGAAACATATTATTAATATATGAATAGATTTACTACAACACCGTACACCCATTTGAGCATGTCAATTAAATTCTTGAGTCTTTTGTAAGCCCATTCTTATTGACCTAATTCTTTAATCTCTTCCCTGCTTACGTAATACTTTTAATTTATTTACAGACATTTATCTGAGTTTGACTCATTGAGTTTGTACCTAAAAAGGTCATAATGCATAATTACTTTATTTTCATTGTAAAAGGACACCAAAAGGTGCCTGGCTCATATCGAAAACTCAGCGTTTGTAAGACTTTGATAATAGCTTAGACTAATATTAATAGAATATTAATAATAGAACCGAATATAGAACCAAATGAATACTTTTCTAAGAAATATCTTAGAAAATTGTTTATTCGTTATAATTGTGAAGTAAATAATGTAACATTTGGGAGGGATTTTAATTTTAAGAGTGTATGCTACCTCAAATTGCTTATTTTCCACTCGGCAGGATGTCCATATCTTCCAAACTACTGAATATTTAAGTTTGAAATTTATGTATGGTAAAGTTCAGGACATAAACTATCTTTCATATGTTTCGAAAACACGATTCCAGAAAATTTTCTCGATAGAAAAAAATCGCAAAGTTACCTCTATTTTTGTATTAAAACCTTAATATCTCAGTAAATATAGAAGTTATGGACTTGAGATTAAGCATGGTAATTGAAATAAGTATGACAAACATTTTATATGTTGCGATTTTTAAAAAATAACTATTGATAATGTTTGTGGGGAGAAAATACATGTAATTCGCGCGATGAACAACCAAGCGCTCTCAATTCTCATGTGTTTTTAGTATGGGTGAAATCTGAATTCGAGCTGAGGTAGGGTAGCCCCTTAAGGCGTCAAAAATTATACAAGTCATCAGTTTTCTTAACTTTCGTAAAGTTCGTAAGCAAATCTCGAGATATCCCATTGACCTGTGAGAGTAACATCAATGAAAAAGACTCGTCTCTACAAGCATGCGTATGAAGCAGCGCGAGCGATAGGCGTAGAAATGGCTCACAAATACTATGAAATTGTAACTCTTTGTGGGTGGTGCTGGGACATTGGGAGCGATCATTAGAAATATTTATACAATGTTTCCGATTTTAAGCTAAAAGTTTTTTACTCAATGGTAGAACAACGAACATTGTTTCAGATCGATAGACTATCATGAACGATGGTGAACGAAATCTGTTTTAGCAATTATAGAGGCGTTACGAAGTAGGTTGTAAGATTTTCATGTCTAAGCAGTATAACAGAAAATCGATAGTTGTCAATTTTGAGTAAGAAATAACTGACCTGATTTTCTTGGTTGAGCAGTTTAAGTTGGTCGTTTATAAGGCTGTACTTGGCGCTCTCTTCCTTTCGCAACGCCCGCTCCTTCTTCAGTTCTGGGCTCCAGAAGGTCTTTATGCTGTGCATACTGGAGCCCAGTTTCTGATTCGTCAGTTCCAATTCCTTCTTGAGGTTGCCCAGCTCGCGTTGTAGATCGGAGTTTTGGGACTGTAGTTCTCCGAGGAAGAGTGGAGGCGGCTCGCGTCGGTAGTAGTCATCCTCGGGGGGCGGCGGTGGTGCGTAGGAGCGGTCATAGTCGCGCTCCAAAGACTGGTAGCGGAGGGGCCGTGGGCGAGCACGGTGGTGTGCCCCGGCCGAGGCGGAGCGGCCGCGTTCATCGGGCGCCGGGGAGGGCTCATCGTCGCGCGCGAGGTAAGGACTCCGGCGGGACGGGCTCCGGTCCACCTGAGGCAGGCGGCTCCGCGTACCCGACCACTCCTGCCGGCGCCACTCCTCCCGGCACGGCGGCCGCTCCTCCTCGCCGGCGTACTCGCGGAGATACAGTTTGGCGTGTTTCCCGCGTCAATTCGAACGCATTGTGCACTGGACTGGGTGACGGGCGCGCGATCACTGAACGGGACGCTCGGATCATCGATCGTACGCCGGGAACGCATGCGCGGTGGACGGGTAATTTAGCGGATTTAGCGCTGCTCGAATCTGTCGTACGCTAGACGATAGATGTGTGATCTATAAATGTAGGTACAATAAACTGGAGCAGAGGTGTGTCTGGCCGTATAGATAGAAAGATTTTTTTAGAACTTTGCTTTTTATTTTAGTCAAATTGCACATTTATTGAATGTATATAGTTATATTCTAAGAGACCAATAGGCATTTGATATGACAAGTATACTTGTCATCTTTATTTTAAATGAAGATTTAACGCCTAATAATTAAAGATGAATAAGTACATAATTTTAGTAAAATATTTTCTAATATTTTTTATGCCAATAAAGCAAACAAATAGCAAAACGTTCTTACTACTTTTATTACTTTAATAGACGAGCCAATACATTATTGTTGAAGCTCGGCATTTCGTCAAGTCCAGAAAAAAAAAACATTTTCCACTCATCCATCAAAATCAAATTCCTAATTTTTCGCAGCGCTTAACAATAACTTAAAAACATTACTAAAACGATTAATTATGTCGTACCTCAAAGGCTATCTATTTATAGCGCTCTGTTTTCAGCCTCCCATTTTCATGAAATACAGCGGTTACAGCGCTTTACATCTAAAACGTTGCTTGAAGTTCCTCTTATCCCATGACCCACTTACAACTTTTGTCTCTTTCTGACTCATATAGAGGTGATATGTCTATCACTCTCTTTGAGGTCGTCGTATGTCGGTCAGCCTGGTTGCAATCGGGAATAGTGGTGGTGGTAGCGTAGTCGATAGGATTCCTTATTTAAAACATATATTTTTAAACACAAAGTAATGATATAAATTAAAAAAAAAATAATTAATGATTTGATTGAATGAATGATAATTGAATTATAAACTATATTTTGTTATTCATTATGTATAATACACTCGACTGTTTGAAAGGAAAGCTAATGATTTCTTGACTTTCAGTTATATACATGCTGTATGTGTGTGTATACAAACAGCTCAAGTGCCGCTCTGGCGTAGTGGTTCGTGTAGGCAACTAAAACATCGACGATTTGCGGGTTCGATTCCCACTCGAAAAAGATTTTTATATTTTTACAAATATTTCATTCCGGTTTGGAACTCTGTTCGTTCGTGTCCCCACCGTAGCTCAAAGAGAACGTTTAATCTGTTGGAGCCGGTTGCCAGGAGCAGGGGATGTTACAGGTTGAACTTAAAGTATGTGTATAAAATATTATATGGCATTTTTTATGAGAATGCGTGTATAAAATCATATTGGTAGCTATCTGATATTGATGTTGACATTGATGAATGTTCTGTTTTTTTATCTTTGGTGACTAATCGTAAGTACTAGTGTTGAGACAACAATACTTTGTTGATTTAAGTAGCACTGGTTTTCGTAAAACACAGATGATTGACAATTGAATAGTATGTTTTGTGTTTCTTGCAGATTCTACAAAGCAAAATCTACATTTCAAATCGCTGCTAGCTTCTCATTAACTATAATTAATTCATTAAAAAATATTATGTCCTAATTTCCACGCGAAGCGGACAGCTGAAAAATGTTGATGTTTCCGGTTTTAGTAATTTTCGAATATGTTATACCTATATATGCCCTAAATCCATATGTATAATATTATTATAGTATATTGTTTAAGGTAACTAGTTATTAGCCATTAAAGTGTCGAGTTACCAGCAGGAACTTTAAGTGACAATATCAGGTATTTAAAAGTTTTTTTTTTTTTTAAATAAACAAAATAGAAAAGTATTTACTTAATGAAATGAGCTTTGTAATGATATTTTTAGAAATTTGAAATTATATCGTTTTTTTTAGGAAAAAATTGCATTTAAATTTTTGAGTATTTTTTTCCAACGTTGGACGACTTTAATTTTTTTAACCGACTTCCAAAAAAGGAGGAGGTTCTCAATTCGACTGTATTTTTTTTTTAATGTATGTTACATCAGAACTTTTGACCGGGTAGACCGATTTCGACAAATTTTGTTTTAATCGAAAGGTGGTGTGTGCCAATTGGTTCCATTTAAATTTATTTGAGATCTAACAACTACTTTTCGAGTTATATCTAATAATGCGTTTTTACTTGACGCTTTTTTCGTCGACCTACGTTGTATTATACCGCATAACTTTCTTCTTCGATTTTCATAATTCTTTTTTTGTTGGAAAGGGGATATCCCTAGTTTGGTACCGTGATAAGGAAACCAGGAATTGATGATGGGATCTCAGAGAAATCGAGGAAAACTCTCGAAAATCCGTAATAACTTTTTACTGGGTGTACCGATTTTGATAATTTTTAATTTAATCGAAAGCTGATGTTTATCATGTGGTCACGTATAATATTTTATCGAGATCTGATAACTACTTTTTGAGTAATCTTTGATAACTTGTAGTTGCTTGACTATTTTTCGTCGACCTACGTTGTATTACTTGTCGATGTAATTGAAGTCGGTTTTTTTTCGTTTGCGAGCAAACACAATTATTTTTATTTTTTTTTCTCAAAATAACTAATAGTGTATAGAATATACTTGCAAAGCTCTAGAATGGACCAAAAAGTCGTATAGGAACTAGACCAGTTGCCTGATGCCTGAGCGCAGTAGCCGGTGGTAGTCCGGACTACATCAGACGCCCGATAGCAACACTTTTCATTCATTAGTTTTTTTTTTCATTTCAGTTTGGTAATAAATTTCATTTTACCACATTTTAAAAACGGATTTAATTTTATCTATCTTTTCCTTTTGAAACATAACTTTGGTAAATATGTAGAATTTAGTTTTTACACAACTTCACAGTCATGGCAAGGGGCCATGTGATTGTCTCGGTGGCAATTTAAAACGTCTAGTAGCATTTCATTTCATCTTTTCTTCTTCTTTCTTTTTTTAATTTAAACGATTTTTAAAAATGTCACAAAAATCTATTTATTAACAAATTTTAACATTTTTTTATGTGTCACTTAAAGTTGCGCTTCATCCTAATATCATATATTTGTTTCACATGTTTTTTAACATGTTTTCTTTTGGAATATTAACAAAAATTGTTTGAGCTATAGATGTTTTAGTCCATTCGTATAATCGTTCAGGTGTCGAAAGGGGTGTTTTTATCTTCTATTGTAGCTACGAGCTGGCGTTGCTAGACGTTTTTAAAAGAAACCAAGGTGATCCTAGCATATTATAGAAAGCGGTCACTACATTGTTTTCATTAACTTAATGGTATAAGAATTAAATATTTTTTTTAATAAATGGCAAACGAGAAAGTTTTTTATTGTTATAAGCCCATCCGTGTCTGTTAAGCTCTGACGAGTTTTTTAAATGTTTATATTTCTGAAAAGTATATTTAATTGTTCGTTTTTCTTTTTAGTATTATTTTAGTCTATCATATCATATCTAATTATTTAAATTTTTATTCTCAAACATGACTTTCGCATGTGTATATAATACACAAAATATTAAATACTTAAACCTGTAGCTAAAATTCTGTAAAAAAAATAATATGTTTTTAATTCTGATATAATCGTGTGGCAAAATATTAATGTAAATTCTATCATCTAATCAAAATGCTATATGGGAGAGCATCTAAATGTTGATTAAATTAATTGTTATTTAGGTATAATTTTTTTAGTTACACTTTGCTATCCTAATAAAATATAAATAAAAATAAATTAAAATATCTAATAAAATTTTACGAGTTGTATAAACTACAAAATAGACATTATTTTACAACATTTTAAACTTATAATATCGCTAACATTTTCGCTAATATTAAGGTCTAAAACGGGATAATTACCAGGTTTTGTCGTTATTCTTTTGATACATTCTTATAGTAAAATGTTTTGTTCGAAAACTGCTCGAAAATGTGCTTGAAGTTTGTATCATGTAAGGTATATTTTAAGAAATCAACGAGAAGTGAGAGCCGATATGGTGCAACGGATGTTAACTGAAAAGTCATGAGATCAAATCCAAGTAACCATTAGAGTATTTTTAAGGGCTTTATTTATTTAAAATTTGTAATATAGGTACACTTGCTATAATGATTCAACTTTAATACCCCAAAACAATTTTGTTACCTCCCCCCCTTTTTTTATAGATGGGGAAGTGCATTTACTCACTAACTCCGCCACACGAGGGTGACGGGAGTGTGGAATTCCCGGCGTGAGGTGCAATGCCAGACTATCCACTAAAACCCACATCTTTTTTCCGCCGGCACCTTAGTGGGGACGCCATGGGATCGCTTTCGCACACTACCACGACGCCCCCCAACTTTGTTACCTCTGACACAGGAGTAAATCATAGTTGCCGGGGCCCCCACCGGAGGGTATCCATGATGGATTTTCCCCACGTAACAAAAAAAGGAGTGAGGCCGTTAAGTGTAAGATGTTTAGTACTTATCAATATTAGAAGAAATAAGTATTTTGCCAGCAGTGGGCTGTCCCACTATAAATAGAGTGTATATTAGGAAACGTATATGATAAACTATTA
Source organism: Melitaea cinxia (assembly GCF_905220565.1). Classification (NCBI taxonomy): domain Eukaryota; kingdom Metazoa; phylum Arthropoda; class Insecta; order Lepidoptera; family Nymphalidae; genus Melitaea; species Melitaea cinxia. The sequence goes on from NC_059415.1 coordinate 4,043,967, forward strand.
AGAATAAAACTACACACACCCGCAAATAGTTGAAGTATTGCAAGTGAAACCACATATTTTAGCTAGTAATAACAATAAAACAAGTGCAGTACATCTCTACAGCGTCCTTCCTATCTTGAACTCATTTCACTCCGCTTCCGTTTGAAACACAGCCGGCAAAACAAGCTTCATTAACCGTATACTGACTTATGAATATTTTACTTTTATGCTAAGTATTTAAGTATTATAAAATATACAACGTAAGTTTTTAACTGAACTAAAACATAATAGAACATCCAGCTTTGGCATGTTTAGAGACATTTTCAATAAAAATATAATCTATACATATAAATTAAGGAACAGATAAACAATTAAACATGTTATTCGTAATACTGTTATTTACATTTTACATTCTTACTAGCGACCCGCCCCAGCTTCGCACGGGTGCAATGCTGATACTAAATATACCACAGAATGTCTTTATTTATAGTGTGAAGCTAGCTTATAGCATTAACATAATAACAACAACATTCAAATATGCGTCGTTAGATTACGCGTTGTTACAGAATGCGTTGAAGAAATAAACGTTCACTGCTCGTTCTCCGTAGGTGATAGCGTGATAATATGTAGCCTAATATGTTGACCCGACTTCTTAGTAATATTCATGCCAAATTTGAAGTAAATCCATGCAGTACTTTTTGAGTTTATCCCGGACATACATACAGACAAACAGACAAAAATTCTAAAAACCATATTTTTGGCTTCGGTACCGATTGTAGATCACACCCCAAGTATTCTTTTAAAAAAATATTCAATGTACAGTTTTGACTTTCCTACCATTTTATTATATGTATAGATACTACTAGGGTGGTACACAAGCGTACGGTCCCCGTGATGGTAAGCAGTTACCGTAGCTTACAGACACCTGCAACACCAGTAGCATCCTAAGTGCATTGTCGATCCTACCCCCACTGTCAACATAGCGCGTCCCAAAGAAATCAGGCTACGTTACTAACCACAAGAACATAAAACTAATTTGCCTAGCCCGGTGGCGCAGTTTGTGGTGGTCCTGCTTTCTGTTCCGCGGTTTTCGGCTTCGATTCCCGCTTGAGTTTGGGTGTAATATGTGTATTTATATATTTACATTATGTGTTATTCTGTGTATATTTATCAAAAAAAAAATTGCTTATGACAGTCGTCTGCTACTAATAATACAAGGATTAAGTTACTTACCGTAGGACCTTGTGTGTGTTTAAAAAAAGAAAAAAAGTATTCGAGAGCTATTTATAATATGTAATCTTAGTAAGGTTGAGATTTTGAGCATGATATTTCCTGTCGTGCTTTACCTCAACAAGGCAATAGTAAAAAAAACTAATTTTGTATTGAAAACTTCATCATCATCACATCACTTCAGCCACACATCACATCACATCATAGTCCACTGCTGGACATAGGTCTCCACAAGTTCGCGCCAAAAATGGAGTGAACTATGTGTTTTGCCGATAGTCACCGCGCTAGGCAGGCGGGTTGGTGTCCACCACAAGGCTGGCTTTGTCGCACCAAAGACGCTGCTACCTGTCTTCGGCCTGTGTATTTCAAAGCCAGCAATTGGATGGCTATTCCGCCATCGGTCGGCATTTAAGTTCCAAGGTGGTAGTGAAACTGTGTTATCCCTTAGTCGCCTCTTACGACACCCATGGGAAGAGCGGAAGTGGCTACATTCTTAATGCTGTAACCACACAGCACAATTAATGGCTGAAGTAAAAATTATTGACGATTTTCAAAGGAGTAACTTTTAACTTGCAGATTCTTCTCAGCACAATAGAAATTTCGAATCGGATATTAGATACTCTCTCAAATGGCGGTTCAGAACCACTTTTGATGCCTGCTTAATTTCATTCAATTTCCTTTGCAAAGTCTTTTTATAATATAGAAAAGGATATTTATTTTAATTATATATATTTTTAATCTATTTTATTGTAAAACTGCTTAAAGTTTTAAAATGTCTAGCCGTAATATTTTTAAAATAATATAAAATAAATTTTTTCCTCACTTTATGGAAACTGTTTCGTGCCACTATGATGGGAAACAGGGGTAGGGCCAGCCTTAGCCTCGCTGTCAACTCAGTGCATCCCAAGGAACTTTGGCTACCTTGATTATAAAAGGAATGCATACTGAGAGCAGGAGGTAGGCTTAACTGAGGTAGGGCACAGCAGGAATTTCCTGCTCAAAATATGGAGCAGCCCGACTGGGGTAGTACCTCGACCTTACAGAAGATCACAGCAAAATAATACTGTTTTCAACCAGTATTGTGTTCCTGTTGGTGATTAAGGTGACCAGAGCTCCTGGGGGGATTGGGGATTGGGTCGGCAACGCGCTTGCGATGCTTCTGGTGTCGCAGTTGTCTATAAGCTACGGTAATCGCTTACCATCAGGTGAGCCGTACGCTTGTTTGCCGACCTAATGACATAAAAAAAAAGTATTACTTTGCTTAAATTTTTAGTGTTTAGTTTTTTCTTATTACATACTAGCTGTGCCCGCGACTTCGTCCGTATTGAATTTAACAAAAAAGTTATTGTTCAGTTCGCAGAGTTATAAAAAAAAAATTCTAAAATAAAAGTAGCCTAAGTTACTCTTTATTACATCATCTATCTGCCAGTGAAAGTCCCGTCAAAATCGGCCCAGCCGTTTCAGAGATAAGCCGGAACAAACAGACAGAAAGATAGACAAAAATTGTAAAAAGGTTTTTTTGGTATATGTAACTATGCATTTAGTAAAAAGCGGTTATTTTAATGTTACAAACAGACACACTCTCTCTCTGACTCTAGATGAAATATTGTTATAAAATTCTGACTCTAGTAGGTATAGGATACTGAAAATGACTGTTACAATATATTATTCTCTCTTCAAAAAGAAAAACAGTTTGAAATGAAATGACCGATGATGAATTAAACTAACTTATCATACCGAATTATCTGCACACAAGTTTGAATATTGGAGACATATTGAAATTTGAAGGTGGAAAGCTTCCCCAAATATTATTTAACCGACTTCAAAAAAAGGAGGAGGATTCTCAACTCGACCGTTTTAAAAAAAAAATTTATGTTCGGGGATAGCTCCGTCGTTTATAAACCGATTTTGATAATTCTTTTTTGTTGGAAAGGAGATATCCCTAGTTTCGTACCATGATAAGGAAACCAGGATGTGATGATGGGATCCCAGAGAAATCAAAGGAAACTCTCAAAAATCCGCATAGCTTTTTACTGGGTGTACCGATTTTAATGATTTTTTATTATTCGAAAGCCGATGTTTATCATGTGGTCACATTTAAATTTCATCGAGATCTGATTACAAATTTTGGAGTAATCTTTGATAATGCGTATTTACTTGACTATTTTTTTTTGTCTACCTACGTTGTATTACTTGTCGATATAATTGAAGTCGGTTTTTCTTCGTTTGCCTGCAAACACAATTATATAACTCTCTGAACTGAACAATAACTTTTTAGTTAAATTCCATGCCAACGAAGTCGCGGTCACAGCTAGTATATATATATATATATATATATTGAAATTCAATAAAACGAATTTCAATAAATTCCAACAACTATTATTAAACATAATTTCATACGCAAAAAGTCTCCAACTAACATTTTTGGTTAACAAGTATGAAATTATTATTGCTATGAGTTTTGTCGTGAAAATTTTTATCATAAGTATTTATTTTTTATTTTATTATTATTTTTATTTTATTTTTTTATTTAGAGAACCAACAACTTTGAACAATGTATCTTACAGCTAGGTATATGCTATATAGTATAGCCAATAACAGGTTTCCCTTAGAATATTTAGATTATGGAGTGTCCGCTTGCAACATCAAAACAACAGCCCTTAACCAAATGCGTATAGATGCACACACAGCACATATACCAAAATAACATCCCCTACACCCAGAGGCGAAGTATTCCAACATTTTTAACGTAAATCATTAAATATCTTTTAATATTAAATAATATAATTACTTTTTAAATAATTATTATTAATACAGATTATGGTTATATGTACATTTTAAATATAATGGAACTAGGTCACACAATGACAAGAAGTTTTGCGCCTTAAAAACACTTAAGTAATTATGCTGTGACACACGCTTAAAAAACTTTAAATTCTTACATTCATCCCTTTACTAAATATAAAACAAAATATAACATGTTTAGATCTTAACTAATCCTATCCAAAGGCGTCCTGGTTTGTTATATGTATGTAATTATTTTTTTAATTCGGAAAAATAGAATTTTAATAAAAGTATTCTATACGTGCCGCAGTGAAATACCGTATAAAATACCGTAATAAAGCATTAAACATTTCAAATATAAGGTTTATTTTATGGCTTTGTTCACATTGATGCTGAGTTGAAATTTTTTTTAACATCACAAAAATATTTGTCACCTTTTGATGATTCGTGAAAGTTTCGTCGTCAATCTGAACAAAGCTTTAAAATATTACAATCATCAAACTTTTACAAGAAATTATATTAACAATAAAGACACAATAAATAAGCAAAATAAGATAAAAGTAAACTAATAGCATTATAAAGCAAATAGTACATAGGTATAAAGCTATTTAAAAAACGATTGTGTTTCGCTACAGCATTTGAACTGATTTTAAATAGTTTGCTCCCAAGAAAATACAATTTCAATTATTTGTTTAATATTAAATAATTCAACAGCATTTTTCTTGATATTCATTTCTATTCACCCCATAGTTTCTATACACGCGTTAAGTACGTTTTAAAATTGATTTAAATGTGATAAAATTGTCCGTAGTATGACTTTTATAAAAGTCGTGTCGTTAAATTTTATTACCTACAAATGTTTGATTAATTTTTGACTGATGAGATTCTGTTTTTAACTCTGATTCTTTCACCATATACACTAAGCTTTATTTTGTAAAAATGACAAGTTGTCAAGTGAAATGTCTATCTAGTTTGACAGTACGCAATTACTGAACGAAAAAAAATTCGCTTATAGGTTATGAATTGTGATTTGTGATTACTTTTTGTTGTTATTGTATAATTTTATACAAACCTGATATAAAAACACTAATAATGCCGCTACCGCCAGCCAGTGGAACCGGAAGATACTTCGCCAAAGCTGCTAAATCGATTCGATTACTTCGTCATGGATGTACGAATAGGCCTTTTTTCCACATCTCTGTAACTCACGTAGGTTTTAAATACAATTATTAAATGAAGTAATTTTATGCTATACTCACGTGTAAAAACCTCGAAATTGTTTTTTATTGGTTCAAAATATTAAAACAGGAACTAACTAGCTAATAATACCTTAACTTTTCTATATGAGTAAGAAAATAAAATATTTTGTATAAAGCCTATCATTTCGAAGATTGTAATTGTGGATTGTAATTAATACGGTACACATTCTTATAGTAAAAACAGGTCTTTTTATTTAGATCTTACTTGGTTTTAATTTGAATAATTAATATCAATGTGTGCTTTTTAGAAATCTCTTTTTCTCTAAAACAAATATAATATAAACAAAATATTAATTTTAATTTATTTTTTAGAGACGAAGACCAAACAGCTTACCTGTTATCGAACAACTTGGCTCCTATGATCCGATGCCTAATATGGATAATGAAAAGCTGGTCGCTTTGAACCTAGAAAGAATAAAATACTGGCTTGGTCATGGAGCTCATGTCACAACACCAGTTGCAGAGTTACTAGGTAACTGCTAAATACTAGTTATTATATTATTAGTAATGATGCATTGGCGCTGTAGTCAAAACATATAGCTACTGCGCTGAAGGTTGCAGTTTGATTTTGTTATGTGGAGGCCATGTGTTGTGTCTCAAAATATTTTCTTAATCTACAAATTGTAATATTGTACTTAGTCTGTGTTAAATAAATTAGTAGTAATTTTATGAAATCAGCGACAACAGTCTACAAAGTGACATTAAAATAATGTCATAATGTAAGACCATCGTTAAATAAAAATATTTAACATACATATGCGTACGTCTGATCTAAGGAAACTTAACTACCAGTGTTATAGACTTATAGGTAATCGCCAATAGATATACATATTTATAAAAACCATATCAATTTCATCCATCTATTCCAGAGCTATAACACCGCAGAAAGGCATTGAAGTCTATCTCATAACCCTTCTCTTTTTGCATCAGAGGTTAAAAAATATATATATTAGCCATATCCTATATAAGCTTAGACTTAGGGTAGGAATCAAAACCACAAATTTTCAATGTAATACAGAATCTTTTTATTACTTCATTGGGGCAGTTGAGTAGATTTGAGCCTTGAGTCTGGGTGATATGTGTATATATTATTAGTATGTATGTGTATGAAAAAAAATTAGCTACATCAGTCGGTTGTTACCTATGATATAAGCATTATTGTTGTTTATTTTAAGAACAGACGTCTGTGTGTGTATGTTGTATGTGTTGTATGTGTAAGATCACTGCAAACCATGCCAACTGGTCAGTCAACCCTCATTCAATATCGTTATCATGCCAGTTCTTCAGTGTTACACATAGTTACATGATTTTATAACTTTTTCAGGTCTAGCAGGTTTCTTTCCCATTCATCCACGATCTTACATGACTGCTTGGAGAAACAGAAGAACTCAAAGGGAGAACCTTGCTAAGGAAGCAGAAAAAGAAGCCGAAAGCAAAAAGGAATAAGTTTAGTTAATTATTGTTATTTTTATTAAGAAATATAACTATTAGATCTATAATTGTTTTTTTTTTTCATTTTCAAGTATATACTTTTATTAATGTTTCTTCCTTATGCTACTTTGGGGTCGTTTATTAATCACGTGAGGTCGAAAGAAAAGTCACGACATCACAAGGACGGCGGAGGACTGTAATGAGATATCACGTGTATTTTTTTTCGTTGAACGCGCGACTTCTAAATCAAAAGACAACCAAGAAACATCCTGCAATCTTGATGTCTGTCTGGAAATTAGTACCACGATGTTTAGTCTTCGAATATTTAATCCGATTATACCTATATTTTACGATTATAATCTTAAAAAGTTCAATATAATTAACACAAAAAATACACGTGATTTTTGGCAGTGGAAGAGTCGAAAAGTTACTAAAAACATCACGTGATTAATGGACGACCCCTTTTTTATTACTATTTAAAATTTAATAACATAATTTATTTGAAAATCATTCACAATATTTTTGTTTTTGCGTGCAGAAAAAAGGCTTGAAGAAAAAAAGTAATTAAATATTAATAGCCTTCCTCGATAAATGGGCTGTCTATCATAGAGATTTTTTTTATATGAACCTGTTGTTCCTGAGATTAGCACGCTCAAACTAAAAAACTTTTCAGCTTTATAATATTATAGTATATTATTTCTGTACTTTTAAGAATATATACTAAGAAGTTTGGCATGGTTCAGAGGAAACTGAGACACTACTACTACAAATCTCCACATATGACAGTAGAGTTAAAGCGGGAAAGTAGAGCAGAATATAAGTCAAGGCCTTCTATGATACGGTGGGTTTTAACAGAGGTAGGGCACAGCAGGAAATTTCCTGCGCAAAATTTGGAGCAGCCCGACTGGGGTAGTACCTCGACCTCACAGAAGATCATAGCTAAATAATATTGCTTACAAGCAGTGTTGTTTCTGTTGGTGGGTAAGGACCAGAGCTCTTGGGGGGTTTGGGGATAAGATCTGCAGGCATTTGCAGGCGTCTATAAGCTATGGTAATCGCTTACCATCAGGTGAGCTGTACGCTTATTTGCTGACCTATATATAAAAAAAAAACCTTATATATATATAAAAGTAAACGCAACCATGAGATTATACTTGTATACCAACTGATAAAACCTGTAAGTGATGAATATAGTAAGGTAAAGGGAGTATCACTATTTTGTGAGTAAATAAACACAAATTTCAATGAATTCCTTTTATTATGTGAAAAAACTGCATAATAACACCTTATGTGAATATATTTAATATTGGCAGCCAAATTTCAAAGGCACACTAACATCAATATATAATTTTATACAATAAGCCAAATGTAAAAAAAAAACACATGATAAAATGTGTTCAAACTTAGCTATTTTTTTAATTAAAAAAAGTATTGCAATTCTAAATTTAAATGCATAAGTGACGGTTACAAAATGCCGTGTAATATGAATATAAAATATAATTATATATATCTATTTTCGTACCAAACATTTGCTTTATGTAACAGACAAATAACATTCCTTGAGAAATTTTAAAGATAAAATACAAAAATTAGGAAGTTCATTGTTCGATAGGTAACTTAATAATAGAAGAAGAAAAAAAAATAGTCTACTAGTCTCACCAAACTCGAAACGTCAACATATTTGTCAGTTATGAAAAACAGATTAAACTACAATTTATTTTTTTAAAGTAATAAGAAACCGTCACGACCATACAAAATCACCTAACTTAATAATACAATGTCATTAGCAAATATTTGCTAATCGCCAAAACCCAATCAGTTCATGATATTTAAAAAAAAAAATTATTGTTACAATTTTTTTTTATTTTCAAAATATATTTGCCTTATTTTTTTACCAATGTGTGCTTCAAAGCGTGTAAGCGGATGCAGTATATTTGTACTTTTTGCTCCCCTTACTTAAGAAAAATGTTTAGGAGATTTAGTTGTTCTTCCTAACCGTGTCAGCTACTAAACGGGAGGCTGAAAATATAAAAAACAACATTAATTTTAAAAAAATTGACACTTCCATATTTAATACTAACAATTGATTTAATTGATGAGTTCAATTGATGCATTTTAATTTTACATTTTATTCGTTACTTTACATTTTACAAGATGAAACTCAAATTAAGAGAAATGTAAACAAGTAACTAAAAAAAAAAAGAAGTTTAATTGCTATATTAATTATATACTTTGTTATTAGACAAAAAATACTTCTAAATAGGTAAAGTTGTTATGTTATAAATAGCCATGTAGTATAATTAAGAGTTTTAAGATATATAGTCAAAATTATGTTAGGGTTAATTCAATTTTTCAACTTAAGTGACTGGATAAAAAGATAAATTATAAACAATTAAGTTGTATCGAGGCAAGAAAATACGTAAAAAGAAAGATGATAAAAACATAAATATACATTAATGTTTAAAATAAATATATTCTGTCATGTATCTTTTAATTACATATTAGTATTACACATATTTACGTTGTATAAAGCAAAGTATCAAAAATATTTAAATAACTATGAATATAGAAAAGTAAAACATTTTGACTGTTAAACTGCATTACAGTTTTTCTTACTTATATGTTTATATTAATATTATTAGCCAGAACGTTTACAAGATAAGAAACAGAATAGACAATTTCTTCATAAGAAAGACCCATACAAATATCAGTAACATTATACAATTGAGGCGTTAGAAGCATTTATAAAGCAAGTATTTTGCCAATGAAAGCAGCATGAACCAGTCAATTTGGTTTTACTTACATATGCCTATTTCTTTACAGCTCTATTCTTGTTTACCTATAACGATTGATTTCTAATTAGGGACATGCACAAAACATTTATGGATACAAAAAAAAATAAGAATATATGTCTATATACTGCAGGTAAAAATTGAGTCTATGGTCGTGTGGGGCAAAATGTATAATCTTCGTTAATTGACAGAATATATTAAAAAATGGCATAAAATGACAAAGCACTACTTGTATTTAATATTATGATATTTGTACAAATACAAAATATAGACTAAAAAATAAAAAAGGAATGATAGGAATAATATTCTTTATAAAAAAAAACTAAAAAAAAAACCTGTAAACTACTTTACAGTACAAAAAATTAAAGACAGACACAAAAATAAACATACATGGATATAAAAATGAAATCATTTCGTTAATTTTTTCATCGAGTTATTAATCTTCCTATTCACACCTTGCACCAACTCATCGATATTTACTGTTTAATAAAAAAAAATCTTTTAATATTTGATCAAAAAATACTATGACATATTGTGGGAAATAATTGTGTATTTTAATAAAGTATAACAACCTTTATTCGTGATGTTATAACAACTAATAGATAACTAATGACTATTTAGACTCGAACAAGTAGGTCAAGACACAAGACAGTTTGTTAATATGTATTCGTAATAGGATTGCTTGCCTAAATCAATAAAAAAATATATGTTATAAAAATTCTATACTTAAGGGAATTGAAGTTTGCACGAATGCTAACCACGAAAATAGTGTTTCTTTACTTTAATATTTCTTTATACGTGTCCGAATAATATCTGGTATTAATTTGCCATTAGGCATCTAGACACCATTTTCGAAAAACTATTATTCATTAATTTATTTGAAAAAATGGATTCAATAAAAAAACATGGATACGGTGTTGCTAGTTATATCTACTAGTGGCTTTATTAATTGATTCCATAATAAAGCAAGTCTTTGGTAATAAGCATATCTTTAAAGTCAAATAATGATAATAGAAAACCACCTATAATTTGATGTAATAATACGGCTTTACACATTCACTTTTACCTTATAAACAAAATTACTTTCAAATTTATAAAGTAATTCTTTTACTACTATTCGAATTTCCTTTCATCATTACAGCCTATACAGTCCACTGCTGGACACAGCCCTCCACAAGTTTACGCCAAAAATTACGTGAACTCATGTATTTTGCCCATAGTCACCACGCTGAGCAGGCGGGTTGGTGACCGCAGGGCTAGCTTTGTCGCACCGAAGACGCTGCTGCTCGTCTTCGGCCTGAGTATTTCAAAGCCAATTTATTTCCAAGAATTTCCTTTATTGCACTATAATAAACTTTGATAGGAATATTATAAACTTTATTGATAGAAATTCACGATAAAAACTTGACACAACGAGATCTAATTTAAAAAAAAAAAAAAAAAAATAAACTAAAATACTCATGTAATGAATATCAAAAAACTTGTAATAGAATAACTTGAAAGTTGATAGCTGTAACATAATATTGGAGACCTTATATGACTCAATTTTTAGTATTATTTTCCTCATAAGTAAATTTAAAATCAAACAGAAAATGATATACTTAAGCAACTAGAGTGAAATAAATAATTTTTTGATTTGAATGATTGGTTTCTAATGACAACAATATTTTTTTCCACTATGATTTAGTCGGACAGATATTTTTTGTCACGAACATTCTCAAAAATTCATTGTGGAGTTCAAAAAGTTGCATTAAGTAATGTTTTTGTTATGTTATTTTTATCAAAAGCTGTTATTTCTTAACTAACTCGTTTAATAGATTTTTTTTCTTTTTTCAGTGTATATTTATCTATATATAATAACAAAAAAATCTAATATGACCAAATCTGCCACCCCGTTAGCCATTGGTTAAAAATTCTGTATAATTATATAATACATGTATATAATTTTAATAATTAAGCAGAACGAGTTAAGCGAACGAAGAGTTTTATCCACTGCAACATGTGCATTGCATATATATGCAAACCATTTGCTACTAAACACCATCCTAATTTCCTAATACCTACCTAATTTAATCTTTGTGGAGAGCTGATAGTTTTTTGTCGAAAGCCTTAAGCGTTTTATCAATGTGCTTGTTTGTGTTTTTAACCAACTCTTCCAAGATATCTAGAAAATAAACACGCAAGAGCGGATACTGTTCATTTATTAAGTTTTACTATTTTATAAATTATTTCAGCTATTAAAGCACAAAAGAAAGCCAAAATTTTGCCATTTTAATTTATGTATTATTATTAACAAAATATATTAACCGTATTTTTTTTAAAGCTATTTAACTATGTATAGAAAAACACCCATATGTTTGAAATAGCCACTCGAAATTTCCAAAGTAAAATGGTAAACTGGATCAAAAAGTGTTTATTGTGTTAAACAATTTTAAATCTATATATGATAACTGTTAATGCATTATTCGATCATAATTAACTAAGTGTAAATAAAATACACTAACTTTCCGTTATATAATAATTTCAACCGAAAAATATCATACTTTTTTTAAATATATACACTTAAGAATTTAATTTAGAAAATTAGTATAATATTCGGGTTTTGTCAAATTATCGTCAATTTTAAAAATCTTATATTTTTATAGTAACTGTACTATTTAGTTTACCAGTAAACAAAAATGAATAATTCGATTAAAAAAAATATGAAGCTTATTCCATAATAATACTTTTGGTTAAAAAAAAATTACCTGAGCTAGCAATGTCATCGATACGTCCGTGGTGTTTCTGGTAGTAGGGACGGATGAGGCGGTGGTAAATGATCAGAGATCCATTGTAGTCAATTGGGAGGTAGCACCAGATTATGAAGATGCACTGAAACATTTTATATTTTAAATTAGCAATACATTCTTATATTCTAAAACTAAATGTAATATATGTGTTGATATATGTAATTATACTCAAACAATATTACGTACATTAAAATATATGAATGCTAGCTTTATAATAACATTTACTATCAGAGTTATAACAATTAACCTAAAACTAAAAACATTATATAATTATATATGTGTGTGTTATTGGGATCAACAATTTATTATTATTATTATTAATCAAGGCACAAGCATACAATCTACATTATGGTATAATATCAGAAGTATTGCAAGCGTGTTGCCGACCCTACTTCCGGTCCTTCCCGGGAGCTTTGGTCACCTTAATAACCACAGGATCACAATACAACTTAAGAGCAGTTCTATTTGACTTTAATCGTCTCATAACATTCGTACATACAATTTATAAAACAAAAAAAAATAATATGGATATTTAGTGACAGGGATTCTCTTATCTAATACTATTACATATTACGAAGTGGCAGTAGCCTGTTTATAGGCTTGCATAGACTAATCTCTGGAACTACAGAACAGATCTTAAAAATTCTTCGACTAGTAGAAAACTTCATTATTAACGAGTCTCTTAGGCTTCTATTTACACTTCTTTACGCACTCTTGACTTGGGGAGTTAGCTGGTGAATGCGCGACGAGAGCGTTACGAAAAGTGTGATCTGGCGAGGCAAACGGAGCAAAAGAGAGGTGTGAACACACATTTTCGTTCTCTCTATCTCTCATAGCTAGTTACGTTTCGTATAATTATCTAAGAAAGAGCAGGGCTAAAGCTTATTTTTATTTATTTATGCATAAAAAACTTAAAACTAACATTACGATAAACCCAATGCGTTAGTTAAGTTGATCACAAATTCTACATATATCTACAGATTTTTGTATATAAATAATATTAAAAACAAATAATTTAAATAATTCGATAAAATAAATTAAAAAATAATAATAATTTTAAGTCTAACTTATTATATAATCACACTTAAAAATTCATAAAAACAAACATTCAATAATCATCATCTTCATCATTCCAGCCTATTGCAGTCCACTGCTGGACATAGGCCTCCACAAGTTCGCGCCAAAAATGCGTGAACTTATGTGTGTTGCCCATAGTCACCACGCTGGGCAGGCGGGTTGGTGACCATTCAATAATAATAACACAAATTAGTATATTTATATTAATGAAATTAAAATCAATTTCAATCTGTAACATTAAATTTAAACAATTCAATAAACTCAATTGCTCAAGTTTTACTCAATCTATAGCACACTTGTTTTTTTCAGTATTAATAAGTTTTAGGTGAGATAAAATTTTATTTGTAAGACAGGTCGAAAGATATAGCGCTAATGCTCCACCTTATCTATCCGCTTACGTTGACGTAAAACGTTAATAGAAAAATATCTTTTTTAAATAGATGAATAGTTAAAAGATACAGGAAGACCGACATTAATGTGGGTTATGTCGACGCTTGGAGGTAAAATATACACTAATTGTGTATGTTATCAAATAATAATATTGTTTGCTTGCCAACGATAAAAAAAACCGACTTCAATTACATGAACCAGTAATACAACGTAGGTAGACGAAGAAATCGACTGTCCCTACGTATAATATCGAAATTGAAAAAAGGCACTTTACATTTTTTACTCTGAATGATTTGTTAAGTATCGATATTCGATATAGGTATTATAAAGCTCATGAAAAATGTGATTTAATGTGTATTTTATAGCATTTTCTCTTTTTTCTTTGAAAATATACATAAAAAGTGGTTTTTTCACGCAATAAAAAAAAAATAGAGAATTTTAAGTTTTGATACTGTACGTAGGGACAGTCGAAATAGTCAAGTAAATATGCATTATTAGCGATAACTGAAAAAGTACTTATCAGACATCAATTAAATATAAATGGGACTTCATAAGAATATCTTAAAAAAATACTGTCGGATTGAAAACCTTTTTCTCTTTTTGAAGTCGGTTACCAAAAAAAAAAACAGATTTCATTTACAACAAATACCTAAACGAAATTTAAAATTCTTTAGTTAGCTTTTATATGTAGTCCACATGTGTAAAAACTAGGTTCGGATTGTTAATTAAATATATTTTAAAAAGATAAGTAGTTAGTGGGGGTTTAACAAGATAAATACGAAAATACATTTATTATTATATTACGATAACACTGTACGTACCCTACACGTATGCGCGATACGTAAAAAAATGTAAATAGCTTTGTTTTTTAATTTAGGTATCATGACAGTAACCGTGACCGCCGTCAGAGTATCATAAAATATACTTTTGAATGTGTATTTAGTGGCTTGTGGGTTCAATGTGACTGATAAAGTCGACCTTAATGACCAGCTAATTATCGCCCGTGTCAATCCCACATCCTTTTGTTTCTTTATATTGGTCACTTTTACTGTAGGGGTGTAGATTTAATATTACATATTATTACGAACTAGCTAACTTCGTACCGCCATTTTTTTAATGAATCTTATTGTTTTTTAAATTTACAAATACAAAAATCCTGACAATAACGAACATCAAAAAAATATTCTAATCCCATTTGTTTTGGAAGTTTATTTAATTACAATAGCTAGTCGGCGCAGTTGAAAGTGTTCTTGATTTTCACTCCAGAGTTTGATTCCTGAATCGACTCTCTTGTATGATTGTATGAACATCACTATGTATGAACATCACTATGTAGGTACGTCGTATTAATATTATAAATAGTAAAGTTTTAAAAAATGGACGGAAAGATGTTAGATTATTTTTCACGACAAAATTTGTGAACCAATTATTGTAATGAATCTTGGTACGTAGACAACAAAACCGCGAGCCTTAGTTAGTGTTCACTATAAAAAAAGTGTATTAATTAAATCAGCTGTTAACCAAAACACTGGCATCCAGTACCTGTGTGTGTATATTAAACAAAACTATTTTTGTTTATTATGTAAAATAATAGAGGTCACTCAGACATTTTACTAATTTAAAAATCAATGTCACATGTTCGTTTACACTAGATAACGAGACGCACACATACAGACGAGTACCACAATGAATACACATGCATTGTTACTCACAAGTAAACATTAACATGTGTTAAATCGAACTAGTTTTTCCAGGCACAACAAGTTTGTTTTTTCTTTTTTTTTTAAATTCCATTATAATCATTAACATACATCTATTTTTGATACATAATTAATATTTATTAATCTTCATACATTTAAAGTTATAAATGTTGTAATGTGGAATATTTTGTCACTAATTGCATATAATTATAAATACTTTATCCTTGTTAGATAACTATTTATTTCAATACATTAAAAGTGCTGATAGTATGACGCGAAGCGGGAAAACTCCTAATTGTACATTTGTACCTAAATGGACATATGGTTTAATAATAGACTTGATTTGAGATTGGTAATAATTACTAATACTATTAAGCGAGCTTGTTTAGTTGAACGAGCTAATCTCAGTAATTAGTAATTTGAATTAAACAATTCTTTATGACGATATCCACAGATACAAGTTACATCGAATTCCACAGTATTTATGAGATATTTCTATTAGCAAATATATGTCTAGAGCTTGCTTGTACTTTATTTAATTAAGGTGAAAAAAATTGTGTATATATTTATATTTATTTAAAGTTTAATCGTAACTTATTGGTAGGTTAAGCTACTTATAGCGGAAGGCTATAAGGTTATAAACATCGCGTTACGACCAATACGAGCAGAGCAACAATGAAATGTGTTGCAAAAAAAGGAAGATTTATTCCTTTGCTAATGCAAGACAAATTAAGTAATATGAAAATATCTATGAAAACAAAGTCATGGGCAAATTATGGGAGGACCAGTTGAAAATTAATTTAATATCCGTGTTAAATTTTTAAGAAGTCAATTTTTTCTGTATTACAAAGAAGATAAGATAAATTTAAAAAAAAATTTTTTTTTTTGTCCAACTAAAATGTCGATACCAAAGTAATGATCTGTTCGTCCTTGTACTAAATTTCAAACACAGTAGCTGAGTTATGCTAAATGATGTTTTAATTAGACACTTGACTTTGTTTTTTGTCTAATAGCTATAATTCATTTTTAAAACTACAAAGGTGGCTAAATGGGTACAGGTCCAGCTGAAGGTATGTATAGCCTACGGATATCAGGAGCAGGCAGCGAGTTGCCAGTCCAACCCCTGACGCTTGTAGCTCTGGCTATCTTACCAACCACAGGAACACAACGCTACTTGAAAGTATTATTTAGCTGTGATTTTCTGTAAGGTACTTCCCCAGGTGGATTGTTCTTAATTTTTAACAAGTTTCTTGCCATGGCCTCAATAAAATATTTATAAAATCATCTAGAGACCGTTACCAAGATAGAAAGAGAGAGTTTCATTTCTTAAGTTTCATTTCAGTCGTGGGGTCTTAAAGCACACTCGTTCTTTTATTATATGAATGCAGGACATGGAATTATTATATAGGAATTATCAAAAGTCTTTGTTAAGTATTTCTTATAACATAAATATGATGCTAACTGGGCTTGAGTTTTTCTAACCTTTGTACCTTTAATGAATCAATCCTACTTTATAAATTGACTAATTGTTCTTATAACAAATATTAGTATAATTTTTGTAATGAGAAAACATAGAGTTACTCATAATAACATCTATAGTAACTTGTACATAATGTAATAAATTATTTACTAATCCAATGAATTTACCAATCTACTAACCAAGTAACTAAATTATTGCGAAAAAAATATGACAGCCACCGATTGATTGATCATTGTGATTTACAATAGCATATTTGAACCCCGAGCACATTTATCCTTATTAGTTCATCGTAAAAAAATTACATTTTTTGCAATTAAAATTGCATTTTATACGAATTTTAAGTAATATCCTGTAAATATATCATCATCATCATCATTTCAGCCTAATACAGTCCACCGCTGGACATAGGCCACGTATAGTTCAAGCCATTTTGCCCATAGTCACCCTGGGCAGGCAGGTTGGTGACATATAAACAAGAATGATTTCTTTGTTTCTATGTTCATAATCAATCAAATGTAAAAACTCTGTATTCTGTAACTACATAACCAATTATTATTATTATATTTCTATCACTATTAAGAATCTATATTATCAATTAAAAATGTACATCACAATACAAAATACAGTGGTTGATATATAGAAATATATATGTCAATGTGATTAAAATACAAGATGGTAATTTACTCAAATATTAAGTAAGAATAGAAAAAAGATAAGACTATCTCTCAATGTTATTATTTCATAACAAATTGTAATCTTTTGGTACTTAAGAATAGCTTGTCTTACAAGTTTTAAACACTAGACAAAGTAAGATGTAGATATGAAAAATATATATATTAGTATACTATAGATCTATTTAGGCTGTAACATCTCATTGCTGGGCATAGGCCGCTTTGTCCATGTAGGAGAGGGATAGGAGCTCAATCTACCATGCCGCTCCACTGCCGATGGGCCGATATTTACTATGAGTAACAATCGCTATCAGGTGTCGATGATAACAATATATAGATTGGGCATCTAAATTTGTATGAAAGTTACAATTTTGTTAAATTATTATTTGTGTGTTATCAAATTGACTACTGATTACTGTTTAATATATAAATACTGTATATAATTAAAATATTTACATAGTCTTTATCATGACATAATTAATTTCAAAATATAATTATATTCAGATAAGCTGTTGATATTTTGATTATTTAGAAAAATATAAATAGAAATTATTTTGACTATATTTTTTAAGTATGTTAAAGTGGATTTAGAATATTTTTTAGATTTCTTTAAAATAAAAATATTTTTGTTCTTTTTTTACAAATGATTATAAGTTTAATTAAATAGTGACTAGTACTTTTTATTTATTATTATTTTATTAAAATTATTCTCTAAAATTTTCCAGTTTCTAATATTTAGAATGCGTTATAGTAAACCACTTATTAAAATGGTCACTTTTTTATTCAAACGGTGAATTAATAGCAAAAAATACTTTTAGGTACCAAAAATTATATTGTTTGGTTTTTACATTTTACGTACTACTAAAAATTTTAGATAAAACTATTCTTTTTTATGTATTCTAACAATTAATATAATATTATCTTCATTTGTATTAGTCATTGCTTGCTATCTCAGATAAGTGTAAAATAAAACCTATCAAATGAAAACTATGAAGTCATTGATCAATTACACATTTTTTTTTTTTAAATATTAGATGATGAGTCAATTTCCAAAGAATTTCATTATGTAAATTATAAAAATAATGAATTTTTTTTTTAAAATTTTGTTTCAAAGAAATAAATACCTAATTACTAAGTGAGTTTGAATTAATGTTACTGTGAACACAATTTTCCAATTGCCTATACTGCATTATTTACTTTACTAGTATAACTAAGACTAAAAAATATGTAAACAATTTGCATTGAATTATTTGATAAAATATAAATAAAGATGTTATATGATTAAAAAATGATAGTTTCAATTATATTCTAACAGGATCATAACGTATGTTTGGTATAGTTCTAACTAGAATCTTCTGGCTTATTTTACTAACCTTAATCAACCAGTAGAGCGGGAACCAGCCGACAATGAAATCCGAGAAATATTCGATGATGGAGAAGCAAGCGTAAACAACCCAGTACGTCAACCACTTAGTATCGTCGTCTTTACTGGGCGACTCCAACGCCTTCATCGACATATAAGCGGGATACACGAATCCAATAGAATTGCATATTAATTCAGCGCCGAATCCGAACACTAAATATAAACCGGTGAACGCGACCAAGCCTACGACAAAATAAACGTTAAAATTTTCGCTAAGGATATAAATAAACGCAATACGAGAAAATGAAACCTTACCGACAAACAAATATACCCTGTTCACGCCGGTCTTCTGTTCGGCTAATTCGAAATATTTCGTCCAAGGCTTGCTCTTGTCCGTTAAGTTGCGTTCGATGAGGTCTTTGTACTCTTGAAATTTTGCAGTCATTTTGATTTCGGAATTTGTCTGGGGTGTATGGAAATGTATTTGGCACTTCAGCAAGTCTTATGGCCACGACTCATTGACAATGGTCAATGAAATGACAGGATGCTTTGAATGACAATGGCGGATGCGTGTTTGTGTGTTGCCCTGCTAAAGTGGATATTAGTACTACCATTTCTTTTATTTCTTTACTTATCCTAATCGATACATTTTTAAATATCTTCATAAAAAACACATACAAAAAAAAATATTTTGAAATATAAAAGAGTGCTCCTCTAGTGTCAGGTTGAGGACCAGGCTGAAGAACCTTCTCACAATACGTGCCGTTCCCAGCAAAACTGTCTTTTGAATCCGACCCTTGATCCAACAGTCAAACGAGAGTTTCTTAAGGTGTTAGTTGAAACTCTTCGCTAATAAACTAGTGACCGACACAAAACTATGCAATATTTACTTAATTTTTCTTGTTAAAGAGATTATTATTATGTGTAACTATAATTTCAACATCAATTGCTCTGCGCACTGATAAGACTGATAAGTCTATTATTACAATATCAGGTTTATTGGCTGATATAAACCTGTCAGTGACAATAGACCGATCCCAGTAGAGCAAAACATGACCACTTTCAAGAAATGGTGTACCTATAGTTAGGCAACTCATTATCAATGAAACTTTATGGAAGAGCAAGTGATTGGTGGATAATCCTGGCTACTTGGCTTAGGTCTCTGCAAATACTCGCCATTAGCAAGAACACTACAATAGAAAATAACAGTCTATGACATGCCTGACATACGTCTGCAGTTTCATCTTTCATGTGTTTCCGGATGTTATTCGTTTTAATAATTTCGTCCATAATTGTACAGATAAAAACTTAGGCCTTACCAAAGTTATTTCCGTGTTTTAGCCAGGGTACAGAGTTTGACTGATCTACATCTGAATCTGCCAGAACTTTAAAAAACCAGCTGTGTAGTTCTTTGCTGTTCCATACGACCACGAGGTCGTCGGTACTCGTAATTAGAGATTTACGCTATTTCACTTTGCCTAATAACAGTAGCATAAGGCCCTTGTTTACGGCAACAACATCTTTGTGCATATCACTCTTTATTTTTAAAAAATTATGAAAGAAGGTGTTTAAATAATTTTAATTTAATTTCACACTTTAATTAATTTTAATACTATTATTTGTCATGAATATACTCATGAAGATTTATTTTTCAGTTTTTTGGAGTTACTCCTTAAAAAATTATGTAGGGCCCGTGGTATTGTTTATTTTATTTAAAAATCACCCAAAAATTTATTTAAGCAATAATTTATTTAAGCATTACATCAGCGTTTCCGCGGCAGTCACAATAGTATTCTGAAAGTGTTTGTATATAGATAGATGGGAGAGTCCAATGCTGCGACATTGAATAAAAGTCCATGTGATATGACAAAATTGTAAATATAAAAATGTTACTATTTTAAATTTGTTGTATTCTCTTAATAGTTCACTCTGGCGAATCTTAGTTTGTGTATGCCCTAATCCTAGATATTATAAAGTTATATAATAACTTCATACTAAATTATATCTCAATCGGTTCAGTGGTTGGGCCGTGAAAGAGTAGCAGGTATTAAGCGACAGACAGACACTTACTTTTTCTTTTTAACCGACTTCAAAAAAGGAGGAGGTTACTCAATTTAACCGTATATATTCTTTTAATTTTAATTTTGTTGGAAAAAGGAACCACGAGCTCTGCGGTCACCATCCCGCTTGCCCAGCGTGGTGACTATGGGCAAAACACATGAGTTCACGCCATTTTTGGCGCGAACTTAGAGCGGCCTATGTCTAGTAGTTGACTGCGATAGGCTGAAGTGATTCAAATAACTGTTAGGATAAGTAAAAATGGGTTGATATTTCAAATAAATAGAAAAAAACGTTAGATAATAATCATTTTTAATTTTTTAAAATATGAAAAGCGTTAACATTGATCATCACCGATTGTCTTAAAATATATTTATTTTTATTGGAAAATAAACTCATCACGAAGTGTACATAGTAACAGAGATACACAAATAATTTGTTAATATGTTGTGAATCGAATATATGAATATTATTTGGCAAAAATATATAAGCGTTTATCTTGTGATTACTTGAATTTAAGAATGTTAAAAATCTATAATGCTGTTGTGATAAGAATAAATTTATAGGGATTTCCCAAGACATAAATATGTTTGCCGATTTATGTAAAGAACTTATTAAAGTAAATTTTCACATATTCTAGACAAAAATACATGTAACATAAACGAAGAATTCAGATTTGTACAGCTTAGTTGTCGTTTTGATTTCAATATTTAAAAAAAAGTTACTAACTGATTATAAAACTAAGTATGTCTTAACTATTGTCATTCCTTTTTTTAAAGACTATACTTAAAAATAACTAACAAATATTCATTATTTAAATGAAAATGGTTTTATTACATGAAACTTAACGATTGCTTTTAAATACATATTATGTATATCACAATGAGATGCAGCTAATACATATTTTATTTTAAATGTGCATAATGTGCGCTTTTAGTGAATACAGTGCTCTTAATTGTGCTACAATAGTCGTAAAACAATTTGAAATATGTGTTAGTTTAGACTAATAAAACGCATGACTAGATATATATGTATAGGATTGTAAAAAAATATTGATTATATTGGAAGCAAGTTTAGAAATCAGTAATATTTTTTGTGATCAAAGTTACAAATTTCGAATAAAAATTATATCTTAATCTCGGAATGGACTGTATATGGTTTCAGATATTGACGATTTTTTAAAGGTAAAGGATAGGAAAATGTATAAGATTATTCAAATTTTAACGATTTTTTTCTAAAAACAAATACAGTTTTTAAGTAGTAAATTTTAGGATAGTAATAAATTTAACAAGATACTATTATAAATAAGCTTTAAACAGCTTATATACGGGAAGCTAAAGATTGAAATACTCGGATTAGACATTATTTCATATAAATCTGTCATATCAATTATTTATTGAATATTTTAATGATTTCTAAGTTCTCATGAGATTGGTCTCAGTCTTATTCTATTGCGGTTATTTTCTAATGAAAATTTTACCATACATACGTTTACAAATATCAACACTAACAAAAAATATAACACTTCTTACAAAAAAATGGTACAATTTTAAAAATTCTACCTACTTTTTATAATTATAATTTGATTATTTACATTCTTAATATAAATGCAATGATTTAATATTGATATACAATGATCTTTAAACTAGTGATCTATCAAAGTTTGCTAGCGAAACCTAATGATGATCTAAATCTAAAAATGTAACATAAGAATAATGGAAGAATCTCTTGGTCTTCGACCATATTTGGTTGTTCTAACATCAAGAAACAATTACTTCCATGTTTGTAAACTCAGATCTTTGTAATCACAGATTATACCACGCAAAATACATAAATACCACTTAATTATTTAACAGAAAATTAACTTTTTAATTAAATATTATCACCGTGTTAAAAAGTGTAGTGTGAAAAGTTTCAAAATTTTCTTTAATAATATTTGACCGAATCTATAATTTGTATAGAAAATTTTATATGTGAGAGCTTCAATGCAGTAATTAGTCCTCAAAAAAATTGGAAATTTAATATATTGAAATAGCTTGGCAATTTAATATAATATGTATAAAGATTCGTTGGTTAGACGAGAGTTCATTAAGATGTAGGTTATATTTTTAATAACTAAGAGTTAGAATTTTAGAATAATTTGATATTCTGTTAATCTTCGCAGCTATTTCTCTCTCAGCGATTTATTTCATCATAAGCAGCACCTTTGGATAAGCGTGACGAAATATTTTCGAATAAATACAATATTTTACATGCCTTTCGATTTCAATAAATAAATTTCTAATGGACGTCAAAACAGGTACTATAATTTACACAATTATTTAAAAGCTATCCATAATTGATTTCAAATGTATTTTAATAAAACATTTGCTAAGGAAAATATAGCTACTCAAATGGTAATATTTTAGATAATAGCAGCACTTTTATCGAATTTACTTTCATTTAATTGTGATGCATTTCGCTCCAACTCAAACAAAAGGTCATTTTTCAACAAATTAAATTGTTGCCACTTTTGAAATCACCGTGATGACCTAGAATTTTTTTTAAAGTATAAATATTTTCGTTACGCTGCTTTGTGTTTCTTTCTTGCGTCTCGTCGTTCGCTCGTGGGGTGAGGCTTGATTTCTCTAATATCCAGCTATAAATAAATTGACATTTTAATATAGTTTATAAATAATACAAACTATTTGCTGACAATCGATTTCAAAAATCATGAGATCGATACATACTTTTTAATAATTTTCAATGGCTCAAAAATAGTAATTTAAAATTATTGATATAATTTAATTAAACGTTAATAACAAACAGCCATAATTTCGACATATTATATCAGTTGTTTCCATTATAAAAAGTCACATCCCTATCGCCTTATAAAAAAAACGACCTCAATATGCATTTTACAAAGCCAACAGGCGTACTAAGCTTGCACCAATAATAATCATTATTTGCTTGCTTGATCTACAATGTCATTACTATTATGAATGCGAAAGAATGGATTTGGAAGAAGTTTGGCACTTCGATAGAATATTATCTGGAACTGAAAAGGTGGATCTAGGTATAACGCGAAGGAAGTATAGGGTTTTTATACAACTAGGTCGTCAAACAAGCGTACACCTCACCTGATGGTAAAAGCGATTACCGTAGTCTACACTTCTACAGAGGGCTGCAACACCAGACGCGCGTTACGACCCAACACCCAATCCTGTCAAGAAGCACTGGTCACCTTACTCACCACAGGAGCACAACACTGCTTGAGAGCAGTAATATTTAGTTGTGATCTTCTGTAATATTGAAGTACTTCCTCAGTCAGGCTGCTCCAGATGTTGAACAAATAGAAAAAGTATCGCTACTGCTACTAGAATAGAGTACTTACCAAAGTCTCATCATCAGGTACCCTAGATAATAGGTCTAGAACTTCGTTGTTAGGTATCGTATGAGGACGTAGGATTTTTCTTGTAAATTTGTTGATACCTAAAACGTTTTAATTTTATAAATTAAAAACGTTGTTATCGGATTAGGAGTCGGACGCCAAAAAACTTACATTTTTACGATTTACATGTAAAAGATATATGTAAGATATGTAAAGATAAAGATATTTACCTATGTGTATTGTACATCGTACGTGACGCAATAGCCACAAACATGGTAAATACTCAGTTTTAATATAGATTATAAAAGACTTTAAAATATTGAGCTATTCTGTTTCATTCGTTAATTGAAGCATGTTAAAAACATATATCATTAAACAAAATAGTTACTTTCAATTATATTAAGCTTATTGTATTAAATTAAAATTTAAAGTCTTCTTGAAACGCACATTTACATTGATTTTTTTTGATAAACTTAAACTAATAAATAAATAAAAGTGAAACTTACCCCACGCCATCAGAAGATACCTCAGAGGTATTAGGTATAGAACGAACATTGCACCGACGAGCATTATTATAGCTATATAACTAAGATATGGCACTGTAAAGTTCATGAGACTGAAAGAAAATAATACATTCTTATTAAATACTAATATTATAATCATTTGCTGTGTGGTTACGGCAGTAAGAATATAGACATCCCCTCTCTTCCCGTGAGTGTCGTAAGACGCGACTAAGGGATAACACAGTTCCACTACCAACTTGGAACTCAAAAAGCCAACCGATGGTGGGATAGCCATCCAACTGCTGGCTTTGAAACACACAGGCCGAAGACGGGCAGCGTCTTCGGTGCGACAAAGCCAGCCCTGCGGTCACCAATCCGCCTGCCCAGTGTGGTGACTATGGGAAACACACATGAGTTCACGCCATTTTTGGTGAACGGTGGCGAACTTGTGAAGGCCTATGTCCAGTAGCGGACTGCAATAGGCTGAAATGATGATGATTTTTATTATTATTATTATTATTATTATATGTACATTATAAATTAATAAAAATAGATTCGATTTTAATTTTAATTTGTAATTCTCTCCAATGAGTTTCTGTAATTCTTAATAAGAAATAATGTTACAACATGTACAACTTCTATTTGACTGATGTTAAGTGTATAGTTTAGCAATGGTATATTATATTTGATTTTTGATTATTTCAGACTTTAACACCCTACAGCTCTACAAAGGCCTTTTTTCCATACAGGAGAAGGGTGGAAGTTTAATACACCACGCTACTCTACGACGTGTTGGCCACTGTGTTACATACTATATATATATATGAGTAACGATCGCTATCAGGTGTCTATGATAACAACCGGGATCGACAGCTTAAAGTGCTCTTCGAGGCATAGTGGGGAGACCCACAAGGGCAGACAACCAGACCGGACAATATTTGTAGAAATAAAAATATGCACCCTGAGCAGGAATTTAACCCGCGACCGACGAGCTATAATTAATACGAGGTATAGGCATTGTATAATGCCTTTAACTTATAACCTGTAAGTACATAAATTGTCTACTCACTTTTTAACAGCTTCACCTAAAGCCGCTACATAACCAATCGCATTTTGTACTGTTTGCGTTACTTCTTGTATAGCTTGCAATCTTTCCTTTAAGGACTTTTTTTCCTCCTTTAAAAAAAATATATAAATAAACTAACTAACCCGGCAAACGCTGTCCTGTCATACGAATAATGACACCATATTGTGGCCTATAGGTTGAAAAATAGCCTACCATCTATTCTAAAACCTATCAAATATACATTTTTTTTTAAAAAAGCACTAACGCCGTTTCGGAGGAGTTCGATTACAAACAATATGACACAAGATTTTTATTTATTAGATAAAAACAAAAAAAATACTTCAATAATAAATTGTGGATTATTTTCAAATATTATTATCTTAAAATGTATTATCATATAAACTCACAATAATAACAATCATATTTATATACCACTTTTATGTTTTGCAACACGGGCTTAAAGATTTTAATCTATAGGTACATATAATAAAATGGTAGGAAAGTCAAAACTGTACATTGAATATTTTTTTAAAAGAATACTTGGGGTGTGATTTACAATCGATACCGAAGCCAAAAATATAGTTTTTAGAAATTTTGTCTGTTTGTCTGTATGTATGTCCGGGATAAACTCAAAAAGTACTGCATGGATTTACTTCAAATTTGGCACGAATATTATTAAGAAGTCGGGTCAACATATAGGCTACAAATTATCACGCTATCACCTACGGGGAACGAGCAGTGAACCTTTATTTCTTTAACGCATTGTGTAACAACGTGTAATCTAACGACGCATATTTGAATGTTGTTATTATGTTAATAACCATGCTATAAGCTAGCTTCATACTATAAATAAAGACATTCTGTAGTGTATTTCGTATCAGCATTGCACTCGTGGGAAGCCGGGGCGGGTCGCTAGTAATAATAAAAAATGTTCAATAAAAAAAAATAATTCCTTCTCTTTTCTTACCTTATCCACTTCTTCTTCATCATCTTCTTCCGCTAATAAATCATCATCATCGACAGGTAACAGTAATGGGTTACCACCTGTGATTTAAGAAATATTTTTTTATTAAAGTATGCATGATAAAAAAAATGGCTTTACCTAACCCATATAGGTTTATAAAGAATAAGACATGTCACAAAAATGGAAAAGTAATATTTTGTTTCGATCGTAAGTTTTGAGGTTTATATTGTTTATAATAATGTTGTAAATAAAAAAAAAAAACACTTTTCTAGGCTATCAAAAGATGACTGCTCTCAGAAGACAGTATAAAAAACTGATTTTTTCTAAATTTGCTTAGGTTCCGATAAGGTCACTATTGTGACCCATATCTTTTTTTAGGGTAGATGAGAAAAAAATGTTGATCCCTGTAAGCCTGAGGCCTGTAACTCACAGTTCAAATGAATAAAGATTATATATTCAAAAACTTTGTAATTTTTTGTGTTTGGTTAAAAACCAAAACCAAATTAAAAGAACATAAGCTTAAACTGCGTCTGATCGTGTCATAATATTGTGACGCTACAGTATTATATCAAAAAAATTAATAAATAATTAATAGTTGAATATTAGTAAATCATTAAACTCGATATATTTTTTATTACTTTTTACTATATAACAATTATTCTATATGTTCTTTGATTAGCGATTTTACATTTACACAAAAGTTATATCAAAACATTGAAACACAGAAAGCTATGTACAAACAATGATTGATATAACATAGACAATCTATACATATAATAAAATGTTAGGAAAGTCAAAACTGTACATTGAATATTTTTTTAAAAGAATACTTGGGGTGTGATCTACAATCGATACCGAAGCCAAAAATATAGTTTTTAGAATTTTTGTCTGTTTGTCTGTATGTATGTCCGGGATAACCTCAAAAAGTACCGCATGGATTTACTTCAAATTTGGCACGAATATTATTTACAAGTCGGGTCAACATATAGGCTACATATTATCATGCTATAACCTACCGGGAACGAGCAGTGAACCTTTATTTCCTCAACGCATTCTGTAACAACGAGTAATCAAACGACGCATATTTGAATATTGTTGTTATTATGTTAATCACGCAATATAAGTAACTAAGCCGATAAAAATAATTAAATGAATATAAGTAGACAAGACAATTTTAAAGCAGCGCCATCTATGAGATTTTTCTGTAGATATGAAATGTGAAGAAGAAACGGGTAAATGAATGTTATTTTAAAAGGTATAATCGTAGTTATTTTTGGTGCTGTATAGCGTTCACGCAGACGACGTCACGGGCAGCAGCTCGTATTAAAATACGTTTATTTGCTTCTAATTAAAACCCGCAAAGTTGTCTGCTTTGCTTGCTATTATTTGTGTGTACAAAACGACTTCATATCGATTTATTAAAACTATTTATAGATTAATAACTCCACTTTTAGATGGTGTATCAAAATGAAATCGATACCAGATTTTGAGCTAGACCTCACAGGTTATAATTTGAAAACGAATCAATTTCGTGCAACATATTTTACATGATGACGGAAGTAGCACATAAACAGACAGACAGAAAAATTCTAATAGTATCTCTTACGTACAGACATCGATCGGTAATAATTTTAGTATATGAATAAATTTAGACACAATTCCTATATTCAAAAACGATTAGTTTTTGTTTGAAAGTGAACAGTAAGTAAAACGAATCGTTTCAAACCGACTTCAAAAAAGGTGAAGGGTCTTAATTGAACGGTTTTTTTTTTCGCTTACGTAGGTTACTTCATTACTTTTCATCATTAAGTGTACCGATTTTAAGGCCTCGTTTTTTAATTATAAGCAGCTGCTGTCATGTGGTCCCATTTAAATTTGATCAAAATCTGACGAGTTATCCCTAATAGAGATAACTCAAAAACATTTTTAGGGATATCGTATTTAATTGTCTACGTTGATGACTTTCTCATTTTATTACTTGTCAATGTAAATCATATGACTTAACAATTATAATAGTCGCTGTAGACACATTTGATTATTGAATATAGGAACTGAGTTATATTGAACATGCAAGACTGACAACGATCACCTTCGACTTACTACGAAATAATTCTTTGAGACACGCCCAAGGGTTACATCGGAAGCGTTTTAATGGAACTACAAAATAAAATAAGCTTAAATAATAACATTATACTAAAAAATGAAAAAAAAAAAACTATTAAAATTAACATTAAGAATGTACAAGTGTTCGTAGCACGGTCTTATATACAGGTCATGCAAATAAGACCAATTTAAATGGTGAGAGAATGGTACGATAATGTCATAACTTTTCGTTCTCGTCAACGTCGCTGTATGTAACTGCTATCGATATGTGCGGTCACATGGTGCGGTGCGCACTGCGCACGCCGGTTGAGTGATGCTTCATTGTAATTGGTTTTATTGAGTGACGTTTCATTGTAATTGGTTATATTGAGTGACATTTCATTGTAATTGGTTATCTGTCTTCTTTGCACAGCACACCCACCGATCGTCATGCCTCTGGCGGCCGTAAATTGAAAATAAAAGCTTCACGACCTGTGTATAAGACCGTGGTTCGTAGTCGTAGTGACTTGAAAAATGAGAATTTTACAGGTTTTTTTTTAATATTTAGTTTAATTTGTATTATTTGTCGTTGTTAATATTAAAACATATTTGTCAATAATGTAAAAGGAAAATTATAATTATTAAAAAAAAAAAATTCCTACCAAGACATTTTTTTTTAATTTTTGTTACTCTTATTCCACATAATTTAATACTTATGAATGAATATTACAAGACGATTCAATGTAAAATAAATATTACTATAGGCAAATAATTGAAATTTTAATATTTAAATTCTACGCATAATTTAAAGGCAGAGTTAGAGTTTTAAGGTATCTAAAAGCAAAATGAAGCACAGATACAAAATGACTTCCTTATAGAGAAAGAAAAAAAGCAAACGTCTAGTTAGATTCCCTTTAAAACGCTCATTAGGTACGAACACCTCATATAGTAAATATTTCTACAGAAAGGAGTTAAGAAAAAGATTTTCTATAAGAAAACTCAAAAAAAAATAGCATATGTTTAACTTACCAGTAAGTCGATATATCAGCCAGTTTCTTGCAAAAAATACTAATAATAGAAATGGCAACATCCACATCTCGTAGTAGTAACAGAACGCGAGCCACGCCAGGAGTCCTAGGAACGATCTTAATCTAGATTCCCATTCGAAGCAGTCTCTAGAATATATTGATATTTATTCTTAAAAATACATATTTGTATTAAGTGAAATTTATAATATTATGTGCAATAATTCAGCTTCAGCATGTAATATCCCACTGTTGGGTATAGGCCTCATTCCCAATGTAGGAGAAGGATCAGAGCTTATCCATGAAAGCGGGTTGGCGGATATATGAGCGACGATCGCTATCAGGTGTACATGATAAAAACCGGGACCGATTGCTTAACGTGTTCTCCGAGGCACGGTGGGAAGACCCACAAGGACTGCAAAAATACCCAGATCACGACAAACATCTGTATAGCAATAAATATGTTTGTCTTGTGCGGGGATCGAACACGTAACCGCCAGCGCAACAGCCACAAACCAGTTCTGTGACCGTTGCGCCATCGCGTATGTACAGGAATTACTTTTGTAAAATTAAAAGTAAAAAGGTTTTAGTTCTCTTGGGTCTGAATTTGTTTTGTACTTATCAACAATAAAATTGAATTCACGAAAGAGCTATCACGTATTTCCTACGTAAATTTTATTTGTGTACATTTCTGTATTAGTGTGAGTGTGTACGTGTACGTATGGAATGATTTGTTATTTTTGTATCGGCATGAGTGATCGTACCTACACGTATGTGTGACAATTTGAAAATTTTGTACAGTACCTACCCGGCCATGAAGTATAGATGTATCTATACTTTGCGTACCGGACCATAAATAATGCACATCGAACTTTGCAAACAAACAATCGACTACATTACCTATTTATGTATTTGGCCTGTCAGTGTAAGATCCCAGGCACTCCACCTTTCTACTTTTTTGAAGGACAGTAGTATTAGTGTATACAATATAAGCTGCTATATGTAAGTAAAACTAGCTATTTTACATTATTCATTATATTAAAAAAATATTGTAACAAAATGTGAAATTCATTCTGTCAGACACTAATTATGTTATATTTAGAATTATTGCAAAATATTTTAGCGACTCTTCATACTAATATATTTTATACTAGCTGTGCCCGCGACTTTGTTCGCTTGGAATTTCACAAAAAAAAATTGTTCAGTTCGCATATTTATAAAACATATAAATTTTTAAAATAAAGGTACCCTAAGAGTTACTCCTTATAACATAAGCCATCTGCCATTGAAAGTCCCATCAAAATTAGTCCAGTCATTTCAGAGATCAATCAAACAGATAGCCAGACAGACAAAAACTATTAAAAAAAATGTTATTTTGGTATATGTACCGTGTGTACATCCATATGCATTCAGCAAAAAGCGGTTATTTTAATATTACAAATAGACACTCCAATTTTATTTATTTGTATAGATATTTTGTCAATCAGAAAATAAGGAAGGTTTGGGGTCTAGGATCTTAGACTATAACGCGTTGCGAAGTCGAAATTAGCTGATTGTCTCTTTCCAAACTTCGATGTGTATTATTTATTTATGGCCGGGTACTGCATATTTAAATAATATCTCGGTTTGTTTTTATAGAAATAGAAGTACAGAAATAGTAACACTTACTGTAAAATTTTTCCAATTTCAATAAACCACATAATGATAGCCTTCAGTCTCATGACGTTTCGTATAAATACCTGTCTCTTGAACTTCGATTCTTGATGCATATACTTCGGTTCTTTTGGATTGACGACTCTGATCGCCCCTTTCAGCTATAAAATTAAAAAGATCAAGTTCACCTTCACGTTCACGGCGTTCACCACACCTCATCAAGTTTTCGAAAAATCGCCAAAATTCCCTCACGTAATAAATGGATGGCCCCTAATTTTTAAAGTATGGTATTTCTTACCGGATTCCAAATGACGCTCATCTCCAGTAATATCTGAGGGTAGTTACCCTTCGCTCTCGCCCTCATCTTCTTGTCTTTTAATGCGAACCACCGTTTTTCCCCGTTTCTAATGTTCAACAACGGTATTGCAAGTTTACCGAGAAATTCGACTTTATGGTCGTGGTCCTCATCGTAGACTGTCAATTCTAATATAGAACTGATGTCTTTAACTGTGCTGCAATAAAACAAATAAAGATAGCCTTAGCAGGCAAAATATTCGTGCATACGTTTAAAAAACTAACAAGTATTTCACTTATTTTCAGTTATTTAAGATTTATTTGATGTGTTATTTTTCGACTGAAGTTAATTTTTTTTAGCAATAGACCTGCGCTTTTTTTTAGAAATATTAAACGTAACTGGCTATGAGAGAAAGAAAATGTGTGCTCGCACCTCTCTCTCTTGCTCTTTTCGCCTCATCCGATTTCATTTTTCGTAACGTTTTCGTCACGTAGTCACTAGCTTACTTCCCAAGTCAAGCGGGCGTAAAGAAGTTTTACTTCAAAAAACTTTTCGAGAATAATAAGTTATTTAAACACACAAAAGACTTCTATTAATACACTAAGGTAAGATATCTTTACCTCCCTTTTTAGATAAAACCTCATAATTACTCCAAGTAAGTTATATATCGTTTTATAGATGATTGCTTGCGCTACCGGCATCAATAACTAAATAAATAATTATTGTTTTGTTTTTGTAAATTAATTAAATATTAAAATTATATATACGACGGATTTATTTTGAAACAACGTCAAAACGATTTTTTGTTCAATTTTAAATGAACTCACGTATAAATACTTTTTTGTAATTTTGTGAATTGATCATTATTATACTTAGGTGTTTAGTACGGGAAACTGGGGAGGCCTATGTCCAGCAGTGGACTGCAGTAGGCTGAACTGACTGACTGACTGACTGTTTAGTGCGAATTATTCGCACGGGTATAGCTAGTAAAAATATATTCCCATAGTTTAGATTTGTGTGAATGCTTTTTATTAACGTATACATAGTAAATTTCGTTTCTTTATCAATAAGCATCATATAGTTCTCCTGAATAAATACAGAAAGTGTTAACAAATAGGAACAAGACAAAGTGGATATTCCATATCCTCAGTATCGACTAACGAATCGGAAGAACTATTTCATTACTTTTCATCATTAAGTGTACCGATTTTAAGGACTCTTTTTTTAATTATAAGCAGCTGCTTGTCATGTGGTCCCATTTAAATTTGATCAAAATCTGACGAGTTATCTCTAATAGAGGTAACTCAAAAACATTTTTAAGGATATCGTATTTAATTGTCTACGTTGATGACTTTCTCATTTTATTACTTGTCAATGTAAATCATATGACTTAACAATTATAATAGTCGCTGTAGACACATTTGGTTATTGAATATAGGAACTGAGTTATATTGAACATGCAAGACTGACAACGATCACCTTTGACTTACTACGAAATAATTCTTTGAGACACGCCCAAGACACGCGAAGAACTACTCAAACTGTACGAGAACATTTGTATTGGAAATGTAAATTGGGAATATATATACAAAAAAAAGCTATTACATAGTACTATTAAATCTTTAAAATAAGTACTGTGTGAGATCAATTTTATTACACTTATTCGTTTTAAAAAATAAATACTTTTGTGTTTTATCCAAAATAAAAAATAATAACGTACTGGCCAGTTATAAAAATCGACGATAGATGAAATGATAATTAGAATGATGAAGACTTAGGTTTTAAAACATACAAACTATTTAGACTTTTTACAGCAAAATCTACAGATGATAAATAACATTAAACTAAGACTTACAAGGTGAATATCTTCATCCAGTTTGGAGCAAGTGTTTTGTACTCTGTGTGTGTTTGTAGCCTAGCATTTCCCAGTTCTAATACACAGAAAGGATCTGACTTTCCTCCTAAATCCGCAGCAGCTAACCCTTTAGCACCGTATACTTTGACACACAGCCAGCCCACTCCACTCGAAGTTTCGTTTAATCTGTACCACGCCTGAAATAAATTTCAATTTATTAAAAGTTGTCGAAACGATGGTAAAAAGTAGCGTTTGGCGTATCAAAAAACATGACTGAAATTATTTTTTTTACATTTACAGGATTTACGTACTGTTTTATCATTACTTTAAAAACTAATTGTTAAGTTACAAAAAATATAAACCATCTTTCTTCAATACATGCACCTTTGATAATATCAAATCAAATACGAGTACAATATAAATGATCCAACTTTGCCTTACAACTTCGTATAAAGAGATCGTGCTTTGAAAGCATTCTCAAAAGACGCTCTTACCTACTACTTGGGAATATTGCCAACATACGTAGAGGTTGAATGAGGCGTGGATTCAAATTTTAATGAGACGTTTGCAATTTTGATATAGGTATGGATTATTTAACTTAAAAAGTTATAAAAAGCTTACGTTATATGAGGGCTTGTCGAAAGAAATATATAAAGTCGTTGAAATTTAACCGGCAGGTCACGTGGTTTTATTATAAACCAATCTGGTAAATTATGATCCAGTTGTGCAAATATGGTATATGTTTTTGATATTCAATACTGGCTTGGCTTTTCCGAATAACTTCATGCGTTTTGAAAACCGTAAAAAACTTTATTTAAAATCGAGATTATCGGGTTATTAAGTTCTTGAGAAACGATTGTCGTAAAATACATACAAAGATGAGTGAAGTAAGAAATATGGATTGATAAAATAATGTTTCATAAGCGTATATAGACTTACTGTTATTTTTTATTCTTAATGATAAGTAGCATAATAATAATTTTATTATTAAAGATAAGTCATAAAATTTTCGTTAGTCGAAATCTGTTTTTTGTTAATATTTGTACGCTGAACATACACTTTTTATTTTCAAAATAATATACTCGATACAAAAATATGAATGAGAAATGGAATGTCAAATGTACGAAAAATGAGGAAATTTAATGCTTTAATTATATTTTATTATTGTCTAAATGTATAAAAAATGGGAATAAATTACTTAAGTGGTCCTACTCTAAACGGAATTGTATGTAAAGACATATTCAGCAATATAATGCAGAAAGGAGTCTTTTCCTAACTGTAGAAGGCTAATTTTATATAGGTATCTAATAAATAAAAATGAATGTTGCTAAGTGCAGAACTCGAGAATAGCTTGACCAATTCGGCTAATTTATTTTTTATATGTTCCTTAAGACTCACGGAAGGTTTTAATATTAAAAAATTTAAAAAAGTTATTAAATTTTATTTTTATTTTTACTATTAACTTTTGACAGAACGAATTCTGTCCGGGCAGCTAGTAAGTAACTAATTTATACCTAATTTATACCTTTATGTATTTATTATTTATTTATTTATTTATTTATTTATTATAGATATATATAAAAATGTACTGATTATAAGGTGACAGACATTATTAGAACAGGTGAACAATTTACATAAAGCGTACTTTCATTATATACAATATTTTGAATTAAGGGTTTAATTTCTCATAATCCGTTTATATTGCAACGTGCTGAAACAATCAATTTCATCACAAAACGCCTGAATATCTCCTAAGATATGCAAGATTTGAGTAATTTTCTCCACACCAATGCAGAGGTTGAACTTTGAATTACAAAAACACTCGAAGAACTCTCGCGTTTGCTCGGATTTAAGCCAGGTGTTACTGTTTACATGCACATGTTTCATGTTTTTGTAACAACAATTTGTAGGTCGTCTTAAAAGTATGGGAGTATGAAAGTATAAAAAGGGAAGGGATAGAGGAATCTATTGATTCTAAAATTAGTTTCATACTTACGTATCTCCTTTCAATATTTTCAATTTCCCTAGGGTTTTCTCTATAGCTAGCGAGATCTGTAATGGTTTCTGACTGTGTGGTACCGCTTATAGTCAGTAGGAGAAATATCTGACCGTTGCCATCTTCTAAGTCTTGCCATATATTGTGTGTCTTTTCTCTTTCTAACCTTGATAAATCTATTGTACACCTGCAAATTATCACCAGTATTATTTTTACGGTCAATACTATTAGATCATTTGAAATTAATATTGGTGGTATATGAGAATAGGCAGAAGACCAAAACAAACATTACCTACTTTTTAACCGACTTAAAAAAAGGAGGAGATTACTCAATTCGACCGTATATATACCGGGTGATTTTGAAAGCGTTTTGGAAACGAAAATTTTGAATTATTTATCAATAACAGAACCTATATATAACGTTAATTTAATAATATATGTATTTTTTTTTCATCAAAGTCGATATTCATATCGTTTACAGATAAAAAGTGAGAACCAGTAGTAGCGCTACACGGTAGGTACATTCTAAAAATAGAAATACTATACGTTTTAATAGCGAGTCACAAAATCGTATTAGCCAATAAAAACAAAGCTACCGAGTTGCGCCGGAGTCGACCAATGACGGCGTTGCTCACTTGTCCTTGTAATCGTCGGCGTCCCGCGTCCCTGGCTTTCAGTCGGTCAGTAATACCATAGCGGTACATGCGTAAACAAAGTCAAGGACGTTTAAATTATTATTCGCCGGAGTTTGAAGATGTTCTTGAGTACTTCGAGCGCGATCCCTGGCGGAGGACAAGGATGGCAGCAAGATAATTCGATGTTAGCCAAAACTTCGTATGGAAGATATTACGTACACAAGGATTACACCCGTATCATTTTCGTAAGGCTCACGTAATAAACAACGCACCGGAAAGAATCGCCTTTTGCCAGTGGTTGTTAAATAATACAAACGACAACATACTCTGGACGGACGAGTCACTTTTTACTCGAGTGGGACTATACAATGTGCACAATGAGCATTACTGGGCTCTAATTAACCCCCACTTGATACGAGAAAACCATCACCAGGTTTGTTTCAGTGTGAACGTGTAGGCCGGTATTATTAACGACCAACTAATAGGGCCTATTTTTATTGAAGGTCATCTAACCGGCAATTCGTACTTAGAGATATTAAGGAGAGTAATATCTGAGTTAGTAGACGATGTACCTGGACAGTAAGTTTAGTGATAGGTGGATAGGTCGAGGAGGGCCTGTGTCTTGGCCACCTGGAAGTCCTGACTTAACGCCCCTGGATTTTTTCTTGTGATCGGAAATAAAAAGTTATACACGTCAGTCAATATGAAAGCTGTGATGATTTACGCATTGCGATAGTGGACGCTTTTGATAAAGTGAAAAGTGATCAAGACACATTAAGAAAATTAAAAGACAATTGTATTAAACGCGTACGTTTGTGTATTGAACGCAGCGGACTCCATTTTGAGCAGTTGCTTCGATACAGAGAAGTGTAAATAGTGTAAATAACCTGTTAATAGGTATGTAAGTTAATTATTCTGTAGAAAACTCCGATTTTTTAAATACGCCTGAAGTTTATACCTACAGTCCGTTTATAAATTGATTTGTTGTGAAAAGAACAATCGTGGTTAATAATCGAAAAGAAGTTTAAATAAAATAGGTATTTCTGACGGTCCTAAGCCCGTGTAAAGTATGAAGGACAAACGAGTCTATCTACGTAAGTACTCGCTAGCTCGCGCCTATAGGTATACTTTTATCAACCGAAACGCGCACGGACGTGTTTCATTCATATAAAATAATGAATGAATGATCAGTGCCTTACTACTTTCCAAGTCGATCGAATAAAAATGAATATTAAAATTGAAACTCTTTTTTAGTCAACATTACAATTGATTTATCCATTTTTATATGTACTATAGATGATTCCAAAGTAAAATATTTCGTTTCCAAAACGGTTATAAAATCACCGTGTATATGTATGTACGTTCGGGGATAACTTCGTCTTTTATGAACCGATTTTGATAATTCTTTTTTTTTTTTGTTGGAAAGGAGATAACTCTGGTGTGGTACCATGATAAGGAAACCAAGATGTGATGATGGGATCCCAGAGAAATCGAGGAAAACTCTCGAAAATCCGCACAACTTTTCACTGGGTGTACCGATTTTGATAATTTTTAATTTAATCGAAAACCGATATTTATCATGTGATCACATTTAAATGTCATCGAGATCTGATTACAACTTTTGAAGTAATCTTTGATATTGCTTATTTACTTGACTCATTTTTCGTCTACCTACGTTGTATTACTTGTCGATATAATTGAAGTCGTTTTTTTTTTTCGTTTGCCTGCAAAAACCCAATTATTATGTAGAAGTTTTTACAGAATCGGAACATGCGTGAGAAAAATAGTGGAGTACAGCTGCTGAACAGATATTCTCCCGCGGCTGTTTTGACTAACATATTTGTTGTTTTAAACCAATTTCAATTTCTTAGAAACTATACATTGCTATTTTTTTATTTTCTTACCTTCCTAAAAAATCATCTTTAGTCTGTTTATCCTTATCCCACACAGTAACTTCTAAGATTTGTTCCTGATCATCATACAGGTGTAGATCGAACTGTTCTAACCACGAGGGATGGAGAGTCTTCCACACTACTTTACTTTTGTATTTTTCGTTACCTAATCTGAAAAGTGTTATCAAAGTTGTTCACAAAGATTATTGTTCGTGTTTGAAAGCATTTGTCATAATCAAATATTATTAATTATTGTAAAATACTCGCTAAACAAAATATTTTTACTCCTGGTATTATATACATTTAACTGAGGTAGGGCACAGCAGGAATTTCCTGCTCAAAATATGGAGCAGCCCGACTGGGGTAGTACCTCGCCTTACAGAAGATCACAGCTAAATAATACTGCTTTCAAGCAGTATTATGTTCCTGTTGGTGAGTAAGGTGACCGGAGCTCCTGGGGGGGGGGGGGGGGGATTGGGGATTTGGTCGGCAACGCGCTTGCGATGCTTCTGGTGTTGCAGGCGTCTATAAGCTACGGTAATCGCTTACTATCAGGTGAGCCGTATGCTTGTTTGCCGACCTAGTGATATAAACAAAAATGCTATGAATAATAACTTAAATATAACAAAACTGGGGAAATAGACAATGCCACTACAAACTGCAGCAACGGGCTAGTCAAATAATCGCCTTAAGTTCCGTTTAAATTAATTTTCTATTTAAATAATAACACTTATTTTACCATTTGAACTTACCTAAATTTACAATAAGGGTCACTAGACCGTGTGTCCACGTCCATCGCTGGAAGATTTTTCGCTTCAACTAAAACTATCGTCACCACCGAGCTCCATATTTGTGCCTTTAATCTCTTGTTCACGTCGCTTAGCCTCGTGTTCTTTAATAAATACTGAAAAAAAAACGAATTATTGGGCAACTAACAGATGTTCGAGACCGTCAATTTACGCCTCAGTATTTTCTTGCATGTGTTGAAGTTGGGTGTTAAAAGTAAACCATAAATTCAGGTTTTAAAAATTATAATGAAAAACCCCCTTTTCACAGTAGGACAAGTGGATTGTCCCATACATTCTCAAGACGTTATTAAGCCTCCAAAATTATCTAAATTCAAGTCATGTGTCCTTCACGTTAACGTTTATGTTTGTACTAAGACTAATTACAAGATATCTTCATATAATATTTGACGAATTTCCCTCGACCAAACTGCAATAAATGGTTCAATAACAATGTAATGACCTCAATCACGTCTTTTAGGGACTAACATGATTGTTAATGACAGAGATATTATGGGCATCAAAGTATATTGTACAATATTGTATATTACGACATAAAGGTATGCTATTATAGAAATCAAGACATTTGGTAATGTTTTCAAAACCATACACATTATTTCATCTGCTTCATCTGATTGTCAAGTTACAGTTGTCAATACATATCAATGACAAATAATTGTCGAAACATTAGGGCTTATAGTTGAACCTCCAAATCAAATGATTTAAGCGCCAGCTAAGATGTGACATGATTTTGAATAAAGATAATAGGTTAAAAATTGGTTCTTTTGCATGTTTTGTTGATATTTAAAGCGTTGACACTGTTTCCCATTAGTACAGGTTAATAAGATTGATTAGTAAAAGACAATTACCAGTTAATGTTTTATTTTATAATACAAAAGCAAAATTACAGCAATGATACTAAAAGCAAAAATACGTAACATTTTTTTTTACCGATACTAACCATTCGCACAATGAATTTGTATACCTGTTGTTACTTGGGTTTGAAAATGCTTTTGGTTATTTATACAATTTATGTTAATTTTTCAGGTATTTCTTTTGACACACAATATTTTAATTTATATTAGTAGGAAAATTGTTTGTTTAAGATATTTCGATATTTTATTTAAACTAAAAGGCGTTTGGGATTCAGAAAAATATAGCTAAAAATCTATCGACTAAAATCGCGAAAATTATCTTATATAATAATTATGTTTCACATTTATATTTTATATGCAATAGCAACGTTTAAAATGAATACAAATATATATCCTGCTTGTAAGACTTAACAGAATGACTTATCTTTAATTTACATTTACTAGGAGCGTCAGAAACCACACCCATAAGATTCCAGCGCCTATTTAAACTATGCATTTGACGTTCCAGTTACAAAGTTATCTGAGATACTTTATCTTCACAGGAACCAATTGACAGTTCAGAATTTATGAGCAACTTTGCTTAAGCAAGTATTTGGCGATAATGGAAGAAGTTAAAACAAAGTTTTGTTAACTCCACGGAATTTAGAATAATAGGTATAGTTAAGGTTAGGAAAGCACATGTTAGTGTTTCAAGTTATCAGATAGTTGGGTATAATAATATAATTTATTTCACACCAAAATAGGGAACATAATTAAAAATACAAAGTAGTAGATCATAAACCGTACTACCAGGTGGTTTTATTTGTAAAAGCAGTTTCTTCCAGACAACTTGAAATGAAAGAAATA
The DNA here is from genome assembly GCF_905220565.1 of Melitaea cinxia. NCBI lineage: Eukaryota > Metazoa > Arthropoda > Insecta > Lepidoptera > Nymphalidae > Melitaea > Melitaea cinxia. The sequence goes on from NC_059415.1 coordinate 4,084,812, forward strand.
CTGTTCTGCAAATAGACAAGAGGTATACCTCCTGTGGAAATAAACAGATGGTCACATAAAAATGCAAAATATCAGGATTATATTATTTGGATTATTTATTGCTGATAAACTCGTATGACAGATTTCAGTCATCGGTACCGAAGTTTTGAATACAAAGTTCCTTCTCAAAAATTCCTTCTCGACATTTTTTTACTATCATTGATGGAAGCTTAAAATATAAAGCACTCAAAGACAAATAACTTAACATAAGACAAATATCTTTTGTAAAATTTTGGTAGTCATAATAATTAGTGATCAAACCTTCTTCAAGCATTAAAGGACATTGTCACATGCCTACAACCAGATTAGACAAATTATAACATTCAGCAATTACAGCCTACGAAATTTACAAACATCTAGGTCACACCAAATACGACATGCAACCACCACCCAAACAAATGTATACCCTATGGATTATATCTCCTTTGCTTTTAAGTCCTGGGAATTTGTTGCCGATTCTCTCAAGCAATTCTGAACAGGTGTTTGTGGTCGTTTGAACGTCGTGGGTATGTCTAGGAGGTAGGCTTCCTGCACGAGGTCTTATTTCTGTACTTCTGCGGAAAAAAATATAGTTAAAAGAATAAAATATGAAGTTAGCAAGCATGAATGTTGACAAAATTTTGTTCAAAAACAAATCATCTATTATAGTCGTTTAGAAACCTTCTGGCTACACAGTTATGGTAGCATATTATGTAAATAATTTAAATGTAAAAAATTTAAGGAATAAAAGTGTTATACAATTATGTATTTTTATTTATTAATAATAAAAGTATATCGAAGATGAATTTAGTATGTATAGTAAGTCTTAATAAATCTTGCTATTTCTTGAATTACATATAAGTAAAATTTAGTTATTTTTGAGGTTGTACTTATATATGAATATATACAAAATTTAATTGTACTAATTTTTCACGGTTGCGAACACAGTAAGATAACTGAGGTTAGCGGCTGGAAGTTGCAAAATTTGGAATTTCGTACAAACGTCTTTACGATATAAATGTTGCAGCATAATTACATTGTAATTTAACCACTATGATTAAATTTACAATACTAATACAGTTTTACTTTTTAACCGACTTCAAAAAAGGAGGAGGTTACTCAATTCGACCGTATATACGAGTATATATATATATATATATATATATATATATATTTTAATGTATGTTCGGGGATAACTCCATCGTTTATAGACCGATTTTGATAATTCTTTTTTTGTTGGAAAGGTGATATCCCTGGTGTGGTACTATGCTAAAAAAACCATGATCTGATGACGGTATCCCAGAGAAATCGAGGGAAACTCTCGAAAATCTGCATAAATTTACTGGGTATACCGATTTTGATGATTTTTAATTTAATCGAAAGCCGATGTTTATCATGTGGTCACATTTAAATTTCATCGAGATCTAATTAGAACTTTTAGAATAATCTTTGATAATGCATATTTACTTGACAATTTTTTCATCTACCGTCGTTGTATTACTTGTCGATATAATTGAAGTCGGTTTTTTATCGTTTGCCTGCAAACTCAATTATAAATACTAGATATTATCTAACCGTATACAAATTATTACAAAAAAAAATGTGAAACCTTTTTATTTTAATATCAATAGGTATACAAATATTTATGTTAGAAAGCCTGTTTAATGAGATTGTTTTATGATACCATAAATTGCAATTTAAAACCTAATTGAGATAAGTTACTATAAACGTAGATAAACCCACGCATACTCTGTTAAATCGGTAAAAATCTAACAGGGTTATAACCTGTAGCGCGCTTCAGCCTGTAATATCCCACTACTGGGCATAGGCCTCTTTCCCCACGTAGGAGAAGGATCAGAGCTTAATCCACCACGCTGCTCCAATGGGGGTTGGCGGATATATTCCCTACTATGAGTAACGATCGCTATCAGGTGTACATGATAACAACCGGGACCGACAGTTTAACGTGCTCTGCGAGGCACGGTGGGGAGACCCACAAGGACTGCACAAATACCCAGACCACGGCAAACACCTGTATGGCCAATACAAATGTTTGTCATGTGCGGGGATCGAACCCGCAACCGCCAGCGCAACAGGTACAATCCATGACCGTTGCGCCAACGCGGTGTCATAACCTGTAGCGGTAACATTAGAAGAAAAATCCAAACTCTTAAAAAAACATTCGATAATTGTAATAATGTGTCATACGTGTCATCATATTATCTTATTTAATCATTTTTTTTTGTTTGTACAGATAACATTGTAACTGATAAACAATTTACATATTAGCCTTTTAATATGTCAAGGACATATTTCAAGTGTCTGTATTTTTTTGTAACATCAATAGTCACTTAAAGAGCTCAGTAGGTATCTAATGACTTAGTACTGAGTAATAAATTACCTAATAAATTCTTTCGTATTCATTTAATTCTTAAAAAACATTTTATTTCTTATTAAAATGTATGACAAAGTTTTGAATATTAATTTATTTAACTGTTGTGACGTCATAAGGTGCAAAATACCTCATATTTACTAATTGGTGAACACGATTTACAGTCGTACTTTCATAGCCAGATGAATTATTAAACAGAAAATGAAAATGCTAAATTTACCTATTTTTATCAAAAAACATTGTACTAAAAAATTTAAAAAGGCCGAATAATGGTTTGTAACCTGCATACGTTTTAATATGTTAATTAGAAAAAGGCTTTGTTATGATTAATACTAAGCTTTGCTCTGAAAATTATCCACAATTATAAACGAAACTTTCGTGGCTGCTTATTTATAAATTTTGAGTAATAAATTATATACTGTAATTATACACATTTTCTGCTAATTCAATTAAAACGGCCATAAAATAAAATGAAAACTAAGACTTTTTATTGTTACGTTATTATATAAATCATACCACTACCCACCACCACCACCAACTTGGAACTTAAGAAGCCGACCGATGGCGGGATAGCCATCTAATCGCTGGCTTTGAAACACACAGGCCGAAGACGGACAGCAGCGTCTTAGGTGCGACAAAGCCAGTCCTGCGGTCACCAACCCGCCTGCCCAGCGTGGTGACTATGGGCAACACACATGAGTTCCCGCATTTTTGGCGCGAACTTGTGGAGGCCTATGTCCAGCAGTGGAGTGCAATAGGTTGAAATGATGATGATGATGATATATAAATCATAGATACAGATATAAAAAAACATACCTTTCATCGCTGGAAGAATAGCAGGAAAAACACGAATCGCTCGAACTGTACAAATTGGTGTCTGTAGTATCAAGAGTAAGATTTGACGTTGAAAGACACTTTCGATAAAGCACACCATTTTTTTCAATCGTCAGAAAGTCTTTACATATCTGTTTGGGATCAACATTTAAATTAGGTTCATCAACAACTAGAGATGGTATTCTGGAATTCCTGCGGAACACTTCATTTGAACCAGACGACGATTTTTCATCCGCATCTCTGTCTACAGAAATATCGTCGAAAGAACTCTTATCATCTGATAAATGCGAAACAAATTTAGACAACTTTGATTTTTCTATTTTCGTTTGCATCTGATCTTGAAAATCTTCGACACGATCTTGAATCTTTTCTTGGAATTTGATCAAGCGATTCTTAATCCTTTCCATTTTGTTATCCTTGTCTGCCATCTTGTTTTCACTGAGCACTACGAGTCCAACCGAATTTATTTTTCAAACTATTTGTAGGCACTATAAATCTTTAAACAGAAATAGTTTTTTAGTTTTTCATCACTGATTTCAATGAAATAAACATTTAAAAATCGAATCTGCTGTATCTCAACTATAAATAACGTATTTACGATACACTTCACGATTATCTTATTATTTCTCGGTAGGGCTATTGTTTGATAATTTAGATAAAGCATCTGGTAAATTTATTTTGAGAGATCACTTCTCTTTAACTAACATCATTTGGTTCGTTTGTTTTATTTCTCAGACATGTTGTTGTTTTTATAGTTCCAACTCCATATGTGTTATTCTGATCATAAATTTGTATTAGCGGGTCATAGATCTTTGACTTGACCTAATGGCCATTATAATTATAACGTATTTGATAACATTAATAATGGCTATCGCTTGAACCTTGAACATGAAAAGACGACTATTTCTGCAGGTTACTTTAATTAAATAACAATTTTTTTTAAATATTTATATTTATAGCTATATTATTTATTAAATAAATTTTATGATTATGCTTTTGAGCGATAAAACCGCTATTTTTACCTTATTATATTATATTATATTAATTTTTTATGTAAATATAATAATATATATTTTTGTTTTGGTATCAATAAAATTTATTATTATTATGATTACTTAATGTAATATAACTAATTATCCATAATTATGTTTTAATAAAAAGTATAGCAAATGAAATGTTATTCTTATAAATAAAATATTCATCCAATACGTTTGGTTCGATTTGAAACGCACAAACTGTCATAACAATTCTTAATGTAAAACATATTGAAGAATAGACTTGATTTATTGAATAAAAAAATATTCATTCTATTCATAGTCCGTTACGAATTTAATCCGAAGGAGTCAGTTGGATTGGATACTGCTCTTTTTTATATTTTTATAAAATAAAATATACCGTAGGATACATTCCCTTCTTTTCTTTCTTTCTTTAATTTTATTCTTTAAAAAATATTTATAGGTAATTTTTGTTTTGAAAGTACTGGCTTTACTAACACAGGCATTCATGACTGAACCGCATAAGAATATGACAAAGTAAACACATTTTTTTATTTGAAATTATTATTTTCACGTTTTTATTTCTTTACTTTGTAAATGTCGAGAAGTCTAAAGTCCAATATAGTGTATCATCTTACCCTAGCATTCTTGTAAAATGTATACACAATAAATACACTATCATAGTTTAAAATCCTTAGATTTATGTGATTAAAAGAACGTTTAACAATGTATATGACATCATAGTAATCATGATTACGCAATTGAGTTTCATTAGACCGTTGGGGCAATTTACATTGACCCTGCTTTGGGATCTGAGGGTTGTGGGCTTTATTCTGATATTGATATATTATTTATACGTATTTTAGCGAAAAAAGTAGCCATATCAGTTGCCTGTTACCTAACAGTTATGTTAAGTTGCTTACCTAAGGACCACCGTGTGTGTATGTCAAAAATAAATAATTGTATTTTGTTGCCAAAAAACCGACTTCAATTACATCGACAAGTAATACGACGTAGGTATTCGATAAAACAGTACAATAAATACGGATTATTAGGGATAATTCGAGAAGTACTATTCAGATCTCGATCAAGTTTAAAATGAGACCAAATAACAAGCAACACCATACGATTAAAACAAGAATCATGAAAATCGGTACAACTAGTGAAAGTTATGATGTAAAAGACATAAAAAATACAGTCGATTTGAGAACCACCTCCTTTTCTTGAAAACAAATGTAACATTATTAAGACTCCCTATACATATATAGTGTCTAACGGATAAAGTTCGAGATAATTTATGTATGTTAGTCTTCAGACGTAAAGAGAGCGTTTTTAAATGGTATATTATAGCAATGAATAGGACTTTGATTGACTCTGGAAGCCACAGAAGCTTTCGTTTGGTTTCACGAGAGATTGAATCAATTTGTAAGATTCAGGAGAGGGTATATAAAATTAAGAACGATTTTTTATACCCTTGACATTATATTTACTAATATTGTAAACGAAAAATCCAATTTTTTTTTAAATGTGCCTTCCTGTCCTATAGCGCATTTTATATAGTCATGCATGTCACGGAGAATAATAAAAAGTTTGTATGATTATTATTATTATTTTAATCTATAAATGAAATTAGTATGGTTATGAATCATCACTCATCATCATCATCATCACTTCAGCCTGTCGCAGTCCACTGCTCAACATAGGCCTCCACAAGTTCACGCCGTTCACAGAAAATGGCGTGAACTCATGTGTTGCCCATGGTCAACACGCTGGGCACGCGGGTTGGTGACCGCAGGGCTGGCTTATAATTATGAATGTGAAAATATATTTATAGTTATAAAAAGAAAGCTTTATTAAAAAGTTATAAAATGTCAAACAGTTTTAAAACGTCGACGAAGACCACTTCGCGAGGCTTGATGCCTAGAATTAATTTACATCACCATACCATTATACCACAATTTATTAATTTATTAACATATGTAGTAATATGTTAGTTTTATTACATGGTACACAAACTACGTACGCAACATAATATTTATAACAGACATTTAGTTATTTTAATACAAACTGTAATTAAAAAAAATAAATAAGAAAACTATTACTTTATAGGAAAATACCATTAGATCATAGATATATTTTGTATTACTTTTATTAGCGAATAATATTTTTTTTACAGTTAAAATGTTAGAATTAATAAGACAAAAATTCTGCATATTTCTAACACGCCAATTTGAACATAAAAATAAATACGTACTTATATATTTCTAGTACAAAATATCTAAATATTTTCGCTTCCTAATGATGCTTTTATCATTGCCAAAAAAAAAAACTTGCTTGAAATGCGTCAAGTATCACTGAATTATCTGTTAAAATGTCTACTTTTCCAACTCGAGGTCTGCGGTCAAGAAAAATATTTCGTGAAAGACTGCTTTTCACGGAAGAGCAAAATTGTAAGGTTTAAATTAAAATCTAACTACAATAACTATACTCGTATGTATTGTACCGATGCGTGTATTGTGATATTATACATCTACCTTTATAAGTCTAACCTTTTAAAACTTGGTACATTTTTTAAATCTTACTTTATGTTATTATTAGTCGAGTCCCAATAACGCCGATACAATTTATTTTCATTTATACTTAAATATTATAATATTTGTATTATTTTTAAAATTTTATTGAAAAAAAAAAACATTATGAATTTAAATTGAGTGTACGTGATGTGTTAGTAAAATATGGAAAGATAATTGGGTAGTATATAATTAAAATACCTTATTTTTAACATGTAATTAAACTGTATGTTTCCCAAATTGTGAGTTGTTCAGTAAATAGATAAAAAATAAATCAGGCTTTAGAGAATTCCTTTCCGACCAATATACACAAAAATGCTGTAATGTTAGTTTGTTAGCATACCATTAGGAACGTTGTAAACACTATGTTTCTCAAACAAGTTTTGGCGACGTTATTGGATCTGTGTCTGTGGCTGGTGTTTGGTGAAACTTGGTAAACGTGCAATAAATCCCTGGCTACTGAGACTGAGAGAACAAGGCGTTTGTACGATAACTTCTGTTTGTGCTTTTGTTTGTAGAACTATTTGTGACTTTATTTACGAAATATTTTTTTTCTTTCGATTTTGCTTTGCCTTGTTTCAATATAATAAACTAAATTTCGCGTAAACATTTGAAAAAAATCCTTGTAACACGTTTACACTATTGGTACGTGTTCTAATATGTGTAAATAGATAAGCCAAGCGTAACACGAGTCAGCTGTTCAGATTTAGCAGTTCTTGTTTTTTAATTATATGCCTGCTTTACTTTTTTCACGTTTATTTTTGCGTTATACCTTGTCATTTTTATGTATTGTTAAACGGCCACATTTTTTTTTATTTTGATATCTGCGACAACTGTCCACAATAAATATATATATTTTTTCTTTTTTTCCTTAACAGAATAGAAGTATATCCTCTGGCGATTAGACCTTTGTTGTTTATTCTTATTTAGCTACTAAACATGTATTCTAATGACTACGTCACGTTAGATTAACGAGCATAACCAGCGTAAATTACTGTAGTTATTCGCTAATGGCCGGCAGACCTTGAAATAATGGTTGTATCAGATTCACCAGACAACAAACAGTGACGCACTTTATGACAGCATTGATGTTTTTAGTTTATTGTATACTCGATATTATCTTCGTTATTTTATTGCAAAAATAGGTAAAATGTAAATTCTATAGTATATGTATTTTATGAAAGAAAAAAAAGCCAGCCAGGCGGCTATCCGACACAAAAAAAATATCAATTCGAACCTGTAGTTCTTAAGGTTAGCGCGATTAAACAACGAAACAAACTTTCCAGCTTTTTAATCTTATATGTAAATTTCTCGTGTCGCGGTGTTTGTAGTTAATCTCCTCCGAAACGGCTTGACCGATTCTCATGAAATTTTGTGTGCATATTGGGTAGGTCTTAGAATCGAACAAAATCTATTTTTCATCCCCCTAAATGTTAAGGGTAGTCCACCAATATATTTTTTTTAATTTTTAGATAAATTATTTTTTATTTTATTATGATTTGGCGTTGAAAAATACATACAACCCTAAATTTTCACCCTTCTACCACCAACCCCTATTTTTAAATAGCGTTTAGCGGCAAGACAACGTTTGCCGAGTCAGCTAGTTTTATATTATATAAAGATGATGTGTTTTTGAAAACGATGACGAATTTCTATATCTATATAGGTATATGAGCATAAAAACGAATCACTGAAATGTATGTTAATTATTATTAACTTACACGCGATTAACTTCTGAACAACTGCATCACATTGGATATTTTATTTTGTGTTTATTTCAAAACCGATCCACCGGGTCAGCTCCTAAGTAATAAGAAAAACCCAGTACAGCTTAAAAGATAATGTCAATGAACATATGTATACATATTCAATTTGAAAATCACCCAATAACATAAAAGTGTATTTCCTTGTTAATTTCAAACCTTTCAATGTTAAAAGGATTTTCATATTGCAACCTTCCAACGGATTCTGGAACTAATATATACCTAGATGATATAGGTATAATTTGAAACTGCAATATCCAATCTTTATATTATGTTGTATAAAGAGAGTAAAATGTTCATTCTATATAGTGTGTGTGTGTGTGTGTGTGTGTATCACGTTGTTTTGTTTAGACTGCGCATGTTTTTTATGTTTATGTGCAAATTGCCGTAATTATTTTCAGCTAATGTATCTGTTTACATGACGTGTTAACGTAGTTTGAGTTATTGTGTGTTCTAATTCAATATTGTTTTATGGTGTACGCTAACTTAGACAAATTCAATAACTTAAACAGTTATGTTTATGCTTTAAGATATTTATTATTAATGATTTGTAATGTCGTTTGAAATCTTTAAGTGTGAATAATTATGAGGAAAGCAATAAATCTACCTGGATACCATAGCGTTTGCAAATATCTTACCAAAGCGCGACGTTTAACGTTTTGTATGATGTAGGGAACATCAGGCCAAAAAATCCGGATACACTGTGTTGACAGCGGAGAAACAGATGGCGTTGCGTTGGAAGTAATTCAACCTTACGGAAGATCACAGCTAATTAATAATGTTTTCAAGCAGTGTTGTTTTCCTATGATGAATAAGGAGGCCAGAGCTTCGGGTTTGGGGATAAGGTCGGCAACAGGCTTGCGATGCTTTTATTATTGCAGGCGTCTCTAAGCTATTGTAATAGCTTACCACCAGCTGAGACGTCCGCTTGTTTGCCGATCTAATTGTAAAAAAAAACATCAGGTGAGCCGTACGCTTGTTTGCCTACCTAGTTGAATAAAAAAGCGGGGGTAAGTTCCAGGTGATGCAGGTGTCCATAAGCTACGTAACAGCATATTACCAGGCGGCTCAGATGCTTGTTTGCCACTCTAGTGGCGTAAAAAAAACATCTTAAGATATTAACTACCCTCGTTTTGTATTAATACGTCAAAATTTTTATTTCCTTTATTTACTAAAGTTTCTGTCATTTATACACGACTGGTATCCAATTACATTTTATATTCAATAAAACAGATTTATGCAAATCGGATAAAGCAGTAAAAGAGATGTTAGGTGAAATGGTTTCTGGAGTAGCATGTAATTGTCTGTCGAGATCTATACTTGTTATTGACATGTGAATTCGTAAAAAGATTTTGTACGTGAATATTTAATTGTTATATACACATATGTGTATAAAGAACTCAAATCATGGGTATTTTTTTTTATTAAATTAGGTATACATAAGGTGCTGTGTGGCTACGGCACTAAAGAATTTAGCCACCCCCTCTCTTCCCGTGGGTGTCGTAAGAGGCGACTAAGGGATAACAAGGTTCCACAACCACCTTGGAACTTAAGAAGCCGACCGATGGCGGGATAACCATCTAACTGCTGGCTTTGAAATACACAGGCCGAAGACGGGCAGCAGCGTCTTCGGTGCGACAAAGCCAGTACTGCGGTCACCAACCCGCCTGCCCAGCGTGGTGACTATGGGCAAAACACATGAGTTCACGTTATTTTTGGCGTAAACTTGTGGAGGCCTATGTCCAGCAGTGGACTGTATAGGCTGTAATGATAATGATGAGGTATACATAATTGATTAAGAATCGAAAATATTTAATTTTATGTTCAAATCTTATGTTTAAACACGTGTCACCAGATCAAATATCTAAAGTAATAACAAGCTGTGTCCCGCGGTTTTACCTGCGTTAATAAATATTACATAACCTATTGCTTTCTTCGATAAATGGACTATCCAATGCAAAAATAATTTTTAACTTTTAACCAGTGGTTTCTGAAATTAGTCGATTTAAACAAACAGACAAAAAACTCATCAGCTTCATAATATTAGTGTAGATTAGAAACTACAAAATAAACATACATGTTGAAATTAGGAATAATTCCGTGGGAATAAAACTAGTTGGAATGTGAGCTATCAGGATAATGGTCTAATTCAATTTGAGTCATGCTTGTTGGATTGTTTTAGATTGTGTAATTGAATTGGTAATAACAGTTTAAGTGGCTTGTTAAGGCTCAATTTAATTACGCCTAATACGTGCAACAGTGCATTATCGCGATAAATTCCCTTTAATTAAAAGTGATCGTGAAAACTTAAAAATTTGTACGTGAAATCAACTGTAAGATTACTGTATTATTAAGTCAGCCTATGTTTCAAATATATCATATTCTAATTGTAGTGCAAAAATCTTATTTTGACCATTTAATTTACCAGGACTGTATTATTATTATTATTATTACAGAATGTTATATAGAAGCAGCGCTTGAAGGCATCAGGCTAGAGATGTCTTGTGGTGAGTACTAGTTAACTTTTTTCACACAGAATTGGAATGCCAATTGAAGGAAGGATTGAATTTCCAAGGAAATGTTTTCAGAATTCTTGCCTACAAATGTACAGGTTGTCTATGATGCTGGTTTACATATTTAACATCGAGATCTCAAAATCTTATTCAAAAGCTAGTTAGAGCAGCTAGAGCGATTAAATAACAAACTGTGATGGTAACTGAACCCAAATATTCAGGATTCCGAGTTATAACAATAATTAGTTGTTGGCTAATAATTACAATATAAATTTTCAAAAGTGCGTAGACGTCAGGAAGAACAAAAAGTAATGCAGAGTAGAAGTTTGAGTCAAAGTTGCTAGTGCTTTTTTCTGCGTGTAAACTGAAACTTTATAATAGTTTTTGCTTGAAAGAGTAACGAATATCCATCCATCTATCTGTCCATTATTTGAAATTTCGATCTAGTTGCTATTGAAATAAGGATTATTTTCAAATTATTTTTTTGCCTTTGCCATTCCCGATGAAACCAGACGATCCTTACATTTATTCAATCGTAGACATATAAGAATTAAATTATTCTAATATAAATATTAATTTTGTTAAACTTTCATGCAAAGACTACTAACTGATTGTAGTAAAACTAGGTACGTAGATAGCTGAAGATCCAAAGTAATACATAAGCTTCTTTTTATCCTGATATTCCCACGAGAACTAAAATTACGCAGATGAAACCGCATTGCGTAGCTAGTCGCGCATATATCATCAACATGTCAGTTGTCTTCCTCCATAGGGGTAAAGCTATATTGTATGCAAATTTTATTGCAAATAAAATACATGACAACAAATGAAAATTCGTCAATTGATATTTAGACAAAACGAAGCCGTCCGTTGAGTGCCATAAAATGAATATTAATTATCTAAATGTGTCCCAAGTCATTTAGTTGATGGACAAACATTATTTTTAGTGTTATTTGCGTAGAGAGGCATTTCGAATTAAACTAATTAAGTTAAAGACGATGAGGAAGTTGTTTAGACATTTACTTTAATTTAAAAAAAGACAGAATATGTATATATTCGTATACGTGAAGCAAAAACTTTGTACTCCTTTTTACGAAAATTGCGCGGACGGTGGAGTATGCAATTTCGTATATTTATAGTCTATATAGAGTGCAGAATGTTAATATTTTTCTTAAGTCATGCATAAAATATATTCAATCACTAATACACACGCATATTATACTATTTTGTTGATTGTCAGTCTGTAGTCAAATTGAAAATTTTTAAAAATGGTTATTATTTTTATTTTTTTTATTTAAATTTTTAATTATGGTCGAATTTCGACCTCAGGGCGACCATTAGTACCTATTTGTAATTATGTAAGTACCTATAATGAAAATTAGTACGTTATTTTATGAAATATACGATAGAGCTATACGAAAAAAAACTGTAGATCACAAGAATGTACACCCAAACTAGAAACAAATGTAATTGTACAAAAGTTGGAATCATAATCGAAAATACTACTACTGCTTGCATCACTGCAACAACACGGTCAGCAAATGGACATCGGCTTTTAAGTTACACACTATACCTACACACTAAATAAAAAAGTAAAAAATATTATGGAAATAGAAGCCAAACGCGTTTACTCGAAGCTAAAGTTTGATGTTTGAAAGCTCTTTTTACTGTAAGAATTCGTACTATGAAAATGTGGACGAGTATGTAAATGACATGGACGTTGCAGTTTTGCTGTAGTATGAAAATAGCGATATCGGAATATACTTTTTCAAAAACTGAGGTAGGGCATAGCAGGAAATATTCTGCTCAAAATCTAGAGAAGCCCGACTGGGGAAGTACCTCGACCTTTTCTGTAGAAAATCACAGTTAAATAATACTGCTTTCAAGTAGTGTAGTGTTCCTGTGGTAAGTAAGGTGACAAAAGCTCCTGGGAGGGAATTGGAGGTGGAGGAAACGTGCTTCCTATGTTTCTGGTGTTGGTTGGTGACCAAAGATCCGCGGAGGATTTGGGTATCCGTACGTTTGTTTGCCGACCTAGTTGTATAAAAAAAGGTAAAAAAATTATATTAATGGATAGTGGAGAAATAAAAGATTTAAAAAATGTAATGAACTAACTTTTGTATAGCGATTTAGGAAACATTGCAAGTATTGTCAGACACAAAGCAACTTCTGACACTGAGTTTGAATCCGATTCGTTCCAGTCATGATCTCAATTGATCGAGCACATAAGATACGCGCTTGCAATGCTTCTGGTGTTGTAGAAGTCTATAAGCTACGGTAATCGATACATCAAGTGAGATATAAGATTGTTTGCTGACCTAGTTTAAAAAAAAATAAGTGTCTGAAAACGAGCTTTAACTGAAACGGGTATAATAATATAGATTGATTTCCATATGTTTAGGCATTGTCAAAAAGGAAATACTCAGAAACCGTGACTGGCATTTAATTACACATCGACCCTACTATTTATGTCGCTCCCATAAGGATAATGTAAAAATTGAGTCATTAATTTTTTACCAATACAATTACAATAAATTCCTATCATATATTTCCTTAAAACGAATCGCCATGCATTATGCGAATTGAATATTTATTGAAAAATTTGACTCGGTAGCAATTTACTTTTATATTCATCGCTCCTGAGATTTTGAATCGTGAATGACACGCAAATTACATGCATTTTGATTTCATTTTCGTTCAATTATATTTCTGGCCTGTTAGCGCCAGACACGTAGCCTGGGTTCTGCTCTAGGCTTTAATTTCCACCTCGAGTCTGGGAGTAATGTTAATAACCTTTTTGTCAATTCTCGAAAAAAAATGAATTGTACAATAAATTACCAGACCATGTCAAATCGAAACACTGAAACCTGAAATCTTTTGAATTAAAGAAATAAAAAAGCTAAAAATAAAAAAGTTAAATTTTACAAACAAGTGGTCGCCTAGTGATCGAAATTCAACCGTAATTAATTTAAATTATAAGTTTGAAGATATTAGTTATTATGTTTGACATTCAGTAAAGACAAACAATATTAATTTATAGTCTATAATCTATTCTCAATTTGATTGATGCGTGTTTGTTAAATATATGCTAGTGTAATGTTTTTTTTTTTTTTATTGATTTAATGTATTTTAATGGTGGCTGTGTGGTTACAGCAATTAAGAACCACCCCCTCTCTTCTCGTGGATGTCGTAAGAGGCGACTAAGGGATAACACAGTTCCACTACCTCGCAACTTAAAAAGCCGACCGATAGCGGGATAACCATCCAACAGCTGGCTTTGAAATACATAGGCTGAAGACGGACAGCAGTGTCTTCAGTGCGACAAAGCCTTGTGGTCACCAACCCGTCTGCCCAGCGTGGTGACTATGAGCAAAACACACACACGAGTTCACGCCATTTTTAGCGTGAACTTATGGAGGCCTATGTCCAGCATAGACTGTATTAGGCGGAAATGATGACGATGATTTTAATGCATAATTAAAAAAAATTTAACGTTCGCACTCCTTCTCTATATAAACTATAAGGGTACAAAATTTCATACTCCTCTGTCTGTGCGATTTTCGTGAAAAGTGGTACAAAGTTTTTGCTTCACGTATTAATATAGGTATAGAGATTAAAAAAATGTCTTCATACATGCATTTTCAAATGTTGCTATTATACGCTCGCAATAAACAACTAGTTTGGAGTTGCTTGGCGTTAGTTTTTAGGATTACGGTTTTTTACTCATGTCACCCGTGTATCTACAATTGTTCTGTTTCAATTTCACCCTAAGTTCCTTATTTTTATCTTTAAGCGCGTAATAAAACTAGTCGACGGACTAAACCACAGACATTAATTTACTACCTAAGGAATAAATGACCGAGCGAATAATAATAATGAAATAAACGAACTTTTCGTCGTTTTAATCGTTCATATTTTAAGAAATTTTGACTTTCACAGTCATCGAAGACCAGTAAAAAAATGTTAATAAAGAAACAGATGTGACCTAATTTCGTAAACTCAAAAACATGAAGCATGTACCTGCTAAAAATAGGCATCCATATACATTGGTAAAACATTAATCTCTTTTGTTGGCACTTGGATATGTATAACTGAGGCCTGAAATAATTAAACATGAGAAATAAAATAAGTATTGAAGTTCCGAATGAAAGGTTAGGATGTGTCTTTAATAAAGTTATAAAAATATTTCGTAAGACAAGTTTTCGTAATAAATTAAAAAGTTTTTGTTATCTGAAAATAAGAAAAATACATAATTCAATGTAATAAACGAACTTAAGTAAACGAACGTATATTTTTTAATAAAGTTTATCTTTTGGTTATTTCTTTTTTTTTCGTAGTTTTAACTTATTACTTTTTTATTGTTGTTTTACGTCGAATAAAAGACGTTTCATAAGGTAAGCACTTGATTGTAAATTATATATGTGTGGATTTAGTGACGCTGTATTTTATGCAGCATGTTACTAATTTTGTACTAAAACACAGTTTATATACATATTATTTTTCGAAAGAGTGACTGCGGAGTTTCTTGCCGATTCTTTTTGATTTTGTTAGTACAGTATCTCCATATGTTAAAATGTGAATAAATAATAAATAATTGCGAAACAAGACATTGTAAAAGACTTATAATTAAATATTACTCTTTAGTTTCACTGAGTATAAATATGTGGGATCGAACACTGGTAAAGATTTACAATAAGGCGTTAGTACCGTAATTTACTAAAGTCAATTTGTAGTAAGTTGCAATCTTTAATTAACCGAATTTAAAATAGAAGTCAGTACTATTTTTCACTGTAGTTTTATTTTTATTTTTATAATAGTGACCGACAGATGTCATTAGGTATGTTGTGCGGATTGTCAATCACGTGAAGTCTAAATAGTTGCTAAGTTCTCTAAAATATCGAATTTTCTGCACAATTTCCTTAATTATTAATACCGTGAGAACCTTCAACACAGAAAGAAAGGAAAAAAAAACAAATAATGAAACTCAATAGCGGCCAGTAGGATGATAATCAGTGTCCGGGGTCCAGAAACACGTTTTATAACAAAAAGCACCAGACAAGGGCAAACATCTGTATGGAGTATATATAGTTATAATCGCGACGCAACAACCAGTTATTGTACCTCTCCAAACAAAACGGGTTGCCAGTCACATGTCAGTTTTGTCGAACGACGAAAGAATGGATAATTTTTGGTCATCGTAACGGTTTTGGAAGTTTTTTCAATCTAAGAACTAATAAAATATTATAAACACGTATTTATAAAATAAAAGGACTAAACCGAGGAAACTAATACATTTTTTTTTTAAATATCGATGGTGGAAAGGCATAATGTATTAACCGCCATTTTTGGCGATATCGAGTTATATATACCGTTGGAATCGGGAGAATGAACTCTTTCGAATGGTCCTGGTTTCAGCTCGATCTGACGACTTTTATGGTCGTTAATACACCAGTGATTTTGAAGTTTTTCATATTTTCTCGTGTTTTAACTCTATAGTAAATAGTGGATTTTGTCATTAAAACACCTCATGACTAAAAATTTTATCTTATGCTACTTTGCCTTGCTTGACTATAACCAGATTTAAATGTTAAAACAATTTACCAAATTATAATATTATCATTTTTGTAATTGATACATTATACCCAACTTGACTTTTCTTGATCAGTAGAATTAAAACATTTTACTCTGGTTTTAAATGTTAGTCATTGTAAGTTAATACATTTTACTCTACTCTAAAATGCCATTGTTTCCAAGATAATACATTTTACCTATCCAAAATAAGGTAACATTATGCGTTGAGTCGTTATTCTGTTCTTTCTAGAATCTATTTTAATACAATAAAACAAATTTACTTGGTTTTTTTTTACAAATAAAATCTGCATTTAAACTGACCATTTGTCATTCCTCAAAGATATCATAGTGAGTATTTGAATCTTTGTACCTCCGCCAGTAAGGCAGATGTTCTACCAGACTCAGATTTTGAAGACATTCCTAATGTTGAGATAGATGATAACAGCTGAGTATTACCTAAGAAGTTTCATTAAACCACTCGTTATGGTGGACTGAAAAGTTTTTTAATAGTTAGGTGTTAAGATTTTATTTTTTGTAAATCTTTTAAAAATACTGAAAATATTAAAACTGTCCAAAGAACACATTGTAGCTTAATTTTTTTTATCAAGTATTAATTTAAGTTTAATAATATAATTATATGTTATATATAGTATGTTTGTAAACGTCAATATGAAAGTTTAATTCAGTTTTTTAATTGTAACTTCATGATAAATATATTGGAGTAAAACATTTATTTTTCATTTTTTTTTTGTTTTGTTTTAAAGTTTAGTTTGTGGCTTAAATGGTACTTAAGTGTATGGTTAAGCTACTTGACCCTCTTTGTTCGAATACACTGATGTCTGTACAACTGTTTTACCAGGTTCGCATAGATATGAAAAGGTTACATAAAAGTGTTTACCTCTCTCTGGTCATGATTGGATTTGTTTTTAAGTCATTTTACGCGATAGCAATATCACATTTATTTGGATATAAAACAATTTACTTGAAAATATTAAATTATATTCTGAATATAAAACACTTTGCTTCACATTTTATGGATCTAATATTTGGATATAAACTAATTTTACCTATCTGAGATTTTATGGTATTTTGTATTAACTCCATAAAATAATACAAATATTACACATACGTTATTTTTTATTAAATGTATACATTTGTAATAAATTTTATTACTATTTCACTTAATTTCATAGAGATATCTCCAATACTTTAAAAGTTATGAAGTTTTTAAAACCTTAATCGTCTCTCCTGAACATTTTACTAGATGGCGGATAATACATTTTGCCTTTCCATCGTCGATATATAGACTAGCGCTTGACTGCAATATCACCTGATGGTAAGTGAAGATGCAGCCTAAGATGTTAGATGATGTTAAGTGTGCTAGTTTGTAACTTAAGTTTGCCTACTTTTTTAAAGCACAATTTTTGTGGTTTAAATGCGTTTTATTCGTTAGAATCAACTTTATTACAGTAGCTTAGAGTCCAACATTGAATAGTAACTGAAATCACTTAGGAATTTATTTAAGCAAAAGGAGTTATTGAGAAAAAACTTTAAAATCCGTGCAAGGTTGCAGCATTTCACGGTACCACTTTTGTGGCTGTTATTATTCATAAGAATTTTTTTAGCGTTTTTAGTTACTAATCTATTTATATCTATATATATTACACAGGAAACAACTCTAGTGAAGTTGGTGCGTACAGACGCCTAAACACTGGCGATTGCAAGTTCGATCCCTGTATGGGATGCATACTTGTATATTTACAAATATTTCTTTCTGATCTGGATATCTGTCCTTGTGGACTCTCCATCTTGGTTAGTTTTATAAACAAGAAATGAATAATATTATTTATAATAATTTCTTTTAAGTGTACACCTGAAAAAACAAGATCATAAGTTGGCTGCTCCAATTTTATCTTATTACTAGACCGGTGACTATTCACATTGTAATTGATAGTGTCAGTCATTTACTTGATCAATTAGGGTCATTGCGCCTGTTCGCGTCCACCGCCCAATTCGCGTCCATTTTACGGATCTCACTTTGAAAAGTCTCGAAATTAAGTATACTAAGACACCAATAAGTCGAAAAATAATTACCGGCTAATACCTCAATGTATAAGAGGCACGTACGCATAGACAAAAGTTCCGTGTGTCCAAGCAATCCTGGGTAAAAAAAAATAGTTAGTGAGGGCTGTTCAACAAGAGAGCGCGAAGGCACGGAATAATGAGAAGAAAATAGTGGGCAGTGGTTCGTTTGAAGGTGAGTCTTTTATTGTTTTATGTTTATTTTGGATACATAGCTGTTTCTAGGCGTTGGTTATGATAAAAGGAATTATAATAATTATGAATTTACTTATTTTTTTTATAGTTAATAGTTAAAATAAGGTGGACGCGAACTGCTACACCGAATTTATAAAACTTCCACTTTGCGTCCGCAATGGACGCAAACTATACCTAAAGGGATTAATAAGAAAACTAAATCGCGTCCATTTTATAAATTAATTCTATAAGTTTAATACATAAAACTAAAAGTTTAATACCTATTCTACTTTGAATGAAATAAGTAATTTCTTTCTTATTTTTTTCTATTTAAGATGAGTTCTTTGCAGATAAGAAAGAAGAAGGAAAAAAGAACATACACAAAGGAAGATTTAAGGGAAGCTTTGCATGACATCCAAGAGAAGAAGAAATCGGTAAGACAAGCACCTGTGCAAAAAATATGCTATTACGATATTGGATAAAATCAGTGGGGGCAGACCAAGAGGGTACAAAACTTATCTACACAAATAAATAAAATTGGAGTGTCTGTTTGTAATATTAAAGTAACACCTTTTTACTAAATGTATATTGATTTATACACGGTACATATACCAAAATAAGCAATCTCTTTACTGTATGATGCCCTAATAAGAAGTCAGCTTGAGTATAATGCGGTAGTATGGTCTACACATGAAGTCAAATACAGTCTCGTACTGGAACGTGTTCAAAATAAATTCACCAGGTTTCTATACCATAGGCTTTATGGCGTGTATCCCTTGTATCCCTTGATGTATCCAACATTGTTTGTATTGGGCATGGTTGGATACAACAAGTTGGAGACTAGGAGAGAGCTTGCTCTGGCAACTTATATTTTAAAATTATTTCGCGTTATTGTCAATAATCCAGGGGTACTGCAGTGGATAGGTTTGAGCGTACCCGATAGGTATCATCTACAACGAAGACAGCGACCGAGCTTATTTGCAGTACCCCACGGCAGAACCGAGCTAGTGCGCAACGGCCCCCTTGCTCGTTCAGTCAGAACGCTAAACTTGGTGGCTGACACACTAGACCTTTTTTCTTATTCGTGGAGTGAATTCGCAAAAGTTACTTTGTATATAATATGTTATGAGAAATGAATTTAATATTTTTATATTTATTATTGTTTTGTTTTTAGTATTATGTTCAAGTCAGCCAATTCTTTTTTAATTATAGTTTAACATTTTTTTCCTTTCGCTTTTTGTCTCCTTTACTATGTCTAATGAATTGGGTTATGCCTGTAATATTAGATGTAAGAAAATAAAATAAATAAATAAATAAAAACATTTTTTAGAATTTTTGTCTGTCTGTCTGTCTGTTTGCTCCGGCTAATTACTGAAACGACTGGACTGATTTTGACGTTACCATCTAGATAGCTAATGAAATAAGGAGTAACTTAGGCTACTTTTATTTTAGAAATTTATTTATATTGTAATTCTACGAACAGAACAATATTTTTTTATTATAATTATAATTCCACGCGAATGAAGTCGCGAGCACAGCTAGTATCAAATAAAACCAAGTAACGAAGAAGAAAACAGCGGTATTATTAATATTTAATGCGAATGGAGATATGTGTGCACCTTGTATTTTGTTTCCATAATTATTATTAATCAAGGCTGATCTTTGTGGTGCTGTGTGCTTACGGCATCAAAGAATATAAACACCCCCTTTCTTCCCGTGGGTGTCGTAAGAGGCGACTAAGTTCCTGTACTACCTCGGAACTTAAAAAGCCGACCGATGGCGGGATATCCATCCAACTGCTGGCTTTGAAATACACAGGACGAAGACGGGCAGCAGCGTCTTCGGTACGACAATGCCAGGCCTGCGGTCACCAACCCGTCTGCCCAGCGTGGTGACTATGGGCAAAACACAGGAGTGAACTTGTCGAGGCCTATGTCCAGTAGTCGACTGCGAAAGGCTGCTGTGATTGTAATTGCAGGCTGATCTTTAGCTTGCTTACATTCCTTTAAAATTCACAGAACAGATAATTGTTGAATTTTAAAAGTGGAATTACTATTTACTGACTACATAGGTACCTAATTTGTTTTTTAATTTTAAGTTCTATCAATGTTTAGAAGAATAAATAGGTGTATTATTTTCTTTATAGTGATTTATTAATGTTAATATGTTGATTTTTAAATAACAATAATTCTTCAATAAATAAATTATTAAAATCCAATGTCTCTTTACATTATCATAAAAATATCACCTCTTTATTCCTTTTCTAAGCTGGTGGACGCGAAGTGGTCCAGCGGGTGGACGCAAATTGGATTTTATGGACGCAAACTGGGTAAATCGCCTAATTCTGACGTTTGTATTTAAATAAAATAATAACAAGATGTTTCGAACAAAACTGAAAATTAATCTTTAAATAGACTATATAATGAACACAGTAAATAAATTTTTCATAGAAATTAGTGCGGGAACATTTTTATTTTCTTCTTCAAACTTGCCAACTGCACTAAGTGGACGCGAACAGGCGCAATGACCCTATGTCGTTTGTGTGGTTCTAGGTCAAGTGTTAGCCATAAAGCACCTATGTTAACGTTCCTTCCAATTTTATTAAGGTTGTAATCTTGACCGTAACGATCAATCTCCTCCGTATCTTCTAAATTCTGAGGAAAAAAATAGCCTATAGCATTCCTCGGTAAATGGGCTATCCGACACAAAAGAATTTTTGAATTTGAAACAGTAATTAGTTCCCGAGATTAGCACGTGTAAACAAACAAACTTTTCAGCTTGATAATATTAATATAGATAGTGTATTACGTCAATAATCTACCACCATATTTTGAATATATGTGGATTTTGCTGAGAAGAACTAAAACAAAAAACTTTGAGTGAATATTGCTGTAATAAATATTAGCGGTTTATTAGTATTACGACATACTCCTATTTGCATAGGAATCATTCCGTTAATGTTCATTAAACAATGTTGTTCTATTTTTTTTTTCGTTTTTTTCCCCGTTTGTTATTGTTTTTGCACATTAAAGATATCTTTTATCATGAAAAAATTATTTCACTTTATGTAAATAATTAATAAAAAAAGTTTTAGTTTTCTATTTTACAAAAAAATATCATATTAAAACTAGGTTTGAAACCTATGTTTTAGCTATAATTTTGTTATTAGTAAAAATAGTATCGAAAGCAAGGTTTAAATAGTAATATTACCGCTAAATAATATATCGCTATTGCAGTTCATATAAAATCCTAACAAAATGACCTCTATAACCTTTTCCAACAAAAGCAAAAAGTAATACCATGCTGGATACCAGTAACAAAACGAGTCCGAGCAAAACCACAACACTTGAAAAAAGACTTTATTTATCAACTAAACATCACTAATATTGATAAAATAAGTTTCAGTTAACCGAACTATTGTCGTCGTTTACCGGTTTATTTAGTTTACGCATATTTTAGGTTACACTTATAAATTTGCGAAACGTGTACGCGCCGCTAACGGCTAGTTGTTACTGGCCGTGCGTGTAAATTTTGAATGGCGTAATTGCGTAGTATAGAGAATTGTGTATACAGAGATTTTAATGTAAAAGCAATGCTTGTATATGGAATCATTATTAATTACCGATTTTTCACGTTACAGTAGAACGACAAGACCACTTTTTGAAATTAACTTTACTGTCAAAGTATACATACAAAATAGTACTGCTACTGAATTACTGATTGCATTTGTTTGGTACGTAAAAAGAAAAGAAAGAAAGTAAATGACATAAAAATATACTTCTTTGATTCTATCATTTAATATTAGTTGATTCGACAGTTACTTTCGTGTCTTGCTAATTGTAAAACGCGTGAAGTTGAAATAATACTTATAAAAAGTATCTAAAATTAAACTGCTCTGTAGCGATCAAAATAAAAGTCGAATGCAGTCTTATTTATGATTGATTTGTGAGAAGAAAAATAATATAATTTCAAAAGAAATATGCAAATGAAATGTACTGGTTTTTGAAATATTTTTTAGGCTGTATATCTAAAGATATACATATACCGTATAGCAAGTTGTTACAGATTTAAAAAAAAAATATGTCAAAACTATTCGCTTCTTTACGCTTTTACAAAAATTTTAAAAAGTTTAGTTTACATATAGGTAAGGTGGGGTACAGTGTTACAAAAAAAATAAACTAGAATATAGTGTCAAAAATATTGTATTAATCAGCATATTTTTTGGCAAGGAAATAAACTTTAACAATCTCTCTTTAATTAAAATAACTCAAAAATTAACATTATTAGCAACTACTTAATTTAAATTGCACATTACTTAAATCAGTCGATTGTAACACTTAGCCCCGTATCTGGGGAAGTCTGTTACAGGGTCAGGGCTCAATGTTACAACATTTAAAAAAGTAATAGAAAAACTAACAATGAAAGAAAAAGTTCTAACAAATATTAAATTTCTTTAAAATATCCTTTGGGAACTTATAGACATCTGTCTGACATGCTTTGCATTTGCTGCTTTTCGAAGACTCACGCCACTTTCAAAGACTCACGCCACTTTCAACCATCATAATCGCTTCTGCCATATCTTTTTCACTATGAAGACCGTAATCCGTCTTCCTCTTACGATTTCGCACTATTTTCTTTTAATACCTTGAAATAGTATAAAAATGTTAATTGTTACAGTGTCACACAGTGCCTCGTAACACAGTGCCCAGAGAGGTAAACCAAATAAAAAAATTCGTAGCGTATTTTAGGTTATGTTTACAACAAACTACTTACAAGTAATTTGTAGCCAAATATACATTAAATAAAAGAAAATTACCATCACTTACCTAAATACAATACCTCCGGAAAGAAATTAAAAACTTTGAAATTATTTTTTCGTCGTTTTATCACATAAAAACCTTTTTTGTTTATTATTTTTTAAATACGGTACAAACTGCCGCGATGACAATTGTTTAAAGATGGCTGCTTGTGAGCTTGATAAACGTCTATACCAGCATCATAAAAGTAAAGGACAGGGACGGAGATATGTGCATTGTAACATTGTACCCCGTGTAACACTGTACCCCACCTTACCCTACCTAATAAATGTTTGTGTCACAATGGCAACACTTGGATATAACACATATTTTCCAAATTAGTATCGAAAAATCCATATATTTAATAGTAATTTTTTTACAAATAACTTCAAATCATAACGAAGATTTTACTGAAAACAGACAGCTGTTAATTAGTTAGGTACTCTTATATAGAATCTGTTTTAATAGATAAGATAATAACACACAGATTTTTATTGAAAAGTAGGTTATTAGTATTGTTTTCTAGAATAAATGTGTATATTATGGCATTAATTCAAAATATGGTGACTTGATTTATAACTTTTTTATCTTAGCATTTTGTAGATCCATGTACATACGTATGTTAAATTGTACATTCAAATTTCCTAGCTCGGTAACATGACAGTCAGTTGATAATGAGGAAAGACTTGATTATTTGTGGAAAAACTCAAACCCTGGACCAATAAAAAAAGACAGCTATATTCACACAGGCTACTGAGCGGGGAAAGCGGAATAAACGAAATCGTATAATCCACGATTGCAAAGTCGCGGACGGGAAGTAAGTAAATAATTAAGTTTGTTACTTTGATTATAGCGCACAATAGTAGTAGCTTACACTGTTAAACTACTTAAGTAAATTCTAGTGGTAGCAGACTTGGCAACGCATTGAAAATACAGGACACAGCCAGTAAATCCTGTAATGCTAATTGCCTTTGAATAAATGTAATTTATTCGTCGGTTATTTTCCTCAGGAGAGATACGCGTTGTTTTCACTTAAAATTCGACGGCTTGTATTCCAATTTAAAACATGTTTGAAACATTTTTAAAATTCAACATTGAAATAAATAAATCTAAGATACTGTACAGTGTACCTTAAAAACACTAATCTGCTTAGAAGTAACATCACTCACACGGAACTCATTGTACGGTAATAATAATTAATATCTAGTACCTAAGCCCTCAATGTGTTTTTTTAATTCCACACGACAATAGAAAACAATTTTTTCGGAGCGGTCAATTTTTGATATGATATTCAAAAATGTTTAGAATTCCTAATGTGTGGGTAACACAAAAATAAAATCGTATGTAATAGAAAACAATTTGTGTTAAAAATATACAATTAAAAGCAGTAAAAAAGAGTGTGCTTTAAACCACACGACTGAAGTAAAACTTACGAACCGTAACTCTCTATCTTCACTAACTTATATCTATTTAACTAATATCTATTTAACTTATATAACTTATATTAAGTTGAGGGGGAAACTTCCATTCGCCTCGCTCGATCACCCTTTTCGTAATGTTCGTAAGAATTTAAACTAAATTAATAAACATTTTGAATATCATATCAAAAATTGACCGCTCCAGCGGGGTTCGAACCCGCGTCTCCGACGTACCATGTCGGCGCTCTATCTATTGATATGATATTCAAAATGTTTAGAATTCCTAATGTGGGTAACACAAAAATAAAATCTTAGATATTAAATTAATAAAAATAAATCGTCATAATTTATGTACGTGCGTAACTTTCAAGTACTCACTTTCAAGTAAAACTTTTTTAAGCACGCTTGACTTGGGGAGAAAGCTGGTGAATGCGTTACGAGAGCGTTACGACAAGTGTG
The DNA here is from genome assembly GCF_905220565.1 of Melitaea cinxia. NCBI lineage: Eukaryota > Metazoa > Arthropoda > Insecta > Lepidoptera > Nymphalidae > Melitaea > Melitaea cinxia. The sequence goes on from NC_059415.1 coordinate 4,110,397, forward strand.
ATCGGGTGAGGCGAATGGAAGTGGAGAGGGAGATATTAGTTAGTGAAGATAGAAAGAGTTCCGTTTCGTATATTACTGTAGGGGCCAACGAAAAAAGTTTTACTATAGTCGTATGGTTTAATGCACACTTGTTTTTTGTGTTTGTTTTTTGTCAGATTGAGAAAAATTTGAACAAGTATAAAAGAAAATTAAACACAAAAATCGATACATTCACGAAAAACAAAATATGGTGGTACTATGTTAGGTTAGCTAGTTGAATATATTTTTTTTCTTTGATGAGTCAGGTAGTCAGAATATATATATTTCAAGGTACTGACCTCATTCACTACTCCGTAACCACAATATTTAACCTGAATGCCGACGTTAGCAGTGTTAATACCACTTACTGATAACAGGGCCTCGATTAGCGTCTCTTACGGCCGTCCAGTGGGTACGTAACTACGTACTACGTAGTGTACCTTCACTTTGTTATAAATTTTTGTGTTACAATCTATTTGGATTAAGAAAATTGTCACAGCTATTATATTTGTGCGTGTGCCATATGGGCGCCTAAACACCGGTGGTTAAAGGTTCGATTACCGCGCGGGATGAATATTTTTATTTGTACAAAAAATTCTTACCGGTCTGGAAGTCTGTCTCTGAGAATCTCCCCGCCGTGCATCTAAGAGCAAATTATATAGATATATATACTTATAGCGTTCTTAGATTTATATCGAAAAAAAAAGTTATCCAATTTGGTTCAGCCGTCCGGAAGTTATGCGCGTACACGTAGTGAACGTAAATTTTGGCAATTCAATTGTACTTACATAGATTATTACGCATTACATATGTAGGTATTATTTTCTTCCGAAGAAGTTTGTACGGAAGAGTCATAAATATCGTGAAATGTGATAATACCGAAAATCGATACGAATGTAGACGCTAGGGACGCCTTCTACTCACAGCTGTTATGTAACCTACATCTTAACCTACCTCAATATATTATTCACTCAAATCCAACGCAACCACCTACTAACTTACTAAAATTCATATCAAGATATAAGCATAATTTATTGGCTCTTATGTTAAACAATGTATTCGAACAGTGATGAATGCAACTGACCAAAAATGTTTTTATAAGCTATGTACAAGTAGATCTTAGAAGTTTATCGTGGTCTGGGCCTTTGTACTTATGTTGTTTTTCTGACGAAAAGCCAAACAGTGCGACATTACTCAGAGTAGAGAAGCTGTAGCATTACTGTATAAAACTAACTATAATTAAATAAAAAATAAACGCCTCTCACTCAATGCCGCAAGGATCTACTCCTGTTTCGGGGTACAATAATTGTGTTTGCTCGCAAACGAAAAAAAACTTCAATTACATTGACAAGAAGTACAACGTAAGTAGACGAAAAAATAAAATAAAATAACAAACGCACTAGTCGTCACTACGATTTTCGAGGGTTTCTCTCGTTTTCTCCCGGATTCCATCATCAGATCTTGGTTTCCGTATCAAGGTACCACACTTGGGATATCTACTTTCCAACAAAAAAATAATTATCAAAATCGGTTCATAAACGACGAAGTCATCCCCGAACATACATAATATATATGTATGTGTATGTAAAATAAATAAATAAAATATATATGTATATACAATCAAATTTATTAACCTCCTCTTTTTTTGAAGTCGGTTAAAAATCTTTATAAAGATATTTGGACATAGAAAAAAAACGATGAAGTTAAATAAGTGTATGTAAAAATTCACGAAATTAGCTACGAAAGTTACGCGTAAACCGTATTATTTCATAAAGTTGTGGAAATAGCGCAAAATTCGAGAAACATAATACGAAACGTAAAATATTGGTATAATTGACAAAGTTTATATTAAGAAGATCATATTGAAGTTTGTCTAAGTAAGATCTAAAATTTCTGTTAATGTAGAAATAGTTTTTGACTTTGATATGAATACCTACTATTTTTAGAAACAACTACATCGGGAAACGCGTACGGCTCACCTGATGGTAAGCGATTACCGTAACTTATAGACATCTGTAACATTACCTAGGAACATCGCAAGTGCGTTGCCGGCCCTACACTATATTCCCCCCAGGAGCTCTGGTTACCTTCCTCAATAACAGGAACCCAACACTGCTCGAAAACAGTATTATTTAGCTGTAATCTTCTATAAGGTCCAGGTAATACCCCAGTCGGGCTGCTCTATATTTTGAGCAGGAAATTTCCTGCTTTGCTCCTTATTTGATGTATCTGTTTATATTCTCTTGCTCCCACAACATTTCAAAAACAATCATATAATACGAGTATAATAATACTTAACAGCACTACATTTGTTAAAAGAGTTGTTGCATACGTCGATGGACGACAGTAGCCTCATAACTCATTATACATAAAGCTTTAAAAGTAATTTCTATAAAGCTAGTAAGTTACCTTGTTAGCGTTGTGAATATCTGTCATTAAATGCGTTCGTTTTATTGATTCAGTCTGTAACATCTCACTACTAGGTATAGGTCTCTGTCTGCATGTAGAAGACATGTCGGAGCTATATCGACCACGCTGATCCACTGCGGGTTGGCGTGTATTTTTTCTACTAGGATAGCTTAATGTCCTCTCCGGGGCACTATGGAGAAACCCACAAGGACAGACATCAAGACCGGAAATGCCTTGTTATAAAAATACTAACATCCATCCCGAGTAAGAATCGAACCGCACCGGTTCTTAGGTACTTAAAGACACCACTACATCTGAGCGGTTAACTGATGATACCAAATTGTTTTGAAATCAATATAAGTAAGTATATATATTATGAATTCTTGACGTGTCTTTTTTCGGTAAGATATATTTTTTTATACGAGTATTACATTTTCATGTCTAAAGTTCATATGAATGTTATCAGAAGCCCTCAATCATACAATAAAGCGGAAGACAATTTGTATGATATCTCGTATCACAAAATCCACTGATCTGATTAGATAAATTCCTTTTGTATTTAGAAAACCAGTTTATCCGGGAATTCGAACTATTAGCAACCAAGTAATATCCATTACCCACGATACCACACGAGATTTGTAGTATAGTCACAAAATGTTTTTATTTTTTTAAATTTACTTCTTACATTTTCATTATTAATTTTAAAAAAAGTAATATAATATGTTCTGTTTCAATAATATTGTTATATTTTTTTTAGCCTTTATACAAACTGACATTCGGTCAAAGATAAATAATGCACTTTTGGTGGTATGGTAGTTAACTTGTTTTCTTACTAGAATCTAAAAGGACAATTTTGGATCGTACTCTATTGTGATTAACAAGGATATTTATCTTTGTCCAGCCTCAGTTAAGGATTAAGTTGTAGTTTCAAGAACATTATTCTCTAGCTTCACAACAACAATTTTAGAACTGTTGGTTAAAGAGAAGAGGCGATATTAAGTTGCTTGTTTCAAGTTGGTAATTAATGTTTATTTTGCTCATAGAAAAAGGCTAATTTATGAAAGCTTAAAATAAAGTTATAATGAAAGCATTTAGTTTGAGTTGAGAAGATTTTGAAATATTTGCAATAGTTTTTGAAGCATTTTCTAAAATTATTGTAAAATGAATTTACGGCCGCACTCAGAGACTCTGTACTACTCAGTAACCGTGTAGGTAATCATTAAACGTCTCTGAGTGCAGCCGTAAGTGTTTATTATGTTCCGAAGCAATTCGCGATGTCAGGAGTAGTAAGTTTTATGTTAGCTAATATAGCCATTTGATAAATTAGTACGGTGCTAATATATATATTATTTTTCACTTTTATACTCGCCTTTATAAAACGATCAAATAGTAATCGCATTTCCTTTAATGTTTTTTTTCTGATGTCATAAAAAATACCAGTGCACTAAAATGATTCCAAACAATTTGTTTTATCAAGTTTAAATAAACATATAAATAACAAAAATATATTAATAAAGGGCTTAAATTATTCTCAACGATTGACACATTGGCTCAAATGACAACGGTTTTGATGAGTTTTCCCGTCAGTTATATAACCATGCAATGCCGTCGAATTTCCAACACAATTGTTTTGAATTTCAATGAAACTGAAAATCCATTAGAGGAGAAAATTCTCAATGTGTACGTTATCTACGCATGACCGTATAGATTTCATTGTTCATTCAAACATCGCGACTGGTAAAATATATTTGGAATTAACGATGTACCGTTTCATCCAGTTTTATCATCATTGTCGATGACTAAATTTCGTCAGACTGATCCAATGTCAATTATATTTTGGTACGTACCTAAACATTTTCAAACAGTTGTTTTATGTTTTACTTTTAGATGAACATTATATTTTCAATAAATAAATGTCCTATATGTACCTAAATGACTGATTATAATATATACTTACTGCTTCTTTGTCCTCTTGTGATTTTGGGTATAGGGTCACGTTGAGAACAATTTCTCCCATATCCTGGTTTGGTTTGTTTGGATCCCGCAAGCAGAGCACCAAGTCTTGAGATCGTCCCAGCTCCAGCGCTGTGAGGTCCAAGGTACACGAGCCCATAAAGTCATCTTGCAAACCCCAATCATAATCGAAAACCTGTAGAAGAAAACTTTAATAAAACTATGGAGTATATGATGAGGCAAGAAAAAGTCACGATTTCAATCAACCATGAGAATTATACTAAAGTCCAATATTAGGCGCCGCGATCGCTTAGAACCGAATATAAAATCATCATATCAAAAATTTCAACCTAGCGGGGTACATTGTTCCATAGCTTCATTGGCGAAAGTACCGACACGATGAGTCGGAGATGCAGGTTCGATCCCTGCTGGAACGGATTTTTGATATGATATAAAAAATGCTTAGTCCAATATTAGTATTAGTCCGAAAATTAGTACTAGTGTAAATAATTATTATGACAAATTTAGAGAAGCTACTTTGATTATATTTTTCTAGAATTTTATTTTGAGGTCATTAATTGTTTACGTCTTGTTATAATGTTCAGTTGACCAAAAACTGGAATATATTAATTTTTGGTTTCCGAACTGATTAGGTTTAAAACGGCAACACTACTACATAGCTTTAATTTAACATGTCGACGTCAAATACTTATAAAATAAGGATTTAGTTATAAATTTTAAGAAAATTTATATTAAATTGAAAAAAAAAGAAAAGGTGGGATTGCAAGAGCAATGTAACTGACTGGGCACCTTTTAGAAAGCTGCGTCGCATCTTTAGGCCATTCTCGCCACAATGCCTTCGACCAGTGCGACCTGCCAGTCATAACATACGTAGCCGAGGTGTGAAACTTGACAGCGAAGCTAGTCCACTGACTGCATGTTATTCAGAGAGCTATGGAGAGGTCTATGCTCGGGATCTGACTAAAGATCTAAGGAGACGATTGTGACTGACATAGTTCAGAAGTTTAGCAAACTGAAGTAACCACAACTGTCGTAGAACTGATGGTTGGTGGAGCGCAAGAAGGTTCTTAATTTAAGTTCATAGCTAGACAACCTTAGTATTGGACGCCTTCCAGCCAGATGGACTGATGACTTGGTAGTGACTGGACGGACTAAAGCGAGTGATCGGGTTTTGTGGCGTGGCGTACCCTAGGGAAAGCTTACGTCCAGCTACGACTGTAAATGACTGATGATGATTATATCAATTTAAGTAAATATTGCGAAGTACGTACTATTAAACTCAATTTATTATCCGATTTTTGTGAACAAGATGAGTGTCGCAACCCCTAAATCGTTCCCTAATAGTTGAAAAGGCACATCCAACATTTAAAAGCACATCTAATTTTTAATTCGATTTACACAAAAAGGTAGCACTAATAATGGGCGCTAATGTACATTTTTATCGTTACAAGCAATATTTAGGTAGGGTGGCTAAGTATGTCTGTACGATTTTATCTTACTTTTCAGTTTTTAGTTTTATAATCGTCGAGCCATTCTCGAGTTATGCGCTTAGCAACATTGATTTTTATTTATATAGATCATTTATTTGTTTCAGTAACCATTACTCACATATAATCACATAACAGTAATAGACATTTGTTTTATAATATGGTTTTCTTTTTAATTCAGAAAAATTATTAAATCTAGCACAAAAATAAAAAAAAAATCCAATTTTCTAAATCTACATTACATGCGAATAAAAAAAATAAGACAAACTCTTAATTGTTCCCAAACCTACTCAAAACGAATAAAAAACCCATAGAGGGACAGAAATATATATATATATATATTATATGTATTATTGTATATAGTAACGAGATCTTTCCAGATAACAGAATTATGTATTTTTTTTAAACATTCATTTTATTGTTTACACAAAAAAACGGACTTTTTGGTCTGTTTTTTTATCTATACGAAGATTTTTTCTTTTTTTTTAATTTTTGTTAAATACCAGGAACCGGGGGGGATACTAGTATTTTATACAGACGATCTCAGTATGAAAACACCCAATAGCACTGTAGGAAATTAATCAGCCGCATGTAATTGAAATAAGAAAGATAATACAATTTATTTGTCTTTTCTATCGATAATTGAATCTCTATTCAGATGGGTCACTTGATTGAATTTTAGCTAATTTGGGTAAATATTTTTTTTATCAGTAAAGTAGGACAATTTAGAAAAAACTCTTTTAGTAATTTATGATTGTTCTGAGTGAACTCCCGTGTCCTGCTTTTAGTTACATTTTTATTTTTAAACTTCTACATACATGTATTAAAATTGACAGTACACTGACACATTTACACTGTCTTCTGCTTCCTGTAATATGTATATTACTAAAAAAAATGTCCCTATATATGAGTCGACTGGGTAAAGCTTTAGATTAGGTAAAACCGAATTTCGGGACCATGGGGGGATGGGGGGGGGGGAGAAGGTGGGGAACGCTTCCCATGGTACCACTGTCACACCTCGGAACCCCATGGTTATGGAGATATCCATGGTTAAAGTTTTGAGGTTAGAAGAAGAATTTCGAAAGTTAGAGGAACGCTTGGCTCCGGCGCTGCGGGAAGTGCAGCCCTTCCTCCCTTGCGCCGTTTTGAGGTGTGACAGTGTTACCTTGTATAGATTCCCCTACACCCTCCACCCTCCACACCCAAAAACCCCATAATTCGGTTTTTCTAATTCGGTTTTACCTAATCTAGATCTTAGCCGTCGACTGTTACCTAAAACACAAGGAGTAATACTTACCTTAGGAACAAACGACGATATCTATAGAACATGACTGAGAATACTCAACGAAACATTTATTTCTCACTTCAAATCTATAGTTATTCATTCACAATACATACTTTTAACCACATTGAATATAAATACGTTATCTCACACTAATCTACTGTGTGGCTACGGTACTAAAGAATATAGCCACCCCCTCTCTTCCCGTGGGTGTCGTAAGAGGCGACTAAGGGATAACACAGTTCCACAGCTACCACCTTGGAACTTAAAAAGCCGACCGGTGGCGGGATAATCATCCAACTGCTGGCTTTGAAATACACAGGCCGAAGACGGGCAGCAGCGTCTTCGGTGCGACAAAGCCAACCCTGCGGTCACCAACCCACCTGCCTAGCGTGGTGACTATGGGCAAAACACATGAGTTCACGTTATTTTTGGCGTAAACTTGTGGAGGCCTATGTCCATCAGTGGACTGTATAGGCTGTAATGATGATCACACTAATCAATTATACGCCACTCATCGAGTAGCAACGTTAGCCGCACAATTGAACAATAACTTACAAATTAAGTTTTTATTATTATTAACTATATATTATGAGACAATAATCCCGCCAATAGATTACAATATGGCGACTGACCAATCAGAAAATTAGTATTAACTATTCGGAAGATGGTATCACTATCTTTATGCTCTTCCGGTACTTCAACAAATAACATTTACAGTAAGAACACTACAATCTAATGAAATTACAATCAATACAATCTTATACAATTATTAGAAGCATAAATTTAAATGATAACAGTACTTATTAGGTAAGTACCCTACAAACAGATAATAAAGATGGAGACTGACTAATCGTAAATTAATATTGGCCATTCGGAAGATGGTGTCGACATCTTTGAATTATTCCGGTATTCAACGAAAAATCTAAAAGAGTAATATCGTAACAAAATCTAATATTTTTAAAAAATTGTTAGAATTAAAAATTTAAATGCTAACACTAAGTTAAACACATTAGAATTATTTATTGTCATTTATAATTGAATGGAAATTTTTATGTGCATAGATAATTTGTTATTTATTAATTTTTATATAAAATATCATATTTTAGTTTCTGTTTCATCGTACATTTATAAGAATCATTTTTGGTTCTTATAAATGTACGCTTTTTGGCTCGTCTCTAATATGATTGTTCGTTATTGGAAACTTTATTCGTTTATGCATTTATTGTATCAATTTTTAATTTATTGTGTTACTAAACTGTTTGTTTCTAAAATAATATAAAATAAAATATTGATTTATTTATTGTCATTTTGGCGGATTTACAGAGTATTCGTTTGAAATTATTCTTAATTAATAGCATCTTACCTTCAGTTGTACTGGCTGGAAGGGATCTTCAATTGGCACGGTGAAACACTCATCCCAAACAGGATTAAGGTCGCGATACACTATCCTCGACTTATGTAGCAGTCTCCCCGCAGCTTTAAACTTCACGTATGGATCACTGGTGCCTGACAACAATCCTGGTTTTGGGACCCCACAAAACGCGTAATTAGAAAAAGTAAGAAGCGAAAATAATAAAATAAAGAAAGCTCTTTTAAACTATAGGAAGGGGGTAGTCTACTTCATCATTTGAATTTCATTTCAAATCTGTGAATCATTTTTATTATTGTACATGAAAAAAAACTTACAGTAAACAGTTGAAATTGGAATAATGCGTCGTTTCTCGACAGTAAAAGTAATGACTTATATACAAATGCGATGATTTTTAACAGTCAATTTAAAAATTAATTCCGAATTATTAGAACAGTTATGATTTATATCAATTCTACTTCAATCTACTGTGTTGAAATAAAAATTATCAGAAACTACAGGATATTCACTAAAAGCAAAAGCGCTAATTAAATGCAATAAAATTTAAAAAGTGCGAAATAAAATAAACACATAGATTTTCTTATATATAATACAAATATACAAATTTAATGTGTGGATGTGTGTGTTTAATATTAATATACATACAACTATAAAAATATTGTATATGATAACTATAGTAATTTTAATTACAAAGACAAAGATTTATTAATTTTTTTATTTATATCAGTTAATGTTTAAATTTAAATAAACTTTACTGACTCGTTGATAAGTATTTTAAAAACACATTTTATTATATTTTATAACAACAGCCAAAATGAGAACACAATCAAGTACGAATACCGAGCCCACGGCTTTTGGATATGATATAACAGTCGGGTTAAATATTTTCAGATTTAAATATTTGAATATACAAAAAATGTATTATTATCATACTGAATTAAAGAATATTTTCAAATACACGTGACACAAAAAACTCAAAAAAATTATATATCATAACCTAAAAAGAGCGTCAAAACGTTCAAAGAATAAAAATTGTCCGGGATTAAAATAATACTTATATTTTAAGAAAATCTAGTTTGTGTTAACAGTTTGTGCTCATAAAATTTTAATTAAAAAGTCTTGGTCTAAAAAAAATTACGTGAGTTTTTTTTAAGAAAAAATATTACCTGACTCTCTAACTCCGAAATATCATAATAATATGTGTATTATTACCGAAACGTTTACCTACAGTGGGCGTATCCTGAAGTCTTGAATTTATTTGTTAACTTTAGATTTGTTCTCTTTTGGTCTGGAATTTTTAATTGCTTAAATATTCAATAAATTATTCTTTTTTTTAAAATTTCGAGGAAAATAAATGTTTATTATAAGTTTCAATTTTTATTATAATAAAATCGGTAAAACATCGTCAATTTATAAAAGCTTGAAAATTAGAAATGTGTTAAAAAATCACATATCATATTTCTTTGATAAATGAACAAAGTTGAGAGAATTAATCCAACTTATGCATATGATCATAAAATTTTGCATAATACGCTAAAAGTGGTTTCGTAGGTCAGATTCGATATTTCAAATTATCTTGCGATTATCGTGCCAGTGTAGCTTTGGCCTACGTGAGCATGTCGTGTCTTGTGTCGTGATAAAAAAAAAAATTACCATTCTTGTCCATTGCGACTAAATTTTGACCTCTTTTTAAATGTATTCTTAGTTGAAAGAACGCATACTGCCGCAGCTGTAGTTCTCTTAACCTTTGGCCTTCGTCTGGTTCCTGGAGTAAAAAAATAGAATTACTTATTATATGGTGTGTAAGTCTATAATATCAATGTGTATTTAGAAAATCATTACGGCGTATGAAAGAGAAAACTGCTATGCTGTGTGGTTACGGCATCAAAGAATATAGCCACCCCCTCTCTTCCCGTGGGTGTCGTAAAAGGCGACTAAGGGATAACACAGTTCCACTACTACCTTTGAAAAAAAGCCGACCGATGACGGGATAACCATCCAACTACTGGCTTTGAAAAACACAGGGCGAAGACGGGCAGCAGCGTCTTCGCTGTGACAAAGCCAGCCCTGCGGTCACCAACCTGCATGCCCAGCGTGGTGACTACGGGCAAAACAAATGTGTTCACGCTATTTTTGGCGTGAACTTGTGGAGGCTTATGTCCAGTAGTGGACTGTAAAAGGCTGCTGTGATGAATGAGAAAATTCCCAATGATACCTACAATCGTGATGTTTTACTCTTTGTACTTATATTGTAAGGTACATACACCCGGTTTTGTTATGGTTGATTGTTATCAGGGATTAGGGATCCACGAGATTAGGGAGTTGACGTAGATAACGACATAGTTGTTTTATAATTAGTATGATGTAGCTACTATGACTTTACTGGAAAAAATAATAAAGAGTTGGTAACCAGCAATAAAGTCTCATTTTGAACTCCCTATTAAAGCCTTTGGCCAGTACGCTTCTGTTACATATTAGTTGTTCAAAGTAGTTTAAGCTGTATGATTGCATTGGTGCTTAAGTATTTTGAGCCTGCTCTTATACTATTTTAATTTTAAGAAAAGAAAATACCAGTCTCTTTTACATCGTGTCTCTACTTAAATTAATTAAAACGTGAGACCAAACCTCGCTAATTCTAGCAACGACGATGAAAACATTGTTAAGCCTTTTGCATAGTGAGACTTTCTGTTAAGTCTTCCTAAGAGACAGTTTTGTGTTTGTTAAAAACGAGACAGTAGTGATGTGACATTTAAAAAAATGATTAGTATGAAATCGATTTGGTAATACATAATAATCTTTTAGTAAAAAAATTATCTATACCTATCGATTTTTTATACTTGAATAATCGATTGCTAAAAATCGACTATTTTTTCAGTTTCCTACTAGACAGTGACAGTGTGTGTGCTATAAGGAAAGAGTCATTTTTTATACGACATTGACTTTGTTTGGAATGGAGTTTACTGTTTATACTGTTTTTTGTACTGTGTTATCTCTGTGTCGACCTTATTTTTTTCTTTTCGCCTTTTGATATGATCCCTAAGTTTCTTTCTCTTTCTCTATACGTTTAGACATAAAATTGTTTTATATGGCATATCCAATAGCCAAGGAATTGAAAAAAATTACAGAAAAATCTAAACATCTAAACACTACATTTATGAAACAATCTGGAAAATTATGGATGTAAATGTACTTTACATTTTAATCCCAACCTTTTTACTTTAAAATTAAAGCGGTTCCGGTGCCTGTGGGAAAATATCTGCAATATCTTGGAAATGACAGAGCTATTAAACGGTTTCAAAACTTTAACCAATATCTGAAAGAAGCAACCTCTATAAACAATTAAGTAAAAATAAAGCAATATCTATAAACAATTTAGTATTAACAGATTTAATTTAATTTTAAAGTAACAAGGTTGGGATTAAATGTAAATGCACTTTACATTTTAATCCCATCCTCTTTACTTTTAAATTAAACCGGTTCCGGTGCCTGTGTGAAAATATCTGCAATATCTTGGAAATGAAAGAGCTATTAAACGGTTTCAAAACTTTAACCAATATCTGAAAAAAGCAACCGTAGTTATAGCTTCGCTTATGAATGAGATATGATGCAACAAAAATCCTAACTGGAATTAGGATCAAAAAGATAATTTCAGCAGCTAACGTGAAAGTTCAATAACATATAAATATAAAATATTAAATTGAGAAATGTGTGTGGGAAGAAAATTATTATTATGGTGACATATAATTTTATTACTTGTAATCAATTAAACAATCCACCACGATGAAACTAGAACAGCTCAATCAACCAAAACTCTCAAGTTTCGCTAACGTCTTCGAACACTAAATTGTCCTAGATTTACTGCATAACTTCAGCGTTATATGCTAGGACTTAACTTGTATAAAGTTTAACTAATCACACACTTATTAAGAGTCCTGATAGTAACAAAAAAGTCATTACTATACTAATAACCACCAAACGAGCTGGCTTATCCCTTGATGTTAATTTATCACGCCCAGTCATGAATATTCGCAGCAATAAAGAAGTCACAAATGCATCGCCGGCTTAAGTTTATGTTAATAGACAGGAGATATTTTGTTAAAATACACAACATCCACGGACTCTAAATTGCTCTCCTTTTGTTGAAATATCATGTATTGTTATGCTTATAATACAGGGGATTAATTACACAACTGGCATCAGATCAGCAGTCCTGTGTGTGTCTAATAAAGCTAAAATGGAGCTTGGGATATGAAAAAAGAAACTTTTCTTCCAGATGTTTCGCTTGTGCACAACCTGGCCTTAATATTTGTTCTCCCTGTTAGATTATTTCGGGCGATAACATTAGGGTATACATATATATGTTTAATTGGCTTTAGATGGGATTGTGTCGCAATAAATTGTAATAACGAGTTAAAGTAAGCAATTAGGTTTATCTAGCGAGCTACTTGTATTCTTATAACGATTCTTATCTAATTCACGTATCGAAAGGAATTCCGAAATTCATTCTGAAACTAACCAATTTAATAATAATAATAATAATAAATACTCTTTATTGTACACTACAAAGAAATGTTACAAAAAGGGATACATACGAAGAAAGATGTACAAAGGCGGTCTTATCGCTAAGAGCGATTTCTTCCAGACAACCTTAGGGTATAGGACAGGGCATATAAAATGAGAAGCGGTGGGGAAGTGTACAAATAGTTGATAAAGAATTGGCATGGAGTTTACAAGCTATATGATATAAAAATAAGTAAATATACAACATATAACACATGCAATACATATACACATATAATACATATATATATATATATATATATATATATATATATATATATATATACACACATAATTATACATTTATATAAACACTACATATACATTACTTCATACATACACCATATATACTACATACACAAATACTACATAATATATTGCGAAGATGATATTTAACAGTTATTTAGGGACAAAAAATGAGCCTTTAGATATTTTTTAAAACAGAATAGAGACTGAGCTTGCCTAATAGAAAGAGGAAGATTGTTCCAAAGCTGTACAGCTTTAACAGAGAAGGAGTTTGAATAAAAGGAAGTAGTATGGGAAGGAGTTTTGAGTATTAAGGTTGAAGATGACCTGAGTGAACGCTCATGAGTGTCACAGAGAAACTCGAAGCGATTTTTTAGGTAAAGAGGAGTATCTGGGTGGAAAAGCACACAATAAAGCAAAGAGAGGATGTGAGTATTCCTGCGAAAGCGGATAGGCAGCCACTTGAGTTGATTACGAAAATCGGATACATGGTCATATTTGCGAAGACCAAATATGAACCGTATGCAGAGATTCTGGAGACGCTCAAGCTTATTTAGCTGCTCCTCGTTAAGATCTAGGTAACAAATATCAGCATAGTCAAGAATTGGTAGTAGGAGTGACTGTGCTAACGCAATTTTGGTAGACATAGGAAGGAAGTGTTGAAGCCGGCGGAGGGATCCGATAGCTGCGAATAACTTGCGACTTAACTCACTTAGTTGATGTGTCCACGAGAGGTGACTGTCAAATATTACACCAAGTTTTTTTACTTTTTCGCTGTAATTAATCACAGTGTTATTAAAAATGACGGGTGGTATAAGTGACCAGTCAATTCGAGCTACTAGTTTTGAACTACCAATGATAATAACTTGACACTTAGAAGGATTAACGTTTAGACCATAAGATTTACTCCAACTATAAATGCTTTTTAAGTCGCTATTTAACTTATTTATGGAGGTCGGTAAGTCAACTAGTTTTCCATGGGAATAAATTTGGAGATCGTCTGCATACAGGTGGTAGGGAGAAGATATATGAGGACCGAGAGAGTTTATGAAGATAGAAAATAGAAGTGGAGACAACACGCCACCTTGTGGAACGCCGGCAACTACGTTTAGCCATTCTGAATATGAATCTTCAACACGCAAACGCTGCCGCCGTCCGCACAAGTAACTATGAAACCAGCCAATTGCCGATGGAGATATGCCAAGAGAACACAAGATAGCCAACAGTATATCAAAATCCACAGTATTAAATGCATTACTGAAGTCCAGCAGGGTCAACACCGTGAGATTTTGTTTGTCCATGGCCAATCTAATGTCGTCGGTGATTTTGACCAGAGCCGTTGCCGCACTATGACCTTTACGGAAACTGGACTGATAAGGATTAAGGAGGTTATTTGAGTGCAGGAACAATGTTAGCTGCTGATGGACGAGACGCTCTAAGACTTTAGACAAAAAAGGAAGGATTGATATTGGGCGAAGATCAGAAAACGTGATGGAATTAGGTTTCTTGGGTAAAGGAATAATTTGAGCGTCTTTCCAGCAGGTAGGAAAGGTATTGGAAAACAAGGATTCGTTGAAGATGTGAGTTATAACAGGTAGAAGGGAGTCTAAGATAGGTATGATCATTTTACGGCTAATGGAATCTGATCCTACGGCATCTGAATTAACAGCTAATATGCTCTTCTTGACATCACATACAGACAATTGAGAGAAGGAAAAAGTGGATGACAGCAAAGGAGTCCTAGTAGCAGAAAGTTGATTAAGAGTGTTAGATTTAGTCATAGAGTCTATAGTGACAGAAGATGTGAAGTGTTTGTTAATTTGGTTAAGGTTAAATGAATTTGAAGATATGTTTTGTTTGATCTTGCCAACTCCTAGAGATTTAAGAAATTTCCAGATTTTCGCAGAGTCTGCTTCCTCTAATACGGAATTGTGAATATGGCGTCGTTGTGCATCCCTACACGCCTTGTTGCAGCGATTCCGAGATGTTCTATACTTCTCCTTATTCAACGGGCTCGGGTCAGACCTATATCTAGCTTTGGCTTTGTTCTTTAGAAGCTGCAAAGCCTTAATTTCCTTAAAATTTGTGTTAATTCCAATTTGTGTTCCTTTCCGAATCAAAGTGTATTTTTCACCTTTTTTCAGATCTTATTTTACTTTTTTCAGTATGACTACAGCAATAGGTATCTATAAACAATTAAGTAATAACAGAATCAATTTCCTAATTAAATTAAATATCATACTTCAATTACAAATAGAAAAAATGACGGATTAATAATTTTTGTTACTTAGTTTTACGTTAACCGAGTTACAAGAGAACAATGGCATATTGTTTCTGAAAAAAAAATACCTAAACTTGCTTTACGTACCCACATCGTCGCTCGGTTAGGAAAAGCTCCAAAAAGGAAAAGTATTCTTCGGACTTCAGAGCTACCAAAAATACGAGGAGCACCTAATTCCCTTTATTTTTATCGATTGTCCAAAATCTTATGAAGTAATGTGCATACTTATGATTGGTAGTAAAAATGTTAAAAGATTGGATCTACGACGCTACGAGACATTTTCTCGTAGATTTTCTAGTCGAAAAGTGAACTAGCTTTTAAATTGCGTCTAAGCATAAATACATTCTGATTCTGATTATAAATTCATCTCAAGCACAATCAGAAATTAAGCTCTCGCTCTTCTGTACCTACTACATCTAGGCAGAATATATTTATTGGCAGAACGCCAAGTGATGCACTAAATACAAAGCTAAGAACAAGATCTTAAGATACGTGTATACTTTGACGGGAACTTTTCTGATGAAATGTAATGTGTCGTCATTTCAATAGAATATTTTTTTAGGCTTTAAAGCCATACCCATATAGATATTGAAAGTTAGTACCACGTTACCAATACCGATACAATTACACATAGCTGCTGTTGAGAAAAGAAAAATGTCAACCGACCGACAACAAGCCGACAACCAGCAGACAACTCTAGGTAACGTTACTTTAAACTTTGTTAAAGTGGCAGAAACAAATATTAATAATGCGTGTAGTTAGTTCAAAATAGACTAATTGAATTTTCGTAATGCATATGCAGTGTGACGTATCAGTTTCATTTTTCTGTAAATACTAGCTGACCCCGCAAACGTTGTTTTGTCATATATTTTATTAACCTTCTCAGTCCCGCTTATAACTTAAGGGCATGAAAAATAGATGTTGGCCGATTCTCAGACCTACCCGATATGAACACAAAATTTCATAATATTTTAATAACCCTCTTAACCCCCCCCCCCCTATAACTTAGGGATATGAAAAATAGATGTTGTTCGATTCTTAGACTTATCCGATATGCACACAAAATTTCATGAGAATCGGTCAAGTCGTTTCGGAGGAGTTTAACTACAAACACCGCGATACGAGAATTTTATATATTAGATTTACATTGCTAAATGAAATGGTTATTTAAAAGCAATCGTTATATAAATTAAAAAAATATTTGGATTTTCTAGACACAACATACTTCAGGTATCTATGAAGGCGTTGACAAAAAGTTAAATTTTTAGAAACTTAATGTTGCCTTTCCTAGGTCTAAATGTTTCAACCTGTGCGGCTATAATTTTGGATTAGTGATAATTATATACACCGTTTAGTAGATTTACCTTTTCCTTCCGCGATTGTTTCAGATAAATTTATTACACAAGGTTGTGTGAGAAACGTTATCCATAACAAAATGTACGTGTCCTAAATTATCGGGTTACGTATTATATTATAAAGATTACTAGCTCAACAAACAATATAAACCCAGTTTTTAATAATGTTTTGTCTGTCTGAACATAAATTATTTTATGTCTGTCTAATCATTCTCGTATGACGTGAATATTTAACAGGTGATTTTTTTGTTTATAAATATTGATACTTAGTTCCGAATTCTACAAAAATAATAATGCTTTAAAATATTTATTTTTGACACAAAATAAAACAATTTTCGCATAGTCAAAGTGAATACTCCGGTTAAAACTCCTTTATACTTCAAGTGCATGCGTTGTTGTCGTATAGGTACTATTTCTTTCTGATAGAACCAATTTATTCCTTCATGGGTTAAAACCTAATATTATTTTTACATTTTTATGAGGGTAGCATTTGTAAGATAAATATATCCCTACCGCCAGACAAACTGATTTGTCTGACAGACGATTGTAAATTTTATGCGTATAACTCTGATCGTAAATAGAAAACTATCAGCGGTCTTTCAGGAAAAAAGACAGCGAATGATATACATAAAACATAGAAACATCTTATTGGAAAATATCGCAGTGTACTTATGTTCGTAAGTGAAAATCAAATGGAGAAGCTAGAAATATAGTCATTCATAGAGATTTCATAGAGATAGAGAGAAGATGTATAGGATCGTATAAGGAAGTTTATGAACATAACTGAATAATTTTGAGATGTGTAGAAGTACGAGTACATATAAAAATGCTCAGAAGTGCATAGTGAAGCGAATAAGTTTCTAATTATTTTTCTTAATAGGCGGGGAGACTTTCGGCCAACAGTGGGACATTAATATCTTACAAAACATTTACAAAAGTTCTCCTTGCTTTACGCTAAGTATTTTCATTGGTTAGAATTTTTCTAATCAAGATGAAGCGGATGTTTACTAAATAATAATTATGATCTAAATCATTGTACGATGTAAGGTATTACAATAAAGTTCGAGAATTTTGTTTAAAACTTTTTCTCATATTTATCAGTAGCTTATCATAGTATCAGCATTTAATTGTAGGAATTGTTGGCATTGGCAGTTTTCAATCTTCATATCAAATATCATGTCATAATAGCATAACTATTACTTAATTAAAGTATATTTATAGTGTCATACTGGTACCATTTATAAAAATATACAGTACCAATTGCAGTAGATCCACAGGCGGACGCGAAATATGTGCAGGAGTGCCAGAAGTTGATGGTACCGGCTCGATTGAGGTTTGCCGCGTCAATGAAGAATCTGGTGACAAGAAATAAGGATGTAATATACATATAATTGACAATCACTCTGCGTGCGCTGATATTGATATTATACAAATATTTATTTCCGGTCTAGCTGTTAGTTCTTGTGGTTCTCCCCACCGTGCCTCGGAGAGCACGTTAAGCTGTCGGTCCCGGTTATTATCATGTAAACCTGATAGCGATCGTTACTCATAGTAGGAAATAGATCCACCAACCCGCATTGGAGCAGCGTGGTGGATTAAGGTAGGACCCTTCTTCATGGGGAAAGAGGCCTATGCCCAGCAGTGAGATATTACAGGCTGAAGCCTATACATATAATTATATTAATAATCACACAACTAGCACTTGCCATTACGCTTTACCAAAAGAAGCAACACATATCCGTATAAATGAAATCTCGAGTAGCAGACAATTGATGATTTTCTAATGATCAAAATAAATTTCTAATTAACCTTGTGATAAGTTACAATTAGGTTTTTGATCTTCTCGACATAAAATTATTAATACAAAATTCATACTCGGCAATCCTTACAACGCCTTTTACATTATTTCAGTACTACTTTCCATACATAACTACTACATTACATTAGTTTAAGTTACATAGAACATATTGTTAAATAATATTAGGAAATAAAACTTTGACTTTAATCTCTTAGATTACTCGGGAGTCACCTTTACCTCTGCTCTGTTCATATATCGATTATTCAAGCAATTTCATTGTTACTCGTTCCATATCATTTTATCCATAAGAATGAAATCATAGTAGCATAAAAACTATCACCAGGTAAATTTTTTGTTGAGAGGCAATCATTGAAAATATTTATTTTCATGTTCAAACATCCAGCTGACGTATCATTCATCACGTTATGGTCAGCTGACTTTATTTTTCCTTCAAGATATTAGGTAAACTATAAACCGACAAATTTTAAAGTGGGAGGAAATTATTAAAAAAATCTTATTTCTTCATGCGTCTGCCCACCTCACCAACGTAGTAAGAATATATTTATATACAATTAAATTAAGAAAATTTAAATAGCATAAAGTACTTATAACATAAATTAAAAAATAATATAAAATTGAAATATTTGATGAATTTATTTTCTAATTTTCAATAAGTGTTCAATTCCCTTTGTGTTTGTGTTATACAGTTTTGTTTACAGACATTGTTTATTGTAATAGAGTTGAAAATATTTTTGGAAGCACATGAAAAACGTCACTAAAATCTTCACAGATACAATAATATAATGCAATAAGTACATACAATTTAAATAAGATTAAAGAACCAACTCACCGTCCCTCTTCCGGAAGAGGCGCATCATCCGCCACTTCCTGACAGCTATCTTAAGTTTCTTCATCAGCAAACAATTTACAACAGCATTTATTACTCTGTGACGCCATATTGAACACATCTACTTAATGTCTATGGTAGGGTTTAGGATTTAGCACATTCTTTGTTTAAAAATAAACGATAATCTATGGTTTACATTTTACTTTCTGTAGATTCTAGTATTAAATCTATAAAATGAAGATAACATGGACGTATCGAAATGTTTCAAGTTTTGTTTTATGATCAAAGAAAATTAAAAAAAAACAACTGAGGATATATATTTAACGCCAAATTTAACCTTATTATGAAGATAATAAATATTTATTCTCTTTAAGTAGATAAAAATTGACATCAGATAAATAGACCAGTTCTACCTAGTTTCCACCTATGTTTCCTTTGATTTATTTACTTTTTCTCTTCACGTAAAATACGCAACAATAACAAAATCGCGTGTATTAGATACTAAAAGTGTATTTCACATCGCGTTTCGTTATCGCAGTCCTATCCTACGTTTTATTAATGTAATAAAAGCACGATGTTATTATTGCTTTACTGACATTTTTATATCGTCATGGTATATGAAACTTGTGTATAATCATTAATATACAAATAGGCTTATTAGGTCTATATTATACATAAACTTTTACTTTTCCCTTAAGGCCCACAACTCGTCTAATTTTGCAGATGTCCTGGGCGACGGTAACAATTTACATCAGATGGTACGGTCTGCTCGTTTGCCCTTTTTATAAAAAAAGACTTTAAATTCTCTCATTGAATTTAATAAACCCTTATCTTATTATATTGTATTTTAAATTAATCAGCAGTAGAACATATTAACAAACTCCGCCAACGGGACAGCCAAAATACATATCTTTTATTCTAACGACTGCGCACCAAATGTTTAATTACAACGCTTGACGTACTCTAATTACTAGACGTCAAGAGACGTCCCAATTAGGTTTTATGAGTCTAGGCTCTAGAGATTATTATCGTTTTTATTTTTCATTATTTTTTTATTTTTATATAACTAGGTCGGCAAACAAGCGTACGGCTAGCCTGATGGAAAGCGATTACCGTAAATTATAGACGTCTGCAACAGCAGAAGTATTGCAAGCGCGTTGCCGACTCTATCCCCAATTTCTCCCAGGAGTTCTGGTCACCTTACTCACCAACATGAACACAGCATATCTAGCTCCTTATGTTAGATGACCTTCCCCGTGTCATTCAGAATGTTTCGATAATATTAGAGATATAGTTTTTTTTTTGTTTTACAATATAAACACACTGTCGGATGTTCCTTTTTTTGTATCGTAGTGGAACCCATTTACGGATTATATCCAGGACGCCCGGGTAGGCAGTCCTAGACCGTATGTCGGACTCAGCACTTGGGGGTGCAATACCGACAAAACCCCTGCAGAAGCCTTCAGCCGCTTTAATTGGAGGGTCCCGGATCTGCAGGCAACAGAGTCCTAGGCATTAAATAGCGCGTCTTACGTACCCCCATTCGTCACCTGCGGAGGGAGGCGCGTCAGCAGCCTCCTCTCTCACCCGCTCGTCATCCTCCTTCTGGGGCATTATTGTCTCGCAGAAGGAAGTTTTTAGTTTAGGGTGCGCTCTTTTAAACCGGTAATAAAGAAAATTATGTAAATAAGTGTTGTAGGTACAAATAGGGGCTTTGTCCGTAATTTTGTTTTGTATATAAAGGGACTTCTAATTTTTTGTCTAATTATATTTTTATGTATATTTGTAATTTCATATTCGACTTGTATAAATGTTGTCGATATACTTTCATTAGGTTTTGATTCGTATTAAATTTAAGAAAATTTGTGGCTGGTAGCAGCATATTTTTGCTCTGTACTTTTTAGTAGTTATTATTGTCACTTTTTATAACTTATACGCTTTTAGTAACTTAGGCAGCATAGGTTTTTCATTACGAACCGTGTAAGGATTTTTTTTTTTGAAATTTTGTTCTACCTTGTATTGCGTAAAATTATACATAAACACATTATTATTATGG
The DNA here is from genome assembly GCF_905220565.1 of Melitaea cinxia. NCBI lineage: Eukaryota > Metazoa > Arthropoda > Insecta > Lepidoptera > Nymphalidae > Melitaea > Melitaea cinxia. The sequence continues at coordinate 4,132,082 of NC_059415.1, forward strand.
CAATGCTGCAGATATATATCTGATACTGAAACAGAGTCGTTACGTATTATTTTAGAATAGAAGTAAAAAAAAATAATATTTTGTATTCACACCATTGGAGCTGAAGCCCGGAAAATTAAATAATACAAAAACACCGCAGTATAACGGACCCCTCGAAGCTCTTGGTTCGTGTATAATTAGTAAATTTGATATGGAAGTAGTCTAGAGTGGAATATTCTACGTCTGTTTGTATATATTTACAATCAGACTGTTTACCAGACCATAACTGTTTCTTTTTTTTGCATTGAAAACAACTCAAACTTTTTATTTTTCTATATTTATTAATATATTTATATACACAAAAAGAATCATATAGTTAACTACAATGATGTTCTATTACAGCTTAAGAAATAAGTTTCAAAATTAGAACAAACTAGCTGACCCGGCGAACTTAGTACCGTCATATGTTTCTTTTTTCGTTAATATAAAGATTATCTTTGATATTCTTTTATACAATTCTTGTTCAATAATTAAAGACGAGAAAAAAAAAACGAATTACCTAATTTGGTGAAGATGGGTGGAAGTTATGCACGTACACTTCTGTGATATATTTTTTATTCACATAGATTAAATGAAAATAGAATGAACAAGAAAAAAATTATACGTTTTCAGAAAAGTCATTTTGAGTGTACCAAACTAAGTTCGAATTGCTTCTGATAATTTATTCCAGTCATGTTTATCTAACTTTTCAAATTATTCGGACAATGGAATGTTTTCATGTTTATTTTTATACTAGCGACTCGCTGTGGCTTCGCACGCCTCCTCTCTTCCTCTACTATATTATGCATGTATTACATATATAAACCTTCCACTGGAATCACTCTATTTACTAAAGAAAACCGCATCAAAATCAATTGGGTAGTTTTAAAGATCTAAGCATACTTTATTTTATACTATGTAATGATAACTCGACATAAATATACAAGTTCTATTTCTTTAACCTTTATCTATACATGTATTATATATCATATTTTTTTAATTACTTTTTTAAGTTATAAGTACAAAAAATGTACATTATAGTTCGAGACAAAGCAAAACCAATTTATGAGCTTACTGAAAGATACTCTTGATCTTTTAAGATAATATGACATTATGAAAAATGTCGCCTTGTTTCGCTTTAATTATTTATTTATTAGTTATTAATTATTAAAATAAATAAATCATTAAAATTAACATGTTTATTATTCCTAGACGAGATTTCTTCCAGCACTTTCGACAAGAATCTCATAATCTTTATCACTATTTAACAAGATTCAAGCCCTTTGACAATAGCTGAATATAAAACGAGTCATTTCTCATTTTATGAATTAAGGAAATTTAAAATGAAATTGGTTTTTTAATTGCTAATTGCATTGACTTTATGGCGTTCTAAAATTAAAATTTTATACAATTTTTTTATGATCTCTTAGTAGCTTACATCACATATATCTGGTATACCTTCGTCTTTAAAATATTCTAAAAAATATACGCAGTTTTATAAAAATCGAATTTATTCAGAAGATGAAGCTATTTGCCTGCAAACATTTTAAAGCTTAGTTTGATTAACAGCCACGTACAAAATGATCATTTTAAAAACTTTGAAAAGGTTCAAAACCATATTCCTGTTTCAATTTTCACCCTTAAAGTCCTAAAGGACTGTAACGTTTTAGAACTGTAATTTTAGCACAAAAAGTATCGTATGAGGGTCCAAGTTCGTAGTATAGATTAAAATTAAACTAAGTTTTGTTCAAATGGATTTAATCGTTTCTGCGTTATTTATGTCAACAAAAAAGTAGATACTGTTTTGGCGCCGATAAACATTACAGTGACCTCAAAAATAGTCAAAATAAATTTAATGTATAGAACTGAATCAAGTATATTTTTATTAAAGTATAGATAAGTATAGATTTAAGGCTTAACACGCATTATGTGCGGTTTTATTAGAAATATTTTCTACTAGAACAAATTTAGATAAGTGTTAAGAAAGTAGCAAACTAACTAATTATTTTGTTAAGTCTGTCCTGCATAACCTAGAATTTCATTATAAGCGTAAACTAGTCTAGGTTTTATGACATTATTTGCATGGTTATTATAATAGTTTCTTTTAGAACAAATCCGAGATATTGTGTTTTTAAGAAGAGGCAGAGAAGAGTTAATTAGCGCCTAGTTAAAGTATATAGTTAAGTCTTTCTTGCATAAAATAAAAGGTGACATATAATGAAGTGCGGACCTGCTTTCGAATGAGGGACAATGAGTTGAATATTTAAACCTAACTTTCGACCTTCTAGACGAAAAAAAAAAAAAAAGAAATAAGGACGTCCTCGTGTTTAAGATATCCAAGGTCAAGCTCTCGAAAATTGTTTTTTGCAAATATCTCTTTATATTTGTTTATTTGAAATGGTTTTTAAAGCTATTTATTTCAATTTTATTTACATCTTTAATAGCATCTGCTTAGACATAAGCCTAACTTTACATTTTAAAACCATTGCGATAAAAAAGCATTATGTAAGGTATTATAACATACTGTCCTCGTAAATACGTTCACGAAACACAAACATATACACAAAAAATGTAAAAAAAGGTTAGTATTTTTTCACCTTATGTGATTTATCACAAAATTTTGCTGTTCTCAACTGTTTCCAGATTTCCCGAATCTAAAAATGGGTACGCATAACTGTATGTTGGTCCACGCAAGTATTTATCTTGTTTGTGATCTTTTAAGGGTTGGGTTACTTTTCCTCTCAGTAATCCTAGATTTAGTAATCTTAGAAATTATTTTCATTCATTATTTTATGAAAGCACATAATATTTTAATTTAATACGTTTTTTATTCAAATTATCGCGAGTGAAACCGCTGGCACATCTAGACTGTGATATTATACCATTTAAGGGTAGGGTTACTTCTACGAACAATCCTGCGGTATCCCAGGTAAACCTTCTTTTTTTTTTAAAAACTTCCAGTAGCTGGAATGAATCTAAGAGATTGTTTCAAAAATATCTATTTTGTGAAAAGGTGAATGAAATCTGATAAATTACAATTTTTATGAAATGTATCTAAGCCCGGCAGTGGGATATTACAGACTGAAGCGCAGCGCGTTGCATATCTACATAAACACACTAGGTATGATTTTATGATTTGCATAATAACTCTAAAATTTTACAGTTTTTAATAGTCATTGACGATAACATTTGATACCGTGGCAGGAAGTTCAGAGAGGCCACGCATTATATACGCTATTATATATACAGAATATGTAATAAATCCTGATAACCGCTTTACGTGACTATGAAATATTTTTAATAGAAAATCTGTATCGTGGGTATCCTGTATAATAGGGGGGAGGGGGTTGGTGTAAACATGGACAATAAACAAGCACAAACGTCCACACGACTACAAAAATCTATATGGCCAATACAAATATTTCTCATGAGTAGGGATCGAACCCCACGACCACAAGCGCAACAGCTCATGCTGTAACTGGTGCGGAAACGCGTCGCCAAATTACATTACCATATAGAAAAATGAGCGCCTATTTATTATAGGAGTTTAAAAAAGTACCTTTCTTTTTTACTGCAGCAGCTTTGATGTATTCGCTACTATTATGACGTAATTTTGTAATTTTTAGTTGAGACAAAAAGTTTAATCTTTTATCTTCATTAGAACCCATTATAAGTTTCCCCGCAGTTAATGAAGAAAACGGAACCACAAACAAGTTTGTTGTACTTGTGTTTATTTGTTTGGACGAATATTGTTTTGATAGAAGAAATTTATCAAGTAAATTTAATTTTTTATATGGCTCAAAATACTTTTTAAGCGCTCTGTAAACAATAAGGCTATTTGTCAAACATTGCGTGTTTTCAAATGTTTGTTTTAGTGTGCGTGTTAACAAACATAGTAGAAGAGAAATGCAACAAATAATTAATGTTTATTTTACATGAGTACATGTTTGGATTATTTACAGTTTTTTTTTTTTTGTCGAAATGTTGACAATAAATTTGAAGACTTGCACCGATGCTTGTTTCAATGTTGGAATTGGAATGGAATTCAATTCCAACATTGAAACAAGCTGAAAAGAGTTCTGTAGAAAAAATTAAATCTACATTATCTTTTAGCTCTTAAATTGTAAAGTGCAAATATGTATAATGTTATAAAATGTTATAAATACATTATTAATAAAAACCAAAAAAATCTAAAAAGAAAAAGCACAGATGTATAATTCAAACAAGTCCATTCGTTAATATTGAAGTATACCGCTTGCGTACATTGACAGAAATAATTCAAGAGAAAATAATAGAACTTCGTTCAAGGCCACATTTAAATTTAATGTCGTATTTTTATTCGAGCTCAGGTTACATCATGTATCATCATATGATGTATTGGTATTTGAATTGTATTGTTTGATGAGAACAATTTTCAATTTCGTATGACCTAGTGAACTACAGAACATAATCTATCCATCCTACCAAATTTTAATTGCATCACAATCACATGAGTATACAGAAGATGACTTTCTTGAAATCGTTTCAAAAGGCTTAAGCACAAAAGTTATCATTTCAAAAAAAAAAATTAAATTATATATATTACGGGTACACCAAAAGAAATAGTAAGAAGTCAATAATTCAGAATCCCCAAGCTGTTTTAATGTAGTACGGCGCCAACGCGACTGCGAATTTGTCTCTATGCGGATTTTTTTCGTATATGCTTATATTGGATGCGGTTTTAGTAAAGCTGCGGTAGCTTAAAGAACAAAGGTACTGTTTATATTATACTAGCTAACAGCCATCATATTTTTTCGTGCATAGATCGATAATTTAACCTTAAAAAATTAACGTTGTTTTCTATCAAAAGCTTATGCTTGTCGAGTGGTCCTATTTAAATTTGAACGAGGTCTGACGAGTAGTTTATAAGTTATCACTAAGTATGCGTATTTAATTGACTTCGATTATGTCGGTGATGTTCGCATATTATAACTTGTCGATGTAAATTGTAGTCGTTTTTTTGGTTGAGAAGTAACATGCTAAATCTACATTAGTGAGTGAACAAACACTATTTATTTATTTAATATTAACCTTATCTGACAAAAACGAATCCACTAACATGTGATTCTGCGATTCATTTCTATTCTTTTCTCTCTAACTTTGCCTTCTAGCGATAAATTTTTTTGCTATACCTACCGGATAATCAGCGTTTAAAATTGTTCAAAAAAGTTTTGACTACATATATACTTATATTATATATTTTATATTTCAAACCTGTAAATCTAACACTATATTTTTAGGAACATAGAATGCATTGTGAGCTAATTTATACGATAAATCTCACGTGTATTTCAAAAAGATCATACGAATAAACTAACTAGTAACATCTAGCTGTATTCGAGCTGCACTTAATTAAGTAAAATAGCAAACCTCAACCACAATGATATACAAAATTTCGTAGAATGTTTCGTAAGACAACAATGCTTTTGAATAAAACTTTAGACATCAAATTAACAATAAAACTAGATCAAACCGGATCTAAACTAACTAATGATAAAACTTTCTCGCACAGCGTCAGAGCTGTTATAGCTTGTGTTAGGAAATGTAGCAAAATTTAAGAGATATGTCTACCTACATAATAACATTCTATCTCAGTGTACATTGCTCCTGTATTTAAAGTGACATACACGAATACAAAACACATATTTTCTTTGATATGCAATAAGTTTCTAACTATTGTTATTAGCACGTGCACTCTATAAAAATATGTCGCATGTCAAAAATCATATATCTCTAAATATTTTTTAACCGACTCCAAAAAAGGACGAGGTTCTCAATTCGACTGTATTTTTCGCTTGCGAGAAAATAGCTATATACAAAGGATATTGGCGTCGTTTGGCAACTGGCTTTTGTACTGCCAAAAATTTCAAAACATTTTTTCCCCTATTTTTTTTTTGAAAATGTAATATAGCCTAAGTTATCGGCAGATAATTTAGCTTTCCAACAGTGAAAGGATTTTTCGAATCGGTTCAGTAGTTTCGGAGCCTATTTAATTCAAACAAACAATCAAATCTTTCCTCTTTATAATATTAGTATAGATACACATGTATGTTTTTCAACTGTGAGTGTTTTGTATGTTTATGAACACAATATGTGTATGTTATGGACACCAACCAGTAGGCGTAAAGCTTTCATATTAAGATATCCATGACAGATGACATCATTGTCTAATAAATTCGTTTATGGCATGTATGATATATATCTGTTTTTTAGCTCGATCCTTATTTATATTAAACCAAATGCCGAGAATTGACTTTAAAAAAGATTCCTAATTTTATTATATTTAAATTTCATAACAATAATAAAAATTGCGAGTATTTTTTTATTAACACAGACATAACAGTAAAATATGACATTTTTACTTAACGTATTATTATACTAACTTCAATGCTATTTTATGTCTGTAACTTTTCCTCAACTTGGAACGAAACTTACTAAACACATACATGATAAGGAAAACCTTTTGACTAAGATGAAAGCTGACATAATTAGCAACTCCAAAGGAGGAAAGGTAATTTACGCAGTATTCTCATTACCTTTTCTTGACTTCTTTTCAAATAAGATAATGGAGCTTTCTTGAAGAGGATTTATGATAATTGTGTTTGCTCGCAAACGAAAAAATCAGTCTTCAATTACAATTAACTCATAAAGTAGTCGTCAGATTTCAATCAAGTTGAAATAGAACTACATTACAAGTACATCTTATTATTTAAATGAAATAATCGAAATCGGTCTATCTAGTAAAAAGGAATGAGGTATGTATACTACAATGATGGTTGACGAAAAAATAGTCAAGTAAATTTAAGTAAATTGTTGGAGATTAAATCAAAAAGTTCTTGTCAGATCTTGATTAAATTTAAATGCGACCACATGACAAACACCACCTGTCGATTGAAAAGTCGAATCAAATTGTGAACCTCCTTCTTTTTTAAGTCGGCAAAAAAACACAAAGAACATAAACTCGTAAATGAAAATCTCATGTTTTATTTAGAGGCTTCTAAAGAGTGATCTATTTATTACACTACTAGACAGAGACCGATATATTCAGAAAACTAGAATTCTAATTTGGAATTATCTGAAAGTGGAGTTTGAACTTTGCCGTTATAACCGACTTAAAAAAGGCTGAGTTTCTCAGTTTTTTTTTTTATGTTTGTCACCTCATAACTTTTTTCTGGGTCGCCCATTTCGATGACTTTTTAAATGGAAAGCTGATGACTGTCATGTAGTCGCATTTCAATTTGATCGAGATGTACAAAGTAACTGATAGTTATCTGTTAATAAGTATTTCACTGTCTTTTAAATCAACGAATTATTTTGTATTACTTGTCGACGTACGAGTATATTGAAGTCGGCATTTTTTCCACCTTTTGGTATGCAGTTACCGTAGTATGAACGCTAGCAACAAAATGAGCATCCTGAGCGGGTTTGCCGACCCTTCCTATGAGGTCTTGTTACTTTTTTAAAATCAAATTTGAGGGCTTTATCGCAAGGGCGATTATGTCGCCCTGGTTAGGAGACTTAGATTATTACATATACATAACTTAAGTTCTCTTATCCACTAACTTAACATTCAGGCCAAGTCTTAGAGTGGGTCAGCCAGAATACTATTAGATCTTCCCAACTCGTTAATAAAAGAACATCTATCTCTGATGTCCTTGTTCCGGGCACATTCCATAAATATGTGGTAGAAGTCATCAACAATATTACAGACGGAGCAATTCGGGGATGTAATTTTCCGCATTAGAAATAAGAATTATATGTGTCGGAACGAAAGGTCTTGCTACTTTATGCGCCACTGTAGGACCGTACTGATTAGCCACCTGTATTATTTGGCTGTGATCTGGGTAAAGTTCACATACTCTACTACTATTAATCTACTATATAAAAAAAAAAATCAACGCGATATCTAATCCGTTTTTTTCAATCTTTAATTTTTTAAGCATATGTGTTCAAAAATAATTACGTTCCTTACTGCAAATATTAGACAATTTAATTAAAATGATAAGTCAAAAATAATAACGTAAGCTATAGACATAATTTTAATACTATTTAATCAAATAAATTAAGAATATAGAAATTTTTAAAAGTCATTACAGTTATATACAACAGTTATGCGGACTACAAAAAATTATTTGAGATGAGAATGTTATTAACCACTGGCTAGTATTAAAAAGAGAATATAAGAAAAGTATATGCGGTCACAAATAACAAAAAAATGTCTTATAAAGTAAGTTGTGAAAAGGAATTTTGCAAATGTCTCATCAATTTTTTTTATTGCTTCAGTGCTGAATTTTGAGGGCATAATCTTAACATTGTTCTTTGCTTTTAATCCAAGGAAATAAATTGTTGTTTATTATATGCGTGAAGGGTTTATATTTAAATTTATATTTCTACCAAGAACGAATATTTTTTTCTTTTTACTATAAACATTGAATAATACAACAATAAACAATGAATAAAACTCTGGACACGTTGAATAACAGTAATTTGAATAAAAAAATGCTCGTAAAATAATGGTCCACCCAGTAAAGTACTGAGTCAAACTGAATGAATTTTTATAGGACCATTTGAAAATAATTCCCCATATCGGACAACATGACAAATACGGGAGCACCACCTTTTGATTTAAAAAATCATCGAAATCGGTCCATCCAGAAATTTTTGAGGTAACATACATAAACAAATACAGTCGAATTGAGAACCTCCTCCTTTTTTTTAAGTCAGTTCAAATTTTTTTTAAATCAAGTTGATATCCTCCTCCTTTTTGAAGCCGGTTAAAAATATAACGTCATACTGATATTCTGACGATGTTTAGGCGCAACTGCTGTGACACTGTTGCGCTGGCCATCGCGTGTTCGATCATCGTTCATGGCAAATATTTTTATATGCCATACGGATGGTAGCCATAGTCATGTATTTGTATTTGTGTAATACATGTACTTCGGGACCCCGATACAAGAGCAAATCCTAGTGGAGGGCCTTAACTGAGGCTTATAATGAAATATTTATAAAATGTTACTTCCACAACTTTAATAAAAATAAAAAATAAAACAACATGAGCTTTGCGGGATCAACGGTGATAAATTTCGGTCGTCGACTTTTGATGGTTAACGCTCCGACTATTCATTTCGTAATTCAAGCTCGAACTAAGGAAGATTATGTGATATTTAATGGCCCATAACGCTTTCCAATAATTGAGTTACCTAACAGTAAAAGCAAATAACAAAACGATTGTAATAACGGAAAGTAAAACATACAAATACTAAAAGCTATAGCATAGTGTTCAAACACAAGAATTAGATTTTTTCTGTTTTCTTCATAGTTTGTATTCGTGGATACAAACTGAAGAATATAGAGAATACAGAGTTACTAAATTCCTAATTAATTTCAGAATAATGCTTAACCAATTGTAACTTTGAAACTGACCCTTTTGAACAAACTGTCGCAGTTTAGGCAAAAAGTTACAAATAATTTTAGAGCTATAACGCCGAATAGGATGGCATTGGGTATTTCATTTTCTAAATTCTATTCCCCACTCCCTTTTGAAAAAAAAGTACTCTGCCCAGTAGCGGGACGTATACGACTTAGTTACTTTTCATTTACACGTTTTAACCACTAATATTTAAAGCACAGGTATAAATTTCTTAAATCTTTATAGAGATTGTATCAGACATTAGTTAATATTTCTTTTAATATTAATTTTGGGAGAATATTCCTACGGCATTTACAGATATGTGAAATTTCTTGCGGAAAAAATCTCGCAACAGAGTTTGATTGGTAATACAACTGATATAAAAACAGAAAATGAATCGAAATAAATAAACAAAACTGTGAAATACAATAACACTTAATTTAGAGAAGAAACAGTCTTAGAACTGCAAAGCAGTAGGCATTATGAGTTAAAATATTTCTTTAAAAGTAGTATTAGCTCTAAGACTAGAAAGTTGACCTACATTCAAGCCTAAAATACCAAGTAGATAGAAATAAAAGGTAGGTATAATACCCACGGGAACTAAATAATACATTTTGTCTGAACGAGAAACGTAATTTATATTATCCAGGGTTTGGGCGTTTTCTGTTTACGATAAATACATTGTAAATGAACGTAATTGTTCCATTACATGAAACAAAGTGTCAGTTACCTGTCCAATTTTCTTAAGAACTCGCGTTACGTGTGTATATTTATTTGATAGACATGCTATTTCTCAAACTTTTATTTTATAACAACGTCATTATCATCATTCAGACGTTAATTTATCTATACATCTATAGAAATACTATAAAATTGGAGAATTGGATACTAACAAAATTGGAGTGTCTATTAGTAATATTAAAATAACTGCTTTATACTAAATGCATATGGATGTATACACGGTACATATACCAAAATAACATTTTTTACAATTTTTGTTTGTCTGTCTGTTTGTTCCAGCAAGTAATTTCAGAAACAGCTAGACCGATTTTGACGGGACTCTCATTGAAAGATAGCTGATGTAGTAAAGAGTAACACAGGCTACTTTTATTTTAGAAATTTATTTATTTTATAGATCTGCAAAGTGAGCAATAAAATAAATTCCACGAGGACGAAGTTGCGAGCATAGCTAGTATTAATATATATTTTATTTTATTTATTTTATTAAAAACTTCAGTTCACGAAGTTACGAAATAAATAAATTTCTAAAAATAAAACTAGCCCAAGTTACTCTTTATTACATCAGCTATCTGTCAATGAAAATCCCATCAAAATCCGTCCAGCTGTTTTAGAGAACACGGAACAAATAGACAGACAGACAAATTTTTTAAAAAATGATATTTTCGTATATATACCATGAATACATCCATATGCATTTAGTAAAAAGTGGTTATTTTAATATTACAGACACTCCAATTTTATTTATTTGTATAGGTTTCATATATTTTAATATTTGAGACCTTAATATTCTGACATGATCCCTATATATTGTACTACTATTCAATCCAAAATATCTCTGATAAACAATTTATTTAAAACTGTCATATCATGTGCTGACTAAATAAGAAAACTCATTTACAAGATAATTCAATTCTATTATGTATTACTAGACTCCCCCATACGAGATTTTGATTGTATTTCTCCAATATTTCCATTGTAGTCTTGTTACTTTGGTAGGTTACGCGTAATAAAATTTAGATGTTTACATTCTTATACAAATAATCTAACATAAGTATTAGATTTTATTTAGTTTACGTTATTAATACGCTTGATATCACATTTGTATTTAAACCAAATAAGCGTTGTTTACTACAACCTTAAGATTGTGACCGAAATAGTTTTTTTTTTGCTTGGTTTTTGTCGTTTTCTTTTGTTTTTGTGCCTCCTATTAAGGAATTGAACACGCTGCTTTACTGTAGATTTGAAATATAAGGTAAATAAAAATAGACACATATTTTTTTATAATTTTCTAACACTTCTTTTTCATAAGATAAACATATCAAAGTATTGTAGGACAAAGTATAACATTTATACGATGTTAACAAAAAAAAAGGTAGTCACCAACACAATATTACATATATAGGATACATTACCTATAAAAGAAGGAATCAATACATATAATAAAAATGTAACGGGTCACTGTCTCTACATTTAGGATATATGAGAAAAAATATTATTGGGACCTTTATCAACGCAAATAGCACCCAAAACAATAATTGCGAGAATTTTTGTCTGTTTGTCTGTGCGTTTGTGCACGCTAATCTCAGAAACAGCTTAACCGATTTAGATGTGGTTTTTAGTGTTTGTTTCATGTCAATCGGTTCATAAATAAAAAAGTTATGCCGATTTAAAGAATTACGTTGAACATGTAAAGTCACTATTCCACACGGACGAAGTCTAGCACAACTAGTACTTTAATAAAATATTTATTTTATCTCTGTAATTAAGTCCTTAACTGTATTTAAAACATTTACAATTTGTACAATTTATAATGGCTACGACACTGTTAGGCAAGTAACATTTTATCATTTGGTTCAATGTCTCTAGAGTTGCATCCTTCGTAATCTCATTTTTCTTCTTTATATTAAGGATCCTGTCACGTAGTATTTATCTTCTTTGCTCGGTATTAATATTGATGACTCCCAGTGTAAGCCTTCCCCTAGAATGTAATCATTGATTTTTTGCTGTACACGCGATGTCAGTCCACAGATAAACAATGTTACCACCCTTTCTGAATATTACATAAAAACTCTAGTTTATTCAAACCCCTTGTCATAGCTATATATTTATTTACCGCTAAGTATGACATGAATTTATTATAAAAAATTACACGTTTTTTTTTCATTACTAGACTTGCTTATCCCGCGATTTTGCCCGAAGGTAAATTTTCCTTTTTTTTTTTATGTCACTAGGTCGGCAGACAAGCATACGGCTCACCTGATTGTAAGCGATTACCGTAGCTTATAGACACCTGCACCACCAGAATCATCGAAAGTGCGTTGCCGACCCTATTCCCAATCCCAGGAGCTCTGGTCATCTTACTCACCAACAGTAAAACAATACTTCGAGTACCATTTTTAATCGACTTCAAAACAGGAGGAGGTTTCTCAATTAGACCTATATTTTTTTTTAAGTGTGGTCGCGGATAACTTCGTCGTTTACGAAGCGATTGGTTTCCTTATTAGGCTACCACCCTTGGGTGGTATCATGATAAGGAAGCCAGGATCTGATAATAGCATCCTAGAGAAATCGAGTGGAACCTTCGAAAATCGTAGTGATGACTTGTGCGTTTGTTAATTTTTTTCGTCTACTTACGTTGTATAACTTGTCGATGTTATTGAAGTCAGTTTTTTACGTTTGCTAGCAAACACAATTATTATTACTCAGGAAATTTATTCTCAAAATAAAACACTTTTTTATTAAGTGTCGATATAAAAAGTTTCTTGGTTTTACCTTCGATGATGGCGAATTTTCATATAAGCTTGCAAGTCTAATTAAATTTTTTCATTTTTTGTCTATATAAAACGAAACGTCCCTAACATCTACTCTATGTCTATATCAAATTTCACCTCTCTCTTCAAATTGGTCCAGTGATTTAGACGTTAAAGCGTTATAGACACAGTTTCTTCAGCAATTATAATAGTAGTAGGAATAGAGATATATAAATATAAACATTTATATAATATGTAACAAAAATTAAATTTACTGGACCATAAAATAGACACAAACTACTTCTTTATTAATTTGTTATTTCCCTTTATAGAACCGAGCTTTAACGAAGACATTTTGAACTGACATTTTCACTCATTCATTTGGATTAATGAAATTCAATTGTACAAAATAACACGAATGATTTCACCAATATCAGGTAGAATGGAGAAGACACGAAAAAGCCGACATTTTAAGACGTCTAATGATAACATCGAATGTTGATGTACAGCTGTAATTTGATATCAATTTAGATTTTGGTTATTGGGCACGATATATTAATACGTGAAGCAAAAACTTTGTACCCCTTTTTACGAAAATTGCGCGGACGGAGGTGTATGAAATTTTGTACACTTATAATTTATAAAGAGACGAGTGCAGAATGCTAATATTTTTTTAATTATGCATAAAAATATATTAAATCAATAAAAAAAAACAATACACACTACCATGTATTTGACACACACACGCATATTATACAGTTGAGTGTCAAAGTCTGTAGTCAAATTGAAAAATGAAAAAAAGGTTCTTTATTTTCAAAAATTTTTCGTTTTCTTTAATTTAAATTTTTAATTGTGGTTGAAATTAGAGCTCTGGGCGACCAATAGTTTTTATTTAAAGCTAAAGAGTTTATTTTATTTAGATAATCATTGGATTTATTAAATCAATTATCAATATGTTAATATTAACACTTGATTCTACGGGACTTACCGATTACCATTTTGAAATTCCCGACATTTCAGCGACTTTATGGCACGATCCGCAAGGTTCACCATGGCGTCTGCAACGTCACCGAATTATCGGGAGTTTCAAAATGTAAATCGCGGTACCTAAGTCCCGAAGAATCAAGTGTTAATATTGATTTATTTAATATTAACACTATTTATTATTTTTTTATTTATTATTAATTTTATATACATAGACTTTAACAAAAATAACAGTATATAATACATAAAATGCTTTTTAAATACATATAAAATTACTAAAAAATATTCCGAAAGGAAGAAATATAACACAAAAGGAGGCTTAGAATTAGATACACAAAAGCAAGATGCGATCTTATCACAACGTAGAGATCTCTTCCAGACAACTCTGCAGAAAGATGACTAAATAACGTTCTTTTGTTTTGGCATGAACTAAATTATTTAGGGATTTAAAAAGTATAAAAAGTCCGTTATGTTTGCCTGTTTTATGTGTAACGTGTTATATTCACATGTCAAAGGAACATTTTTTATTAATGTTTCTAATTAAAGGCAGTTTTCATACACTAATGTATTCGATAGAAGGTGCCTAGCGAGATACAGAATATAATCTACGAAATAATCTACGTGACATTAGCGAAATCATATGTGCTCATTTGGCACTATTAAAAGCCATTTTTACCCAAGGAAGAAGAATAATATTCTATCCTTAAGTAATTGCGAATCATTGGTAGTTAGAGAATCACTTTTTGAAGAAAATGAAGAAAAAATCTCGGGTAACTTCAAAAGTGGGTCGTCATTTTATAAGCATGCTCGACGCTAAACAAATCTCTGCTTGTTCTAAAGCAAAACTAAGATATGAGGAAAGAAGGGAAAGGTTATGTAAGATTATTATCCACTTACCTAAGCTACCGATTTACTAAGATAGTTGTTATCGTGTACACTTGATAGCTATTGTTACTCATATGTAGAACAAGACTGAGAACACTCAACAAACATTTAATTCTCACTTCAAATCTATAATTATTCATTCACAATACACACTTTTAACTACATGGAATACGTTATCACACTTATAAGCCATATATACTAAAACCTTCTCCAAAACACACTGCATCTTATAGTATAAGTATTGTTCCAATCGTTTCAGTAGTTTTCGCAGTATAACCGAACAAAAAAAAAACGGCTCTCCATTTGTTAGCATAGAAATATATTTTCGTGCTATTCCTCCTTACATGTGAAGCATATACACGCGATAGTATATGCATAATTCATGTCGAACATTTTAACACAGGATTTTACCATCGGGTCCGTGTAAGAATGCTCAAGGTGTTTTTATTTTGAAGAGTACTCAGCGCACATCCTCAGAGATATGTATATGCATAAATATAACTTATTTAAGACGTGACATTTGTTTGACTATATTTGATCTATAAAAAATAATATATAATAAAATTGGAGAGTCTGTTTGTAATATTAAAATAACCACTTTTTACTTTTATAATGCATATGGATATCGACACGGTACATATACCAAAATAACATTTTTTATATTTTTGTCTGTCTGTCTGTCGTCTATCTATCTGTCTGTCTGTTTGTTTCGGCTATTTTCTAAAAAGGGCTGGACTGATT
The DNA here is from genome assembly GCF_905220565.1 of Melitaea cinxia. Taxonomy (NCBI): domain Eukaryota; kingdom Metazoa; phylum Arthropoda; class Insecta; order Lepidoptera; family Nymphalidae; genus Melitaea; species Melitaea cinxia. The sequence continues at coordinate 4,147,652 of NC_059415.1, forward strand.
TTGACGGTACTTTCACTGGCAGATAGCTGATGGAATAAGGAATAATTTAGGCTACTTTATTTTAGAAATTTATTTAACTCTACGAACTGAACAATAACTTTTTTTAATAAATTCCACGCGGACGAAGCCGCGTGACCAGCAAGTTGAAAATGAATTTCAGTGATCTAATAAAGTTATTCTCATTAACTATAAAATTTTATTTTAATTCAAAAGAAGTTTATATTTAGATACATTGAGAATTCGCGTTATTCCTTATAAAAAAAATAACGGTATTATTATAGTTTAGTTAGTATTGGTATAGCTGTTCTCATATGTTTTTAAGTAGTTTCGTAAGGTACGTTTTCGTTATCGGTAAATACAAATAAAACCAGGTGAGTTATCTTGTTAAATAATCGTATTAAAATCTCGATTTATTACCAACATACACTCTGACCCGTTCCGATCGATACATAGCGACAAATAGACTGGAAATGGGACAAAGTAAATGGTCGCAAGTGATTGATTGTTATACATGTTTGTTTTTATAATTTGCTTTATAACTTACATAAAAGAACTGCAAGCTATTTAAGGAAATATTGCTTTTTACCATAATTTATATGTTGATTAGTCTTATTATCCTTGATGACAAATTGAAATCATAAAATTGTATATTCAAGCCTGAACTCCTAGACTACGTCAAGTATCAAGTATACACATTTATTAGGACATTTTGTTATGTTTACCAAACCAATCTATTATAAAAATTGATAACGTTGTGTTACAAGTTGTTCTTCTACATTATAATACTTTTCTAGCGCTTTAAGCTCTTACGTATTAAAAAAAACGTTTTAAAAAGGTAAAAAACATGCACGACTGTAAAGCGCTGTCATCAGCTGAAATATCTAGCTGTTTAGCTTCAACGGTCTTGACAGCCCATTAATCAAAAGCAAAGAATTGAATGAAATGGTTTGATTGTCAAAAGTTTTTGGAATTTGTCTTTATATTTTAAGACTTTTGATTTATCAAATGTGTAATTACAATAATTTCTATAACTAAACACAATTTTTAACTGACTTCAAAAAAGGAGGAGGTTCACATATTGTTTTCTAATGTTTACGCGAATTTTACTCATTTAATGAAACAACTTTTTTCGGATTTTATCGCGGTTTATTATTATCTTTTGATTCCTGACGTTTCGGATACTTTACAGCAACCATGGTCACGGGGGGACTGAGGTGTCAGACGTCCCAACGTTACAAAGTTATTCGAAACTACCCGACATACATCAATATCTTATATAGTCCTATCTACGCAGAATGTGCTAATTGAGTCTTTAATCTGTGGTGAATTATGCTTGGTTTTTGATTTAATTATATTAATAATGGGGTCCCAAGCAGGTGGTAATTGCCAGCCATCTTCTCTATTGAAAGGGGACTGTCCATTTTCGGCCCAGCGTGAACAGAATTTATACAAAAAAACAAATATACCAAAAATTTTCATATATTATACCATGATTATTCGTGATTTTCAGTTGTATCAATATAAACTGATAAAAAGTTTATTTAATAAGTATTTTAATTCATTAATTATATACGTCTAGTTTATTTCCGGGTGGTGATTTGATTATACCACGTTGCCAGTCTTAAACAAACAATTATTAATAACGAACAATCGATTTTATAATATTTTTAAATCAATTATTTGTTAAAATCGATTAAAAGTATTGTTAAATCGAATTATGTAATTAGAAAAAAGTCTATAAATATTTGATAAAAAATAAACTATTTTAGAAACATTGTTATTGACTACATAAAAAGTAAGCAATTAATTATATTAAATTCGATTATCGACTTAATCGATTTATTTTGTTTATTGAAAATATTATTTGTTATGGCAACCCTAAACTACAGACTTTTGCGTCATACATTCATTTGACTTCCATATTCTTTCATAGTGATATAGCAACCTACTGAAAGGTTTTCCGTCAACCGAGAATTCATCACTACTGCGACGTAAAATACACAGTAGGCGTATTTATAAGTAGGAAAATATATTTTGTATTTATTTTATATGTAAACAATAAAGGTCAGGCAGAGAAGCCATAAAAAAATATTATTGCAACTGCATGGTTGGTCGACGGACAGTAGGTTGTTGTGCCCATGTCATGACAATTATTTGGTTTTTGGGCTGGAAATGGTTTCAAGATTTTATAAATCTACCTGCCTAGTTTTTAGATAACATTCTGTTAACGTACGAATCCGATTAGTAGAACAAAAATAACAAAAACAATGATTTTTTATTTCAGAAACCTTCTTGTAATTATCCACAAAAAAACAAAAAAGAAACACCTGGACACAAAATTATATCATTTTTCTAATTCCTACTTGTTAGTACTACTAACTTAATATATAATTATTATTCTCAGTGACTGTCCACTCGGGGCCGAAACCCCCATACAAAGTGGACAGTCCCCTTTGGATGTTTTTTAATTTCAATAGCCCATAACACCCAGGTTCTACAAACGGTATGTAGATGATACTTTCACAATATTACCATCTGATAAAGTATCCATATTCTTACACCATCTTAACTCCATAAATTCCAAAATTCAATTCACAATGGAGTTGGAGGCAAATAAATCTTTAGCTTTCTTAGATGTATTAGTCATCCGTAATCCCAACAATACCTTAAGCCATACAGTGTATAGAAAGCATACCCATACGGATAGGTACTTAAACGGTGAATCACACCATCATCCAACACAGTTAGCTACCGTGGGTAAATCTTTGTTTCAGAGAGCACGAGGGATCTGCGATGAGCGACACCTGGAGACCGAACTTCAACATGTCAAGCAAGTACTGCGAGACAACAAGCTTCGGGTACCGCGTCCTCATCGCAGTGAACGTGTGAAACCAGCCACCGTCGAATGAGTACCTGCTGTGCTACCTTTTATGAAAGGGGTCACTGACAAGATTGGCTTCATCTTAAAGCGAGCTTCTATAAAAACTTTTTTCAAGCCGCCAAAAACGATAAGTCAATTTTTACCATCTGTCAAGTGTCATATACCCTTACAAGATGCAGGAGTATACAAGCTTGATTGTGACTGTGGTCTCTCTTATATAGGACAAACAAAACGATCGATCAAAACTCGCGTTAAAGAACATATAGCTGACTTAAAACATCGTCGCTATACTAAGTCCCCAATCTGTGAACACAGTCTAGACACAGCTAGCCATTATATTAGATTCGATAAACCACAGATCCTCGCAAAAGAACACCGATTCCAACCAAGGATGATCCGTGAGGCTATTGAAATTAAAAAACATCCAAATTTCAATAGAGAAGATGGCTGGCAATTACCACCTGCTTGGGACCCCATTATTAATATAATTAAATCAAAAACTAAGCATAATTCACCACAGATTAAAGACTCAATTAGCACATTCTGCGTAGATAGGACTATATAAGATATTGATGTATGTCGGGTAGTTTCGAATAACTTTGTAACGTTGGGACGTCTGACACCTCAGTCCCCCCGTGACCATGGTTGCTGTAAAGTATCCGAAACGTCGGGAATCAAAAGATAATAATAAACCGCGATAAAATCCGAAAAAAGTTGTTTCATTAAAGGAGGAGGTTCTCAATTCGACCATTGCTACCTGTGATACTTCATAAATTTTACTGGGTGTAACGATTTTGATTATTTTTTTATAATCATAAGCAGATGATTGTTTGGTTATATTAAATTTGAGCAAGATATGACGAGTGATTCTGAGTTATACCTGATGCGTATTTAACTGACTTCGATTACGTTGATAATGTTATCATTAAATTTCACTACTTGTCGATGTAAATTGCCATCGATTTGTTTTTCTTAGAGTGCAAATACAATTTTTATTTTCATAAGTTTGTCATAGCATATAAAATACGCCGGCTCAAATTGTAATTAGTTACTTGAGTCATTAAAAAGTACTCTATAAGTGTATTGAACAAGGTTTTAAGAACACGTTTATGTAATAAATTAAATATTCAGTCGTTCTGGTGTGGCACAAGACGCCTTAATGCCAGCAGTCGTGGATTCCCGCTAAGAGTAATACTTTTGTTTCTATAATATTTTTTGAGTACGTTTTCTGGTAGCACGTAAAACCATCGACTCTAGTTGTTATCACACATACCTGATAGAAATCTTTACTCATAGTAGGGAAATTCTCCAAATCTGTAGTGTAGGATTTCTTGAGGTAGGCAACATAATGCCTACGCCTTAGGTAATAGCTGATTGATATACCTACCTATAATTTATATAACCCGCCTGCCCAGCGTGGTGACTATGGGCAACACACATGAGTTCACGCCATTTTTAGCGCGAACTTTTGGAGGCCTATGTCCAGCAGTGGACTGCGATAGGATGACGATGAAGTGATGATGATGACGATGATGATGATGATGATGATGATGATGATGATGATGATGATGATGATGATGCTGATGATGATGATGATGAATTGTATATGTAAGTAGTACACATCTAAGTAAATAAACCTAAATTAGACTAATCTGAGTCTAACTCATTGGAAATCGAACCCACAAAATGTAGAATAAATAGAAAGCGCGATCACTGCTAATTACACCAACAGGCCAGTCAATAATATTAGTAAATCGTATCTTAATCTCAATAATTTACTATAAAAATGTTTTCTATTTTATTAATAGAATTCAAAATTCATTATCTATTTTTTTTTATGTCACTAGGTCGGAAACAAGCGTACGGCTCACCTGATGGTAAGCGATTACCGTAGCTTATAGACGCCTGCAACGCCAGAAGCATCGCAAGCGCGTTGCCGACCCAATCCCCAATCCCCCCAGGAGCTCTGGTCACCTTACTCACCAACAGGAACACAATACTGCTTGAGAACAGTATTATTTTGCTGTGATCTTCTGTAAGGTCGAGGTACTACCCCAGTCGGGCTGCTCCATATTTTGAGCAGGAAATTACTGCTGTGCCCTACCTCAGTTAAACTATACTATTACTAGTAAATTAATTTTGTTTACACCAGCTTAAATTATATTATTGGCGTAGATTGGATAACATTAATATTCACATTATATATTCAGGGTGTTCCACCCCTAACTTCGTTTCTTCAACTTGGGGGTTCTGTAGGTGTAACAGATCACGTTCGGCCCGAATAATAAATTCCTCGCCCATTATCTATATAAATGTTATGTTTCTATTCACTTCAAGAGTGAATTAATGAAAATAATTACGGAACTCAATTTGTAAATTTTATTGTTTTGTCTTAATTAACGCTTAAACTGAGATAGCTTGGGCTGAAGATGTAGTTCTTAGCTAATTACGTTTTTTTTTATGTCACTGGGTCGGCAAACAAGCGTACGGCTCAACAGATGGTAAGCGATTACCGTAGCTTATAGACACCTGCAACACCAGAAGCATTGCAAGCGCGTTGCCGACCCAATCCCCAATCCCCCAGGAGCTCTAGTCACCTTACTCACCAACAGGAACACAATACTGCTTGAAAACAGTATTATTTAGCTGTGATCTTCTGTAAGGTCGAGGTACTACCCCAGTCGGGCTGCTCCATATTTTGAGCAGGAAATTCCTGCCGTGCTCTACCTCAGTTAAGAGACGTGTTCAAATTCGTAAAAATCTTATGTTTGCTTGGTAGTTGGCGGCAATAGTTTATCAAAAATTATATGTCATATAACACATTCTAAGTGACGAAAAAACCACCATACCTACAGTTATAGAATAATGACAGTTGGTGCTGTTGACAGTAAGCTTGATTTCTGTCAGGATAGTGGGCTATATTTGATTATATTTATTATATCAATATATGTATATCATATTTATGTGTGTATAATATGAAATTGGTTAAATAATATGCGTATCTTTTTGGTGTTAATTAAAACACAGGTATTAAGTTGTCCACTTACGGTACAGACAACTGGGTACCTCGGAAAGACCGGGTAGAATCCATTCTTCTCCACAATAAAACAGACAAATTCCCAGCTGTGGGACACAAGCAGTTAAATACAAACAAAACAACAAAGCTGCAAAAAATTCATTGTAATATTTGAATGTTATAAGATATTACTTATTTATTTAATTATTACTTTTCCGAAATAAACTGTGGCAACATACAAGAACTAAGTCACCTTATAGTAAAAATTTAGCCACATTTTATTTTGCCAAAATTTATATATAATTGCAATAAATGAGTATAAAATAAATATCACGTAAAAATACGTTAAAATATGATGACGTATTGTATCATTCTATTTGGTTGTTTTAGCGAATCCAATTTCGTTGACTTATCTTTATGGACAATAATTGAGGTTGAGGAAAAGAGGATCTATCAAGATGTGTGACGTCATAACGATTTACTTAAATATCAAATGCTTAGTATTTGTTTGTTGAAGAATTAATTATATCTAAATTAATAACGCTTCAGTGTTTGTTTGACTATACGAGTCTTTGTAAACGTGTAAGATATTTCGATTATTTGATTAGTTTAAAAAAACAATTTTATCGTCTATTTTCATTTAAATAAAAAAAATACACCATTCAACTATGAAGAAGAGAGTCGTATGAATCATTAAACAGTTATGCTTTAAGCATGTCTGATAGAAACCAATGTTTAAGTATGAGAAAATGATCAATTTTATTCTGTTATAAATGTTGCTCCTTTAAGTTTCTAACTTGTCCAAAAATATTAATCAAAGTAATATTAACAAAATTTTTCCTTTTCGTAGAGCGTCTACGAAGATGCTACAATATTCTTTGGCGATGAAATATTTTTGTTAAAAAAAATTTGTATTAATAATTATTGTATTAATAATGTAATATTATGTATTTTTGACACGGAAGATAAAAAAAAAACGAATTGATTAAACATTGATAGTAGACCGTAACTAAAACAATGAGACGACCTTTTGAAAAGACAATTGATTGCCTTCAACTTCAACAAACAACTTATCCCTAATATAATATTGACTTAGGACAAAGACTTATTTTAGTTCAAAATAGAGAAACTTAAAACTGTTTGCTGTCTCATTGACTCTTCCAGTTAAAAATAAGACAAATGAATCTGTTACAACAACAAAAAATTGCTATAAACACATATTTCTAAACACACATTGTTTTAAAATTCGAATATTATCATATAAAACACTACACGCACGCACACACTGCATCCTGTTACATTTCTATCACTCAGCACAAAAAAATAAAAAAAATCCTTTGTGACATAAACGTCTGTTCCACAGATAAAACAGTAGGTACTGAATGAGCGTATGTAAGGCGGGAAAATAACAGTTAGTGCGAGGAGCACGTCCTCCACCCGCGGAATCTCGTGGACTACTGAATAGAAAGATCTTCTAGGGTCACGTAAAAGACTGGCTGGTGATATTGGCTGTTTGAACATCGGCCAAAGCTTGGTGCTTTTTTAAAAACATTTGGTCTTGATTTAATGTTCATTTTATAAAATGTTTTGAAATTTGAGAAAGTTGAATTAGAAACTATCTCAATTAGTTATTTTTACACGTGTATAATAAATGTAGCATTAAGAAATATTTTTAAGTTTTGTAAAGTAATAACAAAAATTCGTACGTCCATATCGTTACAAGCGACATATTTAGTGTTATTTTTTTGGAAATATATATCTACTAGTTTATAGTATGTCATTAAAATATAATGATGGAAACATGATGTGACAATAATGTTATAGTTAAAATAATAATACCGAGACACTCAAAAATAGCCATAATGAATTAGTTCTAGTACATTAGTGAAATACGATTACCGGTGAATTGTAACACCTGTTTTTTACTTATAGCGGCCACCTTTAAAATGCCTAAACTACATGTTATTTTAAATAGCTTAATTATTATCTGTCATCTAACTTCCAAAAACAATACCTTTATCAGAATTTGCTACAACGATTTTGGATTTTTCTAGTACTTCAGCCTGAGAAGAGAGGAGAAAGAGAGGACTAAGAGAACGATCAAAGCCTAATCCACCACTTTGCTCTACTGCGGGTTGGCCGATATACTATGCGTAACTACTATGAGTAACGATCGCTATAATTTGTAGATGATAACAACCGGAACCGACAGGTTAACGTGCTCTCCGAGGTACAAGGACGAGCAACCAGACTGGAAATAAATATTTGTATAACACAAATATCCCTTCCGAGCGGGAATCGAACCCGCAACTATAAGTGTATTTTATTTTATTTTTATTAAATCAGAGCGGTCGATTTTTGTAGACTACTAGATAATCAATGAAGATTTTGTTTATATTTTTCATGTACCGATATTGAATAGGACTGACGTGCTTGTGAAGGACAAAATTCCCCAAACGAAGCAAAATAAAGAAAAAACTTCCAAACAAAGGCATACAAATTGGTAGTTTCGCAGAGAAAAACTTTTTGCATTACGACTTTACTAGCGAAAGGTTGTGCAGGAGGTGTTGGCCTTTAGCAAAATGTTACGTGAGACATTTTCAATTATTTGTTGAAATTGCGTTTCAAAAAATTTTTGTTCTATACGTAAAGTGCACGTTTGTCTTTGGTTCCGATTGTAATAACTATTTCAAAAAATGGTCAATCAAGTAGGTAATTTAAAAAATGTACAATACTATGTGCTTGCTATGCGTGCGCTTGCTTAGTACTGCCATTAATATGAGTAAGTATGTGTCTATACAAATAATTAAATTGAAGTGTCTGTTTTTAATATTAAAATAACCGCTTTTTACTAAATGCATATAGATATATACACGGTACATATACCAATATAACATTCTGTACAATTTTTGTTTGTCTATCTGCCTGTTCGTCTGTCTTTTTGTTCCAGCTTATCTCAGAAACGGCTGGACCCATTTTGATGAGACTATTGCTAGGACGCTTCAGCCTGTAATATACCACTACTGGGCATAGGCCTATTTCCCCATGTAGGAGAAGGATCAGAGCTTAATCCACCACGCTGCTCCAAAGCGGGTTGGCGGATATATTCCCTACTTTATGTAACGATCGCTATCAGGTGTACATGATAACAATCGGGACCGACGGCTTAACGTGCTCTCCGAGGCACGGTGGGGAGACCCACATTGCTGGGAGGTAGCTGTTTATTTTAGAAATTTATTTATTGTATAACTCTGCAAAGTGAACAATATCTTTTTTTTTTAATTCTACGCGGACGAAGTCGCGGGCACAACTAGTTAGTAAATATTACAAATATTTTATTTACTAAATCCTATATTAATAAAAATGAACCAACGACCGAAATTGTATTCGTTTTTTACAAGCTTTTATTTAACTTGCAATATATGTATGTATGAATGTACTCGTATGTAAGGTTCTGCGGGTGAAATCTTGTAACTCAATTTTGAAGCATATAATTATCTTCAACCAATTGAGTTGAAATTTTGTATACGAGTTCAATTTGTATTAAAATGCATGGTTAACCTTATGACGTCATTCTAAATACAACATGGCGGCATATTATGATGGACTTTTACTATCTACTTATAAAGTAATTACATAATTTATATGATATAAAAGCTTGCTTGAGATTTACTTGTCTAGATAAACAAGAAAATTAAATAATGAAGTGATTGATTTTAACTATTAAATTTTCAAACTAAGGAAATACGAGTACTCAAATCTCGCGACAAGTTTTTATATCATATAAATTATGTAATTACTTTATAAGTAGATAGTAAAAGTTTGATCTGGTCACCAAAGTGATTTTTGTCTTCATCCATTGCAGAGTCTTCGAAATGAAGACTCGACGAAGCCTACCAATTGCCGCCAAGTATAATAGAATTCTCCTATCTTCTCAAATTTGTTTTTGTCTAGTTGGATGGTATGGCCTAGATAAACATATAATCCTTCGAACCAATGGAAAAATATTCACATCTCTAAATAACGAGTTTAAGCTTAGAAGAATAGTTTTAAATTGACCTACTTACATGTATTTGACGATGACATCACAAACCATCAGAATATTTCAATCACAATTACGCACAAAAACAATTTCCTTTTGTCAAAAATATAATAGAATTTACTTTAGAAAAATATTATTAAAACCTAAACACAAAAAAGGAGTGTAATACTTTTTCATGAGCAGTGTAATAATAATATGTGCGACGTGGACGCGCAAACAGCGAACTGAATGAGATTCAGTACATTAGTCTATTACAATACTTAATGGATAGACTGGTCAGTGATTAGATCATTCTGAGATAGATTCTATAGAGTTCCGTGGGATAAAAAGATATATTTATTTTTTATTTTTTTATACTTTATTGTACACCACAACTACATTTTAAACAATAAACACATTTAATAATTGTGTTTGCTCGCAAACGAAAAAAAACCGACTTCAATTACATCGACAAGTAATACAACGTAGATCGACGAAAAAATAGTCAAGCAACTACGCGTTATCAAAGATTACTCAAAAAGTAGTTATCAGATCTCGATAAAATATTATACGTGACCACATGATAAACATCAGCTTTCGATTAAATTAAAAATTATCAAAATCGGTACACCCAGTAAAAAGTTATTACGGATTGGGATCCCATCATCAGATCCTGGTTTCCTTATCACGGTACTAAACTAGAGATATCCCCTTTCTAACAAAAAAAGAATTATCAAAATCGGTACATCCAGTAGAAAGTTATGCGGTATAATACAACGTAGGTCGACGAAAAAAGCGTCAAGTAAAAACGCATTATTAGATATAACTCGAAAAGTAGTTGTTAGATCTCAAATAAATTTAAATGGGACCAATTGGCACACACCACCTTTCGATTAAAACAACATTTGTCGAAATCGGTCTACCCGGTCAAAAGTTCTGATGTAACATACATAAAAAAAAAATACAGTCGAATTGAGAACCTCCTCCTTTTTTGGAAGTCGGTTAAAAAAAAGATAATATATATATATTAATTTATTTATTTATTTATTAAATAATGACATTTAATAGAGAAAGAGATAAGGTCATGTAATGACTGCAATACATTGACGATTAATTTTTGACCCGGCGAACTTTGTATTGCCATATTATTTTTTCGTGAACCGATCGTTTTAATTTTTTTTTTAATACAAATAATGTCCGAAATGTAACGATTCCAATTTAGTGGAGTCGATCAAAAATTATGCACATACATACATTTTGGAGATTTATTTTTATACACATAAATTATAAAAGGATTTCTAGACATAATAGTGTTTTAAATTTTAATAATATTACTATAAAAATTAGTTTACCTTTTAAAATAGTGTCTATTTAAAAATCATTTTCATAATCATGTTTATTTTCTCAAAATTTTTATATACCTTCCTTCCTTTATATACAAAGCATCTATATACGTATTTATATCTACTATTGTTGTAATATTTGTAGTATCGTGACATTCTTCATCACTATAACTGTTTCATATCACGTTAAGCTAGTCTTCCATAGTTTGTCCATTACTGGTGACACTTAACAATTTTATTTAATTTAGATCTTGTGCTACTTTTGTCTTTATCACAACACCTGCCTTAACATCACATCTTTATCATATTTATTATCTATTTATCCGGCTTTTTTATAGCTCAATATTTCAATCCATCCCTACCTGTTTTGGGAATTATTTCAAAGTTTTGATTTTTATACTTTTGTTCAACGTCACTTAATAAAGATAAAGATTGCTAAGTACTTCATAACTAATATTGCAATTATTATTTCTTTGGCTTTGTGCTACGTATCGATTATTCGTTACGAAATTGTAGACTTTAGAGGTATACTTACTATTTTACCGTATTTTTTTTTCATTCAACAAGTTGCGCTAATAAAGCTACAAAAATTAAGCTACCGAAAAAGTCATACTAATTGGCACAAGTCTTCCTTGTTACGGAGAAGGATTTGCTGCCTAATAATACAACTCTCAACCGCAAATTAGACATAGGTACTTATATAGGTATGTCGCTTCTTTTGAATTATTTTTTCTCTAAAATATAATTAAAGAGAAACAATTTTTTTATTTGTTGTTTGTTTGTATACGTTGAAGAGTAACCGTAACAAAATACCGTACATCTAACCAAAGACAATATAATTCAGTATTTTTGATAGACTATAAAATTAAAATATATATTCAATCAAACTATTTCAGCAAGTTTTAGGGGCAGTTTTACCACATGCCTATAAAAGCACACACATTACATTTAAAAAAAAATGTTTACACACCGAAAATCGGTAGAATATGTTGGTTAACTATGTAATTTGACAACTTGTATACCATATTCTTGCAAAATAAATAAATAATTATTATTATTATTATTATTATTATAAGCTATGATTTGTAACCCAAATCATTGCAGTATCCAAAAGATAACATAAATAGTTATAATCTTCCTAGTAAACATATTACATAGGTTTTTGCGTTTTGAAATTCGATAAAACTAAATTGCGAAAAATTTATTTTTGAAAATTAAAACTAATATAATTATGTATTTTATTTTAAATATATTTATAGCTAATAATAATATTATAGCTAAATATAACAAGCTATTTTCTTAATTTGGTCGCAAATTGCAGTAAAGAAAAAAAAAACAGTTAATATTTTAATATAAGCGTCGCGTTACATAAAACTACTAAAAAAATCTCTTATATCAAAAAAATATTCATACTTAAAAAATTCAATCGACATCACAACAATCACCTAACCACTAACGCACTGATCGTGACGGTTGAACAGAAGTGGTTAAAATATAATTGAAAATTTAATAAACAAAAACCGCTCACCAATAAACAGATCTTTATTATTAAATTTTGGAACTAATACATCGTAAACAAATACAAAACAAAGACAGAGTCACGATTTTAAAAACTGAATAGAAAAGCTATAAGTCTACTTTAAAATGAATATTACGTTTGTAAGACTAAATTTACTACAGACACTCTTACATAATTACATTTTTGAAGTGAAAACATCTTTTGGCGCACCGTTCACATTTTTTCGTAGGTAGTAAAGTGTGACCCATCATGCTCTGAGGTGAAAGGCTGGCTCGATAGGTTGAACTAGGGACCGCCAGTATACCCGAACGAGAATGATACAGACAGCTGCTGACAGCTCAATCGGGTGAACTCGGGACTTATTGCGTTATTGCTTGATTGTGAATGCCAATAAAGTTTTCACTTCTGGTGTGCGGTCTTAAGCACACACTCTATTTTTTGTATGTAATTTAAATAAACATAATTGGATGAACTATTATCGACAAAGTAAAAGAAAAGTTTGTGCATGCAAAGTACACATGCCAGAAGTGAAACCTCTTTGACAAACTAATTTTTAAGTTTCGTTTATATTTAAACCAATCTAAAGCTTTAAATTTCCGTTCCAACGCCAACTAGTTAGATTGCAATGTAATATTATCGATATTAATGTAACAACCTTTGTAGTTTCTATAGTACACGCTAAGGTGGCTCTGCTGTTCGACAAAAACGTTGCCATTTCATCACAACGTTGCATATCTTCGTATTTTTCATCCGTAAAAATTTTACCCTCATGTACCTAAAAAAGTTTCACTTCAAAAATATGAAAATTAATAGTAACACTTCAAGTAAGTAAGCGAAGACGAAAAGCAGAAGATAATAAAATACAACTACCTACTACGTTTAAAGTGAAACTTCAACAACATCGTAGAGAACATGTACTGTTCTGAATTTATGTTTTGAATTCACTTGAAAATTCTATTTCCTGTGAATTTGTGTAGTTTCTGACTCAGAAGTTGAAGTAAATTTCAAACGGCGCACTTAACTGTCAAAACGAAGGACTTAACTTAATTTGAAATGTCTTGTTTTACTGAAGTTACATTTAGTTGTGTATAAAAATAACCTACGTCAATGAACGATGGATTTAGTACATCACGATATACTATTGAACCGTTGACATCGCAAATTGCTTGGTTATCATAATTATCTCTTTAACAATCAGAATTATTGCGACTCACCTTGTAACATCCCACTGCTGGGCATAGGCTTCTTTCTCCATGTGGGAGAAGGGTGAAAACTTAATCCTCCAACTTGCTCCACTGCGATTTGCAGATAAAGATAAAAGATATGTAAGCGAAGTAAGGATCGATACCGGGTGTCTATGATAACAACCGTGACCAAACGTTTTCTCCAAGGCACGGTGCGGAGACCAGCAAAGACGGATAACCAGGCCAGAAAGAAATATTTATACAAATACCCAACCCGAGTGCGAATCGAACCCGCAATCGCCGCTGTGTGAGCGCCTGTATAGTTCACGCACCACTACATCAAAACTGATATCATGGAAATCTGAGTTAATAAAATGTAATTAAAGAATTGTTTTTGAACATTGTACGTTTCTAAAGAGTGAAATGTATAAATATTTACGACTGAACCGGGAAGATTTGACTGATGTTTCAACTGAAGGTTTTAAATATCAAAGGTGTACTATCAAAAGAAACGATTACAGAGGCAATGATTTAACTTAGTTCCACAAATGTAGTTGTATTTGATATGCAGCACAGGAGAATTGCATTGATCAAGAATTCTAGATAAATGGTTAGATAAATAGATAGAATAGACTTTACTGTATACCATTTTGGAAATATTTACATCTATAAGTCATTTAAACGTAGGTATAGATAGTGTAAAGCCTGTCTTATCACTAAGAAGTGATCTTTTCTAAAGAAAAATTAGACGGTGCGTTGTGAGATGTTGATCTTTATAAGCGAATTTCTTATTTGCTACTTATTTTAGCAATAGTCCAGCAAATATGGGAGAAAACCAAGTTATTATTATTTGTTAAACTTAATTTGTTTCAAATTAGCAGAAAGATTAAACGCCTGAATTGGATTCTAATATTCACACATGTTTGACGCCAATCTATTGATCGAAAGGTGATTAATCAAACCCATATCGAGATAAAACTGTAACGTTGATTAATCTTCTACTTTTCATACAAAATATATATTTATGGTCTCATAAATTTATACAAGCTTTGACTTTGTAAAAATTTTCTTGAATGTTGCTAATTTAAGTTACCTTATATAAATACCCACATTCAACAAAGAGAACTCAATTTTTTTACCGACTTTAATAAAAGGAGGAGGTTTCCAATTCGCCCGTATATACATATATATTTTATGAGTGTTCGCGGAAAACTTCGCCGTTTATAAATAGATTTTGCTGGATCTTTTTTGTTAGAAAGGAGATATTCCAAGGATGGTACCATGATAAGGAAACTAGGATCTGATGATAGCATCCTAGAGAAATCGAGGGGAACCTTTGAAAATCGTAGTGGCGACTAGTGCGTTTGTTAATTTCTTTCTTCTACTTACGTTGTATTACTCGTCAATGTACTTAATTGAAGTCGGTTTATTTCATTTGCAAACACAATTATGTTCATATTTTATAAACTATTTACGAATAGTTTGCTGTTGTAAAAATTTAAGATTTTACGAAAAGAGAAGATGATTTCATTATGACTTATTTCGAATGTGAGAAGATTCTAGTATGTAGTATATAAAGCTATAAAATAATATGTTCTAACTGATCTAGATGGCTGATTGAGTCGTTATCGTCTAGCCTTTTTAAAATAATTATTTTTCCAATAAGAGAGAAAGGTTAAGTGACTTCCAGACATTCCACAATTTTCCAGATAAGAAACCAAAAAGTTTCTTTTGAACAGTCAAGAGAAAGGTTGTAAATTTATTTTGGAGTTCCGTCAGACACAAAGTTAACCCACGGTAAGAATTAAGGTATCCACTTGCACAATCTTTTGTAGTAAAAAAATTATAGTTAACTATTTGCGGCGTAGCTAAATTTAGGTAAATCCAAAAAACAACTAAGCATAAAACAGTTTATACCGTTTCATTAACCCTTTCACGCACATAAGGTTTAGAGAAATTAAACAAAAATGTTTACTAGTCATAACGGTTTATTTGGAACTAATTAAACATAAAACAATGAAAAAAATAATAGTTTATTATTTTTCATGTGTTTTTCAGGCTGGGACATATGTGTCCCAATGTGCGTCAACGGTTGCAAAATGTACCAATTTCACACTCGTTTTTCATATCGTTATTTCGCAAAAAAAAATCACTAATATAGTAAAAATTAACGTTTATATTATATCAACTGAAAATTATAATCTAAAAGAAAAAAATGTTAGTGGTATTCTGCAAAACAATTTCTTTTAGAAGTAAAATATAAATGTACATTACACGTTGAACATGTATTGTTTGTTCGATTCTCAACATGAAATTTGGCACATCGGACACATTTCTGCCTTATATTTGCCTTCACCATAAAGTGAGAAGGCTATTCCCGTTTTGGAGTATAACTTATCCACTTATTTGTGGTTACTGAAGATGGAAAACTTCTCCGACGAGACGAAAAATCAGCAATTACGGAACGACTTGCAGCTTGGCGACGTTCTAGGCATGAAAGCAGTGTACCTTAATTTTCTTTATATAAATATATATTAATATAAACATGATATCCCATTACGTAGTTCATTCCGAGATAAACCTTGGCCTCAACACTAGAGAGAGTACAAGACCTTCCATTTTGCAATGCGTATTGTTCCAATTTAGGTACAATAATGTCGTCTATTAATTGATCGAAATTTGTAACAGCATTGAAAATATTTATAGGAGAGAAATTTGAACTAGTAAGACTATCCAAAATATTAACTTCGCCATATTTGTAGCCTTCTTGATCATGAAATTGATGCGGTATGTAGGAGTTTTTTCTCCAGTTGAACGAGGGTAAAGTTTCTGTGCTTTTTCGTGGAATTTCTTGTTACAATTGTCTATATTCTTTATTCTTTATAATTTCGCTAACACCCGGAGGAATGCCTGGTTCAATGTCAACGTTGGAAAGACCTTCATCAATGTATTGCGCCAGAAATTGTTGATCTTCTTCGTCCAAAAGAATCCATCCTCGTCGCCGCTATTATCAGCTACTAAATATTCCAAAATCTCACTGCCTGTTAACGAAAACTCCCTTGTCCTTCGCGTAGACATGTTTTTGAACTACTGAATCAAAGTTTGCATTGACTTACAAGAATAATGACTTAAATATAGTAAATTTAGAGGGTAGTCAAACATATGACAAAAGGCACCGTTGACGCACACTGGGACACCCGTGTCCCTTTTCAATTTTCGTAAAAAAAACCACATTTACTAATGAAACCATTAGAAAAACAGATGAAACTTGCAAAATACTAACCAAAGAATAGAATTATTAAAAAAATAGCAACACAAAACTGAAGAAATATTATAAAAATTAAAATCTAAAACACAACTTCAGCCAACGAAAAACTCACAACTTCGCGCCTATTTATTTCTTTTCTAATCCGTCTTGCTCAGTGATCTCAGCTAAAATATCGTTAAACGTACTTTTAAATTTATAAATACAAACTTTTAAATTGATTTAAACTAATACGTATCGCAGGAAACTGAAAAAACGTACGGGGACAAATGTGTCCCATGTGCGTTAAAGGGTTAAGTAACATCTGCTCTGGTGTAGTGGTGCGTGTAAGCGTCTAACTAACGATGGTTTGCGGGTTTAATTCCCGCTAGCGATAGATTTGTATTTGTACAAATATTTGTTTTCGGTTTGTATATCTATCCTTATTGACACGAAATATAATTTTTCTACAAAGTGTAATTTTAATTACAATACAATGTGAATGCTACACTGGCTTACAACTTTGAATTCAAGAACCTAAATGATAATTAGGGAAACGATTAAATTTTATTCTTAGATAACGAAAAGTATATAGCTATATATATATCTATCTAATATATGAGCTTAGAGAAAAACTTAAACCTTCATATTTGCTAACTAGCTGTGCCCTCGACTTCATCTGCGTGAAATTAAAAAAAATATTGTTTAGTTTGCAGAGTTATAAAATAAATAAATTTCTGAAATAAAAGTATCCTAGGCTACTCCTTATTACATCAACTATTTGGCAGTAAAAGTCCCGTCAAAATCGGTCCAGCAGTTTCAATGATTAGCTGGAATAAACAAACAGACAGACAGACAAAAATTGTAAAAAATGTTATTTTGGTATATATGTACCGTGTCGTGTACCGTGTATATGTATTTAGTAAAAAGCGGTTATTTTAATATTACAAACCGACACTCCAATTTTATTTATTTATAAATACTATCCATAGAAACTATCTTAGAAAATTATTTCAAATATTTCTTGTATAAACAACACATTTAATTATAGTTTTTATGTAGTAGGTTAACTTCACAAAGAACTACTCTTGTGAATGATATATGGTTCAGATAATGGTTCAAATAAATTATTGTATCAAAGTCATTAAATCTATACAGAATGGAAACAAGCGAAAGGCATTAAATTAAACCACGTATAAGATGCTTTTTACGATGTGGTTCTAGATATCTATCAGGTATTTTATTTACTAAAAAGCTATTTTGTGTATAAACTACTTCTTCTATTTGACTGTTTTTTTTTTTTGTATATATCTTCGCTGGCTTCAGCCTGTAATATCCCACTGCTCGGGCATAGGCCTCTTTCCCCATGTAGGAGAAGGATCAGAGCTTAATCCACCTCGCTGCTCCAATACGGGTTGGCGGATATATTCCCTACTATGAGTAACGTTCGCTATCAGGTGTACATGATAACAACCGGGAACGACGGCTTAACGTGCTCTCCGAGGCACGGTGGGGAGACCCATAAGGACTGCACTAACACCCAGACCACAGCAAACACCGTATGGCCAATACAAATGTTTGTCTTATGCGGGGATCGAACCCGCAACCGCCAGCGTAACAGGCACAATCCATAGCTGTGACCGTTGCGCCAACGCGGCGCCGTAACATATACAGAACGTCGTAAATAAGGCGATATTATTTTTATTTCGAAATTTATTAATACTTCTGCCAATAAAATACTATAGAACTGAATTAAATATATTTTCGTAAGTTAAGAATAAAATAATATTCTCCTAAAAACCTTCTCTGAACTAAACCTGTACAATAAAAACCTCACAAGATTTCGTTTATATTTCATCCATATTAAACAGCGATTCAGACCTACCTTTACTAAAACCCATTTTAAATTTAGAGGTGATTTTTCTTATATTCATAACTTAAAAGCACCTTTGTGAGTGGTCAAATGGCGTGGCTAAGCTTAGTGGCTACGGTGAGACGCTATTAACTTTTCGTAAATAGACTATAATTATAATTAAAAAAAGAGACATAAAGCACGTGCTATGTTATTAATATCGGGAATGAAATCGTCTGTATCAACTGACCTTGACGCTCAATGATGCTGATAGCGATATTTTAGCGCTTTCAGCAGTTTAAGTAAGATAATGTAGGCGTTAGTTAAGTACACAGTGGAAATGCTACATTTGCTACATTTTACGATTTACAACAAAGGTTTTACTTTACACAAATTTTTTTTAAATAAAATTTTATAAATGTTAAACTAATGCCGCCATTTACGTTAAATCGCAAACCCTTAATCAGCAGTGCCGGAACAGCGAAGCATTTTAGATGAGATTTCTATTAACCCCACCAACTTTTACACCCACGCCAGTGATTCTAGTCGAAGAGTTTGTAACGTTTTAGTATCCGTCATCATCATTACAGCCTATACAGTCCACTGCTGGACATAGGCCTCCACAAGTTTACGCCAAAAATAACGTGAACTCATGTGTTTTGCCCATAGTCACCACGCTGGGCAGGCGGGTTAGTATCCGTATTTCATATGAATTGAGGTCCATAGTGTGAGTCACGTTCAACTATTTTCCACACTATTTTATCTAGTATATCCGCGTTCCTGACAAAATAGCCTATAAATAACAAAAATTGAAAATAAATTTTAAGGTGATTAATTCAGTAAATAATTCAGTTAATTAGTGAAATTAATTAGTGAAATTAATTAAAAAAACTTCTGGTTATGTTAATCACAGTATATATATATATTTAGATATATGCGTATAGGACTTGCATCATGTTAATTTTCTGAAACAATTTGTAGTAAACACTATCGGGCCAGCGCTACAAGAATTAGTACTGACGACCTAAACTTAAATTATTAAATATTCATTAATTTTAATTTATTAGTAAATTTCGCAATGTCGCGTAGAATGATGAAGGTACGAAGCAGATTGATAGATGCGTCCAGGATCGATAAAGGTTACTTGTATTTGATATTTTAATGAAATGTAAAATAAATCTTTCTTAAATAACATCACTTTTTTATTACTAGTTCTTTCTCTACAAAAGGGGGACTGAAGAAATGCTACGCTAGCGGAAATGCTGGACAATTTTGAGAGCAGTTTCACATACGGTCTACTAAGCGTTTTACTGTGGTTGTTTCATATTTGAGTATTATGATGTGTTATAATTATGACTTGGTCGCTTTTTAGATAAAGGTAAAATGAGGTCATATCATTATTATCTTTTTGTACTAAATTACGTGATGCAGTTTCCTACTCATATAATGTCATTGCGCATATGACCGTTATTTTAACGGAATTCAAGAAAGGAAGAGGTTCTTATTTGGACTGTATTTTTAATTTGATGATCCCTTTTTAACCGAAAGTTGGTGCTTCTGAAATGATGCGCATTTATTTGACTATTTTACCGACTACCTACGTTGTACTGATTTTAATTACGTCGAAAAGAATTTCGATGTAATTGAAGTCTGTTTCGTTTAACCTGAAATATAATTAGCTGTGATCTTTTATAAGCTACTTATCCAGTTGGGCTGCTCCAACTTACTTTGTATATAAAACTTGATTTCAAAAATATAAACCACCTCTTTATAATAACAATATTAAAATTAGTAATAACTTTAGGAGAATTGTTCACTGCGTTTAATTTGCATGAAATAGCTATGCAGGGATTCTAACATCCCAATTTTCTCTTACGTAATACTGCCAAAATGGAGACGAACTTTCCCTTATAGAGAGTATTCTAAGCTAAAATTATTGCATTATGTAATATCTTTATATATAATAATGACTGTTTGTCTGTATGTCCTTACAGAATCGTATACTATGCATTTGATCATTTCATGTTAGTAAGACCAAAAAAAAACAGGGTACAGCTAGTAGCTCTATAATTATGATCTCTTCTGCATATTTTACACTTTGTTCCGACACATGTCAAACCAAATCAGATTAAGTGTTACTTTATCTAAGTAAGCTTCAAAAGTTTTTGAGTTCTCATTTTGTACACAGTAAAAGCCTTATTCAGAATCACATAGATCGTGAAAGTTTAAAAACTTATATTTACCATCGATGCTAGCCTTATATTAAATCTGTAACCTTTTATTAAAATCAATGTATGTTATCCACTGATCCATGTTGACACCTTTATTTGTATTAATCTATATATTAATACCTGAAGCAAAAAACTTTATACCCCTTTTTACGAAAATTACGCGGACGGGGGAGTATAGAATTTCGCACACGCATATTTTTTTTTAATTAAAAAACATAACACACACTATTATATACTTTTTTGTTGATTGTCAGTCTGTATGTCTGTCTGTGTCAAATTGAAAAATTTAAAAAAAGGTTCTTTAATTTTTAAAAATTTTTGGTTTTCTTTAATTTAAATTTATAATAATGGTCGAATTTCGACCTCTGTGCGACCACTAGTAATTATAAATATCTAAATAAACACTCTTAGATTATCTAGATAAACACTCTCTTTAATTAAATAATGTCGACGCACTTGAGCAGCAATATAAATGCCACATAAAACTTTAGTTAAACTTTTACTTACATCTAGTTATACTTAGTAGTTTTAGTGCTTACACTCTAGTTCCTTTTACGACGGTAAGCTTAAAATAGTTTATTTCCCACCCAAGCTCATTTTATGTATCTAAGGGTAAGCCCGTAAGAAAATAACGATCACATAGTATGTGTGGGGGAGTTAGTAGTCGCTGTATAAATTATCAGCTGGAAATTATTTTTAGTAGTACATTATTTAGACTGGCAAAAACAGGAGCATCCCATACCCTTTGTTGTCCCTACTCCCGCTGTCAATACAGTACATTCCCAGATGTCCTGACCACTTTATTTACGACAGGAACACAGCAGTATAATAGAATTATTTGATTATAATGTGAAAGGTTCGGATAGTTACAAATCGCACTGCTCCAGAATATTAGCTAGTTATTTGAAAATCTTCATTATACAAATTTACCTTTTCTTAAATTTGTATTTAAGTAGTAGGTACTAATACGATTTAGAAAATAAACATTAAAAGTAGGTCAATTAAATACGAAATAAGCTGCATTTTTATAGTACTAACTTTATAATAGACTATTCAACTATTTTCAAACTGCGCCGTCAAGATCTATAAATTCTTGACCTTTTAAGAGAGGCCAAATCTATGAAACGAAGCCGATATTTTTAAAAATGACGTTGCTTATAACTCAAGATTTATAACAAAAACGCTGATTTTCTTTGCGCTAATGATAATATGTTATATTTATTTCAAGAAAATATTTAATTAAAAGCAATCATTATTTAAGTCAATAACAAGTTTTAGAACGTCGACGTAATTTTGATTTTATGGTAAACTATACTTACATACATAGAAAAAACATTAGTTTAAAATAACACTTTAGGAATAGACGACAGTCTATTCCTAAAGTCAACCGAAAGGCTAAATGCCTTACCCTGCTTATACCTGTATTCTTAGCTAAAATATAATCCAATCGAACCAAATAGAACAGAATAGAATAGAATAGATTTTATTGCTAACTATTCAGAAAAGATTTACTTTAAACAGTCATTTAAACATACAGGTTGTAAAGTACAAAGGCGATCTTGTCGCTAAATAGCGATATCTTCCAGACAACCTTTAAATAGAGGAAAATATGCATAAGAAAAAGTACTACCGACTGATCAATGAATTTTTGAAGATAGATACTTATGTATATAACACTATCGTCATATTTCAAAAACGAGAACGCGCTTACCAGCTTCCAATTTAATAACAATTTTTAAAATTTTACAGTGCTTTAAAGGATATAATATTCTAAGTGTAGCCTAACTTTTATATGTGTGTGTGTGTGTGTGTGTGTGTGTGTGTACGTGTGTGTACTACTCTCCACATATTGTAGAAACAAGGTCAACTGACTGTTTAACCTGTATGATGTAATCATGACAGATTCGTCGACAATAGATTGATCTTGAAATTTGATTTAATTTAGTCATTTTATAGTAATTAGTCTTTATTTATTTCAAACTAGCTGTGCCCACCACGGCTTTGTTCGCGTTTTGGGTATTTACATGTTCAACGTGATTCTTTAAATAGGAATAACTTTTTTATTTATGAACTGATTGAGATGAAACAAGCACTAAATGTTAAGATAAGCCGTCCTGCCTGTGTTAACATACGAAGCTGAGACGTGGACACTGACGAAGGGACTGGTTCACAAGCTTAAAGTCGCTCAACGTGCAATGGAACGGGCTATGCTTGGGGTTTCTTTCAAAGATAGGATTAAAAATGAGACTATCCGCGAGAGAACGAAATAGAGATAGAAAGAGAGATAGCGCACAGAATTAGCAAGTTGAAGTGGCAGTGGGCTGGGCATCTGTGCCGCAGGACCGATGGCCGTTGGAGCAGACGGGTCCTGGAGTGGAGACCGCGTCTTGGCAAACGCAGTGTGGGACGTCCTCCGGCCCGTTGGACCGACGATCTACGTAAGATTGCCGGTGTAGGCTGGATGAGAATTGCGGAAAACCGGGATATCTGGCGCAAACTTGGGGAGGCCTATGTCCAGCGGTGGACTGCAATAGACTGAGCTGAATATATTAGTGAAAACCATATTTAACCGGATAAGCTGTTTCTGAGATTAGGGTGCACAAACGCATGGATAAATAGACAAAAATTCTAACAATCATTGCTTTGAGTGCTATTTCCGTTGATAAAGGTCCCAATAATATTTTTTTTCTCGTATATCTTTTATGTACAGACAGCGATCCGTTACTATTTTTATTATGTGTATTGATTTAGCGTCCTTGACTTTTTGAAATAGTAAATTAATTGATAGTAGTAATTTTATTAGCTTGAAAATTTTAATGTGATTTAATTTTTTTTTTAAAGATTACCTACTCATATTTTTACACGACTGTGGCGGTAAACAAGAGTACGGCTCACCTGATTGTTAGCGATTACCGTAGCTTATAGACTCTTGCAACACTAGGAGCATCACAAACGCGCTACGGAGCCGACACCTGACCCATAGCCTCAGGAGCCCTGGCTACCTTAGCTACTCACCAAAAGAACACAGTTGTAAACCAGAGCACTATTCTTTGGCTGTGATCTTCAGTAAGGTTGAGGTACCTACTTCCCCAGTCAAGTTGCTTTAGATAAATGTTACCTCAATAAAAACTTTCTGATTCTAAGTTTGTAATGCAGTTTTTGCCACAACTGTCTGTTACAAGCGGTCGCGGTTTTAAAACAAAATCCAGTCAAATGTTTGTATAGGCTAGGAATAAGTTTCCGCGCTGCGTGTTATTTTTCTTTGAGAACTGTAAAATGAAAAGCGATTATTGCGTATTATTATATAAAGTTAATAATTATATACAGCATTACACAAATGCTTGTAACGTTAGTCTTTATGTTGTACCTACATATGACTGAATTTATAATAGTAAAGCAATGTTACTGTTAAGTTTTTGTCGATTCTTGTCAGCAGAATCTACATTCCGAACTGATACTTTGTAATATGATATACTAAATTTGATTTTTTAAATAGCAACCACTTGCGAGCAGTAACGGTTTTTCTTGAGTGAAAAAAATTATTCTAAAAAACTAGGCGACAACAGCACAAAGAATTACTTAGTAATTTTAATTTCAGTGGAAGGATGGCTATAAAATAATATCATAAAAGTTCATTTTTTAATAAAATTGTTTATTTCATTTATTCTATTTTGATTAATTAAAGAGTTAGAACATATAGTGTTACAAGTCTAGCCTTGGTCACTCCTACGTGAATTAGCATTACACGTGTTCTGTTCAGGTTAATTACATTAAAAGGTAATTGAATTTTTTTTTTAAATTAAAGGTCACTTGAATCAATTCATTCTGTTCTATTTTTTCTAGAACTAGTTTTTCTTGATTTGACAAATTGACGTATGTAATTCACGTCTGAACCACGACTGAGACAAAAAAGCTGCTTAAAACAGTTGTAAAGAAAGTCACAATGTATGAAAATATCGATTAATCTAATCATTAAATTGTCATTGTTGTCATATAAACACGATTTTCAAAAAAATCAACAAAACATTTTTCATTTATGTATTATCTCAATCCAAAATTTGTCTTGGCATTTTGGATTGAAATAATATACATTAAGGAACATATACACTCTACCGACTACTCCCTACAGACGAGCTTTAATTATGAAGAAATTTTAGTCCGTAGTTACACAGCGACCTCATAGATGGCGCTATACCAGTGAAAGATAAATGCAAACAACAAACCTTTTTAGTAGACTAGCTGAAAACACTTTTACTGACTGACTTAGTTTTATCTTAACATACTAGATGGCGTTGCTGACAAATCTTTATGTACCTACCAATAATTTTATAACAAACCGGTGCAATGTTTTGTTGTTTTTAAATTTTCAATACTTATATTTTACTCTCTTGCGATTAGTATTTAGTTATTTATTTTTATTTTGACTACTATCAATTTTTATTTAACAGTCATAGTTTAATAGTTATTTATTTTTAAATGGTATAGTAAAAGTATGTTATTGTATGTTTTTAAAATATTATACTTACTATACTTACTTGTTGATCTATGTATATAATAAATATCATAAAACTGAAGAGTTTGTTTGTTTAAGCGCTCCAATCTCAGAAACTACTGGTTCAAATTGAAAAAATATTTTAGAGTTAGATAGTCAATTTCTCGATGAAGGCTATACGCGAAATAATAACATGGTACCTTTTTTAAAATTAATGCAGATGATATCACGTAGCAAAGCTATGTAAGATAATTTACCTTTCTTCCGTCTCGGTGAGTTGGCTGGTGTGCTGTGCTCTGAGCTTTGATCAGCTGCATATTCGTTACCGCTGCTGTCTTGCGGTGCCAGGGAGAATATAGTGCCCGCTGGACATCTCTCTCTACTTTTACTGCGCTGCCAACGCGTCTGAAGAATTTAAGAACAAAATTAAACTAAGAAAAAATCATGATAGTATCAATTCTATCCTGATACTAATGTTTATTATATGATAGTTCGGAGGAAACACGGGTGTTTGTTACTTTTTTTACGCACTTATGAAGTGATTTTTCAAGAAACTAATGGTAAACTTATATAGCTGTCAATTCAGAGAGACAAATGGGCTACTTTTTATTCGCACGGGATTGGATTTCGCGGGAATCGCTTACTGTTAAACCTCTATATTTTTATAATAATGCAGTACTATGCTATAAAATACACACTTTTGTATAGAATACGTATCAAACTATGAATTAAACATCATTTGAAATTTTGAATACTATTATACTAAAAATAACCTATTAAGTAGTAATTAATTAATTTATTTATTTATTTACACTTTCGCACACTAATACAAGGTTTTAACAGCATAACAAATGAAATATAAAAATAAAATTTGCATCAGCTGCAATTTTATTAATTAATGTTGGGCGTTAACATTTTGGATGTACGGATGATAGCAAAATATAAAATTTGGAAAATCTAAAAGTGCACGATTCCAATGTGACACACGTTCAACCCAATTCACCACTAAACTTTATTCAATTAATTTGAGGCGTGCAATAACGCAAGAAATACGTTTTTTTCAGAAAACTTAACGAAGAAGTCTATTGAATATGAAGGCTGAAAAATCAACAATTTTTTATAACAAACACTTTTAGTCTATACTGTCTGTTGCCAACCCGCCTACGCCTGCCCAGCGTAGGTGACTATGGGCATGCTAGCGCGACCCCATCTCGCCCCACCCAGGTGGACGACTGCTCACACGTGGTGGTTTTTTTAGTCAGAATTTGACATAAACCTCTGGCGCCCCCGCGCCTGAGGGTATCCATGATGGATTTTCTGCACGTAAAAAAAAAAAGAAAAAGTGACTATGGGCAAAACACATGAGTTAACGCCATTTTTAGCACGGACTTTTAGTCTCTACCATAACAAAATATAATGTGATGTGAATGACTCAGAGCCATCTGCTATTATATACAAAAAGCAAGTCAACTCTAAAAAGCAAGTCAAACTAATAATAGTTGTATGGTCGATCATTAGTCGCTGGAAAGTATAAGCTGCAAACAATAATTTTAGAGAAGTGCGTGGAGGCGTGCATTTTGGATTTTCCAATTATTATTACATATATATATTTGCTGGTCCGAAAAGGTATGAAATGTCTGAGATGCTCTGTGTATATGTTACACACGTAAATTAAATTTCGCGAAATAATTCTAGTGATTCAGGCCAAATGCTAACGCCTACATATGTAATTACTTTAATGTATCTTAATAGAAGCTATTCTGGTGACATACTAATCCAATATAACACATAATCCTAGTCGCTAAAAAGGGCGTCGTAATGGGTTTGAGGGATAAACTTACACCCTAGCGTGACTATTAAATAATGTAGGCAACATTGTTTAATAGTCACGCGTTTTTACCTATAGTTTATTATTTACAATTTAATCTTCTGTATATATAGGATCGTTAGGTGAAATTTGGCAGAGAGGTAGTTTATGGTTAGTATATAGTATATCGTATAGTATAGTATTCGTATTTTAAGAACGGATTGTTCGATAGAGTCGGATTAAAGGGGTCTAAGGGATTTAACAAGTTTGTATGAAACTCTTTCATTTTTTTATGTAACAAGCCTGAAATTTGACAGAAAGATAGTTAATACTTAGTAAACGTATTCTAAGAAAGAACTTTGCGACTAGGGCTACATTAAATAGTTCTGAGGGCTCTTACAAGTTTCAACATAGGTCCTTAATTTTTTGTGCTATGAACTTAACATTTAACACAGTAGTAGTTTATAATTAGTGAAAGTCCACTAAGAAATGATTTTGCGACAGGGCCGCACTAAAGAGGTCAAACGGGTCTCACAAGTTTGTATGAAAGTCCTTCACTTTTGTGCTACAAGCTTAATATTAGACAGAGAGGTAGGTATGTAATTAAACATTCACAAAGAACGAATTCTGCAACAGGGTTGCATTAATGCGGTCTAAGGGTCCTCGATAACTATTATAAAAGTTCTTAATTTTTATGCTACGAACTTAAAACTTGATAGGGAGATAGTTAATATTTATTTAACGTCTACCATGAACGGATTTTGCGACAGGGATGTAATACAGGGTCTCTCGATAACTTTTATAAAAGTCCTATATGGTTTGTGCTACCAACTAGAAACTTAATAGGGATATTGGTAATTAGTAGAAAACGTCATATTAGAAAGAATTTTATGAAATCATTTTTGTCTTAAAAGGCAGCTATGCTGCGTTTCAGGATCATGAGTACATAAATATGTATTTCAACATTTTTGAAATATATTAAGGTCGAGGTATATTTCGTCACGGGGCCCGGAACCCTATTATTGATAGCCATTTATATGTCGCAGTATGAAAGTGCGATTTTGTTTGCATGAACTAATATTTTTACACTTCTTTTGAAATAATAATCACCTACTTAGATCTGTTTGGGTACTGATTACAAATTGTAAGTAAATAAATATTCCAGTCAAAATTGCATTTTTACGCCTCATACTTTAAAACTTTGTCTGTTTCATCAGAAGTTATCAATACGAAATTTCACCTGTCGACTTGATTGCATTAGATCTGATTTATTTCACCATGTAAGAAAAGTATCGGAACTTAATTCAACACGCTACTCTACTGCCAGTTGACATATATATTCCCTACTAAGAGTAACGATCGCTATTAGGTGTCTATCATAACAACCGGAACCGACATCTGACGTGCTCTTCGGAACACGGTGGGAACTACCACTAGAACACTCACTAGACTAGAAATAAATATAGGTAGACAACAATTGCGTCGCAGTATATTTATAGCAATATTATGTATAATCACCAAAATATTCATTGTTTTGAAATAAATAGCAATTGTAATAAAATCTGGACTTAGTGGCGCTGTATTTTATGCAAGATGTTACTAATTTTGTACTAAAACACAGTTTATATATTATTTTTCAAAAGAGTAACTGCGGAGTTTCTTGCCGATTCTTCTCTGCAGAATTTACATTCCGAATCGGTAGTAGCTTTACTTCTACAAATATAATAATTTATTTTTAAGGCTTTAATTTGTAAAATGAAGATTTGAAAGCGCATTTGGATAAAGCTGTTTTTGATTTTGATTTTGTACAAATACAAAATAACATTCATTCCGAGCGGAGATCGAACCCGGAATTGTCGGTGTGTAGGCGCTGACAAGACACGCGTATCAGAACAGGTGAATTGTCGTCTGCATATTAAATGAATTAGTATTCCGGAGTAAAATAAGAGATTAGTTCACATTACTTGAATTGATTGAAAATTGCTTAAGTATACCTAAGGGGAGACTGTTTTTGCATTATCGTTCTATGAAGCCTAATCGAAAGCGAGTTACCCGCGAGCAGTCTGGTAGTTCTATAGTTAGGTACTAATTTACTCCTTTCTATAAATGTAATTAACTTCTATGAGAGCTAAGCCGCGGCCAACCGCTAGTTATAATATACTTACAAATTGTATTTTAGTCTCTATAATATGTTTTAATAGAATATTTAGTCAACGGTTCTCTTTTTGGCTGTATATGTGTTACTAGAGACACTTTAGGTACAAGTTATATTAATATGAGTAATATTACTCAAACAGTCTGTAGTAATATCAAGAAGGCAAGGATTCAAGTAGCACAATAGAAACAAATTTTACACAATATATTCGTAAATTCTCGTCTGAGAAGGAAGTTGAAACAAGAAAAGTTTGAAAAAGAAACCCCTTTCTTGAC
Organism: Melitaea cinxia; assembly: GCF_905220565.1. Lineage (NCBI taxonomy): Eukaryota > Metazoa > Arthropoda > Insecta > Lepidoptera > Nymphalidae > Melitaea > Melitaea cinxia. The sequence goes on from NC_059415.1 coordinate 4,177,672, forward strand.
GTACTGTGAAATATTACTTCGTTAAGAATTGTACAATGTTTTAGAATAGATATAGATCGGATCTACCCAAAGTTTTTCAGAGAAAATTACTCTTTCTAAGAACTTTCTTTTTTTTTGTTTTTTATTGCCATTTTTATTTTTGGTTATGCTTAGACAATTATTTCTATGATGTCTGTTAGTTATATTTTAGGTAACAATTTAATTCATTACCTAAGCTTTCACTTGTATTTAACCTTCCGAAATATATAATATTTTATAAAAAAAAATTGCCATAAGTAGATGTAAAAATTTGATTGAACGATAACAATCTGTCAACTCAACAAACTTTGACCTCAAACTTTTCTGATAGATTAGTTTTCTACAGCTATTTATGATAAATGAAAAGTAAAGAATTACTCTCTAAAACTGACTTTATAAACTTAAGTATAGCAGCGTATAAAGTGATAAAATTTCTATTTTTTTTTTGTCGTCATACAGTAAAGTTGTTTTATTTCGTAACCTTAATATTATGATTATTTTTTTTGTAATTTACATTCGATCATTAAAGTTTAGGAGGCTTGGGTAGCCAAAAATATAAGGTATTTGTAAAATTATTAAAAAACCAGCGTTTGATTTGAATATATATCTGAATAGAATCTGATAAGTCGAATGAGGTTTGGCCTAATTTTAGTCTATACTCACTCACTCACATCACTTCAGCCTATCGCTATCCACTGCTGGACATAGGCCTCCACAAGTTCGCACCAAAAATGGCGTGAGTTCATATGTGTTGCACATAGACACCACGCTGGGCAGGCGGGTTGGTGACCGCAGGGCTATACTAGCTAGAGCAAAAATTAGCACTTTGTATCCCGAAATTCCGGTTATTTAGATACTTTTCAAATTTTTCATGCTTAAAACGAACAAGACTCTTAGAATTTTGTCTCACAAAAGTTATTAAAGTTAAGAATCTTTTATTGTTATTTTTGCGTAGAGTGAAGTAGTTCTTTTTTTTTAATGTTAAACATATTATTTTTAAGTTTAAATAAACTGAGAATAATGAAGATAAAGAGTTTTTTGAAGTAAAACTTCTTTACGTACGCTTTACTTTAAGAGTAAGCTGGTGAATGCGTGACGAAAGCGTTGCGTTAAGTGTATTTGGACGTGGCGAACGGAGCAAGAGAGAGAGGTGCGAGCATATTTTCTTTCTCTCTTTCTCTCATAGCCAGTTACGTTTCGTATATCTAAAACACAGTGCAGGCCTATTGCTAAAGAATGTGTACTTCAGTCGTATGTGTGTCTAAAGCAAATTCCTTTTTTTAATATTTACTTGAATGTGTACTTAGGTATATGCATTTATATTTAAATATGTACCTTTAAATTATTAAAAAAATGCTGCGTCCGATATACAACTGATAGTGGAGCGTGGTGGTGCGCTGATCGGGCGCGAGGTGGCGCTGTCTGTATGGGAGACGAACAGGACAGCTCGGAGGCTGACTTTGATAATCTTCCGGATAGCGCTTCCGACCGCTCTGAAATAGAACAATATACAACTTCATTAAGCTATCTAAATACAATACAATACAAATACTCTTTATTGTACACTATCAGAGAAAAAAAAATTTTACACCGAAAAAGAAAATATAGACATGTACAAAAGGCGGTCTAATCGCTCAAAGAGCGATCTCTTCCAGACAACCTTAAGCATGAAAAGGACATGACAATAAATAATAAGTAATGAAAGATCAAAGATTATTTCTTAGTTCAAAAAATATTTAATAAAAAAAATATCTTTGGATTAAATATAACAGTTAATTAGTCATTACAATGGCAACATATTATTTCAGGTATATTTTTGGAATCAGAACAGAATTTCCGGGATAAATAATACTTAACCCTTAATTACTCGCATGGGGTCAAAGAATTTTCGGATTAAAAAATGAAGCATTTGGCTCGGCCCGATTTCCCCCGCGCCCTCGCTAGCTTCATAACGCACGTCTAAGTTTGTATTTTAGTAGCGACCAAGTCACAAGAGTGGAAGGATGCGTCGCTGCACTCTTCAGCGGTGACCCCGTGCGAGTAATTATGTTACTTTTTTGGAAAAGGTAAGTTTTTTATTTTATGTATTTTTTTTGTGTATTATGAATTATATTTGTGTTATTGTATGTTCAGTGAATAAATGTTTGTTATAAATATGTTTTTTAAATCTTTATACAATTAAATTATCAAAAAATTCCGTTTTACTACGAGTTTTGTCTTTTTGTCAGAATTAGTCATGGATAGGAGAGAACAGCGAATTGCGCAATGGTTGATAGAGGATGAAGGAGGTTCTGATGAAGAAGAAGATGGAAGGTCAGGTTTCTTATGTTCAAAAACCAATTAAAGCTGTTGTGTTGTTATCTTCCATGCATCATGTAGCTCATATCGACCCAGCCTCAACTGACAAGCAGAAACTTGAAATAGTAACATTTTACAACAGCACTAATGGAGGAGTGGACACCAATGATCATTTGTGTGGTACATTCAACGTAGGGAGGTGAACCAAACGGTGGCCGTTACCCCTTTTCCTTCCACCTGATAAATGTTTCAGGCATAAATGCACTCATTGTACATCGAGTAAATACCGAAAAATCACGTACTCACATGAGGCGTAATTTTTTGCGGCAATTGTCTGTTGAACTTATTCATAATAACCAACAACGACGACTAAACGTCTGATGGAAGTGCACGAGTTGGAAAATCGCGTCCCGCCAACCACTGCAAAACGTGGACGTTGCGACAGCTGCCCGAAGAAATGCGATCAAAGTGCAAGAAAAATGCAAGAAAGGTACAAGATTTGTGTGCTATGATTATTCTGACATATACTGTCAATAGTGTAACGAGAGTGATTTGGATAGTTCCTAAAAAATACGAGTATTTACTATGATCTCAGTATACCTAAGTACAAATTGTTGATTATTGATAGTAATTTTAGTTTAACTTGTTTTTGTACAATTAATAAGTAACTCATGTTAAAATAAACAAAGCACTTTAATAATAAAATAGTTTCATTTACTTATATATTTCAAAATATATTAAAAACTACTCATACTATTTGGGGTCATCTGTGACCCCATGCGAGCAGTAATGTAATATTCTTTGTGCGAGTAATTAAGGGTTAATAGTAGTAAAGAAGTAGGTACGTACGTATTAAGTAGGAGGTACAGTAACAGTCAAAGTAAATGTGAAGACCCCATAGACCGTCATATTTTACATCACAGCTGGACTACTTAAGATTATAAATTAAGATATCATATACTCTGACCCTTAAATAATTTATATTTTGCAATATTATTCTAAAATGTATTTAAATACTGCTAATATTCTATTTACTTTTACTATATAGTATAAACATACACATCAGTCTGTATATTTTAAATAGCAAAATAATTAAGTATATATTTACTAATACGTATGATATGTGCCCATTTAATTTTTGGGTCCATCGAATTAAATCAAATTGACCCTGTCATTTACCAGGGCTGTCTGCTCAAACCTCAGATCTTAAATAAATATAATTTCAAAACAGAGTTGATTTAAACCCTCAACAACTTTAGGCCTCTAATTAATTTACTCTGTGTATTCATTTTAACTTTTTTTATCTGTACAAGTGAATCATCATTTATAAATAATTAAAATATTTATTTTGATAACATTTCTTGAATCAATGATGTTTTAATAATATTGTCCTATTAATTTTCATTTCTTTTAATTCTTTCTAATTTATCGTGTCTACGTTTTCTTGTGTTACTGATTAGACTACTTAGTTTTTAGAATGTAATTTTTTAAGCGTCTAATTTGGTTTTCTTTGTATGTTAATGTTATTTTTCATACTTTCGAGAATCCCCTAAGTTACATAAGGTTTCATTTTTCTTTAAAACAACTAAAGTATTTTTCTTAGATGTTGTTAAGATTTTAATACTAGAAAACTCTGTAAAAATTGATTTTGTACATTTAGAGATTCTCTGATCTTATAAAGATTTGTAATCATTTAGTAAATGATATCTATTTTGGTTTTTAGGTAGCTAATTATATATTTTATTATAACGTTATCAGAACTGTTCAAGTATATATGAATTATTAAGAGAAACTATAGAGGACGGATATCTTTGACTATTGTTCTTTTCACCGGTTTGTAAGCCTTCCTTACACCAGCTGAGGCCAAAAAGCTTGGTATCGCCATTTTAGCGATTAGCGAGAAAGCGACCTTTTGTATATACGCTATACTGGATGTGCAATTAAAAAAAAATCACTATTGTCAATGTATCATCTCTTATCATCATATAGGTTAATCAGGTATAGGTTAACTATGTCCTATACGTATTTTTTTATTAATAAACATTTCAATCACTTTTTACCGTAATCTGGACTACATCTATCCCTTAAGGTTATTCCCCTATGAATTTCCATGACAGTTCATATTCTTTCGTGAGCAAACGTGCGCGATCAATTTCGTTACGGTCCAGATAATCGTCTCGTTCCTTGTGGTTTCACACGCTGTTATAGTTATATACAAACATATGACCCATGTATACTTGTATATGTAAGTGTAGGGCATCATGTTTGTGTTTGAGTAAGTATTAGTTAACTGACCCGTTACCCAATAATTGACAAACTAAACTTGTACTTGTTGATTTTTGCACAGTGATAGTTTAATTTAGAAAATAACTTTACATATAACTAGCTGATTCCGCAAACGTTGTTTTGTCATATATGTTATTAACCCCCTTGCACCCCCCCCCCATAATTTAGGGATATGAAAAATAGATGTTGGCCGATTCTCAAACTTACCCGATATGCACGTAAAATTTTATAAAAATCGGTCCAGCCGTTTCGGAGGAGTATTGTAACTAAAATTGTGACATGAGAATTTTATATATAAGATATATGTTAAAATACGCACATAGGGTGTAACTATCATAGTTATACCCTATTAGAGTCGTAATTTCAATGAGATAGTATAATAATTGTGTCTAAATACACACATAGGGTGTTACTGTCATAGTTATACCCTATAAGAGTCGTAATTTCAATGAGATAGTATAATAATTGTGCCTTACAGGACGCAGGAACGGGGTGTTATGAATAAGCTAAAATAGAATGTTCAGTTTCATCAGACGAAGCATTCATCTGATATCATATATCAAGATATCAAGGGCAATAGCTTGCACAAACGAATATAAATTTAAATACTATGATCAAATAGCTAAATACTATTTCCAGTAAAACTTTTCGTCGGTAGCACGCTAATGACCGCTTCAGCTGTAAACCTTTAAAAGCAATTTATTATGAAAGAAATTATCATATATTTTGTTTCTTAGAATATGAAGTGAAATAAGCGTGATAAAGTAAAAGGTGGCTTAATTTATTTTTAATGTAAATGTGATGAACGTGTTTGTTTTATCCACCTTTACTTGTATACAATTCTACGTATGTCTGATAATGCCTCGTATTTTTAGTTAGTTACGTTTTCAGAAAATGAATCAAGAACTCTAAATACAACCAATAAAATTTTAAATTGTTAGCAAAACTCATTTTAGGCATAAATAATGTGGTTGAACTGAGTAAGCACGATGTGAATCATAGCACCATTTATTGATAAGCTACCTCATAACACAATTTCATTTTTCTTTTCTCGTAATACAGAGCCATCTATTGCGGTTTTTGAATATTCTATTTTTAAAATTTCTAATTCAAAATTTGTAATTTTAAAAATAGAAATCGAATTCGAATCTAGTTATAATTGACACTCATTAAAGATACTGATATAAAAGAATTAGCTATGACTCGTTAAAACAAGGTATATTAGACTTCAATATTAATAAATTTGACTAATATTTAATAGTAATTAGTAATAATTAATGTTATGTTACAGTATCAAGGTATTAATTTCGCCGGCTTAATGACCACACCAAGCTCGGGTCTACACCGACTTCTACAACGTACGGTTCACCCTCGCAATTAAGCATAGTAGTAATTAATTGTAGTTTTCCCTAACCCAAAGTTGTACACATAGTTATTTTGTAGCCTATTTGAAAAAAGTTATTTTTGATTTTGCATACAGGTGTATAAGTCACACAAACTGTACAACTAATGCCTTATTTCTACAAAAGCAAAAAAAAAAAAAAACTATGAAATGACAAGTTGAATTTAAATAGGTAACAATTTTTCTTTTTCTAGTCATATTTTTCTTACACAGACATTTGCTACTTAAACAAACTTCCTTTACACATCACGACTACACAAAATGGTATAAAGCATAGTCACTAATATTAAGACGTGCTAAAGATCGTGTTAAAAATAAATTAACCACAAAAGCTTTTAAAATTACTGATATACTTAAATAGAAATTCAAATCATATTCATATCAAAAATGAAACTCAGACGTAATTTGGATGTAAAATATCTACATTAATTTAAACATATTAAGTTTCATGATCGTATTAATATGAGCACGTCTTAAATATTAGTAACAACCTCTCTGGTGAAAAGGAAGAAGAGGAAAAAGAGAATGCCCAGCCGTGGGATGTTACAGGCTGAATGCAATAAATTTTATGCTTGTCGGATTGTTTAAGACTAATAATTACTGCTTTGTTTCCATAGTTCATAAATTTCTATTTAAAATACTCTATTTATTCCTGTGCAATTACCATCGCCACCTTCTAGCTGCAAGCTCTCTGCGATTACTTGCGTGTTATCAACGTATGCTTAGTCGTATATGGGGTGATAAATAAATGTACACTTTTTTACCTTTAATAATCATAAGCCATCATCAAATAAATATTCTAAGTAGGAATAAGTCTAACTAGTAAAAATTATTGCTGTATGGCTACGGCAGTAAAGAATATAGTCACCTCGCTTGTGAGAGGCGACCAAGGGATAACACAGTTCCACTGCCACCTTGGAACTTAAAAAGCCACTCGATGGCGGGATAACCATCTAACTGCTGGCTTTGAAATCCACAGGCCGAAGACGGATAGCAGCGTCTTCGGTGCGACAAAGCCAGCCCTGCGGTCACCAACCCGCCTGCCCAGTGTGGTGACTATGTAGACACATAAGTTCGCGCCATTTTTGGTGCGTACTTGTGGAGGCCTATGTCCAGTAGTGGACTGCGATAGGCTAAAGTGTGTGTGAAGTGAGTAAAAACTTTACGAGTAAAACGATGTCGAAATGTTGAAGTAGGTTCTCTTGATGTTTATGTAATGCTTATTTGTAAAGAACAATAATATGTGCATATTGTTTTTTACGAATGTTTTATAAGAGAGAGAGCATGGTTCTATTTGAAGTTATTTCACCAAAAAAGGAAATCTGTGCTCAAAGTGAATGGGAAATGAACAAGTTTATATTTCCACATTTTTCGTTCGGACATTTATTCAGGCTCTGGCTTTGACTAAAATTCTATTTTATTTTTCAAGGTAGTTTTTTAGGATTCAATCTAGTCCGTTTGCTAGTTCCATTACTGAATACCTATTGGTACAATCCTGGCTTTGTTCAGCTTAGCTAGTCATTATGTTGTGTCAAAAATCTTTGAATATTGTTGTATATATATATATATGTATATATATACAAAATAATGCTTGTATTTTAAATATATATTCATATTTTAAGAATCAATCCTTGGAGTGGAAAATACGGTCATGTGCCTAAGGGCCAGCAATCTTTCAGAGAAGTTCATTTTTTAATATCTCAGACATAGATAAAGTACTGAAAAAGGGCAGATTTATGATCTTGGTCACAGTCTTGGCCAGTTTTGTCTTTCGTATTCTCATTGATCATTTGTCTCTCTTACTCATATAATTCTTTCTCTTTTACCCCTTCACACATTAACGCTATGACGCAAACATAAGTGGATGTGATTGAAAAATATCGATGGATATTTTAACAAAGTGTTCGCTTAAAACCTTAAAACATCGAAGAACTAGAGACAAACAGATATTTAAGACGTTTTTATAAATAGTAAATAACGTATTTTATTACAAGTATATTAGTCATAGCAATTTATTAACCGACTTCAAAAAAGGAGATTACTCACTTCGACCGTATATACAAGTATATAATTTATGTATATTCGGGGATACCTTCGTCGTTTATGAACTGATTTTGATAATTCTTTTTTTGTTGGATAGGAGATATCCCAAGTGTAGTACCATGATAAGAAAACCAGGATCTGATAATGGAATCAATCAATCACACCAATCATTTGTTTACTTCCTAACTGCAGTTTCTGTTTCGTGTCCTATTCCCAAAGGTTGTCTGGAAGAGATCGCTCTTTCAGCGATTAGACCGCCTACATTTTTCATTTTATGTTATTTTTTTTTTGTTTCTTTTAATGGTGTACAATATAGAGTATTATTATTACTTTTTAGATAGAGAGCTTATACTTAAAAAGAAGATCCGAAATCACTGTCTTATTTACATAATGATCGAAACTGAGACGTCCTGTAATCGAGACCGCAGTGAGAAAAGTTTTGTTTGACTTTTCAACGGGTTTTTTTTACCTATTAATTAGTTACGTAATTCAGATGTGGGTTATATGTACGTGTTTCGTTTTATGCAATTACTGCACATTTAGGTTTCCTCAGTATTCTGATCAGATATTTACTATTAAATACGAGATCTTCATAAGCTTTTTAAAAAATCCCAAATAGGTTAAATATTCAGTTGAAATGAATTAGAACTTGTCAATTTTCCAATTTTATATTTGATCAGTTTTTTTTTTATTTAGATAGCTTACAGCTTATAATAACTTGATCTGATACTGAATAGAAAACTAAACAAATTATGACATCTATACAAATAAATATAATCGAAATGTCTGTTTGTAATATTAAAATAACCGCTTTTCACTAAATGAATACGGATGTATACACGGTACATATACCAAAATAACATTTCTTACAATTTTTGTCTGTCTGTCTGTCTATCTGTTTGTTCCGGCTAAACTCTGAAACGGCTGGACTGATTTTGACGATAAGGAGTAACACAGGCTACTTTTATTTTAGAAATTTATTTATTTTATAACTCTTTGAACTGAACAATAACTTCTTTGTGAAATACCACGCGGACGAAGTCCCGGGCACAGCTAGTGCTAAAATACAATGAACAGTTGTGTCCTCTTTCCACTTTACTTTTAAATGAGAGAAAATTAATTAGGACTGTAATAAACTTTTTGGGTTTAATTTAATTACGTTAGAAACTTTTTTCTTATGTCGATTTGTACTAACTAATATTATGTCTCGTACAAACTTTTATGTTACCAAGTTATTCTTTTGAACAATTGTCCCATTCAAACTTTTGGAGTTGTTTTAATAAGCTTATGTTTTTTCGGGCTTAAGTTACTTGCCGCAATTTTAGAAAGTAACTTAGCCGTACTAATGTTACACTGTTTGGCTTTTGTAATTTCAATACTCTAGGTGTGGTACAATTCCCAAATGAAGGCCTTTACCCACAAACCTCCACTTACTGGTTTTTAAATACTGTTTGATTTAGTAAAGTTCGTTTACTCTTTTGATTTAGTTGGCTAAATATGATTTCTGGCGTTAAAAACCAAATATTTAAAAAAAACAGTGATTTTGAAACGTGTTATGAATGAATATTCAATTTATTTATATACACATATTTATTTCACTCAAATATTAGATATTTTAATAGGAGTTAATTAAGTAAATTACAAAGTTTTTAACGTTTTCATTTTCCCGAGAGAAAGTTCGCATGAATATTTTTTTAAGTAATTGTTTATACTAATTGTTAAACACATAGTTAGTGTTTACACTTGGCCTATTTTTGACGGTAAAATCTTCAAAATTTCAGTTTTTATTTGTTTATTGTAAATTTGCAAATCACAAATAGTGCTGTGGAATTTTGCCCAGATAGAATATAGCTTCGGAAATACATATAACATAAAATTATTTCATATAAGAAAAAACCTGTTATTCGCTTAATTTAAGGTGTAAATAGTAACTGGATAATATTCCTATCGTATATAGAAATCTACTACATGTGCATGTAATATTCATTAACGTAAATGTGAACAATACTGGCACTTAATCACGTTTCTGTTTGGATGGAATAGAGTATAATACATATTATAAATATATAAATTATAATATATAAATATATATATTTATATATATTACACCCAGACTCGGGGTGGGAATCGAACCCACAACCCTCGGAGCAGAAAGCAGGGTCACTAAAAACTGCTCCAACGGGCTAGTCAAAACTTAATCTACTATAGAATATGAATGTAAATAATCCGAGGGTTATCGGGGAATGAGCTGTGAAATTGATTGTCTGATGGTATCGGTTGCGGTTTCCGATAGTTTGGACACTGGGCAAGTTCACTGAAATGATTAATTCAAACTTTTGTTGTGTTTTGATGTTTATTATATAATGACTGCCTCATGAAACTGGGGGTCTAATTCTTTAAACTACTATCGCGGGTCTAACTAGTATCGTGGGTTCGACTGAATATTACAAATTTGTATAATCAACAGTTACAACAATTAAACAGTTACAACAGTCAACAGTTACAATATGTCAGTCGGCTGTAACCTAAAACGTAGGACCTACATACCTAGTGCAGGAATAGTTTAATAAAAAGTAAAATATAACGCCATGCCATGTACTATTCTTACGTGTGTTAGTTAATTTGCTTCAACCTAAAGTTAATTTAATATTTTTTTTAGCAAACCTTGAGAAAACGGTTGAATTTTATTTTTATTTTTATTGTAAAATATAATTTTTTAATAATTAATTATTTATCTTGCTTTCCTTAGTATCATAAGGAAGCTAAGGTTTAGTTATTTTATAAAGTCAAGCCCCTTTTGATCTCCTTTGTAATGCAGGAAGCCAGACTAGCTTGCATAACTGGCAAGTAGGTACTGATATGCAAGCAATTTAGCAAAACATAATATATAACACAACTAGCTGACCTGGCGAACTTCGTATCACCTTATTTTTTTCTGAAATATAATAATAGCATAATATATCAAAATAAAATATAGCCTATCTTTTAAGTTTGATCAAACTGCACACGGTGTGCAAATTTGACTAAAATCGGTTAAGTAGTTTAGGAGTCCATTGAGGACAAACATTGTGACACGAGATTTATATATTATAACACAATAGTTAATAGTTGACGCAAATTTAGAACAAGACGCAGCAATGCAGTTAAACAACGTGCTTTGCAAAACAAATCTGCCAATATCTGAAATTATCTATTTCGGCTGATAACAACAAACAAATTTATTTCATCTAGGTATACAAATAAATAAAATTGCAGTGTCTGTTTGCAATTTTAAAATAACCGCTTTTTACTAAATGCATGCTTTTTACTGTGTATCGTTGTATACACGTTACATATACCAAAATAACATTTTTTACAATTTTTGTCTGTCTGTCTGTCTGTCTGTTTGTTCCGGCTGATCTTTGAAATATATATATATATATAATAATATATAATATTGATAGCTGATGTAATAAGGAGTAACTTAGGCTACTTTTATTTCAAAAATTTATTAATTTTATAACTCTGCGAACTGAACAATAACTTTTTTGTTAAATTCCACGCGGACGAAGTCGCGGGCACAGCTAGTTCTAAATAAAATTTAAATCCCTAAAATGTATTTTCAACCACAACAAAAATTCTTAGACATCACATCATTCTGGTGTGATGCGTGTACCGTGTAGACGTTCACGCATCGGCGATTGAGGGTTTGAATCCCGCTCCGGATGGATATTTGTATTTTTTTATATATATATCTCTCCGATCTGGGAGCACATCGGCCTCGATAGCACGTTAAGCTGTCGATGCCCATTATTATCATAGACACCTAATAGCGATTGTTACTTGTAGTAGGAAATATAAGCCTACATGGAGAAAACCCATGTGCTCCGCAGTGGCATGGCTGAATCAATTGAAAATATTTTTCATATTTTTCTTATTTCCTCTGGTCTTTCGTTACTCTATTTCATATAATTGTGTCTTTGTAGCACTTAAATAACAATCACAATTCTAAAAATACCTTGAATCTTTTAAATTACTCTTGCAGTACAGAATTCTAGCAAAGGATTAAAAACGACAGAAGATCACTTCTAAAAGTTAATTCAATTTGAAAAAAGTAAATTAATATCTTTTTGAAAATGGATAACTTATTTTTATTCAGATTTTTCACTTACAAGTTGAAGTGCTAATACAAGTTTGGAAAGCCATTCGCCACTTAAATTATTATGCCACTAATCATTTATAACCATGTTACATACACATATATTCTGTGTATATCTAAAAAGGTAAAAGTGAAAAGGAAAAGGTAGAATTTTTGTAATTTAGTTAATGTTTGGTACTTAGGTGTTTTGTTAAAGTGATTTGAATTCCTTTGCATTTGAAAAATTTTACTTATGAGCAGTGGATATATGTTCACTAAGACATAGAACAGATAGACAGAACATATAACAGGTGTTATATGTTCACTAAGTGTACAAGCGGACTAATTAGTTCATGAAAAATTACAAGCGATTACTCACTGTTCTCTGGATTTTGTGTTTTATTATTACGCAAGCGATCGGATTATTTTATTTACCCTATAAAAATATTTTTGAAAACAAGATACTACTATAATTTTAATATCTTGCGGCCCTACACTAGGCAAGCTTACTCGGTAGGTACAAATGACACTTAAAAATCACTATATAAAATCAATAAACTAGTCTGAAATTATTATTATTTAACTTTTATTAGCCAATAATTGTTTGCTCGCAAACGAAAAAAAAACGACTTCAATTACGTTGACAAGTAATACAACGTAAGTAGACGAAAAAATAGTCAAGTAAATACGCATTATCAAAGATTACTCCAAAAGTTGTAATCATTTTGTAATCGATTAACTATGGTTCTTGAATATCGTACATAATGATAGCTTATGTGTCGTGTATTACATTACTGCTTATTGAATATTGAGCCCTAGATATTGTAAAGGTTGAGTGAACAGTGCAATTACAGGGACCATAGCCGTAATAATAGGAGCGTTATTTCTATAGTAATCTTTTATTACTAATGTATATGTCTAAAGACCTGTCAGCTGATTAGTTGGCTGTATGTTTTATTAATTCTTAAAGAGCTTAGTGTTGGTGTAACTATTTAACCGACTTCAAAAAAAGGAAGAGGTTCTTAATTCGATTGTATTTGTATGTGTATCATCTCTTAAATTTTTACTTACTAACTAGTATTTAAAAGTGACTGTTATATTTCTATTAAATAAAATCAAAAAATAGCTATATTTTTACCATATTTAAAATCATTTATTATTTACTTGTTTAGTTAATTTAAACTATTTTTACAGTGTTTTAAATTATGTTCTTTAGGATATTGATAAATATATAAATTATTAACGCAGTATTTACTTTATTAAATATCAAATTTTACTCAACTACAAAAGAAAATATTAAAAAGTATGATTAGGTAAATATTAAAAATACATCCTAACACCTAAGCTGAGCTAGCTAACAAAATGTTGTATTTTAACACGTTTTCATAATTGCATTTAAAAACTGTTACTTTTTACTTAGCGCATAAAAGTGAAAGCAATACATAAGGATTTAGCACCCATATAATAAAGGTTCAAAAGGAAATACAATACCAAAGAGAGAACGACTCAGCAAAACTCGCTCAGTAATTTTTATCACTCCCGGGATTCAGATGTGATTTGCTTCTGGCGTATAAAATGGCGTGTCGGTCATGACGGTGTAATAAATATATTAAGACTTTTATTTATTTATTTATTTATTTATTTATTCAAGGCTCATCAACGCAAGGTACACAGCAAACTATCTAGCGTACGTACATTATGTTAAAATGTTCGTGTACCCGCAATTACAGATGGGCACAGCATTTACAATAATGACGCTCGAATAATCAATTAAATAGTAATACATATTTTTACAATCAGTCACGTTTGATTATGATTGTACAATAACGTTAGCAAAGTATCAAAACGTCGCATTTGTTAATTATATTAGCACAATAAAATTATTCTAGATTAAAAAGAATTTACAGTTGGGCTAATTTAATAATTTAACAATTTCTTAGATCTTTAAGACAATGATTTAAAAAAAAAAAAAAAAAAACAGTAATAATAATTATAAAAAATAGAGAACACAGAAAAGATCCAAAGTGCAACATAGTCAATACATGAACAACTGTAGTTTTTCGATTAGTAACAAAGCAATAAACAACAAGAACAAATATCTAAAATCTCAGAATAAACTATAGTACATTATAAAATTAAGAGAGCCCCTCCATATGTCAATAGATATACATAATTATTATAAATTTCATAAAATGAAATAATAATAAAAACATTAAATTCACAATCGTAATATTTTCAAAATGTCACAACGTGTTCACAATAATTAATGACCAAAAATAAAAATAATTGAAGATTAAAAGAAGAAAAAAACTTATTTACGGCTGATTTTCGATGATTTAGTCAATAGTACTAATTAAAAATAAAAATAAATTTTAGAATTTGAGAAAAAGGAAACCATTTACATCTATTTTTTATCAAGTTATATAATAAATAAAGTATACCTGCAATCATTTGTAATGTCGGCTTTTATGATAAGACTAAATTACAATGTCATTCTTTACAATTAATTAATATATTATAATATCATTACCAATAATTAGTTAAAATTAAATATAATTAATTAAAATCAAATAATTAATAACGTCACATTATTCTGACCATTTCAATTTAAATAGAGAATAAAACACAAATTAAAGTATTACAGCTGATTTAAATCAAATATTAACTGTTCCGATTTATAATATTTCCATGTTTTAATCTTATCTTTTCAGTAATAATAAAAAAAAAAAAAAAATAAAGAACTTAAAGTCGTCAATAAATGTAACTAACATTAATCAAGATTTAATATATAATAAAATTATACTACATCATTTGAGTCATTAATTTTAATTACTTTTTTGAATTTTGTCAACTTGTCACTAAATATATCAATTTCCAGAGTGGATGTAGCTAGTTTATTGTATTCTCGCACAAGTCTATTTATGGGAGAATTTGAACCTAGGTTAGTATAGCTGCGTTTCACTGCAAAAGGCTTGTATTTACCATGTCTCGGTATTCGAGTGGGTACATAAATATCTAACTTATTCAGAAGTTGAGGGCAATCAAGTACGCCGTTTATTAGTTTGTATAAAAATACTAAATCGTGCATACGCCGGCGCTCCTCCAGCGAAGTCATTTTGAAATGTTCGAGCCTACTACGGTAATCTCGCAGATATCCAACATTCTGGCGATACGCCAGAATCCGTAAAAACTTTCTCTGGATTCGTTCGATTCGGTCTATGTAAACCCTGTAGCCTGGATTCCATACAACAGAACAATACTCCAGGGAACTTCGGACTAATGCGTTATATAGTAAAATAATAGTGTCACTCTGTTTAAATTCCCTTGTGTTTCTCAGAATGAATCCAAGCATTCTAAGAGCCTTAGCAGAAATGGCATTAAAATGCGTGTCAAAGCGCAAGCATCTATCCAGAGTGATTCCCAAATCACGTATAGTTTCAACCCTTTTAAGTGGAGCGTTGTTAATTCTATATTCATAATCATCACAGTCTTTCCTTAATCTATGCCTGGAGAACCTTATAACGCTACACTTGTTCACGTTTAACGTCATCTGATTTTTGTTGCACCAACTCGCCAAGCCATCCAAATCCTCCTGAAGAAACAATGAATCGCGCCGACTTTTAACACATCTAGAGATTTTGAGGTCATCCGCGAATAAATGGCAGTGTGAGTGACGGATGTTGTTGGGGATGTCGTTTATGAAGATGTTAAATAATATAGGACCAAGATGCGATCCCTGCGGTACACCCGTCGGGGTCAAGTATGGATTGGAGGTGAAGCCATTCAAAACAACATTTGCCGATCTACCTTCCAGATATGAGCTGAACCATTTAAGAATATTGTTGCCAATTCCTAATCGCGAGAGTTTGTCCAATAGAATAGGGTGACTTACTAGATCGAACGCTTTACTGAAGTCCGTGTAAACGACGTCAACAGGCGACCCAGAGTCAACAGACAGACTTTATTGAATAATGGCATCATTGAATTTGTGAAATAATTTATTATTGTTTTTATGTTTGTATCCTTTTTATATTTTCATTTATATTAACTTAAAATATAATCTTCTGTAAACGATTTAAACCCGTTAAAAATTCTCTACCTCTTTCAAAGTATAAAGAAATGATACAGAAAATTTTAACTATAACTAACTATATATAACTATAACTATATGTCAGCTTAAGATATATTATACACTAGCTGTGCCCCGCGGTTTCAAACGCGTTAATTTAGCCAATAGCCTTTCTCGATAAATGGTTTTTAACGCGTTAATTAAGCCTTATATATAAATTCTCTACCTCTTTCAAAGTATAAAGAAATGATACAGAAAATTTTAACTATAACTAACTATATATAACTATAACTATATGTCAGCTTAAGATATATTATACACTAGCTGTGCCCCGCGGTTTCAAACGCGTTAATTTAGCCAATAGCCTTTCTCGATAAATGGTTTTTAACGCGTTAATTAAGCCTTATATATAGCCTTTCTCGATAAATGGGCTGGGCCAGTAGTTCCTGAGATTAGCGTGTTCAAACAAACAAGCAAACAAACAAACAAACTCTTCAGTTTTATAATATTAGTATAGATTGTCTTTCAAGTAAGATCTTCTAAAATAGATTGTAAAAGGCATATTAGTAATTTTACGGCGAAATCATGAACTTAAGTCTTTTGCCTGACTGACAATTAGTCTTCCTTCTAATTAAATCTATTCCTTCAAGCTTTAATGAATTGTCAGCTTTATTGGATCTGCAAATATTCAAGGATAGTAGTTATCACTGAATACCAGGTAACTTAAGTGAACGTTTAAAATGTAGCTCCATTAAAAATGTGAAGTTTGTCATCAAACTAATAATAATAATAACTTCGTAGATTAAAACGCGTATTTGTATCATTCGTATTATTATCTTTTGATATAGAAAAGGAACTTCCAAAGAATAAATTGTAAGGATTATTTCCAGGCCTTTGAATAAAGGAAACCAGTTCAATTGATCGTCACAATCACAAAGAACGTGAATGTGCTATTACCCATGTTTCTTTAACCTTTCCATGTAAATTCAAAGCGATTGTAGGTCAAATTTACTAACGTTAAATAATTATCTCGGGGGTAATTACTTTAACGTTTGTTGTAATTTTAATATTTTTGAAGTTTAATCCTTAAGAATCGATTTTCGTATAAAATGCCCCGGTATGAAAAAAATATAAGGAGTAAAATCTACGAACAAATGACCTCGTTACGTTTCTCGTGACGCCATCTACCGGAAACCTATGGCTTTATTTGATTCGTTTATTTACCGTTTGATATAGTATATATTTTTTCTTAGACTAGTAAGCCTTTTTGTACCTATTTAGACAGTCGATCTGAAGAAGTAAACTCCAATCGTGCGTCGGAGTGACATACACTTTTTTTTCTTAAAAGGAGCGACTGGCATGTCAAGAACCCTTACTGTGAAAAGGACAAAAAGGTTGCATCTAAAAGAAGACCAACCTACAGGACAACCTACTAAGTTGTACAACTGACTGTTTTTTTTTTCTTCGTGAATGCTCGGGGCCTCTTGTGGAAGCGGGGACCATGGTCCGTTTCCTGCTCTGCCTTATGGCTAATTAAGCCCTTGTTGTCATAGGTTCAGTTAAGTAATATAAGGTTCATCATCATCAACATCATCACTTCAACCCATCGCAGTCCACTGCTGGACATAGGCTTCCACGAGTTCTTTACTGTTATCACACAGCGCGTATTATACTATAACACAGACGTTTAAGTGCCTACCCTTAGGAATAGGGGATCTTGAGTGCGTGTTCAATATAGTTATTTATTTACTGATTTATTGTAAAATGTATGTAGGGTCCGTGTAAAACAATAACGTCATAAAAAGCCACTGAAACGGAAGGCTCACTAGAACGTGGTTTTATTCAGAATTTGATTTATTTCTGTACGGTTTGTATTTTGTATAATTTTTATATTTATTTTATTTTCATTTCGTGTGTACGCATTGGATTTCTATTATTCATATTTATTGTAATAAAAATTGTATAATAGATATACACTGTTTAACTTACATTAGTAACAAATATTGAGGTATTGAAAAAATATGGATTTACGAAGTTCTTTTTTAAATCTAGTACTTGTAAAAAAAAAAACCTTATACAAATTTTTATAACAGCCACGTTTTGTCCAAAAATGATATTGCCTTTTCAAAGTTTCAAGTCTTACAATCAGCTTCTCGTCACACTCACCCTCTCGAGTCAAATAAATATCCTTATCCAATGTTTAAGTTACTTCTGTTGCTCGGAATACATTTTTATTCGCAGTATTGGTTTAGCTTATTTGTCTAATATAGATAAACAAACAAAACTTTGTGTGTGTTCCATTAATACATCGTGTTTCAATACAGCGTTTTCGCTTTGAGTATAAGGAATACTCTCAAAACATTATTTCGTATACCTACATATAATAAAACGGTAATGAGGACAACTCTTATAAATCCTATATAATCCTACATTTATAAATCCTATATTATTTATAAAATTTTAATTATTTAAGTAATAAAGTATAAATCCCGCAACCTTTACCATCCTTTAAATTTAAGGACTACACTATTAAAGTTTGCCTACTACTTACTTACGGTTACAACACAGCTACACATTACTTTAAAAAGGATTTTTTTTTAATTTAAATAAAAGCTTTACATATTTTTTTCTAATATTTAAGGAAATTTCACTCATATCCAAAAAAATTTGTTCATTATAAAAAGCTTATCACTTAGCACACCCTAATCAGAAAGCGTAAAATGTGGTAGTTCAAGTTTCGCATTATAAGGGACAATTGACTTTTAGACTTAGATGCTTAGGAAAAAAATTAAATTAAATTGATGTTCTAAAAATCGATATTTTAGACTTACTTGTATCTTTCGTTATTAAAGTTTTATGAACACATAAAAATGCAATTAACTTGAGGTTAAAGACTAAGTGATTCAATGCGCGTGAGTGTGTGATAGTCTACGTAAGTGATATACATTCGTAATGCAAAAGTATCAGAATCCTTTTTTTATAAATTTTGTACGTTGTCTCAAGTTTTCTTCTTGTTATCTAAAAGAAAAAAAGAATAAAAGTAAGCTTATTCTCGAGAACAATAGTCTACAATAAATGTTCATTTATTTATCCCTTCATTCATTTATATTAATGCCCTCTAATAGTAATTAAAAAGCGCGGATTATTTCCAGAGTCACATAGAATGAAGAAGACACGAAGGAGGTTGCCCAGCGCGGTCAGGTTTGCAAACTTAATAAAATTTTAAAGACTTTAGAAAGGACTGCTTTACATATAGAAGCCAGTTTTCACCAACCACTGAGATTTTAGTGTGTCTTTTACACTTAACACTTATAATAATATAATTAATTAAAACTATAAATGTTTGTATTTGTCTCACTAAAGACGGCACAAATGTAATGCAACTCATTCACAGTTCAAATAAAAAGTGAGTTTTAAAGTAAAATAGAAAACGACTCTTATCAATTAGAATTTCGAAAGCTCGAAAAAGTATTGAGAAATCCAATCCATAAGAGGGACTAACTAGTTCGCTGAATGGATTTTAAAGCTCCAGAGATTCAGGCAGGATTTGCTTCTGGCGTGAATGAAATGACGCTTCGATAGTAACTTTGATTAATGGCATACACGAATTATGGAGGTGGAGTTTAGAAGGCTTGTAGAGTAATTCGATGATTTAATTTGTGTTATATAAATAACATATTGCATCGCCTTAAATTATTTATTTTTACTTTTATGATACTTTCAAGAATATCTAGTCGAATAGAATTCACATTATAATAAAGCTTGTTTCTAAACTTCAAAAGAATATAATTTACAAAAATTGTAATATTGATATGATATAATTATGTAATCTAGATTAATGTTGCCAGGTCAATCACAAGAACTCCTTATCCAAAAGAATTTATCTTTTTATTTATATCATCTTTGAAAATGTTAATATTTTCATATTCTGATACATAAAAAGTAGATTACAAAGTTTTACTCGTCTAGTTACTGTAGCTCGGTCAAATGTATTATTTTAAGACGAATAGTTTACACAATCGGGATTTTGATTAAAAAATCAGAAGTCTTACTTCGTAGGTCAGTAACGTATTTCAGCGAATTTTACTTGACAAGAAATAAAATTTCTTTTACAATATATCAGGTAATGTGCGAGCTAAAATCTTTTTATTAGTAACAAACTGTGCCTGTATACTTCGTGCAGTAGTAAAAATAAAGTATTATTATAAATATAATAAAGTATAAATAAAATGAATCGCCAAAACCGTTCGCACATAACGTCAGGACAATGATTTTAAAAATGTTAAAAATCGAACAGTATATTTGTTAGAAGATTTAAGCTATTGCGGTGCGAAGTTCGCCGAGTAAACGTTGTTCTAGATTTAAAATATTGGACTTGACTCGTGAAAAGTCGATATTTAAACTATTTGGTCAGTATATAATAATTCAATTAATCGACTAGTACGTAGAATAATGACTAATCAGTTATTTTCAGTTACTTTTATATACATTTTCATGATACAGTATCTACCTACTATACATCATATAAACCAGAAAAAAAAACATCAAAAACCGCCTCAGTGCTAAAAAAGCAATATCTTCCACCCCTTCGGGTAAAGGGCAGTAGATTGACACATTTAGATAGAAGATAAACGTGCAGTTTTCGCAGTCCTTTAAACCCATCATGATGGATCTCTTTCAACGTAAATAAATCTAAAGTAACCTAAAGTCGGAATTACAATTGTTAAAGATACTGTATCTCTGTATTTACATTACCCAAGCACGAAATAAATACTATCGACGCTTTCGAATACCAATGATTTCTTTTTAGCGTATCACATCTTTTAGCGGCTATACACAATATGATTCATTACCATGTTATAAATTTTTCTCTTTTCATTATAATGCTATCACTCCTTCACAAATATGGCTTATTAGTAATTATTATTAACGCTACTTCAAAAGTAATAAACTTAAATGGTAGCTGTAAGCTGCTGAGTAGACTTAATTCATGTGCGACAACCATCATGATCCTAAGCTCATATCCGTCTATTACTTGCAACCTTTTATAAATACTATATTCGTCATAATCCACCATATACGAATAACCAATATTACAATTTGTCACCATATTATCATTACATTACCATTTAGTGTAAATATTGCATTACGAAAATGATTTAACAGATTTTTATGCACATAAATACGAGTGTAACAAGTACTGTGATACAAGTTTTCCGCTTAAAACAATAACGACATACAATGCCATTGAAACGTAAGTCTCTCTTGTACGTGGGTTTTATTTCGATGTTGTATTTATTTCGTCTAGTTCGCGACAACGTTTCATGTTTTGTGGAACGTATTTTACTGAAGAATTTAAAAGTCAATATTCGTGGAATTCTGTATTGGCTTCAACAATTATATATCAAAGAACTAGTACGAGCTTATAAATAAATTATAAAACAGCTTATACGTGTTGGATATTGGTTGGATCAAAATCTATAATAAAATAAACCATTATTTTTTACATTTAACAAACCAGCTTGTTCCTAAGGTAAGCAACACAATGCCTGTGTTATACGTATTTGAATATACTCAGAATCAGAGGGCAATAAAATGCGTAAACTATATTTTGAACCTAGACACAACAATATTTACAACTAGCCGCTACTCTGAATTCTATGTACATTACTTACAATATTACACAATTAAAGACAATAAACAAGTACAAAGTATCAAGTAAGTATTCTACATAATTCACACTGATCATACACATCTTTATCAAGCTACCAATGTCAACTAACAAATTATCAAAGCGTAAAAGCGACCTCTGACGCAAAACATTGGTCCAATGATATGGCCTCACATATCAGGTCAATGTAGTACTCGATTAGCCTGATGATTTACTCTAGTTTATACGACCTCCTTCTCATAGACTATTTTATAAGGTAATTAGACAACGGTGGTTAACAAAACGATGTACTTGCTAGTTACATTTGTTTTTTTTTTCTTTTCATGATGATCCGCATTTTGCGTAACTGTTCATCTATCACATTAAAGAATATATTTTAACAGTAAACGAAAGTTATTATTGATATCGATAAAAAATACGTCCAGAAATGTCACATAAAAGAACCGAATGTGTAAACATACATAACGTTTGAGGTCTACTGTAAAATATGTACTGTAATTATAGCTCGACCTGTTCGTGTTCTGTGACACGACGCTTAAATCAATAATTGATTTAAGTTTATAATTATATTCTGAATTATAGCATATTTTTATAGCCACGATTTTCGATAAACAGGCCATTAAAAGGATTAAAAGAATATTATTTTAGTCAATTGAAAGAAAACTTTTAAAATTTAAAGTCACTTTATGGTCACTTTTGATTTAACATTGTATTATCATTTATTTATTTTTTAGTAGAAGACCCGAATCTATGTCGATCGAGCTGATAATAAAATGAAACATACTTTAAAATAAGTTTAGTATATCAGATAGTATATTAAAAATTGGTTGCCTAAAAAATCCTGGACTGACATTTTTTTATTGAATTATATATGAATTATTGAATTTATATGTGTATTTTATGTACGTGGGTGTATATTTTTATATTTGTTTCTGTTTCTGGCCAATATATTTAGCTTTTAATGTTATATGGAGTAAAACCATTTTAATTTTTTACATTATTAAAGTTGCTAATATAAATTTATCTAAAGTTGCTAGTCTACTGACCAGTGGCTAGAATCATATAATCTGTGTCCTTTCGTAAGCTCACGTCTAAGCCAAGTACTCAAAGCTTTTTAATGACATTATCTCTAGTGTTCTTCACTCTACATGACATTGGCGGAATCAACCGTGCCCCACTGGCACAACTGAATGCCATTAAACCAATAAATCAATCAATCAATCCACATTATCTCTGTTAGGTTTTTCAGTTCAGATGAACTACAAAACATATTTAAAAAATGGCAATAAAAAGGATGGAAATATCACAACATTAAATTCATATTTGCAATTCATTTTTAAAAAGATACCATGAAACTTTGCGTGTTATTTATCTTCCATTTGTAGGGTAGTTTGAAAAATTCTTAGTATAACATTTATTCTATTTATTTTTCATTGTTTATTAAAAACATTAAAATCGTCACTATTCTTTTAGTTTTGTGTTTTATACTATAAAATTTTACTACAATATTAATACCGTTTAAGAATGTTTAAATATAGTTGGTGTTTTATTGAATTACGCGCTACTTTAAGGAGATTACTACACAGATTAGTTACAACCAAAACTCGGTCAGCTCCAGTTTTATGAATCAAGAAGTTCATGAATTTACAAGTACATACATTAACACACTAAGTAACATTAATAATGTATTCACATAAATAATAAATTAATCGCCCAAATATTTGTACGCAGTTAACATTCAAATGACTGCTACAATTGGGATTAATACCTTTTTATATATGTTTGTCACGTACAAGACTTGTATAAAAAAAGCTATATACTCACAAAAAAAACATAGCGCTACGAAATTTGCCCAATCAGCTAGTGTAAGTACATTATTGTAGATTGTTTTTTATTTCTTCTGAAAATCGGAATTAACGGAAAACACCTACACTTTTTAAAAAATCTACGGTTTTCTCACGATTTTTTACATCACTACCAAATAGAATAGTGGATTTAAATTATAATAATTTAACCATCGGTTTCAATCCACATATTCCACCCTCTGCGACGGTTACAGTTATGATTTGACTGTGGCAATATTTTACTCCTTTACAACCCCTGAAATTGCTCATACATATATAAATTACCCTACGTGTTTCAGTATAACTGTTCATTCCAAAAGGTACCGTATTTCACCTGACGTAGAGTAAATCTTCAAATTTTGTTATCTTTTGCTGGTACGTAGAAATTCATTTTAATATTTACAAATATTGTTAGGACGTCACGTTTAATTTTAAAGATAAGATTTCAAACGAACTTTGAAGTTACCAAGAAAGAATTCAAGGAAGTAGATAAAATCACAATCAAATTTAAATCTGATGCAGAGAAGGAGATGAAAATTTTACGTCTAAATCGAAATCAAAAATATATTTATTCAAATAGGTTTCAAAAACATTTTTTAATCGTCATTTTACAAATTAATAATTAAATTATTTTTAAAAGCAAAGATACTCCAGTTCGGAATGGAGATTCTGCAGAGAAATTAATTATAATAACTAAACTAAAGTTTCGATTACCACTACAATAGTATTAACAAAACTTAATATATAAGATTTACGCTTTCTTGGTCACTATGATCACTTTTTACTTTTTTTACTTATATTTCTGCGACGTTGCAGACGCCGTGCTCACACATGACTAAGAAGTTCCGAGTATGATTTTTATTTAGGCGTCACCGAAATATCGATAATTTCAAAATGAGAATTCCGGTAAGTTCTAGAGTATAAAATGTGTTCCAAAATTTTACTTATTCAGTAACATGAAACTTACTAGGTTGCGGCGAATGCTTCTTACTGGACATGATGTCATTGAGCTCGGGTCAGCTGTCGCACCGCACGCACGCAATCATCGAGATGAGTGCCCAGACCGACTCGTGCTCAAAAGAGACAGCTTACAGTCTGCCTTGTACTGGAAAGAGACAAAACGTTGACGTGTAATTAAATTAAAACTGGCTGACAAGCTGTTAAAAGAGTAATAAATTTCATTTTCAGCATTATCTTTTTTAGTTAGATCAGAAATGTTACGTAATGTTAAATTGTTACTGTGAGGATGTTTCTTAAAACTACTATCGTTGTTGCCCTAAAATTACATAAGTTTTTATCGTCATTCTAATTCCAGAGAGACGCCCAAACAATTTTTGTAAAATGACTCCTTCTTGTTAGAGACTCCCAAACAATTTTTGTTAAATGACTTTGGTAAAAAA
This sequence comes from Melitaea cinxia, assembly GCF_905220565.1. Lineage (NCBI taxonomy): Eukaryota > Metazoa > Arthropoda > Insecta > Lepidoptera > Nymphalidae > Melitaea > Melitaea cinxia. Next base: position 4,202,820 of record NC_059415.1, read on the forward strand.
AGGAAAGAAAGAAATATTTTCTTTTCAAATATAATAAAGGATTATTATAATACACTTAAGGCAAGGAAAAAAGATCATTTCTGTGCTAGATAGTAAACGAAAACTACTCTTATAATAATTCACGATTCTAACAGAATTTTTAATCTATAATGAAAATTTTAAACAATCATCCCCTTACTCTACTATACATAACAATTTAATTTTTAATAACACTCACTCGTAATATCATGTTTATGAATTTAATGAATTATTTATGAATCATGAATTCCAAAATTTTTAATAATTCAAACATAATTAACTAATGCATTGAAAAGAATTCTACATACGATCCACATAATAACAAAAAGCAGCGCAATAATAGGATTAATTTGTACAAAATTGCTAGGCACACAATGCCTACTAGCGACGTCTAGACTAGGATATAATTTCAAACGACATTGCGTGCAATTGAACAATATTAAGCGTAATTCATACCGGTTTGGAGGGTACCCAAAAAATCTGCGTTATTAATACAATAAATACACAAATTTTTTTTCATTTTTATTAACATAATGATGAGGACGCACGCACGTTTCATTAAAACCGAATAATCTTGATTGAAGTTTGGACAAAATTATTTTCAGTCGTAAGTTGCCGAGATATCGCTTAGCCAGTCTGTAATGGTTCCTTTACCGAAATTTCTTTAGGAAACTTCTTAATTTTATTCAATTTAACATTAATGCCTCTTGAAAACCCAACATAAAAGTTATGTCTTTTGGGAATTAAGCCAAAGCGTCCGTGTTTTTACGATTTTGTCGATTTTCAATAAAACAATTTGATAAAAAATTTGTGAATAGTCGAAAAAAGTAAATTAATACGTGTAAGTTCACAAGTCAAAGGATAAAAAAGTGCACAAAATATCTTCATAAGTGTCTTCTAATGAGAAATAAAAATCTTAGTATACAGATTATTATTATTTTCACTCAGAATTAATATCACTAAGAATAACATTAGTAAAAAAATAAATGAAAATCTCTTCCTTCTGAATTAAGTTAAAATAACTTCTCCTCCTTCTGAATTAGTTAAAAACAAACGCATGAAAATTACCTTTAAATTTTTGTGACGTGGTTTAAGTAAATTGGTAATAATATAGAGAAATTAAACAAATTTAATTCTTTTCATGAAAATATCCATGAAAAGAATCCCAAGAGAAACACTCGAATTTTATTTTTACAAGAATTCATGTGTGAAATACACTGGGGACGCTACTTCAGTGGCCCTGTATTGTAATTTTTTATGTACAAAAATAAAGAAACGTAAATTTAAGTTTACAATATAGTTCAAATAACACATTTCGTTTATAAAAAAATAACACAAAGTTTTTTTTTTTTTTTTTCTTCAAATAAAACGAGGAAAACGAGCTGACAGTACCACCTAATGTTAAGTGTTTAATGTTTCTCATAGATACCTGAAACATCTGAACAAACAAGATTTTTGGGCGAGGTTGTAAAATTAAAAAAAAATGTATACATAAATTAGCATATTCGATAATTATTTATTGATTCATAACGCCTTAACTTTAAATAATCATAAGAAAATAACATTACATTACAATACAAATGTCTGTCGTGAGCGGGGATTGAACCCGTGACCACCAGCGCAATAGCCAGTGCTGTGACCGCTGCGCTAACGCTTGACGCCAATGTCATCACAGCTCTCGAACGTATGGATTTGGAGGCAGTTTGTTCATGTGAAAGCGAATTTTCTAGCCATTGTTTTAACCTATGTTTAGTAAAAATCGATCCAGATGTTTAAAGACTGTTAGCTTTTATCCAAAATGCTTGTAAGGCACTCTCAGTATAAAATGCAATTTTTTTTTTTTGTAACATTTTTCGACTAAACGCTTAAAGTGTGTCAGTATCATCGTTAAAATGATAATTGTATGGGAACATGAATTTGTATTTTTTATTGTTATGGATTGGTATATAAATTAAATTTAATAACCTTATATTAATAATTATTATTTTTTTTATTATTATTAGTAATTATTCTAAATAAAACAGCCAGAAATGTGGAATAAAAATATACCTCACTTAGTATAATATTGGTATATTTCTGTGAAATTGGATACCGAAATATTTCACTATCACAATATATCCTATATCTGAGAACTCTATTTCTTTCAGACGGATTCAAATCCGATCTGAAACTAGAGTTACTATGTCCCAATGTTATCGTAAACTGGATAAATCGTGAAGAAATTTACTTATACGTAGGAAAAACTCTAAGATGATATATTGACTTGAAATATTAAGCCAGGATGGTGAATTAAGTTTTAGCTACTCTCCTTCATTAGAAGGAAATGTATGCTCAACAGTTAAATCTTTCATAGAACAGATTGATAATTGTTTCCTGTTTTGTACCATAGAATAAATTTTAATAAAGTATGTAAAGTATAATTGTAATGAACAAAATAAAATTGTAATATCAACGATTTTATTTTTGTGTTACCCACACATTAGGAATTCTAAACTTTTTTGAATATGACCGACTGACACGGTCAGCCCCGGAGGAGACGCGGGTTCGACCCCGTTGGAGCGGTCAATTTTTGATATGATATTCAAAAAAGTTTAAATAAAATTGTACTTTGTTTACGTTCGCCAATTAATTAATAATTAATTAGTCCAACCGTGGTCATATGGCGCTGACAGCTGAAACACAGGTCACACAAGCACATATTTCGGCTGCAGATGTTATGTGTTTTTTAATTTTTCGAATAAAAATAAAGAATGCTTAATTTTCTTCTCTACTTACAAGACAGCAAACTTTACTCCAAAAATAATTTCCATAATCTTAAATATCCAAGTTATCCAACAAAGTTAAATCTCATAACTACTTTTGAGAAAATAGTCTACTCTCGTTTATAGACTTGACAATTTCCTGTTAAGGCCTCGAGCGAGGATTGATTCGCGGTCTCTTGGCAAAGAAATTACTTTAAAATCACTACTGACTTATTGTTACGGCCCTAGCCAGTCCAGCAGAGCCTCAGAGATCGGGGCCCATCAGCGACCTCCCGGCGGACTGCCTAGGGTCGGGTACGGAATACCTATGGCGATCAGGATATGCGGCGTGAGCAATCCAATACAAAAAAGGGGTTGAAAAATAAGAAGGAAATTGCACTTACCTTCGAAGGGCAGCTAGGGTCTATTGGGATCGAAGATCGCCAGGGAACGTGTATAGGTCGTGTGGTGTGGTGTGACGTTAAGTGTAAGATAGGTGTCCTGACAGTCCCCGAGAAGGAGGCCCCAGGCCCCCAGACTTCGATAGTGAGTAGACACTCCCAGTCACTCGCCAGCAGACACGTCACAGAATTGATTATAACGAAATACACAAGCAGTTACAGTCACAAGCACAGCAACAAATATTTACAGTTAAGTTATAAGCACAGCAATTAAATATTTACAGTTACCAAATAAATCGTTAGATATATTCACAGGACCGCGTGCGGTCACGCCAGCAAAGAGTCCAAACCCAACATTGGGGTTCTCACAAAGCTACACAGAAAATTGCGTTCGTGCAGAGCGAACTCGAGACCTTACAGTTAAGTTATAAGTACAGCAATTAAAACGGTAGCAGTAAAGTAAGTAAGTAAGCAGTTAATAAACCACGAGGCACACGCAAAACAATAAGTCCAACAATAGTAACTGGCCGGCCGTCGAGCAGCGATACGGCCACACCGTGCCGAGCGGACGCGAGACTATATTCGCCGTATCGAGCAGCGATACGTCCGCTACCGTGAGAGCGGAATCGAGACTGTTCGCCGCTAAGCGGCGCGGGCGACGGCGACGGCGGGGGGCCGTGCCACCTGGCGATATCACCGATGAAGCCCATACAGAAAAAAGCGTCGCTAACGCAGCGAAATGGTATTACAAAATCATAAGTAATAAATGACAGAGCCACGGTTAAACTAAACCCTAAGGCAATCGCTCTAAGGCGCGATTTGGCCTAAACAATCCCCCGTCCCGGACAGAAGGGCATTATGTCCGCGAGCAAATCGGTAAACGAAACAGGGTCGGATCGGATCAGGTCAGGGACCCCACGGCAAAACAAAACAGCTAAGTGCGGCCACAAAGGCTTCAGTGCTGAGGGCACTTACAAGTTTCAGATGAACGGCCTTAGTGGAGAGACACACGAACACGCACAGGTAGGCTCCATGTGAGCACGCGTTACGAAAGCAGGACGACTTGACTAAGACAGGGCCAGCGAAATTAGTTCCGACTCCAGCGAATGGTCGGATGGCAGTGACGCGATCGGCTGGCAAGTCGCCCATCATAGGGTGAGAAATGGCGGCCTTCAGTTTGTAGCACGGGATACATTTAAAGATGACGCTCCGGATGGTGCGTCGGCCCTAAGACAGGGCCAGCAAATTAATTCAGCTCTTCCCCTAGGAGCGGGAGGCTCCAGGCCTCCGATGCCAAACATTCGACGTGATTCAGAGCTCCAGGGGAGCCCTAGTCTTCCCACCAACCAAATAGAGGCCACACAATGTTGTGAACCCGAGTCCAACAAGGCGCGAGATGTTAGACAGTCGCCCTTCGGGTTGTACACCTGCACTGAGGCTGTCTGCAAAAGGACAGTTTGACAGCTTAAAGGCTCAGTGGAGGTGGCCGTGGTGGGAGATAGGGCGGCAGCTACCTAGTTGGAGCTGCCTCCATCGGACCAGTCCTCGCGCCGGGGGTCCTCGTAGCGGCAGTCAGGTGACAACTCGACCACCGGCAACAAGGTAGCGCTAAGCGGAAAGGCCCGGAACTCAGAGGGCCCCGGCCTAGCGGGCCGGGACAGATAAGAGGTCCTAGGGACCTGGTAAGGTCGCCGACTCCGACCAAAGGGGAGAGGGTGGCGCTCCAGTCGCGGCCACTCAGCTAAGGGAGGAGACAGTGGTCTTGACGACAGCTGAGTGACGGCGAACTCTCTCTCGACCCGCTGAGGAGGGGGGTTGCAGACCCCCCCGCCCCTGGCATGGTGACCCCCCAACTGCTCAGGGGAATGTCCCCTGTTCAAACCTGGGGCGCAGTGGTTGGTGGGCGAACGAGAAGCGTCACGCGCCAGAGGGGGCTGACTAGCGCCCCCGCCCGTGGCAGCGGCGCGGTCGGAAGGGGCGCGAGGAGGAGCTCTGAACGGGCCCAGGCACAAGACCTCATGATGAGGACCCGAGCAGTGCGGACAGGGCCGCTGGTGCGGACAGTCCCTTTGCAAGTGCCGCTCCAAACAAGAGAAGCACCAGCGGCGATCGCGAGCTATGTTCCGCCTCGCCTTGGCGGGCTTAGCCCGCAGCTTAGGGCAAGCCGCGGCCCGGTGCTCCGACCCGCGGCAGTAGTTGCAGTTAGTAGGAGGAGGAGGAGATTCCCTGGCCACTAGGCCTGTATATGTAGGGAGAGGGCGGCGCCCTCCGGAAGGAGCTCCAGCTGCCTTCCGCGGTGTCGGCGATGACCTCCCGGGCGGGTTGAGCCCCTCAGATGCCCTGGAGGTGCCAGCAGCGCCCGCCGCGTTTGCGACCTGCCTACACCGTTGCTCTAAAAAGAGCAGCAGGTCTCTAAAAGACGGGATATGATCCGCTCCGTCCCCGCCATACCTCTCCTCAAAATGGATCCGCAGATTGAGGGGTAGGCGGGACAGTACGAGGTGGAGCAACAAAAAAGATCCTCCGGCCCCTTCGTCGACCGGAAGCTCCAGACGCCTCAGCGAATTGCACGCGACTACGACAGGATTAATAATATCCTGACGTAGCCTCGTCCTGTCAGTCAGTAGCGGGAGATTCAGAAGCTGTCGGGCATATTCGTCAGCCAGCAGCCGGGTGTTTGCGTACCTCCTCTCTAGGAGGTCTCTTGCGATCAAGTAGGAGTCGTCGGCCAACTTCAAGTGACCAACGACCGCAAGGGCCTCCCCTTCAAGAGAAGAGACCAGGTACGCCATTTTTTGACCGAGGGACAAGTCCCCCCGGGCGTGGACTAAGCTATCAAAGAGGCCTATGAAGGCCAGCCACTCACCAATAGCACCCGAGAACTTGGGCAAGTCCAATGTGGGCAACTTACCTAATAGCTCAGCTTGAGCTGGATTCCGCCGCGGAGACTCCAGTTTCGCCAGACCCTCCATCTGGCTCTCACGCGCCTCATGCGCCAGCTTGCCCCTTGCCTCAACCAAGTCGTCCGTGAAGTCGACGAATTGCTCATAATCCCGACGAGCGGAGTCCTTGACTCCGCTCTCCACATCCGCAGACAAAAGCTCAGTGTATGCGCTCTCGACCAAGGCCAGTCGATCCCGAACCTGATCCGCCCGCTGCGCTAAATTATACACTCGGTCGGCGCGCCCGATCAGTGTGTGGGCATGCGCCGCCCAGCGCAGCTGCTCCTGAATTATCAGCGCAGGTGCCTTGGGTTGCTTGTGAGACGGCATCATATATAACGATAAACAAATGCAGTGATATAAATTCCAACAACCAATACAACAATAAAAAATACAGGTACAAATCACAGCAATAATTACAGTAATAACAGTAAGAAAATATAAACAGTAAAAAAATATAAACAGGGATGTGCCACACAGGCTAAACCTACCCGAAGCTACTCAAATACAAATACCCTAAACAAATATAACCCCTATCAGTTAAACTCACGCAGCTCAAGGCGTGGGGGGCTCTGCTACCAAAATGTTACGGCAACCACGCTCTGCTACCAAAATATTACGGCCCTAGCCAGTCCAGCAGAGCCTCAGAGATCGGGGCCCATCAGCGACCTCCCGGCGGACTGCCTAGGGTCGGGTACGGAATACCTATGGCGATCAGGATATGCGGCGTGAGCAATCCAATACAAAAAAGGGGTTGAAAAATAAGAAGGAAATTGCACTTACCTTCGAAGGGCAGCTAGGGTCTATTGGGATCGAAGATCGCCAGGGAACGTGTATAGGTCGTGTGGTGTGGTGTGACGTTAAGTGTAAGATAGGTGTCCTGACAGTCCCCGAGAAGGAGGCCCCAGGCCCCCAGACTTCGATAGTGAGTAGACACTCCCAGTCACTCGCCAGCAGACACGTCACAGAATTGATTATAACGAAATACACAAGCAGTTACAGTCACAAGCACAGCAACAAATATTTACAGTTAAGTTATAAGCACAGCAATTAAATATTTACAGTTACCAAATAAATCGTTAGATATATTCACAGGACCGCGTGCGGTCACGCCAGCAAAGAGTCCAAACCCAACATTGGGGTTCTCACAAAGCTACACAGAAAATTGCGTTCGTGCAGAGCGAACTCGAGACCTTACAGTTAAGTTATAAGTACAGCAATTAAAACGGTAGCAGTAAAGTAAGTAAGTAAGCAGTTAATAAACCACGAGGCACACGCAAAACAATAAGTCCAACAATAGTAACTGGCCGGCCGTCGAGCAGCGATACGGCCACACCGTGCCGAGCGGACGCGAGACTATATTCGCCGTATCGAGCAGCGATACGTCCGCTACCGTGAGAGCGGAATCGAGACTGTTCGCCGCTAAGCGGCGCGGGCGACGGCGACGGCGGGGGGCCGTGCCACCTGGCGATATCACCGATGAAGCCCATACAGAAAAAAGCGTCGCTAACGCAGCGAAATGGTATTACAAAATCATAAGTAATAAATGACAGAGCCACGGTTAAACTAAACCCTAAGGCAATCGCTCTAAGGCGCGATTTGGCCTAAACACTTATAATAAATTTGATAATATTATTTGTAGACCACCTTGAAAAGTGTGTATAGCCATGGATCTCAATTGTTATCATAAACATCAGAACGTAACCGTTACTCTCGATGGCAAATTTATTATTATAGCGCTATAGTTTGTCAAATTAAGCTCAAACCCTTTTCCTACATGAATGAAACGCCCTTTACCCAGCGGGACACTTACATACTGTTTCAGTGCAGTTGAGTTCAATACCATAACAGTTATAATATAAAAGTATACAGGATCAACGGGAAATTAGCAAGTTATTCAGAACAGTTGATTTGGTCCCCGACAATCATTCATAGATTCAATAAACGATTATCAATTTAAAATTTTATGCGTGTTGCAAAACTTTACTAAATTGTAATCATAGAGACAGAGGAGTTGTCTCTTAAGAAACAAAAATAAATGGAAATATTTATGCTGAAATAACTTTGTATCCTATTTTAAGCATGACCGAACGCGAGAATATGAAACATTCTACAGATAAAACTTTGACAGTGAATCTAAATCTTTCCCGAGATGTTCACCACGGATTGAAGCCGATTAATAAAAATCCGGTCCAAAGATTCCTGCAGTGCATTACTTGCCTTTTTCGTCCGATTATTTTTTTTACAGATAGATAAGCCGGTTAAATATATGAAACAAGTAAGAGAAAGAAGGCCATACGACCAGCCAAAAATAAATATTTTTGTATATCGTATTGTTTGTCGCCGTCATCGAAATCGATAAGGAGGACTATATCTATATTATTAACAGATAAATAACAATAGCAGATTAGATTAAAGACAAAGAAAAAGATTACCCAATTATTATTATATATATATATATAATACCCACCTATTATTATATCTAATATATAAAATTCTCGTGTCGCGGTCTTTGTAGTTAAACTCCTCCGAAACGGCTTAACCGATTCTCATGAAATTTTGTGTACATATTGGGTAGGTCCGAGAATCGAACAACATCTATTTTTCATCCCCCTAAGTGTTAAGGGTAGACCCTAGTTTTTTTTTTAATTTTTAGATAAATTATGTACTTTTTATTTTATTATGATTTCGCTTTTAATAATACATACAATCCAAAATTTTCACCCTTCTACCACTAATCCCTACTTTTAAATAGCGTTTAGCGGCAAGACAACGTTTGCCGAGTCAGCTAATATATACTAAAAATTATTATAGTATTTTTAATAATCGTGTTTTTTGGAAACCATATTAAAAAAATTATATAAAATAATAATATGAATAGCCAAAATCAATATTATAATAATATTCATACACCGCTTTTATTTAGGGCATGTCGCGATGTCACTCAGTAATGAATGTGAGATGAACGTCGTGTTGAACGTGATGAATAAAAATATTCAAAATATTATCACTTATTGAGATTATACAACTATAACGCTAGCACGTTTCAGCCTGTAATATCCCATGCCTCTTTCTCCATGTAGGAGAAGGATCAGAGTTTAATCCACCACGCTGCTCCAACGATCGAATAGGTTGGCAGATATATTTGCTACTATGAGTAACGATCGCTATCAGGTGTACATGATAACAACCGGGACCGGTGGCTAACTGTGCTTTCCGAGGCACCATGAGGAGACCACAAGGACGGCAAAAACACCCAGACCACGACAAACATTTGTATTGATTGGCCAATACAAATCTTTGTCATGTGCGTGGATCGAACCCGCAACTGCCAGCGCAAAAGCCACAAACCAGTGCTGTGACGTCAACGCGCATAAATCTCAAATCTTACATCTTTGGATTTAGATTATGTACAGTTTTAAATTTTCAATGCTCTCAATTTTATTTACAAAATACAATATTTAAAAATGTATATTGGAGTCAAATGCGCGCAAATCTTTTAGCACTAAATATTGTTCTACCCCTCGAGTTTTCTGCCATTAAGCGTCAGTGCCTGAAATCTGTTCATAGTAATAAAAAATATGAACAAAACACTGAGCTCTTGTTTCAGTACAATTGATTTGTGGTTTTTTATTCAAGTTTGTTTTATTTATTTTTAATAGCAACCTGAACAGAATATTCAAAAGTATATTTAAATATAGAACACAGTGAACACATGGAACAAATGTTCTGCTGATCTTTCAATTTCTACATTTTCAGCTAAAGGGCTTCCTCGCTTAGGCTCAATTAATAGTAGCAGATGCTCTGTAAATTTTTAATGTACATCTACGATATACATAGAAATACAGCGGTCATACAATTTGTACATCACTTACTGATAATTCTACACATATTTAAAACATTCGACACATATTTAATATTTATTTATTTATTATTATTTTACTTTAACATTTATTTAATGCTGCCTTAACTCAGGCAAGATTAAATAAGGTGGCGAATGCTAGCGCGACCCCATCTAGCCCTACCCAGGCGGACGACTGCTACCACGTGGTGGTTTTTTAGTCAGTAGGAGTCTGATATAACCCTCTGGCGCCCCCGCGCTGGAGGGTATCCATGAAGGATTTTCCCCACGTAAAAAAAGGCAGGATTAAATAACTGTTTTTGCTATTGCAATAACAAGTTACAATCTATCTATATATTCATAGTGCAAATTGAAAAGATTAATTAATATATGTACCTGTATATTCGTAAATTAAACTTCAATATATTTTGTAGTTAATACAATTATTTATAAATAGATCACATCACAAAGCGTAACGTTTAAAGGTCTTAAAAAGCAACGCAGTTGATACTGCGTAAAACACGTAGTTTATCACACGTTTTTTCATATTTCAGGTAAGGCAATTGCGAGGCATGTCAAGTACGCCATTTAAAATCTATCGTAACGTTATCGGCAAGATTACTTACGACGGTTTTTATGGCTTGGAAAACGAGAAGTATGTAGATATATTTACCTGACAGCTTCAATGAGAATCGATAGTCGAAAATTGCATATTTTTTTACAAAAACGTATTTCATTATTAATTTTTTTAAGCGAAAAATAAGCTAAATTTACATTAAAAAGGCTAAACATATCGGGGATTAGTTTAATCTGTAATAAAATTGGCTAGTGTTCATATATTCTAACTGAGAAAGTCTTCGTAATGTGTTTGCTTATTTTTATTATTTAACAAAAAAACTCCATTAAATAATACAAAATACAAGTGACCTATATCGACATCATTACAAAATTATTCTTTTAAATTTTTTCCACTTGGATTGTGAATGAAGAAAGGAAAAAAGTTATTCAATTATTCTTTCAGAAACTTTCAAGGATAATTTCAGAAATATAACTTTTCTATATTGGTGGCATTTCTTTTCTATACGACAAGAAATACCACCAAGAAAGTGAGAATCTCGTACAATACTGAGAATTATTTTAAAATTAAGAGAAAATTGCCGAGCTTGTTAATCGTGACTTTAAGGTAGACATTTCTTTGGAAGCGAATTGTAAGCATATTTTAATCTTCATGCGATGAAAAGATTATTCCATTGTTTAAAAGTGTTTATCTCAAAACCATTCAAAATATGTTTTAAATAGTTTTTAAGCTATTTTTAAGCTGTCTGGTTACGGAAGTAAAGAATATAGCCACCCTCTCTCTTCCCGTGGGTGTCGTAAGAGACGACTAAGGTATAACACCACCTTTGCTGGCTTTCAAATACACGGGGCGAAGATGGGCAGCAGCGTCTTTGGTGGAACAAATCTAGCCCTGTTGTCACCAAACCGCCTGCCAAGCGTGGTGACTATGGGCAAAACACATGAGTTCACGCTATTTTTGGCGTAAGCTTGTGGAGGCCTATATCAAGTAGTGGACTGTGATAGGCTGAAGTGAAGCTATTTTTATAAATAAATAAATACTTCAGAAAAAAATGATTAATGTCTCTTCTCATGGGTCACCGCCCCGTCCCTTGGAGGGCCTAAAAACGTTATCATAGACTCCTGACAGCAATCGTTACTCATAGGATAAAATATATACGCGAACTCGAAATGGAAACGCGTCTTGGATTCCTGCGTACAGAAAGACGCCTATGTACAGTTTCCCCTGTAACGTAACAGGCTAACTTAATCAATTAAGACAAAGTTTTTTTTTATTACTTAATGCTTTTTATAAAATGTATGAGTTTGTATGCTATCATACAACGTGTTTGTTATCATACAAAATATATGTTGCCTACAAAGGCCAGAAACTTTAAATCTACCTTTTTCTAGCGTCTGGAAAAAAACATGTGTCTTACTAAAGTTAATGATATCCCGTCGTCCATAACATAAATTTCTTCTTAAGATAAAATGTTCAATTATTTACGAACACCGTGTTTGCATTAAACCTTTTACGATATCTGGATAAAAGTAGTTGTGTGTTGAACTTTAGTCATATATAAATTTACTTAGCTTCATACGCACTATTTACAATATAAAAAATATAAACATATATGTACCAGCGGAACTATAAGAATAAGTGAAGACTAGCCCGATGGCGTAACCCATTTTTTTTTCGACGGGAATTTGGATTAAATTCCCGCGTCAAGTTTGGGTGTTGCATATATTATTTTATACAAGTACTAGCATCCCAACAAAAATTTCAAAATATTTTTTTCCAATTTTTTTGAAAATATAATATAGCCTCCTGCGGGCAGTGTAGCTTCTCAACAGTGAAAGTATTTTCAATGCAAACAAACGATCAAGTCTTTCCTGTTTATAATATTACTACGGATTATTAGGCTTTTACCTTATGGAGAGCATTATGCCTAACACAGAAAAAAAAAACCGTGAGCGTACGTTAATCATATTTATTATATTGTAACAAAGTATTTCTTTCTGGTTCTATTAAAATCACTTAAATAATGATTATGCTGTCGTACATAAGTTTGTGAAAAAGGTTTGTTGCGTGTTTTTTTTTTACAGATTACATGATTATATACAACCGGTTTTCATAGCGCGAAGTAATTGTTAATATATATATTAAATGAATGTTGCTAAGCGCATAACTCGAGAATGGCTCGACCAATTTGGCTAATTTATTTTTTTGTATGCCCACAGAAAGTTTTAAATGAAAAAATTAAAAAAAAAATAGGTTTTAAATTAATACTAAAAAAAAATTAAAAAAAAACTCGGAAAAAGTTACATTTCTTTGATATTAACTTTTGACAGAACGAAGTATGTCCGGGCAGTTTGTTTGAAATAAAGATAACATTATTTTTTAACAAAAACTTCAAGTAGGTTTGTTGAGCTTTTGTTAGAGTCGTGTTCTAGTTTTCTCTTGAATGCCCGCTTTAACTGAACTTACAACAAGGCAATAAAATAAAACTTTTATAGCTTCTGTACAACCACAGTTTAAATAAATTTCATTTTAATTTACTATAGTACCTGGGTGACCAAGATTAGCTCAGTATTTTTAGTAAATCGTGTTTTTGGAGATCATATTTAAATATGAATTACATATTGATAAAATATGAATAATATTTTCCAATTTTACCGACATAAAAATAAAAAATATGAACAGGTTATTTAAATAAAAAATCACGAGTGCAATTAAAAAACAAAAGAAAAAATTAATCGATGAAATATGGGGATTTGAATCCTGGTCTTCTCGATCGATCTTGACCGGCCGATTTCCCATCTGAACTGCTACAACTTTATTAACAATCGCGAAATTTACCTTTGTATTCTAACGATATTGTAGCTATTTTTTCATTGCCTAAAAACAGGGATAAAACGAAATTTTCTAAAAATGAATCCTAGCTATATCGATTAATCGCTCCCGAAATCCCCTGCATACTAAATTTCATGAAAATCGTTGGACCCGTTTCCCAGATTCAGATTTTATATATATTTAATCTGAAATCTAGTATATATATACAACAATTGAAATGAATTGTTTAATAGTATTAGATGTAGCGTATGAGTTTTTCAGGATCTTCCTCTCTTTATTTATTTATTCCTTCTTAGTGATGGTACAAATTACAGGAAAATAATAAAAAAGGCAATTATGACCATTCATTCTTTTCATATTAAAATACGATTAGCATGCGCAAATGAAAAAAGACAAAAATAAACACAATAATAGCTGAAAAAAAAACAAATTTGTTATAATATTAATTTTGATAATAAATACGATACGCACCAAGTAGAAGAACCTCATTACAATCATCCACTAGTTTTTGCGTGAAAGAGTATCAAACAACTATCCATTCTCGCAAAATTTGCATTTCTAAAAGAATTAGTTATAAGTTCTTAGACTTTCGCGGTCGCTATAAACACATTAGATTTACGGGCGACTGTGACTGTGTGTACATTGCCCATAACCATGGCATCTACAACGTCGCCGAAGTATCGCGAGTTTCAAAATGACAAAATCAAAATGAAAATCAGAAACAACTTTATTCAAATAAACCCAATGAGCACTTTCGAATCGTCATTTTACAAATTAAAACTTTAAAAGTGATTATTATTTTTTAAAAGTAAAGCTACAACCGATTCGGAATGTAGATTCTGCAGAGAAGAATCGGCAAGAAACTCCGCAGTTACTCTTTACAAAATAATATATCAACTGTGTTTTAGTACAAAATTAGTAATAGTAATAATTAGTGATATCTTGCACGAAATACAGCGTCATTAAGTCCACACATCTTTATCAACTATGTAATCCTGCACCGAAGAATGCGCTTTATCTATTACAAGCTGTGGCGACGAATTCGTCCGCGTGGAATAAAAAAAATATTGTTTAGTTCGCAGAGTCACAAAATAAAAATAAAAATAGCCGAAGTTAATCCTTACTACATCAGCTATCTGATGCCACTAAGCCACTGAAAGTCCCGTCAAAATCGGCCTAGCCGTTTCAGAGATTAGCCGGAACAAACAGACAGACAGACAGGCAAAAATAATAAAGAATGTTATTTTGGTATATTTACCGTGTATACATCCATATGCATTTAATAAAAAGCAAATATTTTAGTATTACAAACAGACACTCCAATTTTATTTATTTGTATAGATTGTTTTTTCATAAAAACTTTAAATATATGCTGAGACAATTCACAAATTGTTTGCCCAGAAATGAGACGTTTACTTTGCGCAGTCGAAAACTTGGAGTTACAGTTTTGTTATTCTTTCTCGTGTTTACACTGCGATTGTTACTTTGCGATTGTTTTTGAAATAAATCAAAACAACGAATATTCTGGTAAAAAAATATTGCGACGCAATTATTAATATGTCTACCTTTTGAAAAATAATGAAAGTTCTTTATTTTTTATGCTACAAGCTCGAAATTGGGCGGGAAGATAGCTAATAGCTAATAAACGTCTACTAAAAAGTAACTTTGTGCTAGGGCCTTATTGAAAAGGTTTAAGGGCTCTCGAAAGATTTTATAAAAGTCCTTCCTTAGGTTATAACTAAATACATATTTAAAAGACTACGGTATCAATTGACACGCCTTTTATCGGGCTCTAGGCAACAAAATTTGTATGCTACTCAGCTAGAGCCAAAGTACCCTAAATAGTAGCTTTCGGTGGCATCTAACTGATATTTCTGTTCACATTACGCTACGATAAGCACCGACCGTAATTACGTCACTCAATGTCAGTTCATTCAACCCTATTCCGTTCATTGGGAAATTAAAAGTTGAAATTTAATTTGCTGAACGACTAGTAATATGATAAATATTGTGTTTTTCCTATTTTTTTATGTTTTATAAAGGTAGGGCGCAGCTGAAAATATCTTGCTCGAAATTTGTAGTAACCCGACTAGGGAAGACCTTAACTTGACAGAAGACCACATCGAAACGCAACTTCTGTCATTTTTTAGTGGTAAGTAAGGTAGCTCCTGGGGAGTAGCGCCCAGGCATGGTTGGCAAATGACAAAAATTGAACCATAATTGACACAATGCTCTGCGTTCTAAAAAAATGTGAATTTCAAATTAACCACATAAAAGAAAACAATTACTCAGAAATGAAATAATCCAAATGGGGCTTAAAAAGTAATTGCTAAATGTTTGACACAGGCCATTGAGTGATCAGTCAAGGGAATAAGAACATCTGGTTACTATCTTTTAATCGACAACTAATTTTGAGTGAATAATAATATGCTTACATTTAACTATAAATAACCCTTTAAAAATGTGACGCTTATTAAAATAATCAATATGAAAAGAAATTTATTACATCGAATTAACTACAACTAAGAGAAACAAATAACCAAGAACAGAAAAAAGTAGCCAAACCTAGCTCTCCTAGGATTTAATTTCGCTATTCACAATAGTTGCTTTGTACTTATTTTATGAGTTTTATTTATACTAATATTATAAACAGGAAGAATTAATTTTTTATTTATTTTTGCTTGTTTTTATCGATAATCTCAAAGACGACTGAACCGATTTTTTTTACACATCAGTGTAGTGTTACATTATTACTGAGTGAATCAGGCTTTATTTAATTAATTAATTTAATATTAAACACATAATGACAAAATGGAATAAGTGGTATAAAATAACCTACGAAGGTGAAGTCGCGAGTGAAAATCTAGTATTTCATAATTCACTGAATGATTTTTGTTTCATAATACACTGAATGATTTTGTTGCAGTAGGTACACATGTTAGATCATAAACAAATGAACAAACATTGTATAGCGAATGACTAGCATAATGAAACACTAAGAGAAACTTTTTACTTTGTTTAACGTTTGTACCTTCTGTTAGAAAGTAAGTTGGTCCAATTATTCCTTTATTTCCTTCAGCAATATAAGCCCGCAGCTATTCCAAGAATATGACTTAATTTTCTTGTTTCCATTATTCAAAGAAAAATATTAAGTGCCTGTAATGCAAAATGTTTTAGATTAAAAAAATGATTAAACCGAAATGAGATATTATCCGGAATAGTCGAAAACACATCGAATGAAAATCTGTGTTTTGGTCATGCTATCCGTCATTTTGTAGTTATACATAGTCATTATTTTCAATTAAATAAGGTATTATTTTGTTTTTAAAATTAAGTGTATTTCGTCTTAGATGATTTCTTGTTTGTTTCATGATTTTCTTTTATTATTAATAAGATAGGGTTTTGATTTTTGTAAAGCTCATGATTTTCAGTGAAATAATTCTTTTGTTTTTTAAAATTAAAAATGTGCGTTTTGACTTTAATGATTTATCGTTCGTCAAAGAAGTCAAAACACATCCTTTATTGAAAAACGTGACTTTCTACGCAGCTGGCTAGTTTTCAGTTAGTCCTCGTTGAGCATTGGAGCGGTCGGGGCCTGGTCTGTGTATAATAAGACTGTGGGTTGGGGCTCTATGTTTTCGAAGTATTTACAAAATTATGCTTGGACTCTAAGTGTGCGAATTAAAATTCAATGATATTCATGAAGTAGTTTTCTTTGCAGTATGTAGATTTAAATTTCAATGTTCATGTTAATTGTTACCTTTATTTTTTGGTATACATATATTAAATAAATATATTAAAAGTTTAATATTATGATGTACGCACGTATTTCAATATTAAAGAAATTAGTACAAAATTTAACCAACACCACATGTATTTTACCTAAACGATTCCACTTACAAACGTTAGTATTAATAAAGTTAAAAGTAATTCACGCGCTAAAGCAATTACTTGAAACAGCTCACAAATGTAATAACATTCTAGAAGTAGTTCCGTACCAAAACAGTAATGAACTAAACTCAGTTCAATTAACTCTAAAGAGAACCGTTCACCAAAAGATGAGCGTATTGACAAAGATAAGCGTTGGTATTTTTTTTTTTTCTATTAGATTTAATAAACTCTTTACACGCAACGTTTCCCAGTAAAAAGTAACTCCAGTGTTGGGGGTGTGACAACACATACGACACAAGTACAAACGACTAGATCGCGACAAATAACTGTTTGAGTATGGCACATCTATATCTGTATATGTATATTTAGATAATTACTATGAGCGGGGATCGAAATCTTGATTACTTAATACGTGTTTTGACGACGCCTTGACGCAGCGCTCACAGCACTGGTTGTTGCACAAATGGTTGCGCGTTTGATCACCGCACATGATAAACGTTTGTATCCTACAGATTTTGCTCGTGGTTCGAGCTTTTGTGTTTGTATGTTGTGTGTGTTTCCAGACACCCGATACAGGAGAAAATCCTACTGGAGGCCGTTGAATGTGAAGTGTTTGTGAAGTGGTCTACAGTTAAATGAAAGAAACCATTAAATTAAGTTTTGAAGTCAAATTTACTCCTTATATTTTTGTAATTTGCTTGCACTTAATGTAAAACTGCCAATTTTTACAAAATAAGTGTAAAAAATTGATTAGATTTCTAAGCTTAATGGTAACATTGATACGTGCACAAAATAAGCCTTAGGTTAAGATTAGCAAGTTACTGTAAACTTAAAAATGTTATGAAAGTATTTGGTTAAAATTTAAGTAAAATGATAAAAAAATTCTGATCCAATTGTTTTCCCGTATAAGTATAAATATTTTTATTAGTCTAGTCTGATCTAATATTACTCTGTAAACTTCTTTTGAAGCTCAATATACATAGTTTATACAGGGCTACTTATAAATAAAAAATCAAATATATACATTAAAATTTAACATAACACATATTGAAGCTATAAGTAAGTTTAGTTTAGCTCTAGCTGGATTACACACACACACAGTTGTAATTGTTTTAATTCTTTCTAATGCCTAGGAAATTTTCCAGAAAACTATCTGAATCATATAATCATAGTTATTTCGTTATATAATTCTATGCTTATTATGACAAGTGATACAAGTAAAAATTCATCTTTTTATAGGAGAAAAAAAAACATGAATAAAAAAAATCTGTCCGTGAACTCTATTGTAGAGAATAACAATCTATTTCAATAAACATATTGTTTATTATGTTTTTATAATCATTTTGAAGATAACTTACGAATAGTACTGATAGGTTGTAACCTTTTTAACATTTAGTTACGGCTAAAATTGTAATAAATGATTTTGGCATACTTAAATTAGTTTACACCTATAAATATTCCTTGTATAAACTATAGAATAATGGTTTATCAATAAAAAAATTAATTAACTTGTAATGACCAAGAACTAAGATTATTTTCCTCAGCAAGGCTTATAACTCCAAGAAAGATTAGAAAAATTCTCGTCTACGTTTAAAAACCTACAACTTCGCACAAAATTACTGAAATAAAGTCACTTTGAAGAGTTTTGTTCAGTGTAATAAGAACTCATGAGAACCTTTTCGTGTTTGCCTTGCAAAGAGTGTTATCACATTAATGGGAGTAATGAAGCCTCTTACCCTTTTCACAGTTTTTTTATACGACCATTTTACTTCTTTTTATTTTCTTTTATTTGATAACAAACGGATTACCGTTACAATAGTTTATAAAATGATAAACAAAATAATCGTTTCCGATACTATAATAGAACATATAACAAAGTTAAGAAGAGATCCTTGGTATTAACAGTTCCACATTAAATAATAATAATTACAATCGTTATTAGACATTGATTAAAAAAAGATCAGTATTACAGAAATTTTGAAATCAATAAGGACATTCCCGAATAAAGAAAAATACGAATTAAAAAAAATTACAAATATTACATTAATCACAAGTACATTAACATCAACACATTTATCATACGCAATTTAAATTTATATATAGAGTGATTAGAAATATCAATATTTATAAGCAAGCTGTGCCCGCGACTTTGTTTGCGTGAAATTTAACAAAAAATTTATTTTTCAGTTTGCATAGTTATAAAATAAATAAATTTCTAAAATAAAAGTAGCCTAAGTTACTCTTTACTACATCAGCTATCTGCCAGTGAAATCCCCGTCAAAATCGGTCCAGCCGTTTTAGAGATTAGCCGGAACAAACAGACAAACTGACAAAAATTATAAAAAAATGTTATTTTGGTATATGTACCTTGTATACATACCTTGTATATATACGAATTTGGGATAAATGGAATAAAAAGTATCCTATAGGTATTTATGGATCTCATGATGATGATTTTATTGACTTATTTTTGAACAGTTTCACATTTACTTCCAAGTTTCGAGTACACTTTTTCCGGGCCATTAACCTTAATTACGGTATAAATTGGGCTATTTTCTCATAGATATAAATGCATCGATCGTGTAACATCTTTGAATACGATTGAACTTTAATTCTAAAAGGTCAGTTACCATTGTATTTTATTATCCTATTGCTCGCAAACGAAAAAAATGATTTTAAATTAGATTGATTAGTATCTGATTATAATACAACATAGGTATTCGAAAATATAGTCAATTAAAAACGCGTTATTAGAAATAAGTCAAACAGTACTCGATTAAATCATAGATCTCAATTAAATTGGATTAAGACCACAAGTAGGTACCATTTTTTCATTAAAAAAGGAACCTGTCACTAGTTAAAAGCTATGGGGAAAGAGACATAAAACAATATCTTTATAGAAACTTCTCTTTTTTTTGAAGTTGGTTAAAAATTAAGTGTCCTGTTATTTTATTTACTTCTATTTAAAAATACTTTCACAATAATCTTAGTAAAACAAGCAATCATCATAACACAATATTGATAGCAATAAATTGGAAGCCATAGTGAAAACAGTTTTATTTAATAACGTCGAAAACTACATTTTTGTTACCTAATTTCCTTTTGTTACACACCCTAAGGATCTGTACTCTATGTTACATTTTTTTTCTTTAAGCCGGTGTTTTTTTTGGTACACAGGTAACGAGGCAGTTGTGAGGAGATATGTATTGGATTTAAAATACAGCAATGGATGAGTCAAGAGATTTATCGATAAAACAAGTAAACTCGATTTTCTAGTGTTGTCTTATTAAGGCAACTAAAACGTAGGCATGTTTCTTTCCTTCTATAATTTCCATTTAGGTTCATAACTCCCAAAGAGTATTTATATGATTCTAAAGTCGATTCAGTAGTTTCAATCACCGATCAGATTAATAGTACCTAGATATTCACATCTCCAATTCTCCATCAATCATACTTAAGTAAAATTTGTCAAATCTAAATATAGAATATCTAAAAATAATTTCGATACTGTTAACAGACTAAATGGGTACTTTACATACAAACAACTCCTAAATCTATATGTTATAAGTTTTAACTAACGTGATGTACCTAGTGCCATATACCATAGTACCATTATATTTGGGATGATTCTGCTGAACATTTTTGAATATCATATCAAAAATTAACCGCTCCAGCGGGGATCGAACCCGCCTCTCCGACTGACCGTGTCGGCGCTCTAGCCAATTAAGCTATGGAACGATGTACCTGCTAGATCGAAATTTTTGATATGACGATTTTTATTTTTCGGTTTGAGCGAACCGTGGCGCCGTCTATAGTTGCTGAATATCAGCTCTGTAAACGGATGTTCATTACTGCGAGCGTCTAGTTTATTTATTTATAATTTATTGCATATTTACAATAAGAACATTAAAAAGAAGAGAGGAAAAAAACGCACTGAATAAAGTGCAAAGGCGGTCTTATCACTGACAGTGATATATATAGTCTGTATATTGGTTATGAATAGACAAGATGGGCGAAATTTCTTAATTTTGAGTGTACACGGAGAGTGTTCTCAAGCACTTAATAATCCATTCATTTCCATACCATGAACAAAGAAATATCGTTAGCAGTAGTAGATAGTGTCTCTGTGTGATCGACGTGGCTTTAACGTGCACGAGACGTTTCTTATATCTACAATTTTGATACGATCAGATAATGCGAGAAATGACCGAGTAAGTAGTATCTATATTTACTTCCATATAGGTACGACTTATAAAATTGAATACTTTAAAACTAAAATTGAATCCCCACATTTGCCTTTAATCTTGGGAGATATCGATTAGGTCTTGAATTAAAATACACATCATCATCACTTCAGCCTAATACAGTCCACTGCTGAACATAGTATGCACAAGTTCGCGCCAAAAATAGCGTGAGCTCATGTGTTTTGTCCATAGACACCACGCTGGGCAGGCGGGTTGGTGACCGCAGGGCTTTGTCGCACCGAAGACGCTGCCCGTCTTCGGCCTGTGTATTTCAAAGCCAGTAATTGGATGGCTATCTCGCAATGGGTTAGCTTTTTAAGTTTCAAGGTGGTAGTGGAACTGTGTTATCCCTTAGTCGCCTCTTACGACACCCACGAGAAGAGAGGTGGTGGCTATATTCTAACTAACGTAACCACACAGCTAAATATACAAATGTAGATATAAAACCGATTAGGATTAAATATCTACACTATACTGTACTAAATGAACCCGTAAACTAATCCTGATCTTCGTTCCGATAAGGGAAAAAGATTGAATTAGCGTGTAGCCACATATATGTATCTCTACATATCTCTAACAATACAAAGGTACTTGAATAGTCAGCGTTGCGTGCAATATGTATTAGACCATTTTTTTTTAAATATATATAATAGATCGTACCCAACTTTATATACTTTAAACTACATTGATAATATAAATTATTTGGTTTTTGGTATATAAAGTCATATATATAGAGAAAAAACAGTTCACATAATTTTTTTATAATTTGTAATGAAAATTGTGTTTACAAAAAAAAAATACAGTCGAATTGAGAACCTCCTCCTTTTTTGGAAGTCGGTTAAAAACACATCGTGTAGGATTAAAGCGTATATGTAAATAGTTAAATTAACTTTGTCCCAATAAGAAAACTCTATTTACTTCACAGCGTCGTTGCCTCTTGGGACAACAGTAAATATACACAAAAATAAACTTTTGCCTGGAGATAAAATTAATAAAAAAAAAAAATCTTGAATTCAGGACAAAAATTAAATTATGGTATATATGCCCTTGAGGAAATTTATACTTGTACCGCGACGTCGTTTGTCTAAAACTAAGTATTAACGAAATGTTTTAAAAAGAAAACGTCCTTTAAGATCTAATAACAGACGCCTAAAAGACAGGTACGATTTTTTTATGAAAATTAAATTAAACTGTTTCTAATATGCAGTCGTAATAGGCAGTGGAGTCATATTATTAAAGTTTCGTTGCTACCTTTTAAAAACTTATCACCTGCCTCGCCTATTTCTCTTTTAAATTCATAAATTATGAATTAAAAGATGTATCTGTATTAAAAATCTAAATTATAAATTTAGATCATTGTCGTGCAAGAAACCAGTAATAATAAGCCCACCCATCATTAAAAATTAAACTTAACTAATCTTAGTAGTTTTACTAACAAATAACTACTTAACATTTTTTTAATATCATATCAAAAAACGTCCAATCCAGCGGGGATCGAACCTGCATCTGATCTGCTAAAAATTTCGATCTATCGGGTACATCGTTCCATCCATCATTCCAGCTTAATTGGTTAGAGCACCAACACGGTCAGTCGAAGATGTAGGTTCGATCCCCGCTGGAATGGTCAATTTTTGATATGATATTAAAGAATGTTTAGAATTCCCTAATGTGTGGGTAGCACAAAAATAAAATCGTACGAAATAAATACTTTCTTAATACAACAACAAATTAATTAATTACTATTTCAAAATAATTTGCGGGACATGAATTTAGTAGATCACTATACATACGTTAGCCCGTGATACTAGAACAAAAGCGTCGATTAAACAACACTTTCGTTCTCATCCATCAATCTCCTAAATGTGCTTTCAAGCTTTCGTTACTCCAATAAAATAGTTGTTCTTATCCCTCCTGATCGAAAGCGGTTAAGAATAAATTGTATAAATCCAAATGAAATATTTAGTAAATTTTCTTTTTATACAACTCGGTCGGCAAACAAGCTTAGCGCTCACCTGATGGTAAGCGATTACCGTAACTTATGCGTAAGATCGAGCGAGGTAATTCCCCAGTCGGGCTGCTCCAGATTTTGAGCAGGATATTACCTGCTGTGCCCTATCTCAGTTAGATATTTATCTACTTATCTACTATTTATTACTTACTTTACAATTTTACATTAATTCGTCCACGTAAATAAATTTATAATGGTTGACTTAATCCTCTAATCTTACAGTGACTTGGTGGTTACATGTTACATGACTAAGACTTTTTTAGTGAGACCATAGGTATTCACGACGCTTACATTTTCGTTTTGAACTATCACTGAATATACTTATATTAAGAGGCGCTATTCCGATTTTGTCTGTGATCTATTTATTAAGATCCTAAAGTTCTATTATATAATTTATAGTCATGTCATATAATTTAATTTTAATAAGGCCTTTCCTATTTAGACATTCAATATGCCATAGTTACAAAATTTAATGAGATCGTTCGTATAATTTGATCAAAATTCAAGGAAACCATCCGAATTAATAATGGTATTGAATAGGGTCTACGGTTTGATATAGGGGATCCTGCGATATTTTAAGTTGAACTTCGTCCTTTTTTATTCCAAATACTAGTTTTTGCTGGCGGCTTCACTTAAGTAGATTAATATATCTGATATTTTAATGAAATGAAATAAAAAAGGTTTTCTTGTTTTATTTATTAAATGTATTAAATTATGTTAGACACTATCTGATAGCGATCGTTACTCTACTTTGGAATACATCCGCCAATTCACAATGGAGCAGCGTGGTAGATCAAGCTCCAATAATTCTCCTATATGGAGAAAGAGGCCTATGTCAACCCTATGTACAACAGGCTGAATACGATGAGAATTCAGTTATTTATAAAAACCGAACTCTACTACTATATACTAAAAAGTCTTCTTCAAAAAAATATAGTATAATATGCTAACATAAATCTAAGTAAAGTACGTTAAAGAAGTTACTAAATATCCAGCCAAATGACGATAAGGATTAGCAATCAAACAAAACTTCGTCCACGTTGAATTTCGTGACGACTACTGATCACGTATCCCAGGGTTCATTTTTCTCATTAAATATCACTAAAGTCTGTTTAACAGTTTAACTACGAAAATAATTATAGATAGACAGACAAACAGATAATATCTATATTTATATCGCTCAATTCAACATGAATGTAGTACTTTACGATAATTAAAAATTGCATACTGACATTTTTCGGGACGAGCAGCAGATTACCATCTGCTGCTCGTCCCGACGTGTTGTAATAACGCTATAGTGCTACTCAATGTGGATTGGCATGCTACCAGTTAAAACTTATCATTAAATTATTTAATAAAATATGATCGCTAATTGAAAAAAAAAGTAAGTGAACTCTTTTTAATAACTTTGTTTTTTTTTTTTGTTTCATTTTAAGTAACTTTAGTGTCTAGAATAAGTTGATATATTGATGTTAACGTTTGACTTTTTGTATATTTGTGATCCCGAGAGTATAATATCAAGGAGATGTTTAGGCTAAGGGCCATTAAACAAAGGTACAGCTAAGCGGCTTGACCCATTTGATACTATTTTATTTATGATCTTGATATATTTATTTAATCTAATTTACACGAAGTATAAGCTACGAACTCGTAAATTTGCAGCTGTAATTTAATGGGTATTTTCATATGTTGCAGTTTTATTCGTTCTTCTTGTATATTTGTAGAACAGATATCGAGAGAAACGGTTTTGAGAAAAAATAATAATCTAAAAATTGTATAACGTTGTAGTTGTTTTATTGAGCTGCTTATAAAGTTGAGGAACTTATTGGTCTTTTCGAATGCATCAGAATCTAAACTCTGTTTTAAAATATGCCTTTTATAGCCTCCTTATTAAATAAGAGTTTTGTAGATGTAGGCTGTGATAAATTCTTCTTATTCATTCAAGTATAGCAATATACGATCGTTTGGTCTGTAATTTGTAAAATAGTAAAATTCTCTATTCATAACATTGTAGCGCATTTTTAGACCTCCGTCAACATTGGACAAATGCCAAGTTTTGCATTCAGTGATACTTTTGAAGTAAGCAGTTCATTCAGTATTCTCTGTTCGGCCTCGTTCATTATGACGTAATGCAAGTGTTAGTGCAGCGCTTTTTAAAATTAAATATGACTAAATGTCTTAGCTGAGAAAATTTATGAATATAAGACCAAATTGAATATAGAAAACCATTTTTTTTTTAAAGTTTACTCTCTATGGAATGATACAAGGCCTGTAGCATGAAACGAGTGTTTTAGACAACACGACTGAAGTAAAACTTCCAAAACGCTCTCTCTTTCTATAGTCACTAACTTATATCTCAACTTCCGTTCGCCTCGCCCGATCACACTTTTCGTAACTCACCACTTTACTCCCCAAGTCAATCGTGCATAAAGAAGTTTTACTTCAAAAAGTAGGGGGAGTGAAGGCGTTTAAAACAGTAACGCCAGTAATGTATTACCGCGAAACGTCTTTTGCAAGAAAGAGACAATAAATAAATTAAGGAGTAAACTCCAGTCATGGGTCATAGCTAAAACACACACTTTTTATAACATAAAGGTAGGTTAAGGTAGATTTAGCGGCTTACATAGACTACATATATATACATCTAAATAAAATTTGATGTGTCTGTTTGTAATATTAAAATAATCGCTTTTTACTACACACGTATGTATGTAAACATGGTGCATATAACAAAATAACATTTTTTTTACAATTTTTTTCTGTCTGTCTGTCTGTTTGATCCGGCTAATCTCTGAAACGGCAGAACTGATTTTGACAGGACTTTCACTGGCAGATAATTGATGTAGTAAGGAGTAGCTTAGCTATTTTTATTTTAGAAATTTATTTATTTTATAACTCTGTGAGCTGAACAATAACTTTTTTGTTAAATTCCACGCTGAAGAAATAGCGGGCACAGCTGGTGCTATAATAATAATAATAATACCAATTTAATAATTACAACAATTACAATAATTTAATTACTCACCACAATTTTAATAATTTAATTACACTTTTAATAATTTAATTACTATAACGATTTTATAACTATGTAATTACAATACTAATAAAATAACATTAATTAATTCACAAAAAAAAACCATTTTGTGTTAATTGTTTTTTCAAATAACTTATTTTGGATTTCTTCATATTGGTATCAATCCGAATAATTGAAAATCATAGGCAGAGAGGAAAATTCATCAATTCGTCAAATGCAATTTTTCGAGTGTCGAACAGTTTACATCTGTGTTCGACAGTGACGTCGATTTGGCACTGTTGGAAGCCATTAATCTGAATGAATGAATGAAAGTGATATCGATAGAAAGCGCTTTGTCGGACACTGCGTTACACAGCGGCGCTTTTTGTGTAATTGGATACAACCATAGCCTAGAGCCGTCCCTAATGGCCTATACGAATATTTGTCATAAGCGGGAATCGTAACCGTTATAATATGTGTACTCTCCACTCTACGTGACATTGGCGAAATCAACCGTGCTCCTCTGGCACAACTGAAAGCCATTAAATCAATCAATTAGTATGTGTACATTTTTTGTCTAATATATTTACGCTAACGCAGATAAAATGTATGAGATGAGAAAACTAAAAAATAACTTTCCTGTTCAATTTCTGTGTATATTGTAAATTGTGGCGAGGAGAAAGTTTATAGAAAATAAAGTAGGAAGTTTTGTTTCTTTCTTTAATGAAATAGAAATAACTCTGAAACGATAGATGACAAATTAATGACACACTAATTTTCATTAAACATTATTATATCTCTGCGTAACAAGGTACAGCATTCAAAAACAAATTTGAACAAACAAAGTGAGCTATGTTAAATTATTTTCATACATTAAAATGCACATGGTAAACAAGGGCAGCGAGCAGCAGACACGTGCTCGCGTCAGTAAATAAATTACGATGTAAAAATATAGATGCAGGCTCGGTGCTCGTTAAAAACTGTTCATTTTGCGAAGGCTAACGTAGGAGGTTATAGGAGGTTATATAAATTAAAAAGTGATTCGGTTTTCAAAAAGATGTCTTTACTAAGTGGTCTAATGCAATGTGGCTTGTAAGATTAGAAAACAATATTTATATCTTTTATTTTCTACTTTAGTTTTTCTTTGTTGGTTTTTCATTTGCTTTTTTTGTAAAAAGTTTTGATGAATCTGTAAATTTTAGTCAAGATCTATGGAAATTTTAATTTTACTAATATTGAAATGGTGATAAGTTTTATGAATATTCGTTACTTTACAGCTTTAAATATAAATAATTGGACATCAACATTAACGATGTCCAAAACAAAAGTTTATTTTTATAACGTCATTCCCTCGGTATCGAAAGTTCTAGACAACAACCGCGATGCGCAGCTAGAAAATGTGTAAAGTGTTGACTAGAGGTTATTTTTATTTATTCGTGCACTAAAGATTATTTGATTTCAGTTCTTTTATTCAGAAAACGGTTCGTTTTGCATATGCATCGAAATTAAAACGTTTTTTTTTTTTTAAATTAAGAAACCAGTCTTTAGTCAATAGTTATTTGACACAGTTTAAAACTGTTTATCAGAGTTTTTTAAAATAGTTACAAAACAAACGGGGTGAGCTAAATAAAACCGTTTAATTAATACTAAAACGATTCACATTTAATGCAAAGCCCAATTTGTCACATTTACTTTTAAAAAATGTAGCATTTTTTATACATGGAACACGTTGAACAAAAATCGCTTTACGACGAAATTTAATTATAATCGAAAAGCTGGAACGTTGCGGTTTTGTTCGTAAGTAAGTTACTAACGAACGAAATGCCGTTGGTTTCAAAAGATTTTAAGATGAAATAATGTCTCTATCGAGTGTTTGGATGTAATATCTTTCTTCAAAAATCTCGTAATCACTGTGCTCCACTCGATGCCTGTAACGCCGTTTTTCATACTTGGATTGTGAATTAGCGTCTCACGTGGCGTACGGGCAAATATACATACATATACATGATACATACATTTATGTATGTATCATGTATATGTATGTATATTTAATTAAAAAAATATATAAACTTGTGTTTTTAACCGGCTTCAAATAAAGGAGGAGTTTCGCAATTCGGCTGTATGTTTTTTATGTATCTTAGTTACCTCTAACATTTTATTGAACGATGATTTTGATGCATCTTCTTTTATTCGAAAGCTGGTGCATATCATATATGATATACAAATCTATAATATTTCTAATAAACACATAATATTATAATACACTATACACTCGCACTCAGACGAGAATCGACTCGCGATCCTAGAACTGTAATGGTGTGCACTTACCACACCAAGAGGCCAATTATACGTAGTAAGGGGTAGTGTGCATAATATGAAGTGAAAATTTTAGGTTAAACTCACAAGGTTAACTTTTTCTTTGTTATCTTACTTTCACACAACATAAAATCAAATGAGATGTTTACTCATTATCTCTGTTCTTACACTTCATCACACCGAGTTTTAGTTTGTTTTTTTGTTATTTTACCCAAGAAAGATTTTTCACTTTTATTCAAGGGGTATTATCGGTAACAGCAACATAATTTTTATTAAATTAAATATTGAATTTGTTACAAAGCATATTGCATATATATGTATTTTTAAATAAAAATATATACGATAACGATTTGAAATAAATAAATAATTATTAAAAGATAATGAGTAAAACAGTCTATAGGATTCATGTTTTCACATTATTACAAGACATAAAAATCCTCAATATTTATTTTTAACTGAGGTAGGGCACAGCAGGAAATTTCCTGCTCAAAATATCGAGCAACCCGACTGGGGTAGTAAGTACCTCGACCTTACAGAAGATCACAGCTAAATAATACTGTTTCCAACTAGTGTTGTGTTCCTGTTAGTTAGTAAGATAACTAGAGCTTTTGAAGGGATTAGGGATAGGGCAACAAGCAACAGAATTGTGATCATTCTGGTGTTGCAGACGTCTGTAAGCTACGGTAATCGCTTACCATCAGGTGAGTCGTACGTACCTAGTAATATAAAAACACAAATCTCTTTTATCTATAATTTCTACATAAATTTAAACAACAAATAGTAATTGTAATCAACAATCTTCAATACATTTTCACGAATGAAAATAATGCTATGCGGCTGTATTTGGCCCAATTTGCGTAATAAAATATAGCGCATTTCACAGTACTTAGTCTACTTTAATTTGAACGCTTATGTAACTGGTTTTCTTTTATTTAATTCTTAAAGTGGTGGAATATAAATTGCATATTTTTCGTACTTTTTATACTTGTAATAGAAGTAATATTATGTGTATACTAGCTGTGCCCGCAACTTCGTCAAAAAATAGAGCACACATAAATCCTAAAGCTTCGTCTCATCATAATTAGTGAAGAAATTGTTATATATATAGTAGGAATAGAAATAAAACAGCAAGACTCTAGAATATAGTACTAATGGAAATTACTATTAATAAATGACCCTTTGGCACAACTGTCACAGCACTGGTTTGTGGCTGTTGCACTGGCGGTTGTGTGTTCAATTCTCGCACATGACAAAGATTTTTATTAGCCATACAGATGTTTGCCGTGGTCAAGTGTTTGTGCAGTCCTTGTGAGAGCACGTTAACCTGTCGGATCGGTCCCGGTTGTTATCATGTACACCTAATAGCGATTGTTACTCATAGTAGGGAATATGTCCGCCAACCCGCATTACAGCAGCGTGGTAGATTAAGCTCTGATCCTTCTCCTACATGAGGAAAGAAGCCTATGCCAAGCAGTGGGATATTACAGGCTGAAATGCTATAATAAATTTTATACAGTCCAAAGCTTATAATTTTCAATGAAAACAATTGTAAGATTGTTTTAAGACATACCAAACATGTCTTATTTAAAAATGTCATATTAAACATGTCATTACTTTTATTAGTTGTGTTAGTATTTTAGTTAAATAAATTTAACCACAATATTTCTTTTCATTGATGTAGCTAATGTTGCCAACATAAATATTAATTTTCGCAGTACAGCTACATACATTCCGGAGTTCAGCAGACTGTTTACACTTTGATGAATATTATAGACGCAATTCCAGTAACGCTTTGAACGTCACTGAAATCACGCGAGTCAAATTTTATTTATTGCACATTTGAAATTACAAAAGGAAATGCTATATTATTACTTTAAAAGGTGCAAAGGTGACTTTATCATTAATAATGATCTCTTACAGAAATCAAATTTGTGAAGATTCGTCTTTAATTCTCTAGTCTTCTTGAATATTATATTCAGAATAATGTAATAAATAATCTCATTATCTTAAAATTCTAGTTTCGAAATATTACAATATTATAAATTGAAATACACATTGTAATTGAATTATATATCAGATATGTAAAAAAATTAAACTCAAAATCTTTTTAATCAAATAATAAAATAGCAACTTAAAAAAAAAATCTAATTTGAAAGTTTTACTACATAAATTTAAATAAATCTCATAAACTTATTAATTTATATAAATTATATTATATTACATAATACATATACACATAATAATAACCTTATTAAAAAACAAAGTAATTTGTAAAGTTCTTTCCCACAGTTGCAATTTATTTTGCGGCACCATTACTTCTATAGTCACAACATCTTATTTTCTCACGAAATCGGAACAGAATTTTGGACTAATTGAAATTGAATAATTTGTACCTTATTTCACATTTTGTACTATATTACTTTTCCTAGATATTCGAAGCTGTACCATATTTGCCATTCCGATAGCCGTAAAGAGAGCTACGACCTAGTTCGAGCGTCTGCTTGATCGAGAATCGAAAATGATTCATCAAAGAGCCCTCAGCTGTCAACGCTGCGTATTTAAATCGAATCAAATGGTCAAATGAGAGATGACGGTGTACTTTTACCCGTAAAAATAAAAAAGTACATATAATTATTACATGAAAGTAATTGGACATATGAATAATATTCTGAAGCTCTCGATTAAGCAACCTTTCTAAACGGTTTTGCGGGACTATGGTATAATTGTTGAAATAAGTTGTTTGTTTATTAGTAAATAAAATAAAGAAAAAAAATTAGACCGGGTGATATCATTAATTCTCTTTTATTGCTGTATCGTCTCTTCTAATGATTGTATTGTTAATACACTTTAAGTCTCGAGGATTGTTTTAAATAATCCGCTGCAAGCCAGCTGAGCTGAAATTCAATTGGCAAAAACAAATCGTATTAGCGATCATCATCGTCATTTCAGCCTATCACAGTCCCAAACTCGTGTATTTTGCCCATCGTCATTTTTAACTGAGGTAGGGCACAGCAGGAATTTCCTGCTCAAAATATGGAGCAGCCCGACTGGGGTAGTACCTCGACCTTACAGAAGCAGTTGCAGTTGTCTGTAAGCTACGGTAATCGCTTGCCATCAGGTGAGCCGTACGCTTGTTTGCCAACCTAGTGACATAAAAAAAAAGAATATACATAATATTGCTATAAATATATTGCGACGCAATTGTTAATATGTCTACCCTTGAAAAACATCCCGTAGGGAGACTCGAGCTCCTAGATCTTAAATGTCGCAAATACCTCTTTTTTGCAAGATAAATACAGTCTCAATGTCTGTAGCATTACCCCACAGTAACAGCCCGTAAGACATAACACTATGGATAACTTGATGGAATAACTTCATATTAGCATAACGACTCTATTCTCTTATTCCTAAAATTTAACTTTGCAACACCACTAACAATGTACGATTAGAAACAAGACACAATACAGTAACAAAATATCTATAAAAACTAATATTACTATCCGGCAAAGATGTTAAATTACACTATTTATAATAAATTTTATTAATTACACTTACACTATTGAAATAAATATACACTATTGATTGTAATTTTTTAACCGACTTCAAAAAAGGAGGAGCTTACTCAATTCGACCGTAGATATATATTTTTTATGTATGTTCGGGGATAACTCCATCGTTTATGAACCGATTTTGATATTTGTTTTTTTGTTGGAAAGAAGATATTCCTAGTGTAGTACCATGATAAGGAAACCAGGATCTGATGATGGGAGCCCAGAGAAATCGAGGGAAACTCTCGAAAATCCGCATAACTTTTTACTGGGTGTATTAATTTAATCGAAAGCTAATGTTTATCATATGGTCACATTCAAATTTCATCGAGATCTGATTCTGATTACATCTTGGAGTAATCTTTGATAATGCATATTTACTTGACTATTTTTTCGTCTACTTACGTTGGTGGTTGGGTTAGTTGTACGTACAAGGTATAATTATTACTTGTCGATATAATTGATTTGATTGATTCATTTCTTCGTTTGCTTGCAAACACACTTATTAAAGATTACAATTATAGTAGGTATCAACTGTTTTAAAATTTTCTAGAAAATGTATCGAAGCTGTCAAAAGTAGTTCATTCATTCATTTCTTTGGTATAATGGCTTCCAATGAAAGTAACTTGAATCATCAAACCACACACCTTTATCATTTATATAACCTAGTACCAGAGTTATAAGCTCTGGCTATTAAAACTTTTATAAGCAATCCCCACACTAAGTTCAACGACTTTCTAAGCCAAAGTGAATATGTATATAAAGGAAAAGCCTAGAGCCATATGTCAATTCACTCGTAAACTACTCCTTTCAGCACTGAGATCTATCTTTATTTTACCTCTCTGACACTGTAAGACCAGCGTAGCTTACATGAAATATTACCTACCTACGACATATTTTACACAAACTTACAATCTGAAAAATGAATAGACTTGATGAAAACTTGAGAACGATTGAACTTAATGAACTAATTCTTTGCGTTTTTTAGTTTTCTATTACTTTGTGCTGTGTGGCTACGGCACCAAAGAATATAGCCACCCCCTCTCTTCCCGTGGGTGTCGTAAGAGGCGACTAAGGCGATAACAAGGTTCCACTACCATCTTGGAATTTAAGAAGCCGACCGATGGCGGGATAACCATCTATCCGCTGGCTTTGAAACACACAGACCTAGGACGGGCAGCAGCGTCTTCGGTGCGACAAAGCCAACCCGCCTGCCCAGCGTGGTGACTATGGGCAAAACACATGAGTTCACGCATTTTTGTCGCGAATTTGCGGAGGCCTATGTCCAGCAGTGGCTGGAATGATGATGATGATGATGATTACTTTGTAAAAGGTTCTTACAAAATTAAAAATTTCAAAATCCGTACGATTATTTCAACTGCACGAGTTTGACAGTCCGTAAGACCGGACAAAGTTTGTCGGGTCAGTGTTGAACATAATATGTTTATAAATAATGTCTAATTAACATGTTTTGTATTTAAGTCTTCATTTATCATTTAAATTTGTATAACGACTAACAACTTCATTAGATCAAGGTATAATTTTGTTTCATTTATATTTATTTATTTATACTTTACTGCACACTTGTTACAAGAACATTAAAAAGAATAGAAAAAAATATGAATAGAGTGCAAAGGCGGTCTTATCACTGATAGTGATTTCTTACAGACAAGACGTCTATAAACATTTTGTTTCATTTAAATATGTCATGTTAACCTGTAAATACCTATATGTAATTATATATATAGGTACTTACAGGCTTACGCTTCTTTCTCTGTTTAATGAGGGCATTAAAATACATCAAAGATTTTTTTTTATATAAATACTTTACACTCGAACACGTTGAAAGGCTTTTTAATTTAGTTAAAATTTATTTTAGTCTTTTAAAATTCTTCCTAATTTTTCTTACGTTTAGCTGTAAGTATTTTCTTGTTTACTTTATTAGATATATGGAATGCTGGTATATCTGCAAACCGTTGGGAAGTCAGATAGCACTCTGTGGATAAGTAGGGCTCGTCCCAGATCTATTTTAGTCGTAAATACTTTGTAATAAATATTAATAATTTATTATTAATCTATTACTTCCAAAATTTTAATGCAACATAAATCATTTTAAATAATTTTGTTAGACAATTTTATTTATTTGCTAATAAAATAAATTAATCGCTGTTAAATCTTTTGCCCTTTCAAAAAAAAATATTATATTTATTTATTTATTTATTTATTTAATTAGAACCACCAACAGAATTGCATGTTTAAAAAATTTACAATTAGATATATGCAAAGGTATTAAGTATATACATATAATTCCTCTTAAAGGTAGTTACAGCATGCGCTTTAGACAATTGAGTCATCAGCATCAAAAGATTTTAAACATATAGGATTTAAATTAAAAAAAAAATACATACAAAATAAAGAACTAAATACATAACTATTACTATTATAAATTAAGATAAGTTAATATTAGTGCTACATAACTTTTGATTTGAGGAATCAAATGACTTTAATAGTTTCTTTTTAAATACAGCTAAGTTATCTGCAAAGATGTCTAATGACTTGTTTTTAACTGTAAATTCTCTGTAGAGCCTACTCAGTCTAGGGATGAGGGAATAATAACCGAGGTTTGTTCTCTGGGTTTTATAAGCAAATAGTGAAAGAGGATATCGTGGTATGCGAGAGGGAACGTTAATTGAAATTTTGCTTAGGAGTTCTGAATTATCCACAGTTCCATTCACTAGTTTGTGTAAAAATACCATATCAAGTAGCTTGCGCCGGTTAGAGAGTGAGTTTAACCGAAACTTATTTAGCCGCGAGTAGTAGGGCATTCTTTTGTCCTGTCCAATAGAATAAAATTGCGTAAACCGTCTCTGTATACTTTCCAATCTATCTTTATGGGTCTGGTAGTTAGGGTTCCAAATGAGCGTTCCATATTCTAGCTTACTCCTTACTAATGTAGTGAATAATTTTTTTTTGGTTTTCAGTTTTTTAAATTGTTTAGAATTTCTAAAAATAAACCCCAACATCTTGCGTGCCGACCTGCATATGTTATCAATATGTACGTTATAACGTAACTTACCATCAATAGTGATACCTAAATCGCGAACATACTCCAATTTCTGTAATTGGTGCGTACCAATAAAATATTTTCCCTCAACAAAAAATCGTTTACGTGTGAAAGTAATATATGAACATTTGGAAGGGTTAAGCTCCATTCCATTTAACTTACACCATTCGAAAACTCTATTGATATCTTCTTGTAAAGACTTAACGTCATGCTTATTTGTAATTTCTTTAGCAAGCTTTAAATCGTCAGCATAAATTAAACATTTGGAATTCTTGATGCAATTAGTAATGTCGTTAATGAAAATATTAAATAGTAATGGTCCTAAAATTGATCCTTGAGGAACACCAGACACAGCGAGATAAAATAGAGAATTGTGACCTTTGATAACTACGTATGAGCGTCTGTTGGCTAAATATGAAGAAATCCAAGACAAAAAAGGCCCTCCTATGCCAAAAGTTGAGAGTTTTGTGTTTGAATTATAAAATGACAATTCCAATTAAGTATACTTACGTAAGATTTCTCGATTTATATTTAAACTTTCTTAATTGCAAGGGAAAGATCAAGCTGTAATGCCTAAGCTTCTTAATTGTGTTAAGCTAATCTGCGTATCATTCATTCTGAAGTATTAATTTGAACGTTTCTCATATTTGTACGTAATTTCTCTCAAATTTGTACATAATTTCTCATACCATTTACCAGCTATAAAATTAGACCTCAAATCTGATAAACCCGTAACTTTTATCAACACAGAGATAAATCAACAATGTTCAATTTCAATCAAATCACAAACGGTATTCGTTAAGAGCTCAAACAGAGTACGTATAATGAAATCGCGTCTCACTTCAGAGATCGTTCACTTATTTATTAACTTCCAAACGTACGTACCTTAATTGGCTTTTACTGGAATAAAACTTCAAATATTTGACATAGCTCTACTATTTGAAACAGGAAAGCTTAAATTATAGTTTCAAAGGATAACGAATGTTCATAAATTTTATTATTTATATACCCTGATATATATTATTACACAGGCTGAAGACGGGCAGCAGCGTCTTCGGTGCGACAAAGCCAGTACTGCGGTCACCAACCCGCCTGCCCAGCGTGGTGACTATGGGCAAAACACATGAGTTCACGTTATTTTTGGCATAAATTTGTGGAGGCCTATGTCTAGCAGTGGACTATTTTTTTTTTCTTTTGAATTCAATTCAATTTTACCTGAAAAATTCTTTTCTGTATTGAGAACTTTAACTGAGGCTGTACCCTTGCACAGCAGGACATATCCTACTCAAAATCTTGAGCAGCGCAAATAAAGAAATACCTTACAGAAGATCATAGTTAAATAATACTGCTTTCAAGCAGTGTAGTGTTCCTATGGTAAGTAAGGAGATGAGAGTTCCTGGGGGGATTGAAGAATATACTTTAGTAGTAGTAGCTTTACCTTTACAATAATTAAATATAATTTTAATTTGTAAAATTACGATTTAAAAGTGCTTTTGAAGATGTCTTCAACAAATAATATATTTTTTTTTTATTTTGACTTAGTCCTTTCAATTTTTTTACAATTTCTACTCACAGAATGTAACAATAGAATTATGTTAAGGGCTACTATGTAACGAAGTTAGCATAATTAATTCTACGTGACATGGGCGGGTTGCTTCATAAGTTTGTAACTCAGTCAGGAAGTAATTACATTAAGTACATTTGAAATAAAGGTGATATTTTAAAAATGTAATTAAAAACGAAAAAACTTTTTCCCGCCAATTTTTATTTGTTTTTCTGTCCACCAAAATTGAGGAATCCATCAAAGAAATTCGGTAATGTTATTATATATCAAAATATAAATAGTAATGCCACCTGTATTGTGTTGTCACACTATTATATTTAAGACGCTAATATTTAACAAAAAGTAATTTATTTCTAAATATCTTAACTGAGTCGTAATGTAAACACGTCTTTCATTAAATACAAATAAGTAAAAAAATTAACACGTTCTCAATTTAAAAAATGTGCAGCTTGACTGACAGTTATACAGACCATAGATTATTAAAAAGAAATGCAGTTTTCTAAAATCCCATTTAATCAACCCTTATTAATACTATTATAGTAAATGTTATCTTACACAAGCAAATAAACAAGAAGAAATATATTTTTTTTTATTCATCGCCTATTCTTATTATATTCCTATTACTCATTCATAACTTGACTCAAATAAAACCAGCTTAGTACAACTGGACAGGTGTGCTTCTTTTGATTTATCTATTAGTTAAATAAAGCTTTTTCTATGGTAGAACTTTATATAAAAATTTAAGATATTATATATATTAAAAAGCAATTTGACTACACAAGTAGAAACATTTTTATAACTACTCAATATTCATATCGTTTTCAAGCAGCATTCTCGTACACTTTAACCATTCAATCATTGATTATCAATATCTTTAGGAGAAATGACATGACATAAATGTATTTGAAACATACAGATTGTATTGAACAACGACGACGATCCAAGTATGGCATTTATTACTAGACTTCGAGAGCTATGCATTGACATTTATGCTATTACTAGCTGAACCCGCAAACGTTGTTTTACCATATATATTCTTAACCCCTTAATCCCCCCCACCTTATGACTTAGGGATATGAAAAATAGATGTTGGCCAATTCTCAGACCTACCCGATATGCACACAAAATTTTATAAAAATCGGTCTAGTCGTTTTGGACGAGTATTCTAACATTGTGACACGAGAATTTTATATATAAAATTAGAAACCGCTGTAAAAATTAATTAAAAATTGATTGGTTCAGTTTTCTAATTGTCTAAAGTTAACGGAATGAAAAATAATCTTCCGGTCTCATTTACAATATTAGAAAAGATATTAAGTAAAACTTTATAATTTTTAACTTAATTTTTAACTTACATAAAACAATAATGTATTAAAATTGCAACATTCTTTATGCAAAAACACAGTATTGCTTTTTCATTAATTTTAATATTATTAATAAATAAATAAAATAAATAAATAAATAAAACATAATTTTAAATAACAGTAGTAAATAAATTCAGTTGCAATGTTTCCAACGACCTATAAATATCGATTTTATATGTTGGTTTCTAATGTTTTAGTTGTCATAAAGGAACCGCATAAGGAAGAAAGTTCAAGGTTTTAGTTGCTACTTTGCCATGTTTTTGATAAAATATCATAGTCATCGTGAAAAATGTAAATGAATAAATGTTTATTAGCTCACACTAATAGTATGAGGTAGAAGACGTAATAATAGGTATTATTAAAGGTGTTAACAGTGAGTTTGTACTTTACAAACAATATTATTCGTGTCACGTTACGCTACTTCATTGCGGGTTAGTGGATATTTGGGTAATAATTGCTCATGGTAACCCTACCACACGTTGCTTGCAGATGCCTGTGATGTCAACCAGCTTTACGTTCTCTCTGCGGTACGGTGGGAAGATCTGTTTAAGCCGGAATCAAGTATTTGTAAGAACACAATTATTTACCCCAAGCGAATATCAACCAACGACCACAAATGTTAGTGCATTTGTTAATTTCTTGTACATATTTTTTGCGTTTAATGTAGGTATACACTTATATACTTCACAATATTAAAACAATCTAAAACAAAACAAAAATAATATGGTAACGTATAAAGAAAGATGTACAAAGGCGGTCTTATCGCTAAAAGAGGGATCTCTTACAGACAACCTTAGTACAGGATACGACATAAAAATACGGTTAGGAAGTGAACAAATAAATTTATTTATACTTTTTAAAACTGTGAGTGTTGCGCATGTGTAGATTTATTATGTATGCATTTTTATGGATTGTTTACATTATATAATTAGGACCTGGGTGACCGAGCTTAGCTCGGTATTTTTAGTAAATCGTGTTTTTTGAAAATCATATTTAAATACGAATTACATATTGATAAAATATGAATAATATTTTTCGATTTTATTTTTTTTAGAAAAAAAAAAGAAAAAAAACGATAATCGATCTGGATTACGTGAGGATTCGAACCATGATCTTTTCGGCCGAGCGCGATCGGCCGATTTCCCCTGAGCTATTACAACTTTATTGACAGATGCGAAATTTACCTTCTTATTCTAACGATATTGTAGC
This sequence comes from Melitaea cinxia, assembly GCF_905220565.1. Classification (NCBI taxonomy): domain Eukaryota; kingdom Metazoa; phylum Arthropoda; class Insecta; order Lepidoptera; family Nymphalidae; genus Melitaea; species Melitaea cinxia. The sequence goes on from NC_059415.1 coordinate 4,242,393, forward strand.
CATTTTTTCATTGCCTAAAAAAGGGATAAAACGACATTTTCTAAAAATGAATCCTAGCTAGATTTATTTATCTCCCCCGTAATCCCCTGTATACTAAATTTCATGAAAATCGTTGGAGCCGTTTCCGAGATTCAGATTATATATATATATATACAAGAATTGCTCGTTTAATAGTATAAGATATATTATATTATATTTTTAAGCTGCACAAGCCCTTAAATTCAACAAGCTCCTTTCTGGTGGGTAGTCTGAAAGAGATCACTATCTAGTGATAAGACCGCCTGTTGCATGCGATGTAATTATTTTTTTTCCTTTTAAGCTTTATTCTTATGTAATTGTTATATGTTACTGTGTGCAACAAAGTTAATAACAATAATAAATAAGCTTAGCGTTTAATGTCGGCTTTTGCAATGTTCTCAACTGGCGTTGTCAAATAAATCTGCAGGTCATCAGCATAAATGTGAAAGGAAACAGTAAGGAGTTCGGTGACAGTATTTATGAAGATAGAGAACAAAAGTGGGAAGAGTACACTACCTTGGGGAACACCAGCACTGAGACGGCAATATGAGGAATAACGATCTCCGACAGCGATGCGCTGTTGACGTCCAAACAGGAATGAAAGTTATTTATTATTATTGTTATTATTATGTGGATGACTATTTTCAGACATTAAACTATTATTTAAATATATTTTATGATGCTACCATAATGATAATTCGCCACCCCAAATTCAAATAAATACAAAAGTTAATAGGCCAAGTAAATAGAGATTATTGAGTCATAATAAAAAAAAATCAGAATAAAATCTTCCTTTGTCAACGATAATTGTTACTTCATTTTAAATCAATTATTTTTACTTATTACAAATTTGTTAAATAATATATTAGCGAATAAATTTTCAGCGAATAAAATGTGAGAGATAATCATCTACTATTAAAACACCGATGTTTGTTCTACACTCAAGTTCCAGTCAAAGAGAATATTTAAAGCCGTTGGCGTTGACTTTAGTTACGGGTCAGTTGTGACACTAAAGCTGTAGAGTTCAGACGTGTACACAAACTCACTGTATCGGTGGAATAAAACCTATATTGCTATTAAGCTTTTTTTTTAATTAAATTAACTAACTTGGAACAAACAGGTTTCAGTTTAATTTCTAGTTCGGGGCCTTTTTGTACTCTAAGGTTAGAGGATTTTTAGTATAGCTGAAATATACCTTGATACAGTGAAAAAAAATCTTGACCGTTTTTTAAAATTAACTTTGTCTTAATATACAAACTACTTCTGCATAACCGTCCAATACTATTTTTCTTATTTCTAAATAACGTTGATAAAGTAAAATATTAAAACTTACTGCCGCATACAAATAAAGAAACGCATATGGAAAAGAAATTCTTTTTCTCGTATAATGTTTTTCATTGTAAATTATAGCCGTCGTACGCGCTCACGAATCGTAACTCGTCTATTCACAGTCAATATTAAACGTGATCTATTACACTTCCAGAACCCCCCATTTTAAGGAACGCAGTTAGGAGTCGAACAACTTATATAGCACTGGTATTACACCTTTACTCTCAGCTTTAAGCTTGAGACTAACAATCCACGGTCACAGACAAGTCTCGTCATGCACTTGCTTGACCCAACGGACTCTTAACACAGAATACTTCTGAATGTAAAAAATAGTCAGAAATAACGCAAAGGCACGGACAAAACAAAACGTGTTCGAAATTTCCAACTTGTAACCATTGAAATAAGGTTGAATTTTAAAAGAAATCTCAAGTAAAAATAAACTCGTTATTGGACTTTGTGGAAATAAATACCTTTTCAATATACATTGTAAAAGGGTAAAGACGTAGTACATCGTTACGAACGATAGATTTAGAAAACTTACCCCGTTAATGAGGGTAATTGTGAAAAGTGAAATCAAAACAATATTATTTTTCAATATCAATTACTTCTTTATTCTAAACTAAAGATTCAAGGTCGCTTAACCAGGCCTGCGTATATTATCACTTAACTAGGTATATCAATTTCTGCTTCATTCTGAACTAGAAAATTAAGGCTTAAACAGCCTACGTATGTATATAATTACGTATTAATCTTACTGAACAATACAAATAATCAAGTTAACAATATTATTAAAATCGGATTCTGACTTTGTGAATTTAAGTGAATTTAAGGTTAGCGTGGTATGGGCATGTAATGAGGAGGGATGACCGCTATGTCGGTAAAAGAATATTAGGGATGAATGTCGAAGGACGAAGAGCGATCGGCAGACCGAAAAAGCGATGGATGGATTGTGTGAGTGAGGATATGAGAAAGAAAGGAGTAAGCACTGAAGTGACGAATAATAGAGAGGAATGGAAGAGGAAAACATGTGCCGACCCTACATAAGTGGGATAAGGGCAGGAAGATGACTTTGTGAATTTAAGTTCAAACTCTTTCTTAAAATGTTAAATATTTTAATTCAATATCTCTTTTTGAAAATTACAGTTCCTTAAAGTTGTTTTTAAAGTACGGCCTTGCAGAAAAACTCTTACTCTAGAAATATTTTCCGACTTTGAAATATGGGGCGCTGGAAGGATTTTTAAGACTGATATTTTAAGAAAACGGGCAACAACAGGTAACTCCGGTCTTTACTTTGCTAAAAAAATATTATCCCTGATAAAGTACTTTACTAAATGGGTAAGTGTGGGTTGATTTTGATAATTAACCTACAAAAATAAGCAGAGTACTTTTAAAACTGGTCTACAATATATATTTTTTGATGCTTTTAACCCAAAAGTTGACAACAGAAGTATTTATTACTCTTGGCCTACCCATCCAAACGTCTATCACAGGCTGTAAACTTTGAAACCGAAATAGGTAGTCACGTATTTTTTATTAAGCATATCCTTATCGTATTGTTAAATTATGTCTGTTCATATAATAGGTAAAGGTTTTCACGTGTGTGTTTAACTAGATTTTAGCTAGTTTTATCTTATTAAAACAATTACGCTATAAATTTAAATTATGATTTTATTTATTTATTATTTAGGAAACAAACTAGATATACATAATAAAAAATATTAACACAAATTAATTTTACAAAATCCAGCAAAGTTTCCACCAATTATTATTTCATAAAAGCATTCCAAAGTAATGATAAGCTATAATAATTACATATACTAGCTGTAGCCGCGACTTCGCCTGCATAGAATTTAATAAAAAAGTTATTGTTCAATTCGCAGACTTATAAATAAATACATTTCTAAAATAAAAGTACCCAAGTTACTACTTATAACATCAGCTATCTGCCAGTGAAAATCCCGTCAAAATCGCTCCAACCATTTCAAAGATTGAAGAAACAGAGAGGTAGACAGACAGATAGACAGGCAAAAGTTTTCAAAAATATTATTTTGGTATATGTACCATGTATACAACTATCTGCATTTAGTAAAAAGCGGTTATTTTAATATTTCAAACAGCCACTACAATTTTATTTATTTTGTGGATAACAAACAGGAGAAATAAAAAAAAAAGAAATAAAATAGTCGAACTTAATGAAGGGACTTGAATACTTATCAAAGAAGTAGAAATTGCAACATAAAGGATAAGCCCTTAACTTAAGGATACCCTTTTGACGACCTTTTTATATCAGATACTAAAAGTATGTATAAAAGAGATTATTTCTTATTGCAATATTTTATGATGGTATAAGGTTCAATTATTACTGTACCCAAATAAGCATTTAAGCTTTTCAAAATGGTACGTAAGGAAGACTCCGTTTTAACACTGAATATATACTTTGATTATTACGGAAGCCTCAAGCCTTCATAAAATAATTTTATTTACACAGGACTAAAATGTTAAATATTATGTTTTAATAAAAGCATTTATCTTTCTTTGACTCTGTTTTACCCTTTCAAAATTAGTCGTTAAATGTTATCAAATTTGCTTTTATTGAAAAAGTATAGAAAATTTGTCATATTGTCTTACTTCAAAAGTTTTTTTTTTAAGGAAGCGTGAGTGCAACGGTCAGAGCACTGGATTGCGTCTTTTGCGTTTGCAACATTTTTGTATGGGCCATACAGATATTTTCTGTGCTCTGGGCGTTTGTGCTTGTGTATTGTGTGTATGTTTCCGGAACGTCGGCACAAGGTGTGGTGTCAAATTCTAATGAGTCACCTTAAATGTGGGACGTGTATTTATTATTATTTTTTTTTTTTGCTTTTATAAGAGTAAAAAAAGCATATAATTTTCTCATAATAAAACGAGTGTGCTTTAGAACACACAACTGAAGTAAAACTTACGAAACGTCCCTCTCAACTTCCGTACGCCTCGCCCGATCACAATTTTCGTAACGCTCTCGTCACGCATTTACCAACTTACTCTCTAAGTCAAGCGTTTGTAAAGAAGTTTTACTTCAATAATTCTTTTTCAAAAAATTTAAGCATGCAATTTTTATGTAGATCCTTTATTTAATCTTGTAACGAACAAGCGCTACTGCCATAAAGGACAAAACTTACCTGAGATAATCTATAAAAATACTTTTTTACATAATGCGATTGTTTCGAAGCGTATTTTAACACTAGTCAAGTTTTAGGACTCCTGTGTATATCTCCTGTATTTATCCTGTGTTAGGCTATACGGCAAATAGCAACTAATTCTAAGAAAAAGAAGTCCTAATATTAGATTTATATGTATGTTCTCCTTTGCATAATATACTTTACTTTAGTAGCAGTAGCTTTACCTTAACAATAATTAAATATAATTTTAATTTATAAATTTACGATCTAAAACTGCTTGTGAAAATGACTATAACAAATCATTTTTTGATTTTGATTGATTCTTTTCAAAATTTTTACAATTTCTACTTACAGAATGTAACAATAGAATTATATTAAGGGCTACTATGTAACGAAGTTAGCATAATTAATTCTACGTGACATGGGCGGGTTGCTTCATAAGTTTGTAACTCAGTCAGAAAGTAATTACGTTAAGTACATTTGGAATAAAGTTAACATTTTAAAAATGTATTTAAAAAATAAAAAACTGTTGCCCGCCACTTTTTATTTATTTTTCTGTCCACCAAAATGGAGGAATCCATCGAAGAAAATCGGTACTGTTATTATATGTATCAAAATATAGACAGTAATGCCATCTTAAAGTTTAACTTTGAGAAAAGAAAATTGGGACACAGGTCGCGAAATAAAATTGTGACGACAGACCTAATACAGTGTCAGTAAGAGTAGCGCAAAATTGGTTTAAGCGTTTTAAGCATAAAACAGTTTTGAACCATTTGAAAAAGGCTGATTCTACAAAAAGGCTCGATATATGGGTGCGACATGAACTCACTGAAGGAAACCTAACGAACCGTGCACTCATTTGCGATTGTCTCTTAAGACGTAATGATATCGAACCATTTTTATTTATTTATTTAAGCATACTAACCATATACATATTTTAACATTGATATAAGAGATTGATAACTGGTGACGAAAAGTGAATCACCAACGATAGGGATTTACGAAAGAGATCGTGATCAAAGGTCAGTCAAGCTAAACATACTATCACGAAACACGAGTTGACACAAAATAAGGTGATGTTGAGTGTATGGGTTGGGAAAGTCATCATTCATTATGGGCTTCTACCGCCGGGCAAAACCTTTGATTCGGATTTGTACTGTCAATAGCTGATGATACTTAAGCGAGGAATTGGTAATAAGCGAGCACGATTCAACAACAGAAAAGATGTCGTCTTTCATCACGACAACGCCCGACCACATACGTCTCTGCCACTCAATAAAAATTTGAGAGATATTGACTGGAAATTCTTAATGCATCCACCACATAGCCCCGATCTTGTACCGTCAAATTCCCATCTGATTCGATCTCTTCTAAATTATTTAGATAATGTAAAGTTAACATCAAGAGTTGACTGTCAAAACTACTTGTTGCGGTTTTTTAATGAGATGATCCTGTACAACATAACGGCAAGTTATCGAACAAAATAGTACATATATTATAATTAATGTAAACAAATTTTGTAAAATCTTCCCTTGTATTTCTATATAAAATACGGAGAAAAATTTTCCCCAAACTAATAAAATTTATTTTTCATTAATTATTTTCAGACTAAAAAACAATATATTTATAGAAATATGGTTTCAAATGTTAGACGCTTCAGCCTGTAACAACCCACTGCTAATGCTAACGAGTACGAAGGAATTTTTTAGTTAAAATATTAACCGACATTTACTTTTTACAAGTCAATTTTTAATTGCACATTTTTATGTTCACAAAATATACTTGCTAACAAATACGTACCCGTAACTGTTTTCACAATTATATGTACCTATATGTTGATTTACTAAGCTAGTTAATCAAGTAAATTAATTAATTACTATTCTACTATTGTGACTATCAAGAATATTCTACTTTTTTATACAACTAGGGTGGCAAACAAGCTTGAGATCCTACTTGTATTTTACTTCCACATTTAAATATTAATATTCGGTGTTAGTTATTCACATCTATGCATTACTTAAGTCTAAAGCATTTCTCAACTCACAACATAGTGCTTCCGAAAGCACAGACAATCGTGTCGACAATTGAGGAAACTTGTGCCAACACGTGGAACACATTCCAATGATAATACCATCAAGTCCCGTAAACTTAGCGTTTTATTATCAAGATAGAAATTTTGTACACATATACATCACATATTTATAAATATAGGAGATATAATTTCATGAACAAGTATTGCAAAATTAAATTTTATTTATTCGAACAAGGTCGAAATTTACTTCGAGAAAACGGAAACTCAAAAAAATTAACAATAAACACGATAAACATTCCTATTTTACAAAATACAAAATAGTTTTATTGATATTGAAAGTTTAAAAATATAACAATCACCTCAAGAAAAGATATTAATATACTAAGGGTTCGCAAACCATCTGACAAGAGTACCCTAACTTATGACTCGCAATTCTCATTAGTTACGCTTGTAAAACCCCTAAGCGCGTGTAGGTTGACAGAGTTCAAAATCATTATAATTCCTTTGAAGTTTTTCAGAAGAATTGAATAAGCAATGGAAAAGCCGCTGTTACCCAGTTTATAGCCCCGTAGAGTTTTTTATTATTATATAACAAAGCCATTATTGTATTACGCCGTATTGTGCTTTCTAACTTGTTCTATACAAATCTTACTACAATTATAAATGTGAACTTTTGAACCACAGAGATAGGCCACAATCTAAGAACATGACAAAGCTTAGTTGTTCCCATAAAACGAACGGTTCTCAATTGATAAAGATTTCCCCTACTAATAGAATCAGGCCAAAGCTGGTGTCATAATATCGGCTTTTAGCTACGCAACTTTGTATTACTATTTACTACTATTTACGTTTGTTCCAAAATATTGAATTTTCATACAACCATTTGAATCTTTTTGTCTTCTACTTAATTGCTAACTAATAATAATAATATTATAGCCATCCCTAGCAAAAGGATTGTAAATATTAAAATAGTATTTCATATGCATCTCGTTGATCCAAATATAACCACTAACAGACAAACCAATAAACAAATGTGTCTACTTTATTATATTAATATTTATAGGATTGTTGCTATTAATTTACCAAACTAATAGCTGGCAATAAAACCGTTATTAAACACTGCTGGGTTTCGCCTTAGTAAACCTACCTTTTATTGATTGTAATAAATGCATATCAAAAAATCGTTATATAAATTATTTTATTGATTATGTCATTTCTCAGTTATATATAGCTATTCAGTTCATAAAATTATGATTGTCAAAATCCGACACGCATAACAATCGAATGTTTTAATATTTGTGGTGGTTTTCATACCAGAAATAATGAGTTGTTAATTATCAAAAGAATATACTACATTTTTTATTTTTACATTTCAATTTTTATTTTTATATTGTTTTTAGTTTTTGTTTTATGGAAATGGTCGTATAATTCACAGATTTTATTCAGAACACAATCAGAGAGAATTAAGACGGTATAAAAAATAATTATATAAATAACTTACAGGATTATGAAAATCTTTCAGGGTTTTCAGATTATTGGTGTTTTTATTAATAATAAAAAAACTTAGAAGTCATAAAAAATACTTACATGCCATGTTCTATTTAATACACACGCAGACGGTTTTAATAATATAAAATTACATGCTAAAAATATCATAAAAATTTCACACACAACGGCTAATCTCACGCAATGATTAGCGCGACCAAACACGGACGTGCAATAATAATCACACTGTGCGTCACATCACACAACACACAGACACAAAATTCATGCACAGAAACAATTTGTCATACCAATTAAACGTGTTTTAATAAAAGAAAACTGTGATTACAGCACAAAAGATCGGTTACGAAAACCGCGTAGGCCCGAGCATGCGCTACGAATAACCGCGAGAGACTGACGTAGCTACGTAGCATGTGGGAGCCAAAAGCTTTGCGCAAACTGTACGGTAGACAACAATGTATATTTGCTCTGTAGCTCTCTCTTGCAGTGATTTTAAGGACTAAAATGTTTATTTATTGCTACGCGAGGTTCACTGTACAGATAACCACGTAGCACACTAGTGTGTGTTGACAATAGTATGAGAAAATAAATAATACATACAAATTTTAAGTTAATTAACATGTAAAACCTATTTGGGTCGTTGATTACGTGACTACTTTTGGTTCTTGATTTAGATCGCTTCTAATTTAGGATTATTTTATTTAAAAAAGCCTAAAAGTAATTGAAAAATTTATTTAATGTAAAGAATTTTCTGAGTGACATCTGAAACTCTAAGTCCAAGTCCAAATACACAAGAAAACTAATTATAGTTGGTATAATATTTACGTTTTCTAAGAATATCTGTTTCATTTAGATATCAAAACAAAAATTACTATAGTTATACTGCCATACTTTTAAGGTTACCACTTTTATAAAGTATATCTTTTCAACCGACTACAAGAAAGGAGGTTCTTAATTAAACTGTATTTTTTTGATACCTCAGAACTTTTTACTGAGTGGGCCGATTTCGATTATTCTTTTTTTATCGAAAGGTGATGCTTGTCATCTTTGTCTATTAAAATTTTATCTCAGCTTTTAGAGTATTATTTATGACGCATATTTACTTAACTATTTTTTCGTTTACCTACGTTGTATTACTTGTTTATGTTATTGAATTCGGTTATTTTTGTCATTTGCGAGCAAACACAATTATTGTTTTCTTCATAAGCTTGTTACTCACGAAGACAATGTATCAAATAACATACAATAGAATTTAAAAATAATCATAAACATTGACTAATCGGAGTTTAGGACGGCTGAAACCGCATTGGATCATCTAGTACTAAGTTTTAAATTGTTATGAAAACGTAAATGATGACATTTTAATGTATTATCTATCGATAGTAATTAAAATATATTTTATATACTAGTAAAAGGTCTCTTATTCCAAGAGACTTAGCACTTAATAAGGCTTCGACATTGACACATCGCTTATAATCTTATAATGAAGCCTAGAAGCGATGTCAGTTTCACGCTAGATAAAGCAATACATATTATACATACGCACACATATACATATGTGCAACATATCTACATATATACAAGAACTTAGTGTGTTCAGAAACGTGACATAATACACGCCCGTTCCTACTAATATTGGAAACCTAAGACAACCTACACTTTACTTGTTTATACGTTCTAGACTCAATAGAAATAAGATGCGGATCTCATTCATATCTCGCTTGGTTTATTATCTGCTTAGAGTAAAAGAAATTTGTAGATGTTAAAAGAAGTCAAAAATAACATGGACTTATTTAAAAATCGACAATTTTGCTCAATAAAGATTTATATTACCTTACCTCGACTTTATAAAACATAATTACATGTACCTATAAAAAAGCAACAGACTCAATATGAAATAATTTTATCGTAAAATGTAACATTATTTCTACGATTTCATAGAAATTCGTATTACTTTGAAACAAAACACTTTTATTTAGCATAATACAAGTACTGTGTTCTTTTTAATTGACTTCAAAAAATGAGGTTTTCAATTTGACGGTATATTTTTATGTGACTCTGCTGCTGGCTGTGTGTGTGGTGTGTGTGTGCTGTGTGGCTACGGCACTAAAGAATTTAGCCACCCCCTCTCTTCCCGTGGGTGTCGTAAGAGGCGACTAAGGGATAACAAAGTTCCACAACCACCTTGGAACTTAAGAAGCCGACCGATGGCGGGATAACCATCCAACTGCTGGCTTTGAAATACACAGGCCGAAGACGGGCAGCAGCGTCTTCGGTGCGACAAAGCCAGTACTGCGGTCACCAACCCGCCTGCCCAGCGTGGTGACTGTGGGCAAAACACACGAGTTCACGTTATTTTTGGCGTAAACTTGTGGAGGCCTATGTCCAGCAGTGGACTGTATAGGCTGTAATAATTTTATGTGACTCTCTTATAATATTTTACTGGGTGTAGAGATTTTGATGATTCGTTTTTCAATCGAAAGAAAGAAATAAATTTGATCATGATTTCACGAGTACTTACTTTACACAACTTGGTCGACAAACAAGCGTATAGCTCACATGATGGTAAGCGATAACTCTAGCTTACAACAACAGAAGAATAGAAAGCGCGTTGCCGATCTGAACTCCAAACCTCCCCATTAGCTCTAGTTACTATACTTACCACAGGAACACAAAACTGCTTGAAAGCAGTATTATTTAGCTGTGATCTTCTGAAAGGTCGAGGTACTTACCAAGTCGGGCTGCTCCAAATTCTCAATAAAAGTATTTTTTTTAGTTATACTTACTAATGGGTATTAAATTTACTGTTTTATAGACTACCTATGACGATGTAACTGTATTTTTTTTTTGTTACAGCTCAGAGTTACTCTAAATAGGTTTTTATTATAATTAGAATAAAGACTTTATGGTCAGTTGTTTTACCTCAGAATCTTCCCAAAACTGAGATTGAACCTAAGATAAATGCCTAGAAATATTTAGCTTTCCAAGAAGTCTGATTGCTGCTTATACAACTAGAGCTATGGTGAATTAAGACCCTTTTGACGATAAACAAACATTACCTAAAAGTTATCTAGGGGCGAAAAACAAAAGTCCATTTTTATATAAGGCTTTCGACACCCCTAGAATTTGGTTTAAATTAATATTACTCCATTACACGGTTAAATGCTTTACGTACCCAAAAAAATAAAAACCAAGATGTGCCCCGTAAGAAAAATGTTGTGGATAAAATAAATCCCTGAGGTTTACTTGCTTCGTAAGCTATCAGAATGCTCATCAAAGATTTCTGTAAAAGACTGGGGTACTGAAATAAAAGCTTCACACTTATTACGCATTAAATTAATTGTTTATTTTTTAATTTCTGAATCCTATACAAAACCTTTATCTCATTTTTTCTCATACATTTTAATCGACTATTTTATCGAACAATATTTATTAATTTATGAAGTATCTATTACTTTTAAGAGTCTTAAGGACATATTGTAGTGAAATATTTATATCATAGCCTTATCATTATTACTGAGTAATTATTTACGATTACAAACACAATTCAGCCCGTTACATCCCCCTGCTGGGTACAGGCCTCTTTCATCATGTAGGAGAAAGTTTGGAGATTAATCCAGCAGGCTGCGCTACTCCACTGCGGGTTTGTTTGTCACTGTGTTTTGTTGTCCACTGTTTATTTATATTTAACCCAAGGTTAAAATAAAACAATTATGTTTCAGATAACAAAAAATTTGCAATAAAAATGCTATAAAGAGTCCTTGCTATAAATATATGTGTTGCTATATATATATATATGCTATAGAGAGTAACACGCGCGCTCGACCAATTAGTAACAATATATATAAACTAGCTGCGCTACGTGGTTTCACCCGCCTAATTTCCGATCCCATGGGAGTGTCGGGACAAAAAGTAGCCTATGTGTTATTCTAGATCTGCGGTAAAGTATTATCTACGTATAAAGTTTCACTAAAATCGGTCCAGTAGTCATATATATCCATCCTCACAAACATTCGCATTTATATTATTAGTAGGATTATTACGATGCTTACCTGAAACGTGTAGGTACTTACGTGCATAACTTTGAACGAAGGCACTATATTGTATTTTTTATTGGTATTATTATTGCCTAGACAAGGTTCGTAATAAAAAAACTGTTATATTTGTGGAATAAAATATAGCGAACCGAAGTTCGTCAGGTCAACTACTTTTCAATGAATATTTAAGGAGTATACTTAGTACCAACATGCAAAAACAAATATTTTTGTGTGTTTCTAAATGTGCTTTGTTGGAACGAACTTCCTTATGGGGGGGTTGCGGAGGGGTATCCTAGCCAGCAAAAAACGTCCGTAACGTTAAAAAAAACGTAAGATTTTTATATAGTCTATGTATGATGGCTATACAGTGTCTAATGTATAGTCTACGTCATAACTGTTATTATTATTGCAGTTTATTATTATTATTATTATTATATCATTCGATAATTATTACATATTTTTATAAATCATTGTGAATAAAACATTGAGATAATTTTGTATTGAATTTTTTTTATCGATAAAAAAACATAATAAAAAATGTATACCCGAATACTTATTTTCTTTATACCTCAAATAGAACTTAATTAGAAATTAATATTTTATAATAAGGAACTTCGTTCCTATTTGGTGTCGTACGACACCACACGCTATTTTTTAAAGAAAGTAATTGTTTCTAAATATATCGCGTAGATCGCAATAATATAAATCTACTCATGCGCGCAATGGCTAATGAGACATGACACGGCGCTGTGTGCATATTGTTTCCATAATAATGGATTCAATCCAGTCCAGTGACAGATCGATTGTAGACTGATTCCCGTGCGCATTTTTTCATACTAGTGGTCGCCCGGAGGTCGAAATTCGACGATAATTAAATATTTTAATTCATGAAAACGAAAAAACTATGAAAATAAATAACCTTTTTTAAAAAAAATTCAATTCGACTACGGACTGACAATCAACAAAAGATTATTATATGCGTGTGAGTGTGTGTTTGTCAAATAAGTGCATGGTAGTGTGTGTAATTTTTTTTTATTGATTTAATGTATTTTTATGCACAGTTTAAAAAAAATTAACATTCTGCACTCCTTCTCTATATGAAATTTCATTCTCCTCCATCCGCAAATTTCGTAAAAAGGGTACAAAGTTTTTGCTTCACGTATTAATCTTATAATATAAAATTCTCGTGTCACAATGTTATTTACAATACTCCTCCGAAACGGTTGGACCGATTTTTTATTAAAATTTGTGTGCATATCGGGTAGGTCTGAGAATCGGCCAATATATATTTTTCATACCCCTAAGTTATAAGGAGGAAGGATAAAGGGGGTTAATAACATATATGGCAAAACAACGTTTGCGGGGTCAACTAGTACATAGATAGTTATGTTCGATTGATGTTGTTGGGTTCGATTTCGATCTTTTGCGACAGTTTTTTTTTAAAGAATAACTGTAGAGTTTCTTCTTCTTCTCTTATTCTTCTCTAGAGAATCTACATTCCGAATCGGTACTAACTTCACTTTAACTATAGTAATTACTTTCTTCAAATTAAATATAACTTTAAATTCAAAAATGACGATGAAATTAAATGAATGTTATTTTAGAAGGTATAATCGTGGGTATTTTTGGTGCTGTATAGCGTTCACGCAGACGACGTCGCGGGCAGCAGCTAGTTTAATTAATATTTCACAAAGTTTATTGCGATTGACTTGTAGAAAAAAATGTGGAACTTACCTGTCTACTGACCGCTAACTGGCTTTCGCGTCCAAAAAATAGAGCAATATCAGTATATAACGAAGAAAGTAGAAAATGGTTCAACAAACATTTTAAATCTCGCCAAAATAAATTTCAAATTATTGAAAAAGAATCTCATTGTGTGTTCAAGTTTTCAGCATTCATAAAAAAAAGCTTTAGGCGTATCTTAATGAGGGCGTAACAAGGAGTATGGATAGGCCTTTGTAAACACTCAAAATTGTAATTTTCGTAAATACCGTTTCACGTAATTTGTAATTTTACACCGTTTTAATGGATCTGTGAATCTTGAAATAAAGATACATGAAGCCATTAATTAATAAAATGCTAATAACATGTCAATTAGGATCATATAATTAGAAGTACATATTCTAGAAACGTACTATCATTTTCTGCAAATGAAAAAGTTGTACGGGCCTTCATAATCTCACAAGGGAAGTATAAGTTATCAGTCCCGGATCTTCATTTTTATGGGCGGGGAAAAGACTGAAAAATGCCGCCCCCTACTCAAATATATTTGTCTTTACCTGTATCATTCCCATCATTTTAGCCATCAGATGTCCACTAATTGATGGACATTTGGACTTATGAAAAACTTCCAGAAAGAATACAGTCCAGTGCTGTTTCAAGAGATCTGTTGCAAGAAATAGAAACCGTTAGTGTTTTCTATATCACCAAATAAAAGTGGGTCCGCTTTTATTTGCTCTTTAAAAACGTAGTTCCTGTAATAGTGTTTAAGTCTCGTATGTATTATCAGCCAGATCTGCTCCATGTTGTTGCAGTTCTTCAATTGATATATATGTACCATTAAGAAATAGTAAATTTAAATTCAGCATGGCAGCACAATGAAACCTCTTTTTATTTACTGAAATAATCATATCAATCAAATACATTTATTACTTACTCCTTTAGAAAAGAGTTGAATAGGTTGAAGTGTTTGTAGTTCATCTCAACGCTAGTTTTTTTTTTTTTTTTTGCCGCTTCCCCAGCCTCGTTTATCCAATTTTCCGTTGGATTTGTTCATTTATTGCAAAATTTTGAGCAGGTCATCCATTAGTGCGACGGAACGGGCAAGACTTACATCGTTCCTATCGTCGACTTCAACTATCGTTTTAAGGTCACGCGCTGATACTGATTGAGTGAGTACATAAAGATTCGTATCCGTTATCCGTGGATCTTGACACTAAATATCCTTATCCGGATCAGTATCCGCGGATATACATTTTTGACGATCCGGCACATCACTAATATTAACTAACCATTAATTGTGTATAGTGTATAGTACTCATTCATATCTTTATACAAGCCGTAAATTTGCTTTATCAAATTTGCTATAATGGCATAAATCTTAGGTTTTTGTATCTTCACAATTACCGTTTCTTTTTTTATATAATTGAAGTAGAACAAAGCAGTATACAACAACAGCAAATATTCTACTCAAAACCTGAAGCGCCCAACTGGGAAAGTGCGTCAACCTTGTAGAAGATCACTGTTAAAGAATACTAGGAAGCTAGGTTTTCTAGGGATGCTCTGTTCTGACAGCAGTATTGCAAGACTACGGTAACCTCTTACCATTAAACAGCCTGTAAGCTTGTTTTCTACCCGAGTGATATAAAAAATGTCAATCTGATATATAAATATTTTATGAAATAAATAAATATTATTTATAATTATTCCGCTGTAAATGGTAAGGGAGGCTGGGGTTCAATCTCCGATTTTGGAGTAGGACACAATATGAATGTGATAGAAAGCTTTATAATCTATGATTCCTATATAAATAGATGCAGATTTTATACTTGATTCAAATTTTATAGTCAAATTCATTGAAATAATAATATCTTTTGACTCTCGATAATTTTACTGTAACAAGTCGACAAGGAACAACTCGTCCCACAAAGGGGCTAGTTGTTCCTCAGTTGAGTTAAGTTGTTCCGCTGTCAACTCCACTCATTTATAAGGTAATATTAGTTGGAAAGGTATATATAATATAAATAAGGCGCATTTACTGAATATTTATGAAAGTTTTATTAATAATATGAATAGAGTAGGAGTACAAAATCTTAATTTTTTAAGTATATTTTCACCAGACCTTAATGAAAACAAAACAAGAAAAAAAATAGTATGATATGGTTACTATTATATGATGTAAATTAAACGAAACGAAAGACATAGTTAAAACAAACTTTTAATATGTAGTTGATTTTAAATATTCATTAAAAATATCTTATCACTTGGATAGTCTCTCGTAGTATTTGGAAATATACTTCGTAACCACCAGCATTGGTCTCTCTTGCCACTCAAGCAACTGAGCTTTAGTAGGAGTAACCTGTAAATAAAATCTAAATAAAATATTTAACTAGGAAGATATATGAGAAATTAACTTTAACTTTTGTTTCAAAGTTTATGAACATATACGACCAAAGTGATGTTTAAAGTTAGAATAGAATAAACATTACAAAACTTTTATCTGTTAGATACTTTTTTTATAGATTATTTAATTGTCTAAAAGCAGATTCGGAACGTTGAATTGCTCAAGATATTATCAGCATCTGCAAAATGTTAGAGCAACCGCAATACCCGGTAATTCACAAGCTTAGCGTGCGTTTTCCTTGCAGTTTGTTACCTACAATTATTATGTAAAGATGATATAACTCGATAAAATTCTACTTCGAATATGAATAATTACACTTATGTTTTTCTACCCTTCGCACGCAACTTTCTGTATCCGGTTGTTCCGTTTTCGTTGCGGTTTCGACTGTCCTAAACTTTACTATAATGAGTAGGAAAGATTTGATTACTTTTTTATTTATAAACGATAAACTTACAAACTACTGGACTGATTAGGAATTCTTCCAGCAGTAGAATGCTACCTTTATAACTGAGTGATATAAGCTATATTTTTAAGGAAAAAAATGTGACTGAACAGCTAAAATCAAGGAATTCACGAAACGATCGCTCCACCTGTAGAATAGTAGAAAGCTGGTAAAGGAATCAGTTAAAATATCCTATACCTGATCTCCTTTTAATCTGTTAACAAACGTTACACAAATATCCGCCGATCTCAAGCCAGCTTCTCTAGTCATAGCCGCAAAAGCGGTCGCCTCCATTTCTATGTTCTTAACACCCATTTTCACTAATTTATTGATGAACGATAATTTATCTTCTTCTGTGTAATCGCAGAAAGGTCCATCGAGACGGCCTTGACCTGGCACCATTTAATTAATATATTTAAAAGACAATTTTAATTAACTATGCAATATTTTTATACGTCAAAAAAGACATTACGTCAACAATATTTAGCACAGAAACGCTATATATATAATATATCCGCCAACCCGCATTTGATCAGCGTGGTGGATTAAGCTCTGATCCTTTTCCTACATGGGGAAAGAAGTCTATGCCCAGCAATGAGATATTATAGGCTGAAGCGTAATGAGGACAAAAATATAATTACAAAAACTCGACATTTCTAAACTCCACTCTTCAATTTGTATGATTTTATTTTTGTGTTACCCACACATTAGGAAATTCTAAACAATTTTTTTAATACATATTAAAAATCGACCGTTCCAGCGGGGACCGAACCTGCATCGCCGACTGACCGTGTCGGTGCTCTAGCCAATTAAGCTATGGAACGATCTACTCGCTAGATCGAAATTTTTGATATGATGATTTTATATTCGGTCTAAGTGACCACTGTGCACTGTTCAAGTATGCCTAAACTGCGTCTAATATAACTTCTATTTAATAAATAAAAAGTTTCTAATTTATTCTATTTACACGTGTGTAAACATACATACCTCTATAAAAATCATCAGCCGCCATTGTTCCGCCGATAAAAGTTGTAAAGCCCTTCACCTCAGATGCAACGTGAAGTATCTCTTGATTCAAACGATTATCAAAGAACGATGGAATCTTTCTCATTTCTCCTAACACGGGCTGTAATTTATAGCTATTAACTAATGCACAATCAATACTAAGCATTATTAGTACTAATATTTACATCTGTTGTAGAATAAAGGCTACAACTTTTTGACAGAGACATTAACGTTTCATCATTTCAGCCTATACAGTCCACTGCTGGACATAGGCCTCCACAAGTTTACGCCAAAAAGAACGTGAACTCATGTGTTTTGCCCATAGTCACCACGCTGGGCAGGCGGGTTGGTGACCGCTGGGCTGGCTTTGTCGCACCGAAGACGCTGCTGCCCGTCTTCGGCCTGTGTATTTCAAAGCCAGCAGTTGGATGGTTATCCCGCCACGGTTGGCTTTTTAAGTTTCAAGGTGGTAGCGGAACTGTGTTATCCCTTAGTCACCTCATACGATACCCACGGGAAGAGAGGGCGTGGCTATATTCTTTAGTACCGTAGCCATACAGTACAGTAGTAATAAACTAATTTATTTGTATGTTAAACAAAAATGTTTTATTACAATAAAAATGATATGATGCTCTGTTGAGATAAATCTGATATGTATTGTTTCTGTATTGGTGTACAATAAAGTGTATTGTTATGTTATGTTATAGTTAGGTTATGTACTAAAAGATAATTCGGCAAGTACTAGCTACCAGATCGCACCAATCTTCTCATCAATTTGGGGTATTGATCAGACAAACATAAAAATTGTTGGGCACGTGAAATTTCTATTATAATGCTTACTCTGGATACGCTACGCCCAACGATTCGATTGAAACGAACGGTCAAGCTAAATAAAACCGTTTAAAAATACTACCTATGTATACTTACAACATCGTAAGTTTTCTCCAAAGTCCCGTTGAGAGCATACGATGAAATCACCACAGATCCTGGTGGTATATCCAAACCACCACACGTACCTATTCTGAATATTATAGGATCTTTAGCTTTCGCATAGCTCAATAATTTTATAACTTCCTGTAGCAGTACAGACATTGATGGTATACCAATTCCATGCTGAAGATGTTAAAAAAAACATTACTTTATAATTCGTTATGTTATAATAATAAAAAAATATGAGCAATGGATATAAAAGCAGTATAAATGTAGGTGAGTCACAAATCAGTTATGTAGATGAATATATATACCTCGGACAGCTAATATCGCGTAATGATAATATAAACAAAGAAATCGAAAGAAGGATAGCAAATAGTTGGAAAAGGTATTGGGATCTTGAAGAAGCAATGAAAGACAAAAATGTACACATAACAATAAAAAGCAAACTTTTTAATACCTGTATCTTACCAATGTTAATGTATGGCAGCCAAACATGGGCCATAACAAAAAATACACTGGACAGAATTGCCATAAGCCAACGAGCAATGGAGATAAGTATGATAGGAGTAAAAATGGGGGAAAGAAAACGAAATATCGAGATTAGAAAAAGACCAGGATACAGGGGGGACGTAGCCCTAAAAATAAAAAGACTAAAATGGAAGTGTTCGGGACACATGATCAGAGGAAAGGACAAGTGGGGCAAAATAGTTACACAATGGTACCCAAGGGAGGGTAAAAGAAAAAGGGGTAGACAACAAAAAAGGTGGGACGATGATATCAAACAAGTTGCAGGCATAAGATGGTGTAGGGTGGCCAGAGAGAAATTAGAATGGAATAGGTTGGAATTCATTTGGTAAACGGACTTACAGAAAGTTAAGAAACACCATATGCGTGAATAATTTTACTATGTCATATACATGTATACATAATTGTAAATCTAATGTCGGAATAAAGGCTTTTTATTTTTTATTTTTTATTATTTATGTTCTAACTATAATGCATTGCAAAGTTGCAAGTTGCTTAGTTTTTTTTATACTGACAAATTAAAAGAGGATATATTGTAATACATATTACTATACAATTACCAGAAACGCTAGAATTACACTCCACTACCTTTATTTGTTCCAATATTGTTTGACATGGACATACGAGTATTTAGTTATTAGAGAATTAAAGCATTTTTTGTATTGTATTATTTTGTTTGTAAGTTTTAGCCGTCAGCTTAAAATATTTTTCGTAAGATAAATGATTTCGTCAATAAAAAATCTTGGTTATAAAACTGTCTGTATTTAAAAAATCTTGCTTTACTCTGAATTGAATTATTCTTTTCAGAACTTAAATTTTATTATAATTTTATTTTGAAATAATTAATTATGATTGATTATTCGATCTTCTACTACTGTAATATAAACTCTTTGTAATTAAAAATTATTTTCTACTTTTTAGTTCGATTAGCTATAAAAGCGTGTTTTTTTGTTTTTTTTTTTTTAACTATAATTTATTTGGAAGTTAAGAACAAATTGAAAGCAAAATAATACAAGAGGAACTTACGTTAACAGAAATAATCGGTCCCACTTTGTACATGGCGTATCGATGAGAATGCTTAGTTAAATTGACAGGGTCTTTGCATTCTATATTTAAAGCCTTGGCAACATAAGAAGCAAATTCCTTCATTCTGTATTTAGTGCCACCCATACATACGAACTGAAATAAATAAAAAATAACAATATTGAATAAATCCTGTAAAAAAAAAAACTTAAAATAAAACTCCATCTATACTCTCCAATAATTTATACATTTATTTATTTACTGGCTACCCAGACAGACTTAATTCTGTCAAAAGTTAATAGTAATTTTATTTTTTTATTTTTTAAATATACCTGCCTTCCTTGGACCTTAAAGAACATTAAAATTATGCGCTTAGCAACATTCATTTTTATTTATGTAGATAGATAAGATGTACTCTTCATTGTACAAACAAAAAACACAGTCTTATCGCAAGACTACGTACGATCTCATCAAGACTAGTAATTTGGAGAAGTTAATTAAAAAAAAATTAATTTAATATAATTTGCTATCCTAATAATGTATCGAAATATCGAGAATTAAAAATAATAATTAACGAAAACGTAATATTTTTTTCATCCATAACTACGAAACTGCCAAACAAGCATATTGTCCATCTTATTGGGTATCCTGTAGACACCTGCAGCACTGGAAGCATTGCAAGTCTGTTGCCAACTGTACCCCGAGCCCCGAAGAGGTCCCCCTACCTTATTCACCACAAAAATAAAACACTATTTGAAAGTAGAAGTATTTTGAGTGTCCGTACTGTATTAAGGTCGGCTGCTTTAATTTTAAGATATCTTATTCAATTACAGTAGTATTCTTGTGGTGAGTAAGGTAGCCAGTAAGAGTCTGGGAAAGTGTTACAGGTGTCTATACACTACGGTAGTCGCATCAGACGGACCGTACACTTGTTTAGCATTCTTTTGGTATAAGAAAATAGACTTTTATACTCGTATAAGTATATATAATGTGTTGTAAGTAGAAGAAGTCACGCATATGTTTAGCAAGTATTAGCGTAGTTAGTAATGCAGATTATAAAAACAACTCTCAAAGGATGTTTGTAGCATCGTAATAAATAATTAATAATCAAGTTTGACCTACATAATCATCTAATACATTATTTGTATGTATGTATTTATTTAGATATCATAATCATAATATATTGCATATCATTACATAGTGATTATAAAACAAAGTCGCTTCCCGCTGTCTAAATAGAGTGATTCCAGAGGAAGGTTTATATATATAATACATGCATAATATAGTAGAAGAACACTGATAGTTTTCGCTATCGTGCGATGCCGGGGCAGGTCGCTAGTAGAATCATAAAATAATGAGAGAGTTGAGGTTCCAATACTCAGCAGAAGCGTCTGAAAAATTGTATTTGTTTAAGTAAGTGATTTTATTTTACCTTGACGTCTCCAAACATTTTCGGCAAGTCATAATTTTTATTGTCTAAGCCCAAATGGTATAAAATATCGACGTCCAGTTGTTCGAGATGTTTGTTTGTCAAATTAAATGTTCCATCCGCATTTCTATAATGAAATATTATTTTTTTTATTAATTACCAATTACTGTAACAAATGTTTCACAAAATAAAACGACTTTATATTTATTTATTTTTTATTGGAAATATTCAAAGTTAGATCTGTTTTTCGTATTTTTCTCTCGTATAAAAGAATCCTTGCCAAGTATCATAAATAGGCCGGGAAGACTGTTTTGAACAAAATCAGTAGCAATTTCATAGTATGGCTCGTGAGTCAAAAAGAAGAAATAACTTTCTTTTGTTAGAGTTTCGAGGTTCTTTCAACTGTATCGAAAGTTTTAAGTTAATAAAACTTTAAATAACAAAAAAAATTACATCACTAATTAACCAAGTAACTCTTAAAGGAAATTTATAATAACTTCTTTTTATGTTAAATAACAGTGTTTATAGTATGGATGGTTTGCATTTTATTCTATGACTCCTTGCGATCGGTGATAAGAATATGTGGAAAGGGACGCAAATTGATATTAACGCGATCATGATCTGAATTAAATTTACAATAGGGGACATAAGCGTCATAGATGCAATCATGACACAATGATCATTTGATATTAGAGATGTACTGAATCCTAATAAGACACACAAGCTTTTTTACGAATCTTTGTTATAATTTGAATAAGTATTTGACTTACTATTAAGAGAGATAAAGAATCCTTTTATTCATTTTAAAAGTATTTTATTACTGCGCCATGAAAACGTTATAAAATTGTTATGTAGCTACAATGCAACCATTAAAAACTTGCCGAAACTATACGAATACGGATATTCGAGTGCAAAATTGATTTTTAAAATACTTCTAAATGCAATATATAATCCTAAAATATTTTATACTTACTTGGGAGATGGCGTGCCGTAGTTTTTGTTCCATATTGTGCTACAGTTCTGATAGTGGGGATCCCAATCTTCGTTAGACAGGATGTAATCGCAGTCACATTTCATTTTCGTTCTGGAATCCATATATTTATATTAAGGTTTTTCTGAAAAAGACTATCACGTTTACGCAGTCTGTAGTGATCCTGCTTTCTGTCCCAAGGATTTTGAGTTGATACTCACTCTAAGTCTGGCTATTAATAGTACTCACTACAGTCGGCTGTTACATGTAACACAAGCATTAACTTGCTTGTCTTACGAACAGATGACCGTGTATGTGTATTAACTTTTTTTATTATTATTATTATTTCGAAAGTTTTTTTTAATAGTTCAAGTTGTGCGACAATATCATAGCGCAAATCCTAGTAAGTAAACGTAAAAATAAAAAAGAGAAGCATATTTAACAACTATCTATTATCGGTTCGAAATATATAAAAGCGTACAATCACATATTTAATACAAGCTTTAGCACAACTCATTAATTTATATAAATAGATATCTTATAACATACATACACGGTCGTCTGTTCCTATGGTAAGCAACTTAATGCTTGTGTTACAGGTAACAGCAGACTAGTACTAGACAGTAGCAGTATTATATATATATAATACACATCTATACATCTATAGAAATAAATAAAATTGGAGTGTTTGTTTGTAATATTAAAATAACCGCTTCTTACTAAATGCACATGGATATATACATAGCACATACCAAAATAATATTTTTTGCAATTTTTGTCTGCCTGTCTATCTGTTTGTTCCAGTTAATCTCTGAAACGGCTGGATCGATTTTTACGGGACTTTTTCTGGCAGGTAGCTAATATATTACGGAGTAACTTAGGCTACTTTTATTTTATAAATTTATTTATTTTATAACTATGCCAACTGAAAAATATCTATTTTGTTAAATTCCACGCGGACGAAGTCGCGGGCACAGCTGTACTAAGACTAAATTTATGTGAAAATCAGTATAAGATTATATAGCAATATCATTTTTAGTTATTTTAAAATTAATTATTTAACCATTATATTAATTAATAATTAGGGAGATAATGGTTTTATTGTAATTTTAAAATGTTACTAATTACTCACCTTAGTTATAACCATTACAAAAAAATAGTCTAATTAACAATATATTTTCGCCATATTAGGATAATAATTACATTTTATAAAGCTTAAAGAGATATTTATTGGCATTATTATTTAACAATATTTTGTAAGGTTTTTCCTAATGATTTCGTTCAACGAATGTATTTAAATCAAATATTTCAAATTTCACTTAATTTTTAAATAAATTATAAATAATAATTGTATTGATTTTAATTTTGAATATTAGTTATATGAATGTTGAAGTTTAGTATTTGATTTCTTATACAAAAATGAACGTTTGTCTGTATGTCCTTTGTAGAATCGTAAACTATGCATTTTATTATGTCGTGATCTTTAGCAAAGTGTTGTGCCACAATGGTTCCTGAGTTGGTACGACCAAAAAAAAAGCATAGCAACGCGCTCAGGGTACAGCTAGTTACTAGAAAATATAATTAAATTACTTACTTTCTAATATAAGAACTTTTTTTAATTCATTTAAACTTTATACTCCAATGCGTCGCTACTGGACGGCGTTTAGACACAGACTGACAGATTATTTCCTTTTAAATAGAGTATAAATGACTATATATCGCTATAAATATGAACATAACGTAATGTACGTGTAAAAAGGTTTGTTCATCGTTCTAAAAAGAGACCAAAAACATTGTATAGCTAATGGACAACTGCAGTGCCACCAAGAAACAAGTGCGTTGCTGACCCCACCTCCGTTGTCGATACAGCGCACCCTCAGGAGCTCTGGCTGCCTTACTCTCCACGGGAACACGCTACTTAACAACATTACAGCTCTCCACAGACACATTTTGCCAGGAGGACTGCTCAAAATTTGCTAAAGTACGAGGCTGTGATCTCCTCTTGAAACACTTTCCGAGCAGGACTGCTCAAAATTTGGGCTATATATATCCTACTGTGTCCAACTTCAATTGTATATAAACCTATAATTATATATAACGTCAATAATTAAAATAATCTCAAATATGATTGACAAAAGTTAATTTATGATTTACGTAAAACATGTGAAAAATTACTTTATTTATAAATTTAATATGGCGAAGTTATCATCAAATGTAAGACTAATTACGTACTTACAAAGCTGATAGTAAACCGGTGCATTCGCGTTATAATAACATTTATCTATTCATAATTGCAAATGTTTAAAGTCATATTAATTATTTAAAAGTCACATATGCTAGTCGCAAAAATATCATTTTAAAACATTTAATTTTTATCTTGAGCACAAATGAAAAATTAATGATATTTTGACAGAACTAGGAAAAAAGGCATCACTCAAAAGAATCACAGCCTATTACCTAATAGAGATCAGAATTAGATATATGTTCCTGCAATGAGTAAGGTAGTCAGAGTTCCCGAGGACGCGTTGAGTTGATAGGGGGTGTGGGGTTAGATTTGCAAACTTGATATGATTACTACGATAATCGCTTGCCATATCTTGCATTTGTCGGTCAAACTAATGACATAAATAATGCATACTGTGTAAATAATGCGCTATTTTAAATCGACACTAACATTGAAACTAAAAGTTTTGTTTGTTTGTGTTGACGCTATCTTCAAAGCAAATTTTAAATATTGAATTTTATAAATTAAATTATTTACGCGTAAGTAATTAAGTAAGGTAGTAAACTAAACTGTAAAACATGACAAAAGCGGAACTGCAATAAACAGATTCAAAAATATTTAATATGTCATTACTGCACACAAGCGAAACTAATACAGAAGTGTGGGTAAGAAGAAAAGAGAAGTGTGGGTAAGAAGAAAGGAGGAAATAAAAAGGGAATGTAAATAGTATGTACCAGTGACATAGCGTATGTGAGAAAAAAATATTTATTTTTATCAATTTTATTAATATTTAGCAACCCGCTACGATTTTATAGGTGTTATAATAATGTACCTAATGTTAATAATATTTCAACTTTGAAATTTCTAGCCACCGTGACTCTTTTATTTTAAATTTTGGTATGTAATTTTTTTAATGTTCTTTGAGTATGTGTACCTAATAACCTTATGGCGAAATAAATATTTTCATTTCATTAAAAAATACTAACGGTATAAATCCTCTTCTTAATTACCTACTTTAAAATATATACACAAACGTTTTTTATCTCATTAATACATATAATATTTTTGTTGTTCCTTAGACCATAATATAGCTACATATGACATACAAATAAAACATAATTTATTGTGTGAATATTTTGTTATATATATATATAACCATAGATCAAGTAAAAAAAATAGATAACGCACCTAGAACAAAAAACTGAAGCCACTTTTTTAAATATGTGTGAGTGAGTGAAGTGTTGACACTTTTGAAAAAAGTCCCTAAATATTGTATTAAATGGGATTAAACAATTTATTTAACCTTCGGTCAGTCGCGCATTTTTTGTTTACGCGGTTGGTCGCGTGGGTTCTCTCAAGACCCCAAAAATAATCAGCCTAAAAAACAACTATCTAATTAAATTTTCTTAACTATCTCAGCAAATTATTGGTAATTAACCTAATTACAATATAACTACAACGAGTTACGTAAAAATATTCTTTTATTTCTGCCTTCAACTTACAATCTAAAAGTAGGAACCTAAATTTCTCTCCTTGAGATCACAATCACAAAAAAAATGTTTTAATGTAACTAAATACAGGAACTTTTCCTTTTAATAAATCTACATGCAATAACACTAAAATAACAAAGACAGTTACGTGAAATTTGGAAAACACCAACAAAAAAAAAACATAAACTTTTACCAATTGAAGTCAGTCATTTTTTTACCGATTATCTTTTTGGACACAGTCGGTGTATACCGTTTTAATACGTGTTAGGCATATGTTATCCTTACAATAATGGCAAACAGATTTGAATTTTCGATCTGATGATCTTGGACAATGAATGCAAAGGTGTCTTCCTCATTTTTCCTTTTTTTTTATGTCACTTTGCAATTTATCAATCAATTTGCAACTTATTTTGTAGGTCCCATTTCTCTCCCTCTTTTTGACGATGAAAAACTTTTGTGACGATATATTTATCAATGGCTCTTCATCATCATCTCTATACGAACTTTTCAAATCTATGTGTTGTTTATTCGATTCCAAAAACACATGCTGTTCGTCCAACGATTCCAGAACCTGACGATGCTCACGCAAAGATTCCCAATTCTCAAGCAGTTCGTCCCGAGATACCTCATATTATTTTGTAGATTCATCTTCACATTTCTGCTCAGAATCAGTGTTATGCTTACTCCTTTTATCCGGATATATACCGCCTTCACCATCTTCATCATTACTACCACCGTAAACATCGGTATTTTCATCATCTAACCAGCTTGATATATGACGTTGTTGTTCTTCGTCCATTTTACCAGTTAATTAAATTTAAAATAACAAAAAAAATTCATAAAAATATGTTACAAATGAAATCTAAACTAAAATAATCAATTAAATTTTACTTACGCGGTTAGTCGCGTGGGGTCTTTCAAAGCCCGTACCCACAAAACACGTTTGTATTTTACGCCACTTACGCATGAACTGAACTTAATGGGTATACGCAGCAAGTATAATCCCAATTAGGAGGGTACCCAAAATATTGAATCGCTGAGATGGTTTTAAATGTTAACATTTTACATTTCTGTAACACCTGGGCTTTCAAAGACCCCACGCGACCAACGGAGGGTTAATATAGGTAAAATAGGTATGTGAAAATAAAAATCTGTTTATAGTTTTAAATATATTTACTCCTTTTTTCGATTCAAATTGTTAAATAAATCTATTGTAGCCATGTTTTGATTTATTTAATTATATAAATCTGTGTCAATGAAAATTTGCGTTTTTAAGTAATAGATGAATTCCTCTGAGGGGCAAGTTCCTGTTTTAAAGACGTCTAACTCTTTGCTGTAATGAATTAATTTTATTTTTCCATTTTTTTAAATAAAGTTCCTGTTTTTTTAACTTTTCTCTTAGTTTATGTTTTGTAGGTATAACAAAGATTGAATATTGGTTAACAACTGATTTAGACTCATCCGGTAGGTCCTAGAACAACAAAGTACAATATTAAAATACGTAGTAGTAAGTAGCAGTATGTACTTGATGGAACTCTGCGAAGTCCACGTTTTGTACCGTACATGTCAGCTTTATCAAAATGGTTTGAACAAACCACACTAGATGAGGATGGCTGTCGTTATAGTTCATTTCGGCTTATTCATAAAGCAGCTACCCATTCATCTCCTATTAAAATATTCGTTGGAAACCTAAAACCATGATATTTAGTAGTAAAATATGAGTAGTTAATTCACAAATTTAAACAGAAACGAACGAGTTAAAAATTCATATTTAACTTGACTTCAATTTAGGTAAAACATATAATCACACGATAAAAAAAAACAATAATGATGTCCACTTTCTACTTAATTATTTTTCTATGATTGCCTACAATTTACTTACCCGCATTTTGGGCTAATGGAAATAAGAATTACAGGTAATACTCCCTCGGTACGTCATTTGGGACATGGAAATTATAAGTTTCGAATAACTTCAATATTACTTTGGAATAACAAGAAATATAAAGTTTTGTATGTACTTACGCATTAAACGATATTTCTTCAGACTCTTTATTCACTTTGGTATTGTTTTTGCACCATTTAATTACACAAGAACGGCATTTAGTAGGCAAAGTTACTGTACGAGGCCCCGTGAGATACTAACGAAAATGAGCGTAGTTTGATGCATATGTGTACGTGAGCGCGTGTGCTTACTTGAAGGAGCCGAGTTTTGTGGCTTCAGTAACAACAAAGGCAGCGCATTATCTACTTTTTTTTATTTGATCTATGTATATAACTAGATCGGCAAACAAGCGTACAGCTCACCTGATGGTAAGCGATTACCGTAGCTTATAGACGTCTGCAACACCAGAAGCATCGCAAGCGCGTTTCCGATCCAATCCCCAATCCCCCCCAGGAACTCTGGTCACCTTACTCACTAACAGGAACACAACGCTGCTGTAGGTACACAATAGGTACATGAACACAAAAACAAAATGCAAGTCATTCATATTTATAACAATAGACAATTCGATCTAATGCTTAAGTATAAACTGCTTTGTTCGACATTAATATGATCGCGTAGAATTGATGACTTCCGTGATATCATGATCGCCGCTTACACACATTCCATACATTCTATACATTTCATTAACATTAAACGATACCTACATTTTTTGATGCATTTGATTTTCAAACTATATCTAATATACCAAAATTCTTGTGTCGCGGTGTTTGTAGTTAAACTCCTCCGAAACGGCTTGACCGATTCTCATGAAATTTTGTGTGCATATTGGGTAGGTCTGAAAATTCAACAACATCTATTTTTCATCCCCCTAAATGTTAAGGGTAGTCTACCCCTATTTATTGATTTTTAATTTCTTGATAAATTATTTATTTTCTATTTTATTATGATTTGGCGTGGAAAAATACATACAACCCTAAATTTTCACCCTTCTACCACCAACCCCTATTTTTAAATACCGTTTAGCGGCAAGACAACGTTTGCCGAGTCAGCTAGTAATTTTTAATATTTTGTCGTATATATTAAGTCGTTCAATATGAAACAGTAAATGAGAACAGATGGTATGATAGTGATGGTACTTATATTTCAAAACACTTATTGAACTGTGGGCCTATAACTTATGTTGAACATGAGGAAATTATATAGGTTGGATAGCTTTAGCAATAACCTGTATTTAGAATAATTTGAGACTTACATATATACCATTTTTTTAATTACATAATTATCTTAAATATTAACGCAAAATATTGTTCATATTATAACTTCATATAATGTTGTATAGGTTAATAGGTAGGATAACAAGGCTGAAACACAAATAAATTTAGAAACGAAACGAAAGAAAACGGCTCGTTATTTTTAACCGACTTCCAAAAAAGGAGGAGGTTCTCAATTCAACTGTATTTTTTTAACCGACTTCCAAAAAAGGGGGAGGTTCTCAATTCGACTGTATTTTTTTTTATGTATGTTACGTCAGAACTTTTGAGCGTGTGGACCGATTTCGACAATTTTTTTTTAATCGAAAGGTGGTGTGTGTCAATTGATCACATTTAAATTTATTTGAAATCTAACAACTACTTTTCGAGTTATATCTAATAATGCGTTTTTACTTGACGCTTTTTTCGTCGACCTACGTTGTATTATACCGCATAACTTTTTACTGGATGTACCGATTTTGATCATTCTTTTTTTGTTGGAAAGCAGATATTTCTAGTTTAGTATTATGATAAGGAAACCAGGATCTGATGATGGGATCCCAGAGAAATCGAGGGAAACTCTTGAAAATTGCAATAACTTTTTACTGGGTGTTCCAATTGTAATAATTTTTAATTTAATCGAAAGCCTATAATTGTCATGTGGTCAAAGCGAAAGCCTATAATTATGTTTCATAACTAAATTGTTTTTCTTGACGATTTTAATTAACTTTTATGACTTTATGAATCTTATGTAATCTTCAATAAATCTTTACGTAACTGCTTTTGGAGAAATAAAATGTAATATTGGTAGACTACCCTTAACATTTAGGGGTATGAAAAATAGATATTGGCCGATTCTCAGACCTACCCGATATGCACACAAAATTTCAAAAAAATCGGTCCAGCCGTTTTTTAAATTAAATTAAATTGGTACATTAGTTATCAGAGCAGTCCTTTACACCATATTATTAAAATTAATATCTTAGTAAATTTTGTAAAATAAAAGCAAATAATGATATAAGCGAAAATCCCAACGATCTCTACGCAGACGATTATGATTTATATAAAACTAGCTGCCCAGACAGACTTCGTTCTGTCAAAAGTTAATAATATATTTTTTTTTTTTAAGTATTTTATTTTACCTTCCTTGGGCCTTAAGGAACTTTGTATGTATTAAATGGAATATTTGAGCACAATTTTCACCAATTTCCAGAAGTTTGATTAATTTGAAACTTGGCACACGCATCAAGGACCGATGACAATGCAATAATACATTAATTCAATAGCAGTTTCCCAAAATCCTTATTAGGACCGCCAGAATTAATAAATTCTTTCGTGGATCCTCTGTAAGGAAGTAAGAGAGATAAAGCTAGCGCGCAATCTGCGCATGCCTGCAGTTTCGGACTTACTCTTTCGCTCGGGCACTCGGCACAGCAGAACGGAGGCAGATACTTTTTCAGGCTAGTTGCATTTTTATTTATGTATATTAACCAATCAATGTGCTTACTAATAAAAATTATAACACACTACGCAGCTAGCCAGCTACTATACAACACACATCGTAGTTCTTTTAATTAAGTCGAACTAATCTCGAAAGATAAATAGGATTTAACCCAAGAACCATTTAACGTAAATCCTGATTGTGTTCTTACGTTTTTAGTTTTATCGACTAATACCTAAATGTTATCTTCTTCTGATAACATTGGTAATAATTAACGAAAATATTTTCGGTAGAGTCAAATACATACAAAGCAACATTTAAGCAACATTTATACTACACTTCATCATTACAGCCTATACAGTCCACTGCTGGACATAGGCCTCCATAAGTTTACGCCAAAAATAACGAGAACTCATGTGTTTTGCCTATAGTCACCACGCTGGGCAGGCGGGTTGGTGACCGTAGGGCTGGATCCGTCGCATCGAAGACGCTGCTGCCCGTCTTCGGCCTGTGTACCTATTTCAAAGCCAGCAGTTGGATGGTTATCCCGCCACCGGTCGGCTTTTTAAATTCCAAGGTGGTAGCGGAACTGTGTTATCCCTTAGTCGCCTCATACGACACCCACGGGAAGAGAGGGGGTGGCTATATTCTTTAGTACCTTAGCCACACAGTACCAGTGTAAGTTATACTACACTTACCTTCTAAAAAAAATTCTTGTCTGTGGAGTCGATTTGTGGACGTTAGTTTTACGTGATAACGTCATTAAACATTGCTAAAAAATTACATACTTTTATTAATTGAATTTAATTATTATTATTACTGAATTATTTCGAACTGCTAGTTCTCTGACGTCACGCGAGAAGAGAGATAAATGTGTCAAAAGTCAACGCTTGGACCGATCGTGCCTCTCTATCACCTGTTCCGCGCTCTCGCTTGCACGCACTGCTTCAGGCGGAACGTGACACTTTTGCGTGCGTGCAGCCGGTGTTCATCGATTTATAAGACGTTATCACGTCAAAATCTCAAGCAGCCCTTCTAGGGAAGTACCTTAACCTCATACAAGATCACTAAAGAATGCTGCTCTTGAGTGGTGTTGTGTTCATATGGAATACTTCTCGTGTTTTTCAACATAAGCAACGGTAAACGCTTACCATCAGGTGAGCCGTGCGCTCGTTTAGCGACCTAATCGGATAAAAAAAATTAAATTAATTATACTAAACGCTCCTTTCTGTTTATCGTGGATCTATATCAACACGTTTTGAGAAATTTTATTTTATTATGCTGTGACAGGAAACGTGCGCCCTACTCAACAAATGATAGGTTGATAACGCAAATTCATAAGAAATGCAAAATTATCTTACGAATACGTCACTATGTATTTTTGCAACACAAAACTATAATATAGATATGTGCATATTAATATACCGACAGGCGTACATGTTAGTGACTGGAACAGCGTTTCTTGCTTTTTTCGATGAATTTTAAGATCCTGGGATTTCGGGAGCACATGTATTCGTAGAAGATTGTTTTTTGAAGAAGTAATTCATCATCCTTATTATTTATTCAGTCAGGCTTGTCCAGATTTTAAGCAGGATTTTTCCTACTGTGCCCTCCCTCACAACAGTAGGTAACTAACAATATGAAATCAACAATATACTCTGAGCAGGCAGTGATTTTTCCAAGATTAGTCTAAAAATTGTTGTTCCAATATATGTATAACGGTTGTTATCATAAATACATGATAGCGATCATTACTCAGGGAAAGATATCCGCCAACCTGCAGTAGAGCACCGCGGTGGATTAAGCTCCAATCCTTCTCCTATATGGAGATAGAAGCCTACACCCAGCAGAGGGATGTCACAGACTAAATCGAAATAGTATAAACAAAAATAAAAGAACATAATATAATTATATACTGTACCTTAAATTATTACCTTATAATTTTTGTTAATTTACCTCAATAAAGGAGTTTAAAATTATTTTTCGTTTATTATAATTTTAATACACAATGGCTATTATATATATGAATATAAAAACTAAACCAACTCGAAATTTAAATGTATGACAGTCAATAGAACAATTTCCCTATATGACAGTTTTTATAAACTATATTTTCGATAGAGATGTTTTTGTAAAATTATTTTCAGTTCTTTACCTATTTAGTTTTAGATTTATTTTATTTATTTTTTATTACAGTGTTTTAATCGATAAGATTGTTAAACATAAATTATGCCAGAGTAAGTATCATTTTATGCCTGAGTAGTAATAAGATTTAAAAATTTATTTCTTGCATGTGTAATGTAAAACTGAAATGAAATATTGGGTTTAAATGAGTGTACGATATTTTTTGTTATTTTTTTTAATACAATTTAAATTGTATTAATAGTTAACTATTAATAATTTGTATTACTAAGTCGTCAATGACGACATAATGCGAACGAAATTAAATTATTTAAAAAACTCTATAGTAAAAAGTAAAATACGAAAATAAAATCTTATTTTTTTTTAATAATATTCATTCGATTTTAAATTATTATTCTATTGCGTAGGTACTATATGTTTAATTCTAATATCAATATTAAAAATCACATTGACTTATTTATAATACAAAAAGAGATAATCATATAAAATATACAGTAGGATCATCCTCTTTTCTTGATGTAAGTTATACACCCAGTGATTTCTTCAGGTATGTACCCTGTTCTGCGACTCCGTGCGCGCCCACCGCGGGGATAAAATGCGGTCCCAAAGATGGGAAACCTATGGATGGGAAGCAGGAGCAACCCTGCCCTTGCCGAACGTGCTGTTGTGGGAAGAAGCCTATCGTTAAACCAGTAAATAATAATTCCAAAAATTTAATTTACCTTTAATCTGTTCAAGCTGTAACGTGTTAAGCTGTACTATACAGTCTATAAGCGTAAAAAAAAATAGTGTAATAGCTGTCATTTAGATTAGCCGGGCTCCTTGACTAAAGAAATCGACAGTGAGGGACGTCCTCCGACCCGCTAGATCAACAATCTACGTAAAATTATCGATGGTGGCTGGATGGAGATTCCGGTGCGAACTTGGGGAAACCTATGCCCCGCAGTGGACTGCGATAGAATGCCCTGAACCCAGTGAACCAAAAAAAACACACACACACACGGGACAATACCGAAAACAAAAACAAAGATGTAAAAGAAAATTAAGCTATATAATACCACATCTTATAAAAGAACTTTCTTTAGCTTTACGGGAATCATTAACAATAAAAAACAAAATATTTTATTAATAACATACAATAACACCATATCACAAATTTAAATAGATAAAAAATTAACCGAATTAAATTAAACTCATTAAACTGGTTGGTCGGTCTATCGGCATACAGCGCTGAACCGATTGATGCGTGAGGATTACGATTATTATATAATTAGGAAATGCTTTGATGAGAAAATGATGTACTTCTACATTAAGTCGAATATACTATGTACCTAGTTACCTACTGATATGTTGACAATACTGATATCCAACTCGAATGACTTTATGTGGCCATCTTATTATTAGTAATTGTATTTTATATTCTTACATGTATCTTAATAAATAAATAAATAAAATAAGTGTGTATATAATAAGTGCAGTGCGTTTGAAAATTGTGCATTTCGGCGATAGATTCTTATCTACATTACATGGCGAAACAATAAAGTTATAAATATAATATTATCGTTAATAAGATTGCCGATGCATCGTGTATTTATTATTATTGCAATTCCTAATATTTATCATGTAAGTGCTATCTTATCGTTTGCATTTTCTCTAGTAACAACAAAATATCACTTTCCGGGAAAATTACGATTGAATGTACGAGTGGTAAATGCTCGACTAAACTCCAAACTAGTTGACATGGATTCAAATAGGACGAACTCTTCAAGATTTCTCTAATCTAGGTCTTTAATAATTTATATTGTTAACATTCACCCAAAGTACTCACATTGAATCTAATATATAAAATTATCGGGTCGCGGTGTTTGTTGCCAAACTCCTCCGAAACAGCTGAATGCATATGCATATTGGGTAGGTCTGAAAATAGACCAACATCTATTTTTTATATACGTAAATAATGAGGGTGACCCAGCCCTATTTTTTTTTAATTTCTACCACCAACTCCTGCTTTTCAATAGCGCTTACCGGCAAGACAATGTTTGCCGGGTCAGCTATTCTTATCTATAAGAACGAGAACTATATGTACTTACATCCACTAAAATGTCTAGCTCCGTGGTTAGGTACTAGAAATACCTTGTGTCTTGGGAGATATCTGGCTCTTTGCAGGTCTTTTTAACAGGCTGTTATGTTTTTTCAGTGTTACAAACAGCCTAAAATACCTGCCTCCTATGCTCCACGGCGTTGTTATATGAAACCTACAGCTCCTGTAGAATCACATACTACTTATAAGCTGTCATACCTTCCTGTCGAGGGATGCAAAAATCTACGAGGGGAAGCGAAGAAACCACCAGTCAACTTGGTACCAAGCTGTGAACCGATGGAATCTTGTACTGTCCAAAAGGTGCTGTCTAGATATTTACCTTAGTCATCAGAACAAATAAAAATTAATCCTTTCTTCCCACGGTCGCGCATAACTCAAAAATAACTTTGTTTTAGTTTATCTTTTTCAATAAGTTTTCTGTAACATTGTAAAATGTTCTTAAGATGAGGAAAAATTAAAAACTGCGAAGAAAATTAAAACAAATTCAGAAAACTAGAACAACTTCTGGTGGTTGTAGTTTAATACTAGATCGTTCAATAAGTCCCGAGACTAACCTGGAAATGGCGCATATATTAAAAACTCTTTTGATTTTTAAAAAGTACTGGCTATCAATACAAGAATATGTGTCAAATTTTTAAAAATGGAACAATAAAATTATTGATTTTGAAACATTTAAGTGACGCTACGGTTGTAATTTCGATACAATGGAAAAAAACGAGTTTCGCGTGTTGATAAAACATTGTTTTTTAATGGGAAAAAATACCGTTGAAGCACAGCAATGGCTTATAAAATGTTATGCAGGATCAGCTCCCTCTAAAGCAACCATTTGTCGGTGGTATGCCGACTTCAAACGCGGTCGCATGGACACCAATGATGGGGAACTCTCAGGTCGTCCAAATGAAGCAGTGACTCAACAAAATATTAACCAAGTCCTCAAAATCGTATTGGAAGATCGGAAGGTAAAAGTGCGAGAGATAGCCGAGATAGTGAAGATTTCAGCTGGTAGTGTTTTCACTATTTTACATAAAAATTTGGCCATGAAAAAGCTTTTTTCTAAGTGGGTGCCGCGTTTGCTTAATACTAATCAAAAGGAACAACGTATCAATGATTCAGAGCGATGTTTGGCGCTGATGAATCATAATAAAAAGGATTTTTTACGTCGGTATGTAACAATGGATGAAACCTGGATATACCATTTCACTCCGGAATCCAATCGGCAGGCAGCGGAGTGGAGAGCGGCTGGTGAAAGCCGCCCGAAGCGTCCAAAGACTCAGAAATCGGCCGGTAAGGTTATGGCGTCTATATCTTGGGATGCGCATGGAATACTTTTCATCGACTACCTTGAAAAGAGGCAAAATATAAATAGTGACTATTACATGTGCTTATTGGAGCGATTGAAGTACGAAATTGCGGATAAACGGCCTCACATGAACAAAAAGAAAGTGGTGTTTCACCAGGACAACGCGCCTTGTCACAAGTCCGTGAGAACGATGGCCAAAATTAACGAATTGGGCTTCGAATTGCTTCCTCACCCCCCTTATTCGCCAGACTTGGCCCCCAGAGATTACTGGCTGTTTGCAGACCTCAAAAAAATGCTTCAGGGTAAGAAATTTGACTCAAATAGTGAAGTTATCGCAGCAACGGAGGCTTATTTTGAAGCCAAAGACAAATCGTTCTACACACATGGGATAGAAAAGTTAGAAAAGCGTTGGAGGGACTGTATCGCTCTTGGAGGAGACTATGTTGATGAATAAAAATTAATTTTATAAAAAAGACCTTTTTTTAGTACTTAGTCTCGGGACTTATTGAACCACGTGTTAAAATATAGGTATCATACGTTTAACTTTAATTTTTAATAGACCTAAAGTACAATATAGCATCCAAAAATAAATGTAACCAAATTGTTATTGACCCCACATTGGAGTCTGGGTATTAATTGAAAGATTTGAGAGCATCCTTGAAAAAAATTAAAGAAATTGACACTTACGGCTGACCGCTGGTCAGTGGGAGCAAGCAACAACAATAAAATAAATGGATCGTCACGTAATGTTATATAAAATTGATACTAAGTGTTAAGGACACACAAAGAAACTAGCGCCATCTAGCGGCAACCATTGAAACCACGCAGAGACAGAGACCGCATGAAACTCTCTACTCAATACTAGATGGCGTTAGAGGAGCAACTGTGGAACTATATAGAAGTATAGTCTCGAAAACCGTGTACATGCGCGAACTTTCCAGAATGGTCTGGGCCTCGTCTCGGCCGATATAAATAGCCGTAGCGAGGCGAACGAGTACAGTTCAGTTTGAGCGATCTTCGAAGCGACTTCAAGAGTGAAAACTAGTGATCAAGAGTGGTACTAGCGAAACCTACGACATTGGCTACGACATAGGACATTGTTAGTGCTTAGTGTTTGAACCTAGTGCTTTGTGTTGGACCTAGTGCTTGTGAATAAAGTCTTGAAAAAAGTCAGCAGGTCTTTCTCTCCAAATCCTTCGAACCCTAACACGTAACAACTGGTGTCGGAAGTGAGATTTGGAGATGCCATTGACTCCGAGAGAAGACTTTAAGGACGTCAAGGGCGTCAGGACAAGGGCGCAACGAGCTGCGGAGGCCACACCTACTGGGGACCAAGCTCCGCCCACCGTGGACCAAGCCCCGCCCACTGACCCCGCCTATCATGCCCCGCCCACTGACCACGCCCACCAGGCCCCGCCCACCCGGGTTCAGGCCCCGCCCACTCGGGCTCAGGCCCCGCCCACTCCGAGTCAGGCCCCGCCCGCTCAGGCCCCGCCCACTCGGACACAGGCCCCGCCCACTCGGGCTCAGGCCCCGCCCACTTTGTATCAGGCCCCGCCCACCGGACCCACCCACCTTACCGCGCCCACCAGTGACACCGTAACTTCTACAGACTCTCAAGTGGCTCTTCAATTAGGAAGTTTAATT
This sequence comes from Melitaea cinxia, assembly GCF_905220565.1. NCBI lineage: Eukaryota > Metazoa > Arthropoda > Insecta > Lepidoptera > Nymphalidae > Melitaea > Melitaea cinxia. The sequence goes on from NC_059415.1 coordinate 4,280,460, forward strand.
AAATTAATGGAGCTGCAAAGGGCTGAAATTCGTGCTTTGCAAGAATCACAAGAGCAGCAAAAGGCTGAAATTCGTGGTGCTTTGCAAGAATCACAAGAGCATCAAAAGGCTGAAATTCGTGGTGCTTTGCAAGAATCACAAGAGCAACAAAAGGCAGAAATTCGTGGTGCTTTGCAAGAATTACAAGAGCAACAAAAAGAGCTCCAAGAAAAAACGCTTGGGGCTGTAAAAGATGTTAGTGACGCGGTGACTAAGCTTCGAAAAGATGTCGACGTAGTGGAAGAACGAGTTACCGGGTTAGGATTGGATGTTGAAAATGTGAAAACCGGCCTCACTGAACTACAGAAGAAAGTAGTGCGCCTTGAAACCACGGGAGTCGCGATGTCTAGTGGAAGTACCGGAGTGGCGCAAGGACCAAGAGTGAAAGTGCCTCCATACGACGGCACTACTCCGTGGAACGCTTACCGTCAACAATTCCAGGCGGTTGCTACTGCCAACGGATGGACGGAAGAGCAATGCCTGACCGCTCTCACTGTTGCGCTCAGAGGGCAAGCTTTGTCGGTTCTGGAAGCACTGCCACAGACAGGAAACGGGTTCCACGGCTTGATGGAGGCACTTGAATCCCGATACGGAGAGCGACACCTGGAACACGTGTTCCGTGCCCAACTACGTGACAGAGTCCAACGCTCAGGAGAAGGACTACAACAATGGGCGTTGGAAATTGAGAAACTCGTCAGGAAGGCACACCCAGGAGCAGACACCAAGATGGTAGACACGAATATTGTTCAAGCATTTGTCGACGGAATCAAAGACCTGGAGGTCAGAGCTGCAGTGAGGCTTCGACACCATACCTCGTTAAAGGAAGCATTGGCGCATGCTTTGGAGGTAGAGGCTGTTCGCCATGACATACGGCAGACCCATAAGATCCGCGAGGTCTCTGAGGAAGTCAAGGAGGTTAAGGCTCCTACGAAGAAATGTTCTGGAGTTATGTGCTACAAGTGCGGCGAAAGGGGTCATCTTCAGCTCAACTGCCCGCAGAAGGAGACCCAGATAGCAAGGATGAAAAGGATCGAGGAACAAATAGAGGAGCTGAAGAAACAAGGGGCTTCGTCCCTTGGACGGGAGCAGGGAAACGAATAAAAGCCAGGACTAAGGGGCGAGTGCTGGCTGACGCGGAGGAAGCCCCAATAACTGTTATCTCCCAGGCATGCAGCGGGAATAGTCTTGCGATTCAGGGGACTATTAACGGGACGGATTGCAAAATGACTCTAGACACAGGAGCCTCTAGAACAATAGTGAACCCAAAGCTGGTAAAAGCCGCAAGGGGACACAAGAGGAGAATTAACTGTCGGCTTCTTACGGCCTCCGGTCAGCCAATACCCGTCCTGGGAGAAATGTCAGTTACGATGTATGTAGGGGGGTCCTCATACTCTCATAACGTTATCGTGGCTGAGATTATGGATGATTGCATCTTGGGTTTGGATTTTATGAAGAAACACCACTGCAGAATTAATGTCACTGACGGAGTTTTCAAGTGTGGTGAAGAAGAAATCTTCATTCTTGGTGGTGCTTGCGGGAAAGTTGCATGTGTAAAGAAAGTCATTATACCTGGAAGAGCAGAAGCTCGGGTGTTGGTGAAACTACCGACAACTGGAAAAAAAAAGTCAAACAGATGCGTGTTGATCGAAGACACACCTACCAAGACATCGGCGCAAAAACTGATGACGGCGAGAACCCTTGTTAGTGGAAGCAGTAACGCTGTGGTCAAGGTTTTGAACCTTGATGATCGCGAGATCTGCTTGAACAAAGGTGACGTCATTGGAAAATGTGAAGAAGTTGTCTGGATGAAAAAGTGTAGTTCGACGACAGGCGCAGACTTGGCAAAGAGCAACAACTACGAATTAGTGACTGAGCTACTCGATGACTGCAAGAGTAATCTTACTTATTCGCAGAGCATGAAAGCCAAGAAGTTTTTACAGCGCTACGCGAATATCTTCTCCAGTCACGAAGGGGACCTTGGAAGAACGTCGGTGGTCCAGCACCGGATAGATACCGGAAGCGAGAGACCAATTCGTCAACGAGCAAGACGAATACCAATCGCAAAGGAAAAAGAAGTTGAAGGCCTTTTAGAGGACATGAGAAGGAATAAGATTATTGAACCGTCTGCAAGTCCGTGGTGCTCACCTGTTGTATTAGTGAAAAAGAAAGATGGTAGCACGAGATTTTGTGTGGACTATAGGCGTCTCAATGATGTCTCCAAGAAGGACAGTTACCCGTTACCTCGAATCGACGACACTTTGGATACCTTGAGTGGCATGAAATGGTTCTCAACCCTAGATCTAAAATCTGGATACTGGCAGGTGGAAATTCATCCTAAAGACAAGGAGAAGACAGCTTTCTCGACCGGTAAAGGTTTATGGCAATTTAAAGTCATGCCCTTCGGATTGTGCAATGCACCTGCCACATTCGAGCGGCTCATGGAGTGTGTACTGGCAGGCTTAGTTGGAGAGGCTTGCTTAGTCTACTTAGATGACGTCATCATTGTCGGCCGTGACTTCGAGGACCATTTGCAAAACTTGGAGCGAGTTTTCGCTAAAATAGAGGGGGCCAAATTAAAGTTGAATCCAAAGAAGTGTCGTTTATTCAGGAATAAGGTCAGTTATCTCGGCCATGTTATCTCCAGTGATGGAATCCAGACCGACCCGGAGAAACTGGAAGCAGTCCAAAAATGGCCTACCCCTAAGGACAAAACCGAAGTGCGGGCATTCCTCGGACTGTGCTCATACTACAGGCGTTTTGTTAAGGGATTCTCAGAGATAGCCAAGCCATTACATCGGCTGACAGAAGATAAACGACAATTTAGTTGGGATGGGACTTGTGAAGATTCTTTTCAGAAACTGAAAAAACATCTGTGTAAAACACCAATCCTGGGATATCCACAAACCGAAGGTCGATTTATAGTCGACACGGATGCAAGCAACACGGCCATTGGAGGGGTGTTATCTCAAAAACAGGGTGAAAGAGAAGTAGTTATTGCATATTTCAGTAAATCTTTATCCAAGCCAGAGAGAAACTACTGTGTGACAAGAAGAGAACTCTTGGCTGTTGTAAAAACGCTACAACATTTCAACAAGTATCTCATCGGCAGACAGTTTTTACTGCGAACTGATCACGCAGCCTTGAAGTGGCTACTGCAATTCAAGAACCCAGAAGGTCAAGTAGCTCGATGGATTGAGCAGCTTCAGGAGTACGACTTCAAGGTGGAACACCGCAGCGGAAAGATGCATGGGAATGCCGATGCACTCTCACGAAGGCCGTGTTCGGAAGACTGCAAACATTGTGTTAAGCAAGAATCTAATGAAGTCACATTAAAGCTAACAAGAACAAGTCCTTCGGGTATCTGGGAAAGTGATGCTATGAGGGAGGCTCAAGAAAGAGATGACGACCTTCGGCACATCATCACATGGAAGAAACGGGGTGACGTAAAACCAATCTGGAGTGAGGTTGCACCCACTGGCGCTGTCACTAAGGCGTACTGGGCTCAATGGGACAGTCTGATACTTCAAAACGGAATACTCTACCGGAAATGGGAGAAGACTAACGGCAGAGAGTTCCACCTTCAGATAATTGTCCCTAGAACGAGAATACCAGATGTTCTCCGTGAAATACATGATTGCGTATCAGGAGGCCATCTAGGTGTCAAGAGGACGTTAACAAAAGTGCGAGAACGATTCTACTGGTTGCATTGTCGAGATGATGTACAGGATTGGTGCCGCAAATGTACTACTTGCGCTGCTGTAAAAGGACCTCAGACCAGGAGCCGTGGGAACCTGCGGTTGTATAACGTCGGTGCACCGTGGGAACGAATTGCAGTTGACGTAGCGGGGCCATTTCCTGTAACGGAATCAGGAAACAAGTATTTTATGGTTGTCATGGACTACTTCACCAAATGGCCCGAAGTGTTCGCCATACCAAACCAAGAAGCTACAACAGTCGCTTCTAAGTTAGTCGAAGAAGTGATATGTCGCTTTGGTGTGCCTCTAGAAATCCATTCTGACCAGGGCAGGAATTTCGAATCGCAAGTATTCCAGGAAGTGTGCAGAATTTTGGGCATACATAAGACGAGGACCACCGCGTACCGTCCACAGTCTGATGGAATGGTTGAGAGATTTAACCAGACCCTTGAGAGGCATTTAGCGAAATTGGTAGACGACAAACAAAAAGATTGGGACAAGTATATACCGCTCTTCCTTCTGTCGTACCGAACCGCCGAGCATGAGAGCATAAAAGCTACCCCAGCGTATGTCAATTACGGTAGAGAATTACGAATACCAGTAGACCTATTGACTGGAGGGTCACCGGAGGAACCAAATACCGTACAAGACTATGTCAGCGATTTAAGGGAAAAAATGCACTATATACACGCCTTGGTTCGGGAAAATGGTTTACAGTCAAGTGAGAACATGAAAACCCGATACGACCGGAAATCGAACACGAGCGGCTTCAAGGAAGGGTCACTGGTGTGGCTGCATAACCCAACCCGCCGGAAAGGGAAATCGCCAAAGTTGCAGACCAAGTGGGACGGTCCATACAAAGTGGTTACCCGACTGAATGATGTGACTTACAGGATTCAAAAGCAACCAAGAGGGACATTCAAAGTGGTACACATAGACCGTCTGGCGCGTTACCATGGCAGTAACAACGATGCTCGGGACGAGCATCTCTAAGAGGGGAGTAGTGTTAAGGACACACAAAGAAACTAGCGCCATCTAGCGGCAACCATTGAAACCACGCAGAGACAGAGACCGCATGAAACTCTCTACTCAATACTAGATGGCGTTAGAGGAGCAACTGTGGAACTATATAGAAGTATAGTCTCGAAAACCGTGTACATGCGCGAACTTTCCAGAATGGTCTGGGCCTCGTCTCGGCCGATATAAATAGCCGTAGCGAGGCGAACGAGTACAGTTCAGTTTGAGCGATCTTCGAAGCGACTTCAAGAGTGAAAACTAGTGATCAAGAGTGGTACTAGCGAAACCTACGACATTGGCTACGACATAGGACATTGTTAGTGCTTAGTGTTTGAACCTAGTGCTTTGTGTTGGACCTAGTGCTTGTGAATAAAGTCTTGAAAAAAGTCAGCAGGTCTTTCTCTCCAAATCCTTCGAACCCTAACACGTAACATAAGTATAATATTTTATAAGGACTTGCCCTTGGAATTATAGTAACAATAGGTATGGATACATTTGTAATTCGTTAAACGTCACACTACGTTAATAATACGACTTAGATTTATGCATTTATCTTTTTTACAATGTGTTATTATAAATAAATAAGTAAGCAGTAGGTAGATTAATTGTTAATTTATAATTCAATTCTAAGTACCTGGGTGACCGAGCTTAGCTCGGTATAGTATAACATATAATAAGTATATTTTTAGTAAATCGCGTTTTTTTTAAATCATATTTAAATACGAATTACATATTTATAAAATATGAATAATATTTCTTTTTACCGACAATAATAAAAAATATAAAGTATAAATAGTCAAAAATAAAAAAATAATAATTATAAAAAAGAAATAATATTTTTCGATTTTACCGATATAATAATAAAAAATATGAACTGGCTATTCATATAAATAATAACGTATGCAATTAGAAAAAAAAAAGAAAAAATAATCGATCTTTGAAACATGAGGATTTGAACCACGATCTTTTCAATCGATCGCGACCGGCCGATTTCCTCTAAGCTATTACAACTTTATTGAAAGTTGCGAAATTTACTTTCGTATTCGAACGATATTGTAGCCATTTTTTCATTGTCTAAAAACAGGGATAGAACGACATTTTCTAAAAATGAATCCTAGCTAGATTTATTTATCTCCCCCGAAATTCCCTGCAAACTAAATTTCACGAAAATCGTTGGAGCCGTTTCCTAGATTCAGATTATATAGATATATATATACAAGAATTGCTCGTTTAATAGTATAAGATAATATATTTCATTTATGTTTATTATTCCTATATTAACAGTAAATTTTGACCACTATATGAACTTGTGTCAAAATATAGTATAGATAATTGTAATCGAAGTTGGCAAAATATTTTTGTCACATTTTCAAACGAAATTAAGTTTTTTTTACATCTCCAATATTTACTAAAACTATAAAATAGGAAATTCTATAATAATAACATGTATGAATTAATTTGGTTTTTATTTTTCAGTTATCGTTCCTACCAAATCCAGTGTGTGTAACGCAGCCCATACGACCTTGTCACCACGACATGTGGGGTCAAGGACCGATGCAGAATATTACGACCCAAAGACACGACTATGTACCCAAGCCGTGTGTTCTACGAGAAAGCTGCAAGCCTCCAGCGAAATTTCATTGTGTTGAACAACCATTTGAAAGTTTGTATTACAATTTATTTACTGTATTGAGAAATTGCAAAGATTTTATTAAGTGGATCAAATCATAAATCATAAATAAATAAAACTCTAAAATGAATCAAAACGTTATCTAATTGATGCTTGCTATTTGAATCAGTACACTAATCTATATCTACTTACATAGACAGCTAGAAACGCTCTAAGCGACACTCGCAGCTTTAGTTTCACGTCACTCCCCAGCACCCAGCAATATTTCTCACTATTTCATTCTTCTTTGTACTGTGTGGCTACGGTACTAAAGAATATAGCCACCCCCTCTCTTCCCGTGGGTGTCGTAAGAGGCGACTAAGGGATAACACAGTTCCGCTACCACCTTGGAACTTAAAAAGCCGACCGATGGCGGGATAACCATCCAACTGCTGGCTTTGAAATACACAGGCCGAAGAAGGGCAGCAGCGTCTTCGGTGCGACAAAGCCAGTACTGCGGTCACCAACCCCCTTGCCAAGCGTGGTGACTATGGGCAAAACACATGAGTTCACGCTATTTTTGGCGTAAAGTTGTGGAGGCCTATGTCCAGCAGTGGACTGTATAGGCTGTAATGATGATGATTTCACTCTTCACACATTTTACATACCACGGGCATTATATCGTCGCTTAGGGATTAACTGCAAAAATTACATTACATTGCCGTTTCTAAAGAAATTATAAAACCATGTTCAACAATAGTAATTAAACGGAAGTAATGTGAAAACCATTTCCTCAGTAATGTAACTACGACATTTGCAAAGTTACAGTTTCCAAATCCTTTCAGACCGAACCGTAAACAAACTATCGTATTTGCCTCCCGAGAGGATTGAGGTTGTGAAGTCATTTGCACCTGAGCGTTGTTACGAGCGCCCCGCTGCTAAAATGGAAGACAGCACAACACATAAATTGAGCTACATGCCTAACCAGGTACGAACAAGCCGCGACAAGTTATGGCAGTTCGCAGCTATACCTAATTCACAAAGTAATCTCACACACAAAAGTTGGTTAGGAATTTCAAACGAACGCCTAAATTAAGATTACTAAGTAATAGATATTATATACTGTTTGCAAATTATGAATATTGAGTCAAAGTTGTCACGAAATCTACTACCTACTTACTGCACGCTATAAAAGCCTTTTTCTGTACACGGAATGGTATTTGAAAATAGTCTGTACAAAGTTTTACTTTAGAATTTTGCCATAGACATATAATATTATAACCTATTCTATATTATTTGAAGTATGTGAAATAATTTTTAATAACGTAGTAATAATTTCAAGATATTACCAAAAGAGCCGATGCCGTGGGCTTGTAAAGGGCAATATCAAAAGCCATGTCAAAAATTAGAGGCAAATACAACATATACAATGAGGTTAGTATGTTAATTATCGTCTACTTCAAAGAAATATTGAAGCAACATTTTCGATGTTATATTTTAATCCAGTCTATATATTTTGTTATTATGCCATCATTTCGATCTCGCGTAGTTTGTATCTCTTACTATAATAAATTTTATTCACACACTTCACACGCTTCAGCCTTGTTTACTCACAAACGAAAAAAAACCAACTTCAGTTACATTGATAAGACACAAGTTAATACAACGTAAATGGACGAAAAAATTGTCAAGTAAATAGGCGTTACCAAAGATAACTCAAAAGTAATCGCCACTTCAACCTATCGCAGTCCACTGCTGGACATAGGCCTCCACAAATTCGCGCCAAAAATGGCGTGAACTCATGTGTGTCGCCCATAGTCATCACGCGTTGGATGGTTATCCCGCCATCGGTAGGATTTTTAAGTTCCAAGATGGTAGTGGAACTATGGTATCCTTCAGTCACCTCTTACGACACCAACGGGAAGAGAGGGGAAGGCTATATATATTCTGTACCACCGTAACCACTCAATCTTAATATTATACTTAGCAGTTAGTAACAATAATAATAGTTGACGCCGCGTTGGCGGAACGGTCACAACCATGGATTGTACCTGTTGCGCTGGCGGTTGCGGGTTCGATCCCCGCATATGACAAACATTTGTGTTGACCATACAGGTATTTGCCGTGGTCTGGGTGTTTGTGCAGTCCTTGTGGGTCTCCCCACTGTGCCTCGGAGAGCACGTTAAGCCGTCGGTCCCGGTTGTTATCATGTACCATGTACACCTGATAGCGATCGTTACTCATAGTATATTACACATAGTATATATCCGCCAACCCGCATTGAAGCAGCGGTGGTGGATTAAGCTCCGATCCTTCTCCTACATGGGGAAAGAGGCCTATGCCCAGTAGTTGAATATTACAAGCTGAAGCGTAATAATAATAATAGTAGATAATGTTTATATGTTCAAACATATCATTATCATCATCATCATTCCAACCTATTGCAGTCCACTGCATGACATAGGCCTCCACAAGTTCGCGCCAATAAATGCGTGAACTCATGTGTTCAATGGCAAAATAAAATAAATACACAAATGAGAGACCAAATATAATCCTTTCCTATCACGAAGTTATTTTTTATTATAATAATTATAACATCGCTTGATTTATTTAAAACTGGTAGACAAAAATAATTGGTAATCTTTCAGCTATCTAGATTCGAAGAATGATTGTCGCCGTAGAGCTATACTCCCAAGCAGCTGCACAAATCCCGTTACAGCTTCAAAAAGATTTGAAACTCAGACTATCTACAAAAACAGGTAACCGCTTTCTTTTTTTAGATTTTTTTGTATTTTTTTTTATTACAACCCACTTTATTGTAAACCACTATTTTTTAAACACTTTTCCAAAATATTATTCCTACGTTTTAAAATTATATATTTTACTATAAGCGGACTTACGATTAAATTAGCCATTACTTCGAGACAACTGAAATAATTATACACTTACTTCATACCTCGCTTTACTTTACTAATTAAGGTATGGTATGTTCGGGGATTCGATTGCCATGGTGTACGTGACATAATACATGAACAAAACAATTATAGCTTCTTCACATAAATAATCGAATGTAAATTTCAAATACAAATTGAATAAGTTACATGCAGTTGTGTTCATGTTATCGATTTTGAATTTCTTATGTTTATATACTGAATCAAACTAATAATACAATAAACTTTCATTTCATATTTATATAGTAAAAACATCTACGACTGTTAATTGAGTTGTAATATTATTTATAAACATACTTAAAAATCCCCATCTAAAATAATAAGTAGAACTAATAACATGAAAAAAAAATAGTTAGGAAATAGATTACAAAACAATTAAAAAAAACAACTAATTTATACATTAAAAAAATATATCTACAAAATATATTAATATAAAATTCTTACTCTGCAAAAAAACAAAAATAAAAAAACACGTCAATTTAATATTATTTATATACACAAATTTAAAAGATCTTCACTTATAACAATAAATCAAGGTAAATAACGTTAAAATAACTAGGAAATGGGTTTCAAAATCTCAATAATAAATAAAGTTATTCATAAATAAAAACTTTAATTATATAATTTTAATATTACATACAGTATAGGTATTTATTCTTGTCTAGAATTTCGTCTGGCTGCATCTAGTTAAACATTTCAAGGTCTATGTATATGTGTTTCGTTGCTTATCGTTTTGTTACTTTTTTTCTGCATAGTGACCGCTCTTACTTAATTTAGTGCGTTTCTACCCACACTTTTTTGCTTTTTGTGACGATATCATTTAATGAACTATTGTATATTACCGACACGCTCACAAAATGTTTTCCTTGTAACGAATTGAATAAATGAGTTTTCTCATTTAATAGAATTGTCAATTCTTATGAGAATAAATATCTTTGACCTGACATTTTATAAATTACTTGCTGACCCCGCAAACGTTGTTTTGTCATATATATTATTAAACCCTTTAATCCCCCCTCCCTTATATTAAGGGGTATGAAAAATAGATGTCAGCCGATATTCAGACCTACCCGACATACACACAAAATTTCATAAAAATCTGTCCACCCGTTTCGGAGGAGTATTTTAACTAACATTGTGTGAAGAACTTAAACACCTTTTTTGATTGACTGATTTTTTAATTCAATTGATTGGATATACAGTATATGAATAAGTAATTAAATTGATTGGATATACAATATATGATTAAGTAACCAATGACAGAACTAGTGCTCGCTTGAAATCCAGCAACCAAAATAAATCCTCGGATATACAATATATGATTAAGTAACCAATGACAGAACTAGTGCTCGCTTGAAATCCAGCAACCAAAATAAATCCTCCGTTCCTTCTTCTAGCTTACCAACAAATTATCCCTATTTAACATACCCCACTGTAATCGATTCCCATTGTTTTAAATGAAAATTGATTTAGTTGCCAGATTCTTACAATATTTAAAATACTACAATCTTTTTATCGTAAATTACAATTAAATTAATAAAAATGACAACAATTGTGACACAAGAATTTTATATATAAGATTCTTTATGTTTAAGGAGTAATAATACACGTTAAATATAAAAAATTATTAAATTATTTTTAGAATTTTGTGCTGAAAGAATATACGGTTAATATATCACATGAATGACATTACATGAGTTGAAACTATTGTTTTCAATTACAAATAGTCTTCTATGTTGCATTAAAGTGAAACTTAGTAAAAAGTACAAAACACATTTAAGTATTCAAGTATAAATTTATTGTGGATAGTAAAGACGTAGTATTCGTTCAAAATATATATTACGTTTAATTCAAATTTATAGGATAAATCTTCATAGCAAACAGCTACAGAAACAAATTTTTTTGCAGTTACCTGCCAGCGACAGCACCTATCCCGCAGCCAATCAAGCCCTTGCCCAACCTCGTCCCTTCGACCGCGCAAATGGAAGGAGAAACTGTTCACAAGGTAAAAAATCTACTACTTTAGTATTATATTAAGCAATTTAATATTGCACGCCTCCAAGCCTGTGCTTTGTTTTCATAAAACGAACAATACGCGAAGCGCCCACTCTTAAACCTCTATATTTTTATAAAAATTCACTGAAGTAAGTACAGCAGGAAATATCTCAAAATCTGGAGCAGCCCAACTGGGAAAGTACCTCGACCTTACAGAAGATCACACCTAAATAATACTGTTTTGCGATAAGAGCTCCTGGGGATGAATTGATGATAGGGTCGGCAACGCGTTTGCGATACATCTTATGTTACAGACGTCTATAAGCTACGGTGATCGCTTACCATCAGGTGAGCCGTACGCTTGTTTGCCGACCTAGTTATATAAAAGTTAAAAATAAAAGACAATGCAATAATATGCTATAAAATACACACTTTTATACAGAATACACATCAAACTATAAATTAAATATCATTTGAAGTCAAGAAAGTACTATTATATTAAAAATATTTATGATAAAGATGAGTTAAGAAATTACTGAATTTCTCGCTATTTTATAGCACTTTAGCTTATTACTCTTATTGGGCGAAAAGATTAAAAAATACATATATGTGTCTAAGGGATCGTGAGCAGAAAGTACCTAATTGCAACGACGCTTATCTGCAGAATACTGATGAAGCTAATAAACATAAGAACCTTCAGAGTACCTGTAGTTATTTATAGAAGATCTTTGTGAAACGATGCGAATTTTGGCACTGGCATCCATTTTGATGCCATTTACTTAACCACCCGCAATACGACAACCACTAGATATATTATTATAATTAATTTGTAGTTTACTAAAATTCATTTAAATTAAACAAAAAATGAGCGTACAGCACTCTCCGACTAAAGCAAGTACTTCAACGAGAATTAGATCACTCACTGACTTAACTACGATTACGGATAGTCAAACAAAGGGATGAAAGAGAAAACAACCCGAGAAAGGCTGATATTGCCATTTGGATTTACAGGGATTTCGTCAAGAATTTAATAAAATGAATGAACTTTTGCAAAAAATAATTATTAATCAAGAGCCAAATACGGATAATACGAACAAAAATTTGGCAGAGATTAAAAATGAATTAGCGAACATAATAAATACAAGCAATATTGTGCAAATATTCTAAACGATAGTTACGCCAAGCCTGAAAAAATCTTTCGACTTGACAAATATAAACCAGAAAAAACTCGCCACATTAAAGTCTGCTTTAATGATGATAAAATACCAAAAGTGTTGCTTAGATAGGGGTCCACACTTGATAAAAATACGAAAATATTTTCTGATCAAACCCTCTTACAATCAAAGTACTATAACAAAATCAAATTGGAACTTAAAAATAGACAAAAAGCCGGTGAAAAAAAAACTTAACAATTAAATATTTCAATGGAGTCCCTAAAATAGTTACAAGCAGTGAAACAAAAAACTAGAAGCCACAAAATTACATGAAAACCTGACTATTCACAATTCACAGAGTAATTACACATACCAAATACTGGATACCTTTGAAGAGTTGAAAACGCTGAAATTAAGACTTAACTTCTTCTACACTAATATTCGCAGCAAAAGAAGTACGGAAAAATTTGATGAACTGAAGTGCGTTCTTAAATCCATACCTCAGACAATCCACGTCATTTTATTATCAGAAACGTGGATTAGGACAGATCAACAGCCCCTATGTTTTTTTTCAGCTACAGAATTATAGTCACTACTACAATATCCAGATTAATAAAAAAAGAGGAGGCGTCTCAATGTACGTACACGATGTCCTGAGCCGTGATCTAATTCTTTCAGAGTATTCAGGTGGAAATAACTACCTCTGGGTACACCTAGATAGATACTGCTTGGATGTGATCTAATGCACACAATAACTACTTGTAAGTATTTAAATGTAAATATTAAAAAAAGTAACAAAATTGATGTTATTGACATAAATAATTTATGGAACAATAATAATTATATGTTGACATATAGTAGGCTGAGCCTACCATTTTTCTTTAAACGACAGATAGCATCTGTGCTATCATATTATATACAAACAGACATAGCCAATAATCTGGTTACTTTGATATCTGCTCATATTGAGCAAAACTGTAATATGACATTTTCTGACGTGGAATCCGTTCCAAATAATAATTTAAATTAATTATTAAGACAACAGAGGAAACCTCTAGCATATTAATAATCCATGACATTAAATCAGATAAATGTCATAATAATTTGGTAAGGAAAGCCCACAGTTGTAAAAATTTATATACTGTAAACCTGGTGCACCAAAATATACAGGGCATGCTAGGTAAAGATCTTGAACTGGAGTTATTTATGAATGGTGAAAATATCAATATTTTATGTTTAACAGAACACTGGCTCTCTATTTCCCAGTCCATATTTAACTTCAGCGGTCACCAGGTAGCTAGTATGTTCAACAGAGAAAAAGCTATACGCGGTGGCTCTTTAATAATTGTAAGTAAACTTTTTAAATATAAAGAACGTAAAGACATTGTGAGCCTCTCTGTTGAGCAAACTATTGAATTAGCCTGCGTAGAGCTTGAGCACTTCATTGTTGTATGCGTATACAGACCTCCTAGTGGGTTATATGAGTACTTTGAGAAAGTATTGGAAGAAGTTTTGTTAAAATCAAATAATTCTAATAAGGCTATTGTTGTATGTGGGGATTTTAATATTGATTTATTAGATAATTCTAATATAAGTCTGAGATTTAAGTCTATGCTTCTATCATATAACCTACATAACTTATTTACTGAACCCACTAGAATCACTGCTACTAGTGCTACATGTATTGACAACATATTTACAAACTGTAAACCTTATTCTAAAGCTATTATTAATAAGTTAAGCTCAGACCATTGTGGCCAGTTAGCTTCCTTTTCTTATTCTTTAAATGTCAACAAAAATATTTTAAAAAAGACCTTTGTACCTATAAGTGCTACACGTGTGGAGAAGTTTAGAGGTAGTATTGTGGCAAAACTTCCTTATTTATCATACATTAATGACCCTAACTACTTATATAACTCTTTATTTAAATTAGTAAAAACTGAATTTTCTACAATATTCACTTCAAAAACAGTCAATTCAGGGGGTCTCTTGACATTTGGTGAATGGGCAACTACTGGCATATATAAGAGCAGGCAAAGGCTTTATGAATTGTACAGTGAAAAAGCCTATAATCATAGTGTATCGTTTGCTTCTTTTGTAAGTGCCTACTCAAAAATGTTTAGAAGAGTATGTTCCATGGCAAAATCCTTGTATATTAAAGACAAAATAAGAAATGCGCATAATAAAATTAAAATGACATGGAACATAATTGCTTGTGAAAGTGGAAGAGTCACAGATCGCAGCTTCGATTTTAAGTTAAATGTCAATGATAAATTTGTTACCTCAGACCGAGAAGTTGCATCTGAGTTTGAAAAATTTTTCACTGACATTCCGCTTTCTACAACGCAATCACTTAATTCGTCTCCAGGCATTGCCGAATTTTTGCTAAAGAAAAACGTTAAAGAATGTAATGTAATATTTACATTTAAACCTGTAAACCCCAAAGATATAATAATAGCCTTCAGAAGCCTGGACGTCAAGAAAACAGCTGATCTATGGGGTTTATCTGTAAAAGTCGTTAGTTCGATAATTGATGTTGTCGCACCTCATCTAGCTACTATATTTAATGGCTGTATAGAACATGGTGTGTTTCCTGATCTAATGAAACACAGTAAAGTAATTCCTATTTTTAAATCAGGCAGTACCCTAGATCCTAATAATTTCAGACCAATTTCAGTACTCCCAACATTTAGTAAAATTTTTGAAAAAATCATCCTCGGGCAAATGTTATCGCATTTTAATGCACACAATCTACTACATAAGAAACAGTTTGGTTTTACAAAAGGTCGCTCCACAACAGATGCTAGTGTTGAGCTAATTAAAAATATTTTTGAGGCATGGGAGAGGTCGCAGGATGCTCTTGGGATATTCTGTGACTTATCCAAGGCCTTTGATTGTGTGCACCATGAGACGTTGATCAGGAAACTGCATCATTATGGGATTAGAGATAAGGCACTCGACCTCCTGAATTCCTATTTGAATAATAGAATACAGAGGGTTGATATAAATGGTAAGAGATCTCCTGGGGCTCCTCTGGATATGGGGGTTCCACAGGGCTCTATCCTTGGCCCATTTCTCTTCCTTATTTACATAAATGATTTGCCATTTTTTGTACAGGACAAGCATGAGATAGTATTGTTCGCTGATGACACTTCACTTATTTTTAAGGTGAAACGTAATTTACTTATATACGACGATGTAAACGATGCTCTCTCAAAGGTTGTCTACTGGTTTGATTCAAATAATTTATTATTAAATAAAAAAAAAACAAAATTAATAAAATTCACGACACCTAATGTTAAACTTGTTGATAATGGTGTAGAATTGGGAGGAGAGATGTTAAAACCGGTGGAGTCCACTAAATTCCTAGGCATCACTATAGATTCGAAATTGCGGTGGGATCTTCATATTGAGGGGATAGCGAATAGGCTCAGCTCTGCAGCGTTCGCGGTTAAAAAAATTAGACTTATTACTGACGTAGATACAGCTCGCGTAGTATATTTTAGTTATTTCCATAGCATTATGTCATATGGAATCTTATTATGGGGAAATGCAGCTACTGTCAATACTATTTTTGTCCTGCAGAAAAGAGCTATTCGTGCAATTTATAGTTTAGGCCCTAGAGTATCATTAAGAGATAAGTTTAAAGAAATAAAAATATTGACTGTTGCTTCTCAATATGTGTACGAAAATGTTATGTATGTTCATAAAAATATACACGAATTTCCCAGGAATTGCGACATGCATAGCATTAATACTAGGAACAAACATAAACTTGCAGTGCCTGTAACTCGCTTACGCCGAGTCAGTAATTCCTTTTATGGACAATGTATACGCTTATACAACAGGCTCCCAGAAAACGTTCAAAAAGCTTCTATTGCTAAATTTAAAAAAATTGTGAAAAAACGATTGTGTAGTAAAGGATATTATTCGATTAATGATTTTCTAGAAGACAGTACGCCTTGGGAATGATGTGATCGCTTCCAGGCTATTTCAACTTATAAAATTATTGTTCAATTCGATTTGCTTTGGGAAAAAAAAAAAAAACATTACTGTAAAAAAAAAAAAATATGATATTAGTCCCGCTGAGTTTCTTCCGCCAGTTCTTCTCAGGTCAGAGGCTTCTTCTTTCCGAACTGGTAGTAGACTCATGACGTTCAGTAAGAAATTGTAATAATTTTATGCTGAATAAAATATTTTGAATTTGAATTTGAATTTGAATTTGTGGGTCTGGTATATAATCCTGGAGATACAGATTATCCCACTTTTCTCGATACACTCAATCAACAACTGGAAAATCATGAGATAAGTGTGGTCTTTGGTGACTTCTACGTAGACTTGCTTAGTAATGACAGAAGAACTAGAGCCTATACTAACCTGATTTGTGAATCTGGATACAAAACTCTCAACTGCATAAAGCAGAAATACTGTACCAGAGAAACCCCAAAGATCAAAACACTTATAGATCATGTCTTAACTAATTTAAGAGGTACCGACTTTCACATAGCTACCGTTGACTCCACTCTCTCCGACCATAAACAACTTTATGTACAGCTAAACAAGCACAAATCCCTTCCATTAAAAATATTACAGTATCAGTCTACGAACTACTTAAAATTAAAAAACTACATTAAAGAAAGGCCTTTTATTTCATCAAACAATAGCTATAATGTTCTGGAGCAATACACCTAATCATACAAAATTGTAAAATAACAAAAGTAAAAGTGGCAAATCTACCACAAAAAGATTGGATTAACAAAGAAATTATCAAGGATTTAGCTTAATATGAATAGACTATGGCATGAATTAAAACTAGACCCGAATAATAACAGTCTGCAGAGTGAGTTCAAAACTAGTAGGAGCAAAGTGAGATGAAAAATCAAACAAACGAAAAATGAATTCTACTTGAAACAGTTAATGGCAGCGAAGAACAACCCGAAGAAAATATGGTCATTAGTAAATACCCTAACAATCAATGTTGTAAAGTCTAGCTGTGTTCCTCTAAAAGTAAAGCATTCAACTGGACTACTGAACCGGATCAGGTTTGTGAATGTTTTAAAAACTTTTTTGCCGCTGTAGGTTTAGAGTTAGCTAACAATATTCCTTTTAAATTTCATCAAAATAATGTATGTATAGACTCCTACACTAGTAATCCTGAAAATACGCTGAATAAATTTAGGCCCTGTAACGAGAATGAGGTAGTAAAAATTATTGACAGACTTGATTGTAAAACTAGTGCGGGCATAGATGGTATCACTACTAAAAATATTAAATGTATAGGATATTCCATGGCTGGTCACTTCTCAAAATGTTTTAACCGGCTATTTATCGAAGGTAGATTTCCCGACGCGTTAAAAATTGCAAAAGTAAGTCCTATCTATAAGTCTGGTCAAAGAACTGATCCCCAGTATTTACCGCCCGATTTCGGTGCTGCCAATAATTTCGAAAGTTTTGGAACGAATTATTTACTCTAGTTTAGACCAATATTTAACTTCTATACATTTTCTAACTGAAGGCAATATGGTTTTAGGGCAGGTATCAGTACATTAGCTTCTACAGTCGATCTTATTACTAATATTAAAACGAGTATAGAAAAATCGTTCTGGGCATATTTATAGATCTTAAGAAAGTCTTCAATACTGTCAATCATGAGTTACTTATTAAAAAATTTGTAAATATTGGTATTATTGGTTCAGCTCTAGACATGCTAAAATCTTACCGAAGCAAGAGACAGCATTAGTAATTTACTACCGTAAATGTATCTAAAACCTGCTATTGCATAATTAAAACTAAAAAATAAAATTATACCAACCTTCAATAAACTAACAATAGACAGTCAACCTTTGAACGAAAAAAACTCAGAAACGTACCTCGGCCTTAGAATCGAAAAAATTTAAATTCGAAAATAAAGATAAATTGTATAAAATAAAGCTCTCATCTTTTTTGGGAGCAATAAGACATAGTATAGGATGTTTACCACGGGAAATTCGACTTATGGTCTACAATTCGTACGTAAAATCCCATCTCTCCTACCTTATTGAATTATGGGGAAGTGCACCCAACTAGACTTAAAGAATTGCAAATACTTCAGAATAAAATCGTAAAGGTTCTCTTCAACTACGATTTCATGACAAGCACTGATATAATCTATAAGGAAACAAAAATAATAAATATCTACCAATTATATCATTTCAATACTCTTGTCTTGATTTATAAAATCCTTACTAAAAAAACTCACACTCAAATTAAATTTATTAGACACAACGAAATGCTAAGATACCCACTCAGACGACACAATAAGCTAGTCACACCTAAAATTAGAACTAATTATGGAAAAAGAGCAATAACATTTGAAGGAGCACAGCTATTCAACAACTTGCCAGATCATGTAAAGGTCGCAGACTCGATCATTGTTTTCAAACGGAGACTTAAACAATACATCTCACAAAACGATATGGTTTGACTACAGATTTCTTTTATCATCATTTTATCTTTAATTTTTTCTCTTTTCGCCTTTTAAAATTTTTTCACGCGTTGGTTGTACGATTAACAAAAATTACAGACCAGGTCTACCACATACATACTGGACCGTAACTAAATCTGTCATATAGTGTTGTTATTTCTCATGCAAATGACTGTATGGTTTTAAAATGAGAAAATAAAGATCTTTAACCTTAATTTTAGTTAGGTACTTACCGTGAATTGTCGTATTTAAAACTCTTCATGAATTATTAACGTCGTCAAATAATGTAAAGAATTTTTGTAGATTTCTGCGCGGAGAGAATGTTTATTGGAATTATTTCGTTGTACTTTTCCTTTTTAACCGCCTTCGAAAAAGGAGGAAAGTCTCCATTTTAATTTATTTTTTTATGTGCGGTTACCTCGTGATATTCAAGCTCAAGCTCTACCTACTTATGGAGTAAATTTTATTGTTGCTATAGCCATATTTCTAGCTAGATCTACTAGCTAGTAAGTTAAATAAATGTATAATTTATAGTACGAGTATACAATACCGAGTCGCTCTCTTACATAATGTTTGCTACTAACAGTTCTTATAGAAGCAAAAAACCACAACTTAACTGAAACTATTCCAAGAAATGAGGAATCTAAAGTTAATCAAATATGCTAACAAATATTGTCGTATTTTTATTTTTCAGCTATCGTTCCTCCCGAACCCTGTATGTGTAACGCAACCCATCCGACCCTGTCACCACGACATGTGGGGTCAGGGGCCGATGCAGAGTATAACCACGCAGAGACATGACTATGTGCCAAAGCCAGCTGCGTTGAGGGAGTCCTACAAACCAGCACACAAATATCACTGTGTAGAACAACCTTTTGAAAGTAAGTTTTTATAGATTAAGCATAAGAATTAGCAGAACTAGATCAATCCACAGATCAACTAAAAACGCCTCTAACTTGTGAGTAGTGAGCAAGAATTAAAAATTTTTTACTCAGAAAAAAGGTTAGGTGCGATGTACCACAACCTTAAAAGCCTTACTAACTTTAGAAAAATCGATCCCACAGTACTGTAAAATAAATGTAAATTGTATCCGTAACTTAATTCTGCAAGGTACGACCGCATTAAAGAATTGTCCGATACTGAAAAAAAATTAAGTTTGTAGCTAATTATAACTACCTGATCCAGCGAACTTCGAACCGCCATTTCTTTTATTTTTGTGAATATTTTTTTTTGCTTTTATGTCCTGAGAATAACGAATACAAACTTATCCGATTCCACATATGTCAAAAACTGTACTTGCAGTCATTCGGAAGTATTTTTTTAATATAATATACTTTTTTTTTGTATTGATTTTAAAGTAATAGAAAGATAAGAAACAATAATTCCTATTGAGCTGAGATGTTTCTGCGACCGATTTTGAATAAAAGAAGACTTGTGTAGGTACTATATAATATAGTTATTTTAAATTAAGATAATAAAAATTACTATTACATATACACATAACAGTTCATTATATACAAGTATTCGCTTTTCAAATATATTTTTTATCCATGCAGACCGCACTGTGAACCGCATGTCCTACTTAGATCCTGGCCGCGTGCCACTGCCTGAATCCTACGCCCCGACCAGATGTTACGAAAAACCCGCGGGTAAAATATCTTTGAGAAAAAATGTTTTTTATGTACTGTTGATGGTAGATAATATTCTCATACCATTTCTTTCGCAAAATAACCATAACGGTTGCACCATAGTGCCATAACATAGCGAAGGCGATGCCGTAAACTGCTACATTTTTTGTTGATCAACTTAAAAAAAGGACAAGGTTCTCAATTCGACTGTATTTATATGTGTGTGTTTTTCACTTGGTGTACCTTTTTTGATGATTTTTTTTTTAATCGAAACCTGGTGCTTTTCTTTTGGTCCCAATAAAATTTGATTAAAATGTAACGAGTAGTTTTTGAGATATCTCCAATAATACATATTTAGTTGATTATTATTTTGTCTACCTACGTTGTAGTCGATGTAATTAAAGTCGGCTTTTTCATATGCAAGCAAACACAATTATTATAAATGTAGATAAACCACTAAACGAGGTCAAATAAAAAAAATCTAATTATAAAATTGGACAATACAAATATGACTGCGAGTTAGTGAATTTCATGAAATAATCAAAACTTTTCTGTAGCCAAAATGGAAAGCGACACAATACAGAAAATGTCGTATCAGCCAGTTTGTGCGCCGGCCCCTCAGCGGCCGCCATGGGCATGTAAAGGACAGTATCAAAAACCTTGCCAAAAGGTATTATTCACATTAACATCTATACATCTACATAAATAAATAAAATTGAAGTGTCTGTTTGTAACATTAAAATAACCGCTTTTTACTAAATGCATGTATACACGGTACATATGCCAAAATAACATTTTTTACAATTTTTGTCCGTCTGCCTGTCTGTCTGTCTGTTTGTTCCGGCTAATCTCTGAAACGGCTGGACCGATTTTGACGGGACTTTCATTGGCAGATAGTTGATATGGTAAGGAGTAGCTTAGGATACTTTTATTTTAAAAATGAATTTATTTTATAACTCTGCGAGCTGAAAAATAACTTTTTTGTTAAATTCCACGCGGACGAAGTCGCGGGCATAGCTAGTATTTAAATAATTTTCAATAAGCTGCTGTGATCTACATCATACTTATTATAATGCATAAAATATCTTACTCACAACTTTGAGCAACGTGACTGAGTAAGTCCCTCAACCTTACAGAAGATCACAAGGTAAATAATACTACTCTCAAGTATATTGTTTCTGTGTACCTGCAGTAAAGTAGCCAGAGCTCCTGGCCAGGATTGGGGATAGGGTCGGCAACGCGCTTGCAATTCTCCTGATATTGCAGGCTACGGTATCCCTTAACCATCCGTCAGACCGTACGCTTGTTTGCCACTTTGTGGTGGTATAAACAAAATTGTTACAGCTAGGAGGCGACAACAGGAGGCATTGATATTTTTAGGAAATACATAAAACTAAAAAATAAGATAGGAAGCGTTCGTTTGTTACTTTATTACACAACAAACAATACGCACTTTGATATCTAAGTACGTTTACTAATTTAGCTATTTAGTTGCATGTATCTCTAACTAATAGTGATGAATCTATTTCATTCATTTGGTGTTAATTTAGCTAAACTTTAATTTATAAATATTAGGTACATACTACGTAGAGACCATATAATTTAGTGAAACAAATTATTACCTAAAATTTTTAAGTTTTTGGTAATAATTATTTTGATCGTTTAGTTGGAAGGAACAACGATCTACCGCTCATCCTTCCTGCCCCCGGGCGAAGACTGCACGGAATATATGGACCCCTGCGCGTATGGAGACTGTAAACGTCAGTATTAATATATTTATTTCAATTGAATGGAATATAGGCACTTAGTTTTTAGATTTACCTAAGTACTTAAGTAAAAAATTAATCTTATTCAGATAAACTAATTGAGGATGCCTATTTTCATTATTTTTTCATACGTTAAGTCACTCATAGATGTAGGTACTCATAACCCAAAGTTTAGTTTTTATCTCTGATTGATTGATTCAGCATGTAACATCCCACTGCCAAACACGTAAGCCTCATTCTCCTTTTGGCCTATAGACATAAAAAAAAAACATCATTCATGATCATCATCGTTTCAACCTATCTCAGTCCACTGCAGGACATAGGCCTCATGGGCGAAGAGGCCTATGACCAGCAGTGCGATGTTACATGCTGTATGCATACTATTAGTAATAGTGTTTTTCTTCAGTATCTAACTAAATATTTAAAATATTTTTACAGTACTTTAAACATTCCGTAATAAAACACTACAAAGCATAGAAACGGAGCAGCTAGATAAATGTAGAGAAACCAACCTCGTCTAGTCTATATAATAATGTCTCTTTACGTTTTTTTTTCAGCTTGCAACTGTACGTGTCCCGCTGAATGCATAGCAACAGATCCCTGTTCCTGCACTTTTCCCAAAGCTGAATGCTGTAGTTAGCATCACCATTTAAATATGTTACTTTAAAATTTAAAGGAGTTTCTGAATCTAAACACATATTATTGTTCGCAAGTTAAACGAAAATTATAATTTCATGTCATACACCAACTTGCACATGAGTCCTTTAGATTTGTACTTGATTAAATGTTTTTGTAATGTAAAGATTTTTAAATAAAGTATTTTGTACGTTCTTTTATAACTTTAACTTATACGGCAGTAGTAGAGACTGTCATTTTGAGGTTCCCGAAATTTCGGCGACGTTGCAATCTGTAGGTAGTTACGGGGGACTCACCCTTTTTGAAGTTAAACTTCTTTACGCACGCTTGACTTGAGGAGTAAGCTGGTGAATGCGTGACGTGAACGTTACGAAGTGTGATTGGGTGAGACGAACGGGAGTTGAGAAGGAGATATGTTAGTAAAGATAGAAAGTTTTACTCCAGTCGTTTGGTCTAAAGCACGAAGGTTTTTTTTTATTTTTGTTACTTTTTGAATTTATGTAAGCAAAACTCGATCTGTCGCCAAAAAGTCTTAATATTTTTTGAACTGGAATTCTTAAGAAAATAATCAATATCGACCCATCTTCCAAAGAAGCTGTAGTTGCCGAGGTACACAGTCAATTAACCATGGGGTAATTGACGACGTACGTACGTAAGGTACCCACTCTATAATTAACAATTCAAAAGCACAAAAATAGAATGATTAGAGACTAATTGCTGTGAGAGAAACAAGACTCTATTTTCAGTGCAAAATGTGTATATTATAAATTTCTGTATAGTTATATAGGAATTATGACTTCGGTATTCATATAATAAGCATGTTTTTTAAACAGTCTTAAGTAAATTAAGTCTTAAAAACGTATAGACATAAACGTGGAGTCTTGCTCAGAAATCAATGAAACAAATTAAAATAATACAACAACCTTTATTAGATCATACTGTGAAAAAGTTAGCAAAAAAAAAGTGATGGGTTATTACTATGTTCTTTTAATCGTAACATCACTTAGACTAGACAAATTTGATTAATATTTAGACAAGTAACATTTTTTACTTATACAGACAAGACTCTCAGGTTACGGTCATTGTCATTTTATTAATCGCGGTTAGTCCCATTTACCATTAAACCAATCAATCAAGTCCCAATAAGTCAGTGATCCCAATTAAAGAAAAAAAAAAAAACAATAATTATCGTACATTTACGATAATTTCATGCCTACGTACGATATACGATCGTACCCTAGTATCGTACGCAATTTGCACGATAATTCTGTCTGTCCTACCGAATATAACATAAAATAGAATGTATTGTATGATTATTTGAAGCAACGACCTTTTTTTGGCCAACTGAAATTTGAAAACAGTTGTTTAGTAAATTTACTTAAAAACTTGAATTAAAAAAAATTTGATTTACGATAATTGTTCCGAAAACGAAAATTTCACGGCACGTGTCAATCAGACGGGTAAAAGTTTCTTGGAATACCTGTATAATTTTATATACTTTTTGTCTGGGATCACTGCATTGAGTGTTGATAGTGACCGGCGACTGCGAAAGTTTAAAACCTTACATTTAGACAATTATCTCTTATTAACTATAATATTAGTGACATTCTGTAAAATCAAGCAGTCTTGTTATGGTTATTTAAGCAATATCGGTTACAAAGTTCAATCTAATCCAATTTATACATAAATATTATATGTTAGAAATAAAATTATTATTGATGTTGACTACTTCCCTCACTGAGTCCTAGTTTAAAGTTTTGGCAATCTGTTTATATTTATAGCTACTTTTATGAATTGTTTTTAACGCTCAGTTCAAATTCACTAGTTAAAGTAAGCCTATCAGAGAGATGTTCAATTTACTTACTAAGTACGATTTAATTGGGCTAGGAGCGTAGCTAAATGGGCTAAACTAAGTGGCAGCGACGAATTACTATTTTCTTCATGTAAATATACTATAAATTACCTATTGTAAGTATTATAGTTCGCGTCATGTAAAAATAACGCTGGCCTTGAAACTGCGCAGAAGCGATTTATCGGTCTATTTGGTGGTATGGGGTAGGGGACGGGAGTGTTTATCACGTATCGCATGCTTGCCGGTGTGCTATTGGTTAGACAGTTCGACGTCGACTCAAAATATTATCGCGCACAAAAGTTTTAAATTACGAAATAGTTTTACATAGAGAAGTGAGAAAAATTATTTATAATATATAATTCGCGTCATGTAAAAAGAACGCTGGTTGTCAAAATGCGCAAAGGTAGATCAAGTGACCGGTGGTCGTGGGCTTGTCGGAGTTGACGTTTCCAATGCGCAAAGGCGATTTACAGTGTTGCCAACTCTTGAAAAAACTTTTTCGTACTGTCCATTTTTTGGAACAGTCTTATTTGTTAAACAATCCACTGTCAATCGTAATTCACGTTTTTTCCGCATTTATCACTCACTTTCACAACACATTAGCATACGGACACTTGTAAAACTCCATTTACTATTTATTTCACAAAAAAAAATATATCAATTTATCATTTTAAACAGATAAAAACTATTTAGATACTAACATCGAGAGTTCAGATAATTAATATTTTTGAATAAGACATTTCAATAACTAAAAAATTTGTTATTGCTTTTGTTTAAATTTTTTTTTTTTTTTTGTAATTTTGTAAAGTGATAATTATTATACTTATTTAGTCCGAATTATTCGCACTGGTATTTTTAGTATTTTTTTAATGTACCTACCAATAACCATTATACGAAGCCGCGAGTGAAAACCTAATTAAAAAATAAAACAGTAGTACTTTTGTGCGCGAGTATACCCATGCGCAAACGCACCCCCTCCAGTTTCTTTCAGCGTTCTTTTTACATGACGCGAACTATACCAGCGTCACCAAGAACTTTAGTTGAAACATAATAATATCACAAATATACGAGATATAAGTCCCGTAAATTTCTAATGAACCTCGCTATATTGAGCATATTGAAATTTCTTTTTTTTAATAAATATACGTCAATGAATATTAATACTTTGAACTATGATTACTAACGTATTAATTCAGCATTTTATGCAGTTTATTAAAACTAGCTCTCCGGACAGACTTCGTTCTGTCAAAAATTAATAGTAAAAATTATTATTATTATTATTATTATTTTTGTATTAAAACCTTCCGAATTGGTCGAGCCATTCTCAAGTTATGCGCTTATTAGCAACATTCATTTTTATTTATGTAGATTAAATGTGTACTCGCAAATAAACGCCTATTTCTTTCGTTTTCTTTTACAGAATGTAATTATATAACCATAAAAACTTTGGTAAGGACTATATTCAAGATTTCTTACCTGTAGCTACAAAAAACAACTTAACTTAGCCACTTATTGCCAACTTTAGGGTCCCATGCTACATACATCCTAGATTGTTTTATATGGTATTATAAAGCAACTTTTGTATAGTAAAATATACTCACACTGGCCTGTCAGTGACTTTACAATGGTGTTATTTTAGTTGACAATTGGTTTTTAGAATAGTATTAAAAATAAAAAAATATGATAGTTTTCAATTTACTGCTCACAAATTGTCATTGTATGACACATTATAAAGCATACATTATTTTATTACAATTAAATTAGAAGAATGCCAAAACAGCTAAAAATTATCATTGTATCACAATTGTATTCGAAGATGTATTTGAACCAACACTGGATTTATAGACATGTCGTTTACTTACCACGTGCATATACATGTATTCTGTATTATATATTACTGGCATAAAAAACATACTATTATTTATGTTTGTAAGTAAATGGTCCCTATGTAAAATAATTGTTTAATTAACATACAAATTGGATTAAAATGAACTAGTCATAGTATATATTACATTTATTTAGGAATGGATTAGAACTATGTAACTACCCTCATTATAAAAAGGCACACATTCTCATTCATTTACTAACCATCGGTCCCTATGAAAAACATTATCATAACAAATTATTATCTGACAAATGCATAATTTACTTAATAATAATTGTTTATCTATCCTGTTACTTCATTGTCAATCCTACTACGTATACTAAGGTCCATTTCATATGCAGGACATTGGCTAAATTCAATTGCAGTTTCCTTTTTATATATTTATCTTGTTGCTATTACAACACGAAAAAATCATTATCACAAAATGTCAACTTATTACACCTAAATTGTAAATCCTGGCAGTATAATGTGCCCATATTTATATAGTTAATTTGATATGAACAATTAATCAATAAATATAATTATAATAAGTATAATTAATTTATAACATATCTCTAACATTGTCATTGTATGACTTCTCCCAAATTTGGCCAGATCTGTACAACCTGTATATTTTATTACTCACTAAATTCTGACCAAATTTAAGCATTGCACCTTCAAACTTGTGTGGAAATACTTGCATTTCCGTTTCATTGTAACCTTCTGGGTGGAATTTCTTTCTATCTCTACATACATTATACTTATGTGCTCCTAGTAAGTCTAATGGAATATTCTTGATATTAGAAGTCAGATTAAAGAGATCATCAAATGAAGTCATAGTGTCAAAATTCCTTATTTTTACGGGTGTAGTGTCCTGAGGTATAGTGTAGTAGTGAGTTTTCTTTGTTATATCTGGATAGCCTATTTCAGCATCAATGTCATCTGGTTGATTCAAGCAAAACATTAATGGTTCAACTACATATGTTCTAAGTGATCGTATTGGATCAAAATCATCTAAAACATCCTTGAAATTATTATGGACCCTTGGCACTAAAAATTCATCCCAAGAAAGCACCGCAACATGACTTACTTTGTTAGATTCCTCTTTATCATATCTAAAATGTCGGAACAAGCAATCAAGTTCAATGGCATTTCTGACAATATCGTAAGACTTTGAAAATAAAAATGGGTAGTTTAGAGGGTAGAATTGTATTTGCCACTGAGTGATATCTGAGGGGAACAAGTTCAATCTTCTTATCACATCCTCTGATATCATACTGTCATATATTGTGAAGTAATCAACTCCGATTAAGTGATGAAATACCAAGAATTCAATAAAGGCGTCCCGTGATACAATAGGTGTTCTGTTTGGTATGACACATATTGCTGGTTCAATATTATTGACAAATCTTATGTTGCTTCTCACTCGAGGTTTTCTCTTCGTATTTACTTGAATCACTTTGCTGATCGGTGCGTGCATTGGATTAGTATTATAGTCATTTAAATAGAAACTTATTCCTTTTGGTTTTCCGAAATTTTGGGTTAGAGAACATTCAAATATGTATAAACGATAATTATTAATAACATCGGACACTATTTTGTAGTTGAATCTTCCGGCTTTAGGCTTGGAACTATTTTCAAACCAAATATTACATCGGTATTTTGGAGTTACATCGGCCTTGCCTATGACGATCGTGTCTATAACATGAGCGTTTGTCGGCGACAAATTGTCGTATTTGTTATAAGATCGTAGGAAAGATGAATATGAATAAAAGTTTTCATCGATTTCTTGAAATAAAGGCGGAGTTTCGCGCACTTCCATTGATGAGTTGCGAAGTATTTCAGACAGCATGGTCGCATTAAAACCGGGTCCGCAAAACTCGATCTCGGACAAGCCAGGCTTACCAAAAAAGTTGAGTACTTCTAGAACATACCGAAGCCGGTAGTATTCGTGGCGATATATAAGGAGAGTTACTACACTTACAAAACACACAACAACAAGAATCAGCTGATAATATTTCCTCATTATGTTGCCCGAGGGTTTACGCGCAGTCTTCATTTATTTAAATTACCATGTGCATTTAATTCAATCAGTTTTAACTTAAACTGAAATTATCTATAAGTATTATATATATAGTATCAACAAAATTAAGACAAACTATTTTCAAAATAATTAACTGCATTACTCTGCATTGCACAAAAATTGACAATTGAAATTTGATTTTGACATTGACATGAGTCTGACTGACTTAGGATGCGTTCCACCTAAGGCCCATAACGCCATCGATCACGATCGCTGAAATTGCCATTCCACTAAGGTAAAAAACGGCGTAGGTTTTGTACTTGTAGGCGAATTTTATATGAGGAACGTATATTTGGGCGCTGTCAGGTGTCAACTGTGTGGTCACAATATGGTGGCGTGGAGAAAACATGCAGCTGTGGGGGTTATAAGTGAATATTTCACTGAGATTGGAGTAAAACAATTAAACATTGATTCCTGGGAATTAAACGTTTTTTAAACATTTTTGAATATCATATCAAAAATTGACCGCTCCAGCGGGGATCGAACCCGCGTCTCCGACTGACCGTGTTGGCGCTCTAGCCAATTAATAATTTTTTGATATGATATTCAAAAATTAATAATTTTTTGATATGATATTTAAAAATGTTTAGAATTCCTAATGTATGAGTAACACAAAAATAAAATCGTACATATTAAAAATAGCATGGTGTCGTCTCCTGTCAAAGATTTTCATTGTAATATGAAACTTTGAATAGTTACGAGTTTCTGTAAAGAACTCACTATAGACGGCGCCACGGTTCGCTTAAACCGAATATAAAAATCATCATATCAAGAATTTCGATATAGTGGGTACATCGTTCCATAGCTTGATTGGCTAGAGCGTCGACATGGTCAGTCGGAGACGCGGGTTCGATTCCCGTTGGAGCGGTCAATTTTTGATATGGTATTCAAAACTGTTTAGAATTCCTAATGTGTGGGTAACACAAAAATAAAATCGTACAAATTAAACGTTTTTGCAGAATCGAATGAGAGATAACATTCACAATTTGTCATTGACGGTAGTTTTTTTCAAATTCCCGTGACGTTTTGATGAAAGCTAATTTGACCCACCTATATGTTGTGGGCGATGTGGTCCCGAACATTGGCGTCATCTATGGCGTCGAGCAATCGCTCGCGATGACTACGGTCTTTAGGGGACATCCATTAATTAGGTGAGTTCAGAATGTGGGGAGGGGTCCGATGAAATCTCACCAAATCTCATTTAAACCGAGGGGGGATAATCGAAAATCTCACATTAACTTTAAAAAATATATAATATTAAAAAATATATATTTAGTGTACATTTTGCCCGCTAAAATAAGTCTCATGGCTATTAAAACCATTTAGTTTTTGCTTTGAATTTTATTTTATTTAAATAACCTCTAATTCTCTATCATATTCAGAGACAATCTCACGTAAGGGGAAGGAGGGTCTAGGAAAATCTCACCTAAGGTGGGAGGGGTCTAAAACTCTAAACTGATCGAAGGAACGATAAATGGGTTTTCCGGGCGTTGCGGATGCTTAGTGGAACGCAGCCTTAAAGAAATCGTTACCGTTTACAACGTCCATTACATGAAATTACCCAAGTGTATTCTAATTTTACAAAAAAAATATATTAATATTAATCTCAAATTATACGTTGCCATATGAATTAGTTGTCTTTTATTTCATTTTAACTTTAAAACCAGTTTTTTCACTTTAATAGACAATTTTATTTTTCTATCAAAGAAAAACTTATGTAGAGATTCTCTATGCCTGATTGAAACTCTGATGACTTGCTTAGTTTTGATTTCGTTTAACATATTAATAAATAACAAAATAAGTTAAATAAAAGATTACATTAGTATAGTTGTATTGTCTAGCTATTTTGAGCAAAATTAAAAATGTCCGCTAACAAAGAGGACACATTGAGGCAGTTTTGCGACGTAACCGGTGCCGATGAGAATCGAAGTAGATTCTTTTTGGAATCGTCGAACTGGCAGCTAGAGGCTAGTGTTTTTTCTTTATAAACAAGTAATTATGTAGTAAAACACTTATACCCTTGCTAAATATGAATATTTAGGTTTTTACTTTTGCTATAAACTAGACTACCCATATATCAACTTGAAAAGACTTATTTTTCGTCGCTGAAAATATTCTGTCTTAATAATCTTCTTTGTTTTTACTCCGTATTTAATTGAAAAGAATTGTCGGATTTTATGAATTCCATCTATTTACATATAGTATCATTTTTCTTATTAGAAATTAAACTACTCCTTTTGATATAACGTTTTAGGTAGCATTGTCCAGTTTTTACGAACATGGAGGCAATGTAGAGGAAGCACCAAGTGCACCTGCTGTTGCCCCTGCCATGTCAGATAGTGACATGGACTCACCCCCTAGGTCACCAGGACGGCCACAGAAAAAGGAGAAAAAGAAATCCAATCCACACTTTGCTACGTTAGATTCACTGCAGCAAGAAAGTTCCAGTGAGGATGAAGAAGGTTGGTGTTTGGTTATTTTTTGGGTATAAAAAAAAATTTTTTAGTGGAATTATTGCCACCATACATACATTATTTGCAATATCAAACATTTCTGAGTATGGTTGCCAAGCTTTGTAATAAAATAATGAAAACTGCAATTACACTTTTAATTGTAGTATCAAAAAATGTATGAATAGATAATAAAGAAGATATACAGGAACTTCATTTTAAAGTTTCATGCTCGAAACATACAGATGAAAATAATTCTAGAAGAATTGAAAGTAATATAGAGTTAGATGAGACTAAAAGAGAAATAGAAAAATTAAAAAAAGAAATTGATTTACTGACAAAAGAAAATATAGAGTTAAGACAAGAAATAGCAAGATTTAATAGTATAGATTGTGATGCAGGTCTGTTTTAAATTAAAATGAAAATATATGAACTTAATTTTTTTTTAAATCTGATAATAGTTATGAGTACTATCTTCATCTCTATTCACACTTAACAAACCCCTTTAATAATAAGCAGTTATTTGTGAACATATAATGAATATATATGTTACCTTTTTATAAATATAATTATAGTAAAAAGGTTTATTCTTGGTCTTAAATACTCATAAATATTAAACAATAATCTCAATATTTTGTAATCAGTAACTTGTCATGTCCAGACTATATAATGCCCAGTTTAAAATCAGGAAGTAATAACATATGTTTGATGATATTATATGCCTTGTTGTACATTAATAAAAAACGTCATTGGCATTACAAAAAGATTTTGTATTTTTATTCTGTATAAATTAAATGCTGACTTATTGTTACAGGTCAAGCTTTCTACGCCGGAGGATCGGAAAGATCAGGACAACAGATTATTGGACCAGGAAAGGGTCGCAAGGATATTGTCACAGAAATGTTTAAAAGTGTCAGAGAGTAAGATATAAATTGTATTTCTTAATATTTTGTTATTTAAAATAGAATTCAAGTATTTAGGAAAAACCAAAATTAATTTTTTTAATTTCAGCTTTAATTCATTAATTAAAGACAAGCAGAATTTCGTTATTTGACCAATCAAATTTGGATTTATTCTTATTAGTCTAGTAGTAGCAGATTTTATTTGTTCATATTATTTGTTCCCTACAGAAGAAATCCTTTGGCTACCTCCAATATCAAATAATCAAATTATTATAAACTATAGCAATGAGTTTTGTTTTAATCAGTGTAGTTACGTTAATCAACTTACATTAACTGGTTGAAACTAGTGAAAGTCTATGTCTACCTCATGACGATCTTTCACAACTATTGTAATATAAGATGAAGTTTAAATATATTATTCATTTTTTAGAGGTGTTCATATTTATTTCAATAACTGTCCAATTCCTCAAACTAATTGTATAAATGTTATAGTAAAATTTGTAAATGTATTTGTATAATACAATTATGTCCATATTTTCTAGACGTGGCGCAGTCGTATTTGATGATGAGCCTTCCTCTACAAGCCGAGGCCGCGGAGGTGTGTTCGGCGGAGTCGGATACAGATTAGGTTTGTAAATATATACACTTTTTAGATCTGGCAAGGCTGTTCTAATTTTTCAGTTCTATTGACAGTATAAATCTCTGTACATAACTAACTTACCTTGTAATACTTATTCTAGAAGAAGAAATGGGTGTCAAGACCTTTGTGTGAGAAATGGTGATAGCCCAAAAGTAATTTACTATGCCAAGGATATGAATATGAGTTTGTGATAACTCTTTGAACGGGAGTCTAATCCGCAGTCAAGGGAACTATAGTAGTTATTGTGAAGCTACCATAGATTTGATAAGAATTATCACAATACTTAGCAGATATTCTTAAAAAAAAAAACTGTCAATTGTTATAAAATATTTAGATGAGAAATAATAGAGATGAAGAAATAGTTGAAAACAAATTCATTAAAGACTTCTAGAGCAGTACATAATGTAAAAAATGTTTGTGACCAGTCTGTTCATTTTTTAATTTTTCTTTTTTCTGTATTTAGGCCAAACAGCAGACGATCATGAACAGGTGACACCGGGTAACACACAGCAACAGGTTAATATTATTTATCTATTTAGTAAACACTGGCTTGCAGTAAAACAACAAGTGTGATATTACAAAACATCAGTATTTAGGTGATTGCCTATTTTTTTTTAAAGCTGTTTTTAAATTACTAAGAATATTAGTAAACAATGATAAATAGATAAAATTTAATTACTTTCAGAAAAATATTGAAAACATTATTAAACTAGAGTTTATAATTACGTACTACAAGAAAATAGGGGCTCGGAGACGTCGAGTTGTGGAAAATGGCCCGTTCATCATCATATCATTAAAGTGTTACTCTTATTGCACCTAAGTTTGCTATTCATATATAAAATTTCTATGATGTTTCCAGGACAACCAACCCCGATCGGTCCGTCTGAGGCTATATCGTGAAGGCTTTACAGTAGACGACGGTCCGCTGAGACACTACACTGATCCTGAAAATGCTGAATTTCTCAGCTGTATACGTAGAGGGTGAGATTGTATATTTTATTTAACAATCAGCGTAATGACATTCATCAGTAAACATGATTATAAATTTAACTTAACAGTTTTTGCACTGAAATTATAAATGTAGATATTTGTTACACTATTACAGTATTAAAATTGTATCACTTTACTTTCTTTAATATGGGCTAAACACATGAATTCGCGACATTTTTTGCGCGAACTTGGGGAGGCCTATGTCCACCAGTGAGTGGTCTGTGATAAGCTGAAGCGATTATCACTTTATATAATGTAAATTAATAAATATCTCTTTGATTTTTAATTTATTTTATATTTAAATGTATATTATAATGTATTGTAATGTATAGATCTGTAAGACCGAGAGTTTAATAATAATTTAAAGAAACACTTTATCAAATTTTTAACTGATACTGTAATAGTTAATTTATTTTTTGATCAAATAAGTCAAAAAGGCTGTTTAGCTAAAAACGAGTGTTCAGTGTGCTTTAGACCATACACTGAAGTAAAACTTACGAAACGTAACTCTCTTTCTATATTCATATTCATCATTATCATCATCATTATTACAGGCTATACAGTCCACTCCTGGACACAGGCCTCCACAAGCTTACGCCAAAAATAACGTGAACTCATGTGTTTTGCCCATAGTCACCACGCTGGGCAGGCGGGTTGGTGACCGCAGTATTGGCTTTGTCGCACCGAAGACGCTGCTGCCCGTCTTCAGCCTGTGTATTTCAAAACCAGCAGTTAGATGGTTATCCCGCCACCGGTCGACTTTTTAAGTTCCAAGTTGGTAGCGGAACTGTGTTATCCCTTAGTCGCCTCTTATGACAACCACGGGAAGAGAGGGGGTGGCTATATTCTTTAGTACCGTAGCCACACAGTACTACTTTCTATATTCACTAACTTATATCTTCCTCTCAACTTCCGTTCGCCTCGCCCGATCACACTTTTCGTAACGCTCTCGTCATCATTCACCAGCTTACAACCAAGTCAACCATGCGTAATAAAGTTTTACTTCAAAGTTACCCTTTTAAATTAATTGTTTATTACAGAGAGATACCGTCGGAAT
The DNA here is from genome assembly GCF_905220565.1 of Melitaea cinxia. NCBI lineage: Eukaryota > Metazoa > Arthropoda > Insecta > Lepidoptera > Nymphalidae > Melitaea > Melitaea cinxia. The sequence continues at coordinate 4,315,251 of NC_059415.1, forward strand.
TATCTAGGGCCCCAGGAGGCCCCGGGGGCGAAGTACGGCTTAGTCTTGAGGACCGCAGGCATGAGGAGTGTCCACGTACTCGCAAGCAGAACACACCCTTCTCTGGGAAGGGCCATATGTTGGGCAGGTGAGGGGCCTCGTTGAGGTTATTTATAAATTTATATTTTAATTTATTTTGTCTTTCTAATGTGAAGTTATACAAAAAGAGCTGCTTGACCTACTTTCTCAATTAATAAATTTAGTTTTTGGTAACTCATGATTATACTATTTATAATTAACTGAGGTAGGGCACAGTAGGAATTTCCTGTTCAAAATATGGAGCAGCCCGACTGGGGTAGTACGTCGACCTTACAGAAGATCACAGCAAAATGGATGAATGAGTTAGCCAGAGCGCCAGTCGCAGCGCGATTGTAAAGCTCCATATACTTACACTGGTTCGCCACCTTTGGGTTTACCCCCGGTAGGGACGGCAACGCGCTTTCGTCCCTCCTGGCGTTACAGGCCTACCGTCAGGTAACCGGCGCCCGTGCCGCTCAGTCCTCCGTAACCGTTTCTGTGCCCGCAGCCCCACGCCGGCCACGGTGGGCGCCACGGCGCCGCTGGGCGCGTCCCCCGCCGACCGCGCCGCCAACCAGCGCGCCGCGCAGGACGCCGTGCGGGTGGACCCCGCCGGGCCCGTCACCACCGTGCAGGTACACCCCCCCCCACGTGGCTCCACCGTGCAGGTACACACCCCGACCCCCCACGTGGCTCCACCGTGCAGATACACTGCCAGAACCCCCCACGTGGCTCCACCGTGCAGATACACTGCCGGAACCCCCACATGGCCCACCGTGCAGATACACTGCCGACCTCCCTCCTACCCCCACCCACGTTATCTCTTTGCCTCCTACCAATTTTCTACTTCAACTAGCCTCTTTCCGACTAATCAATCATCGTAATTATCATTACAAAAGCGACATTAAATACCATACTGTGTACCAAATTTATTTAATAAAAAAAAACCCCACCCACGTGGCTCAACGTTATCCTTACATTCCCCACTATCCGTGACCCATACCTTTATCCGCACTCACTAACACATTATAATAAAAATTGTTACAAAAATTGACTCCATTCTTAAATACTAATTTTGTTTGTACGAAGTTTATTACTTTTTAAAATCACGTGAACTTTGAGTTTTCTTGTATGAGAAAGTTGTTCAATGTGAAATTTTGTCAATAATTTCTTTCTCTATCCCTCAGAAAGTACTTATTTAATTTTCTAGTAATAAATTTAAAAGTTCAATCCCAAAAGTATTCTTCACTAGTGTTATGAATGGTAGTCTATGTAAGTGAAACGTCACTGTCATCACTCGTCACTAGAAACTTAATACGTACGTACACGTCCTTTGTCTTGTCAGCTAATCATTTAAGAAGGTCTTAAATAATATAAAGTTATATTTGTCCACACCGGAGTTTCATTATACATAACCAAATATATAACATGGTGTCAGAAGTAGTCTTTTAAAAGAACAACTACAAAATATAAAGTCAATGTCGGAGGTCAAAAAGGTCGAGCCACGTGGCGAGCGGGAAGAGGCAATGTCGTCGTCAAAAAGGCTTACAATAGCTGGAAATATCAAGCCCATGAGCCTGGAAGGCAATCTATCGTCGAATTGGAAGAAATGGTACCAAACTTTCATTATTTTTCTTAAGGCAAGTGCCATATACGAAGAGTCAGACGCACGCAAAGTAGCAGTTTTATTACATTTTATAGGTACGGAAAGTCTCGAAATATTTAATTCATTCAATTTAGACATCGACAAAATTACATTTAATCAATTAGTTACTAAATTTGAGGAATATTTTGTACCTAAAAGAAACAACTTATGAATGCTATAAGTTTTTTACAACTAAACAGAAAGCTGAAGAAAGCCTGGAAGACTTCCTTACGACATTAATAAATAGAAGTCAGTCGTGTGAATTCGGAAATTTACAAGATAGAATGATTAAAGATATTTTTATAACTAATATGCATGAAAGTTTTCAACATGTCCGTGAGAAACTATTACTAGAGGAAGATTTAACACTAGAAAAGGCTAGAAACTTGTCAAAAACAATAGTCTCAGCTAGATGTCATGCTACAGAGTTTAAAGAGTCTACTAATGTCTTCTATCAACGTCAATCATACAGTCAGTCAAGATCTCAGGCTTCAGCCAAGTCTCAGTCTTCAGCCAGGTCACAGTCAAGGGCAAGGTCACAGTCAAGAGCAAGGTCACAGTCAAGAGCAAGGTCACAGTCAAGAGCAATGTCACAGTCAGGAACAATGTCACAGTCAGGAACAAGTTTACAGTCTCAAGAAAAAGGAATGTGTACACGGTGTGGGCAAAATCATAGATATACCTGTCCTGCACAAAAGGCTAGGTGTAGACAGTGTCACCGTCTAGGTCATTATCAGGCATTCTGCAGGTCTAAAACAGTGAAATATATACAATTAAGTCAAAATGATATGAACAATATGGACTGTGAAGGTAAAAATTCAAATTATTTGTTTGTCGGACACTTGAATTTATGTCAGTCTACAATTTCAGATTGGAGTGTTAATCTTACAATTAATAACATAAATGTGCAATGTATTTTAGATACAGGGAGTGATGTTAATGTCATGTCATATAATTTGTTTCAATCATTAAATGTCAATCAAAATTTTTCACCTTGTCATTCTAAAGTTTCATCTTATTGTGGAAATAGCATACCAATATTAGGTCAACAAAAGCTTGAATGTACTTATTATGTAAATAGTCAACGTCAGTCAAAAATTATTAACTTTATTATTGCAAATGTCTCATCTCCAACTGTCATTGGTAAAGATACCTGTTCAGAGCTAGGTCTTATTAAAAGGGTCTTTAATATTGAAAAGTCAAGTGATTGTCAAAGTTTTAGTCAGAATTATCATTCAAACTTAGTTCAGAGTCAATGTCATAGGTCAAAGTTTAATAATTGTCTTGGTAATAGTCAGAATTGTCAGTCAGAGTCATATAGGGCAAATAATAAATATCAAAATCTGTCAGAGTCATGTAATAATAATTATGAAAAGTCACAGTCTTATAAAAGTAATTGTCATGTTCAGTCACATTTACAGTCATATTATATTAATAAAAATAATAATTTACAGAATTTATTGTCAAAGTATAAATCTGTATTCGATGGATTGGGCTGTCTACCTGGTGAGTGTCATATCACTGTCAATAGTGATGTTCGTCCTAAAATTGATCCACCGCGGAAAATTCCATTCTCATTACACGATAGACTGAAGAAGGAATTGGACAATATGGAAAATTTGGATGTCATTACCAAGGTTACGGAGCCAACAGCATGGGTGAGTTCACTTTTATTGGTTGAGAAGAAAAATGGTCAACTAAGAGTCTGTCTGGATCCCAGAAACTTGAATGAAGCAATATGTAGATCTCATTACCCTATACCTACTATTGATATGGTACGGTCTAAGCTTCATGGCGCGTCATATTTTTCTACTCTTGATGCAAGTAGTGGATTTTGGGTTATTTGTCTTGATTTGGAAAGCTCAATGTTATGTACATTCAACACCCCATTTAGCCGCTATAGATTTAAAAGGTTACCTTTTGGTATTAATTGTGCTCCTGAAATATTTCATCGTATTATGACAGAAACATTTGGTGTATTACCTGGAGTCATGGTGTACGCTGATGATATTTTAGTCTATGGAAAGAGTCGACAAGAACATGAGGAAAATTTACAAAGAGTGTTTAAGAAAGCTCAAGAAGTCAACTTAAAATTTAATAAAAGTAAGTGTAAATTTGGTCATACACAAGTCAAATACTTAGGTCATATATTTTCACAAAATGGAGTGTCACCTGATCCAGATAAAGTCCGGGCTATCAAGGATATGCCGTCTCCTGTCTGTCTCAAGGATCTACAAAGATTTCTTGGTATTTTAAATTATCTAGGAGGATTTATAAAGAATTTAACACAGGAAACTGAACCTCTACGTCTGTTATTAAAAAAGTCAAGCGAATGGTCATGGAATGAGAGTCACGAAGCTACATTTAAACGTCTAAAAGAGATAATTTGTCAGGCGCCAGTCTTATCACATTATAATGTCAAAAATTCAGTAGTCTTGTCAGTTGATTCAAGTCAGTCAGCAGTCGGTGCAGTCTTGCTTCAAGATAATCATCCAATTTGTTATGCATCTAAAACATTAACTTCAAGTCAGAAATGCATGGCACAGATTGAAAAAGAACTGTATGCCATTGTCTTTGGATGTATTCGCTTTCATCAATATATTTATGGTAAAATTGTCACTGTGGAAACAGATCATCGTCCATTAATTACTTTATTTAAAAAGCCTTTAGCTGAAGTTCCAACACGTCTACAGAGGCTTATGCTTAGAATACAAGCCTACGACTTAAAGGTTGAGTACAAACCTGGTACTAAAATGTACATAGCTGATTCATTATCACGAGCAGCTTTACCTGAGTGCAGTGAAGATGAGCTGGATGAAGATGTCAAGGTTCATGTCAACATGCTTGTCAAAAACTTACCTATTTCGGAAGAACGTCGTCAGTGGCTGACCAAGGCTACAGAAAATGATGAATGTCTATAGCTACTTAAGCAGTACTATGAACAAGGATGGCCTGATAAAAAGTCAGAAGTCAATAAATTAGTCTTGCCTTATTGGAACTGTCGTCATGAAATACATTCGGTCGGAAATTTATTGTTGAAAGGTAATAGTCTTATAATACCTACAAAATTAAGGTCAGAAATTTTGAAAATTATTCACAGTGGTCATCAAGGTATAGAAAAATCTAAAAATTTTGCAAGAGGAGTGGTATATTGGCCATTAATGTCACATGATATACAGCAGTGTGTAGAAAACTGTGAAATCTGTCTGTCACACAGAAATAACAATCCACCAGAACCTCTAATGTCACATAAAATATGTTCTTTCCCATGGCAAAAGGTCGGGATAGATTATTTAAAATTTAATAATCAAACCATACTTGTCGTTGAAGATTATTATTCAAACTACATAGAAATTGCTAATGTTAGTTCAACTGGAGCCAAAGCATTAATAAATGCATTAAAGCCTATATTTAGTCGTCATGGAATTCCATTAATTATTAATTCTGATAATGGACCACCAATGAATTCACAAGAATTCAAACAGTTTTTAGAGTCTTGGAATATTACACATACTACATCTAGTCCATACCTGTCTCGTTCTAATGGATTAGTAGAGTCTGGAGTGAAAATAGTCAAACGCATACTTACCAAATGTGATGAGTCAGGGGATGATCCGTATCTTGCATTGCTGCAGTACCGAACAACACCTAGAAATAACTTACCATCTCCTGCTGAGTTGTTGATGTCTCGTCGTCTCAGAACACTTATACCTACTGTTGAAACACACCTTCAACCTAAAATAATAAGTCATAAAATCTACAGGAAAATAAAACAACAAAATAATTATAAACAAAAATTTTATTATGATAAAAAATCAAAAAATTTCTCTAAAATAAGGAAAGGAGATAAAGTCATGTTTAAAAAGTTGCCAGAGTCAAAATGGCAACCAGGAAAAATAATAAAGGAATGTGAAGAGCCTAGATCATTTATTGTTGAAGCTCCAGATGGATCTACCTATAGAAGAAATCGTCAACACTTGTTACCTTCTCATTCTTCTAGTCCAACTAAAGAAAAAATATTAGAAAAGAAAATAGAAAGTCCAGCAAGTAGTCAAATAAGCCTAAAGAATGAAATGAGAATGGAAGATAAAAATAGTAAAGAAAGTAAACATGAGGGAATTAAGAGAACAATTAGTGGTAGACAGGTCAAACCTACAGTTAGATTTCAAGATTGTACGTATGATTAAGCTAAATTTAAAATATATTTTTAAGTCTGTTAGTTTATAAGTTTTATTAATATTAGTCATATTATAATGTTATTAGTTTGTCAATTGTCAACCAGTCAGTCAGTCTTAACAAGCATAATATTGAATTGTCATGTCTGTAAAGAAAAAGGGAGATGTTATGAATGGTAGTCTATGTAAGTGAAACGTCACTGTCATCACTCGTCACTAGAAACTTAATACGTACGTACACGTCCTTTGTCTTGTCAGCTAATCATTTAAGAAGGTCTTAAATAATATAAAGTTATATTTGTCCACACCGGAGTTTCATTATACATAACCAAATATATAACAACTAGCCTATCTTCTCCCTTATCTATATGTATTATTTGTAAGTATATTCATCGAAAAAACATATATATATGTATGTATGTATAGCTATACAAGTTAGCAGGTACCTTATAATAAAAGTGATTAAGTTGCTTATTATTGCTTACCTATTAATGGTATAATTATATTAATGGTATGGCCATGCAGACGTCTGTCGCGGTCTGGGCCAGTGTTGCCGTTAGGACAATCTAGTTTGTGGCTACATCAAAGAAAAAAGTTGCCAGTTTTGTAAATAAATCACTTTCGAAATTCCGCTAGAAGTGGCTAAAGTGTGCGTTTTCCAATTACAGAGCATAATGTGACTCGGTGGAGCACAATGCTAAATTGTGCTAATGCTTAGTTTTGAAATGCACCTAAAAAAACTACGACGACTTTACTTTACTTTGAATTACTAACTATAATATACTAGCTGTGCCCCGCGGTTTCACACGCTTTAATTTAAAAAAAATGCGTATTGCGTATGCGTAAACATTAAAAATTTTGCGCTCCGTTTGACATTTTGACAGTAGTATTGACGTTATGCAAAACAAACTAAGCACTACAGCAATAGCAATACGGTCTATTTTCATTCGATCGAACCTAAATTACGTTAAAGATAAACATTCATTCGGGAATCCTCCTGCCATAATGCGGACATTATTGGTGTTGCCTAAAATTAACTATGTATTTTAGTTTGGTAGTATTGGTACCGTATGGTGGTATGTATTAGTCGGTAGACTTTTTATAGTAATAAAAATATGTATGTAGTAACAATCTAAAAAGCAGCCAGAAGTAGCTAGATTTATTTTGGTGGCTAAAATGGATTGTTTTTTAGCTAAAACCGTTGAAAATCCGCTAGATCTAGCCACAAAATGGCTAAAACGGCAACACTGGTCTGGGCTTGTGTATTGTGTTTCCAAATCTCGACGGAGGAGTAAATCCAAGTGGGGTCTTAAAGTGTGAGACGTTTATTATTATCTATTTGAAATAAAACTTCTTTACGCACGCTTGACTTGGGGAGTAAGCTGGTGAATGTGTGACGAGAGCGTTACGAAAAGTTGATCGGGCGAGGCGAACGGAGTTGAGAAGAAGACTCTAAAGCACACTCGTTTTTTTATTTACAGTTTCGCCTAGCAGATGGCAGTCGTCTGACGGGTCGCTTCAATCACTCGCACACTGTGGGCGACCTGTTGCAGTTTGTATCGCGCGCAGAGCCCGCCTATCAACTCACGCCCTTCACGCTACTCACTGCCTTCCCTAGTACGGAGCTGACCAACCACGCCCAAACCCTTGCCGAAGGACAACTGCTCAACACCACACTGTTACAGCGGCTCAAATAAACCGCACCATTGTCACATTATTTATAAAAAGAGTCGTTTCACACTTGGAGTTTTATTTGCAAGTCGAGCGTATCGATGTTAACATATATTTTTTGTGTAATAAATTGGAAAACTCAATTCTTGGGTAAATTGAGAAATAAAAGATCGCAGCGAGTACGTTTTCTAACTTAATTATATTATTGTTTAAAGACGAAATGTAAATCGTAAATAAAAAATATACTTTGTTTAGATATGTATTTGTAATTTCAATCATTCATTATCATATCGCCACATCTGAAATTTTAAACCTTAAAAGAAGGAAAAACTATTTTGAATATTCTACTTAAAAAGTAAAAGGAAAGTAACCTAATATAAAATAAAGTCATATCTATTTTTTTTTAATTTCAAAGTAATAAAAATTTAGAATTCTAATAAAATTGAAAATAAATGTTTTATGATAGTAATCTGATGAGAATCTGTGAAGATCCCCCAATCCTGCACTTGGTATCCACAATCCAATCTAATGAGTGAAATATTACAGTATAACAGTATAATTTAGTCCAGCTCGATGCAAACCGAAAACGTGTCGTCTATCATTGCACAACACTATATTCGAGTATCATTGCACAACACTATATTCGAGGAGAGCATTTTTTTTAGTCTGATAATATTATTAAAAATTTTTTTCAAAAATATAAATATAATAAATTTAGTCAAAAATCTACTGAAAAGACGCAACAAATAAAAGGCTTATTTTTTTTTTTATTTATTTATTTATACTCGGGGACGGATTTAGGTGAGGGCTACAGCCACAAGACTTCGAAAAAAAATCTTTCGAATTCCAAGAGTAAACAACTTTTCCTTTGACATATTTATATTCTTTTTTCAATGTTGAGAATGTCTACTTGGTTTCACATTAAATTGTTTATTAAAAAAAAACACGAATAAACAAAAGTTGTAATGGAAAATAATAATTTAGAGGAGCCTCAACTACTTTGTTTACCCAAGGCCTCCAGACCTCTAAATGTGGCTCTGATTATACTTGTTACCCACATTACTCTTGACCTATCGTTAATTGATACCAAACAAATAAAACTAAGAGCAGGCAATAAAAGGTTCGATGCTGAGTAAAGGACTATTATTCTGTATCGCTTCAGCCTGTTACACCCTACTACTGGCCATTTTCTCCATGCAAGAGAAGGATCGATCGATTTTTTTTTGCCACGATGCTCCACATTGGATTGACAAATAATTTTCACGGATATCGAATGCTGACCTTCAACTTGTGTAGATACGAATTTTGGGTCTCTGTTGGTAGAAATGATTTACAGGAAATAAGTAATCGTACTGTCGTACAATGATTAGTCAGTCGACCTTCGCGCAAAACTTTCGAAACTGTCACTCGTCCTCTCTTCGTGATTAGTTCCTTTCTCTTATTCCAGGTGTGCCTTTGACACTAATTAGTACTAGTAAAAATCAATTATTTTATTGTCTTTCCGAAAGGCATAGATTTCGTTTATTCGTAATTTTTGTACTAATCAAAACTATGTTCTGTTTGCGATTCGTACAGGATGCGCAAAGCCTATAAAAGATAAGAATTTTTTGCTAACTGCCCAAGGAGCTCTGAAAATCCCAAAAGCAAACATAAAAAATACAAACATTCTGTTCGCGCTCGAATTGAACCCACAATCGTTGGGTCACTCATTGATAGTTAAACTCTCGAAATCAGAAAAGTGAAACTCACAGGTAAAGCCGTACTCATGATCGGGTTAAAATCAAATCATAAATATTGCAGCAAAATTTTTATTACACAGTATTTTCAAATATACAAGGTGACTTTTTTAAAATTTAAGTTCAGAATATTTGTGTTAAATAAACGAATTTTGTTCTGCGAGTTTTATAACGAAGTCTCATGTTTTTTAGGATTCCGTACCTGAAAAGGAAAAACGGAACCATTATAGGATCACTTTGTTGTCCGTCTATCTGTCAAGATTCATTTTCTCAGGAACGCTTGGAGGTATAAAGCTGAAATTCATATCAAATACTCGGGTCTACTGTCCCTTGGAGCTGTGGAAAAATCAAACTTCTAAACCAACGTAATCAAAAGATACAGCTGGTTAGGCAGCAACATTTCGACACTCGCAAGGGAATCAAAACCTACAGGGTACTCTCCGTGAACTCAGAATCTTGACATATAGTGCGAAGCAACGTCTTATGGCAAAGATAAAGAAAAATTGCGAAAAGCATACGTTTTTAGTTATATCATTTATATACCTAATAAAAATATTTTTAATACTTCTGTTTGTACGGAAACGACTCGGACTTGGCAGGTTTCTTTTTTTTTTCTTTAATAACCTCAAAGTCACAGTATTTCTTCGATTTCTAGTTTTGGTATGAATTATTGATCCACTTTTGTTTTTAAGAATTGGTAGTGTTCATTTTTAAAATCAATAGAAACTTGATATCTTCTATCTCTTTCTCCCAATTCGGCTTCGATCCACCAGTGCGAATATGCAGATTTCAAAAAAACGGATTTCGATTCAGATCACGGGAGCTAAAAGATGAATTTTAAGACACGGCACTAGACAGAACTTTACAGATAAACAATTTTTTTAACATACGTAAAAATTATCCTATAAGTAGATTTATTTATACAAAATACAGTATAATTCAAAAAAATATAGAAAAACAATATTTTTTTAAGAGAAAAAGATACGAATACGAACCTATAATTCAAAAATTAAACCGTATTAATTTGTCTTTTCTTTGAAAACAAATATAATATTACTTCTATTTTTTTTAAGCTATTGCATAGGTAGCTTTTATCGCGGGCTTGAGCGCGGCGACCGAATCAAGAAATTCCGTAACGAAAATAAAACCTAACAACCTTTGTTAACTAAAAGTTTAAAATTAACCGAACAATACAACCTACAAACACAGAACTTTGTTTGCTCACATTTTTTTTTTCTTTTCTTTTCTTTATGAACAATTTTATGAATACTGTTTAATATTTTAATTTCCTACTTGTCCAACACAACACTATTGTTAATTTATTGCTACACGTGGAAACTTGTCAATGGCCTTCTGTTGTTATAATTTATATTATTGTTAATGTTAGCTGTAAGTTTCCCAAAAAACATAAAATAAAATAAAATAAAATAAACCCCCACTCCGCCTACCATGTAGCTCGGCCGAGCGTTCGTTTAACGTGTGTGTGGTATGTATATGGTACGACTGTACATACGAAGCTCGCTCGGATCGACTTTGCGGATCGAGACGAGCTACTCCAAAATCGGACGAATACGTAAGCAGCTATTTGTGAAAAAGTATATAGGTGTATAGGTATAGGTATCTATCATATCTTTATAATGCCACACTCACCGCGTGTGCGCCCCGTTAGTATACATGTAGGTAGGTGGGTGTGTATGTATACATAGGAGTACCTATGTTCAACAGTGAATAGCAGTTGATAGTGAATATTATCATTGTGATTATTGAATTAATATCAAAGAAAAAAAACTGCGTAAATAAAAAATAAATAAATAATTATAATTGCATAAGTTAATAAAAAAATGCTATGCAATAGGTTTACCGCGGCAGTCCCCGAGTGCCACACGTTTTTTCATATTTTTTAAAATTTGTTTTCTGTTGTGAATTTTTCTCTATCTATATCTTTTGTTAAAAGTATTACATTTATTCATATCTACCTCTATATTTTGTTTTTGTATTATTATTCTTTATTTAACACTTTATTACACATTTGAAATTATGAATTGATGAATTTACACGTTGAGAGATAAGACCTTGTTTAAGGATAAAAATATTTAGAAGTTGCGATGTTAGAGACCTAAAATTATGACAGAAGATGTAAAACCATTTTTTTAAAGAAATCCAACAATTAATTTATAATTTCTGTCAATATGTAATCAAATTTGACACATATTTAATTTATAAGTGGTAAGTAACTTACCATTTTCTAACCAATAATCAATACGTTCACTATGACAGGTGACTAGAAGAGAGATTTAATGTTTTAGGATCCAACTACAACTAATTTTAGTACATTTTACTGTTATTGATAGGTACCTAATGTTGGGGCCTTACGAGGCTATATATGAAATATATATGATCAAAGAAATCAAATTAAAAAAGGACAGTTTCTACAGAAATAAAAAAAACAAATTTATTCTAGGTAAATGTTTATTATTCATTCATCTATTCTAAGTACATCGTGCAGATATTCTGCAAACTGCCACAGATCATGTTATCAAAGAATTTAAAATTAAAGAAGCTACCTTCAAATTAATTAATCTTACAAAAGTACAATAGAAATTATATCAATTAAATACAAGGGTAAAATGAGCATAATTGAGCAATACATAAAAGTATTGTCGTTGCCACGATAACAAAGAAAATTGGAGGGATTCTAAATTATAATTAGGGTATTAACTATAAGTGTAGATTAAAGCTAACATAACGTTTAAATATTGCCGCGAAACTTAAATACTTAGGGTCTAGTTTAAACATTATTTTTATCTCACTAAAGTAAACCTACTTTAATTTATCAGCGACAAAAATACTGTGATACGCTTGCAAAACCATTACTGACTATTCTTGAGACCTTGTGAATTATTGTGAGTAAAAGTCTAAAGTCGTTATTATTAAAATTCATTTGTTATTTATAGTGAATGATAACAAACGTGAAATCGTGAGACAAGAGATAAAAGTAAATTATATTTATATCAGGTCTCGTCAAAACCTATTGTTTAATGTCGAGAACAATACAATAACAAGTATTCGAATTTTAGGGCCTCAATATTATCACATACATACAATCAAGCAACAACACTGCGACACGGTTGGCACGATCTTGTTTGTACAACTACCCTCAAATTACTTCGGCTGTAACCAATTAGGTTTTAAACGTACGTTTGTCATCCTAATGCAAATGCCTAATGCAATATTATGCCTATCTCTAATAGAAAAATATCCATTGAGTAAAATATTTTATAAGGAACGATTACGATAAATGCATAACGTTTGGGCGTCTCGCCGCCGGAAGAAGAATTAAACTAAACATAGCCCTCGTCCGAGTCACATTCATATATTAGCCTAATTGAGGAATTTTTCTAATTTTATATGCATCAAATATATTCATTAATCGTAGACGATAAGAAACATTTCTCTAACATTCGGAAAAATAGAATATTTACTTATTGTCATGATGTTTGTTGTCGGACGCTCCGACGACACGCGATACAGATTACAACATTTCTAATACACCTTGTTTCGCTGAAGAAGAACGCCGTGAATCACAATTTTAAAATATGCAAGAATTTAATACAACTCATTAAGTTTCCATATAATATTTAAGACGTACCTTACACAATATATTTAAACATCAACGTCAACATATATACAGTACGAAAGGTGTCCTAAACGAGACAATAGTTCAAAATATCACCACTCTCAAAGACTAAACAGTAAAAAGGATTACAGTAAATTTACGAAAAATAGTTACATAGTCTCATGAGTTCTTGTAACAACAATATACTATGTGAGCTAAACAACGGTTGCTTGCAGATATTCTATCAAATATTCGAATTGAAACATTCGAAATTTTTATACAACAAATTAAATAGATTAAGATTTATTTTAATTAAAAATATTACATCCCACATAATTCGCATCACCAACGCAGAATATCCGCAAACAATCCTAGAATAAATGCATAAGACTAGCAATTGTATGTCATTTTTCATTAATGAATGTGTCAACTTACGCCATTCTTTCAACCTTTAATCTTTTACTGTATGACACAATATTCTGAGATAAAAATTGGTCGAATGAACAATTTACGAAAACATTCAATTGCCACTCTCAGTAAGAGTAAAATACAACTTGAATATAACATTGTATTACACATAATATTAGTAATAATTTTCAACATATTTACATTATTACATAACAGTAGATTTTAAATATTCAGTACAATTAGATGTTTTTTTGCTATATAATTTCCATTTGAATAATAACTTAGCAAAATGTCGCTCACTAATTGTATCGATTTTAATATATAGTAGATATTGAATTAAGATGTCAATTCATAAATCGGAATTTATTACACAAATTTACCGCCACGAAGTTTACTATGATATCGGCACTTTTTGTTACGAAGCATGCGACTTTATCGTCGCGACGACGCTTTCGTGACGACAAATTAGTAACAAATTTCCGACTGTACTGGACTTCATTTTGTAATGACACGAGTTAAAATAAGCTCAAAAGTGCTTAGCCTTAAAATACAAAATATTTAATCTGTTTCAAAGTGTATAGATAAAAGAAAATAGTGTTTTTTTTTTTAATAGATTATTTTTTTAATTATTTAGTACTTTTAAAAATATAAAGCCTTATGTGCATATACTTAATATATTTTGTTTAAAACTGCGTGCATTGAATTATATAATAGTATATATATTTAATTAATATCAAGTGTTTTTTTACTATAGTATATTTTTATATACTTTTTAAAATATATTTTTTTTCTCACACAGGAATTAAATTTTATATTTACAGAAGACATGTGTTCTTGATAAATATTCAAATAAAATTTTGAAATAATGACAAAGAATTACATTATTTTTTAACTTATATACATATTGGCCACTATTCAATGTTATTTACTTGCAATCTTAACGATTTTTCTTTTTCTATTTGAAAACGCAAGTCGGTAATACAATTTAAAAAAAAAAAAACAAAAAAAATTAGCCGTCAGAAAAGATTTCAATAGACTTTTTTTATAACTTATCAAGATCAAATATACAAATACATGATTTAAATTTCAATTTCATTTAGCGCCATACATTCAATTTCAAAATGCAAGTCATTTAACTACTCAACAAGATATATACAATACACATTGTAACAATATTTATGTAGAATTAGTTAGTAGTATATTTTGACCTGTTTAATCCATTTTGTGTCTTACAAAAATAATATGTAGTTTAAATAGTTTCGAGTACAAAACTTTACTGAGATACCTTGATATGGTATGTTTATGTGAATATTTCGACTGTTTTCACGGATTTGACTAGGATTATACCGTTTTTTATCATTGATGAAAGACATTATTTAAAAAAAATAGATATATAGCTGCTTAGTACGCTAGGAACCGTGTTTGTTAGGAGAAGATATACAAATATATCGTGTATAAGTATCATGAATAAGTTCTTTACGGGGAATTTTTTGCTGTATTATACGAGGACCGCACAGTTCAATCATTACACTTCTTTATCATATATCAATTAATTTATATTGTTACTATTTGATATAACTGTTATGAGTGATTCGCTAATATCACCATAGTTTTGCCATAGTAATTATTTTTGTTAATTTCGACTAAAACAATTACTTAATTTAAAAACTTTCGTCATGTTTAATTCACACCGTTGACTAAAAAGTTACATTATTACACTATACAATATATTTATATAATACTTGAACATAATTTCGAATAATTAATCTATTGTGTGTATTAAGATAGATTTAAATAAGAAAATGTTATTATTTAATTCAACTAGTCATTAACGAACATTAACGTAACTACAAAAGTAGAGAGTATTCTATATAAATCAAGACTGGTACTGGTCTAGGGGGGGGGGGGGGGGGTTCACTACATTTAAATGCCTATACACAATGTACTTAACTTGTGATACTTATTCTACATATAGAAAAAAGTACCATAAGATAAATTGCTTGATGTGGTTGACGAGTTGAATTATTGAGGAGTAAGGAGAGGGGAGAAATGAGTGTGGAGGACAGTGGGGGAAGTGGGGAGGAGTGAGGAGTAGGGAGTGGCTTATGGGGTTAAGCGATAAGACAGTCTCAGGAGGGCGCGTCGTGTCAGAAGTAGATGACCTCCTCCTCGGGGGCGGGGGAGGCGTGGGGCGTGGCCGCGTGCGTGGGCGTGTCTGCCGGCCGGATGCGGAACTTGTCCGGTAGCTTGGGGTAAGTGTTTGTCCTACACATTATAAAAAACATTTTAATCCTTTGAAATTTATAGTTTATCTTTTGGTAGTACAATTAAATTAGTGAAAACCAATGTTTACCTTTAGTACAAATGAATATAATTTACTTTTAATAAAGGCTTTTTTACTCTGACGGTTTTATATATTTTTTACATACTTATAATTATTGTAGATAAAAGGATATGTTTTTTTAGGTAGTCTCGCCTTGATATAAACAACACTAACTAAGATAAACAACAGATAGGTTTTAATCTAGACTTACCTAGTGGCCTTGTTGTTGTTAAACTGTTGCTGCGATGGGAGCGGCGCAGGGGAGCTTCCGGTACGAGTGTGGTGGATTACAAGGCCTTGACTTTGCTGAAATTTATATAAATTTCTACTGTAATCACTTTTTTTCAATAAAAACAATGACAAAACTAGTCCTTAACCGTGTATCAAAGTTTTTTCCCCTCAACTATTTATCTTACTAAACCTTACTTCAAAAGAGGGTTATGTACCTTACAAATGAAACAAAATATTAGTAGATATAATTCAGCAAATGCAAATAACATTGTAACTACTAAGCACGTCCTCCCATATAATTAATACTGTTCAAATAGATAGAGCTGCACCCTCAAATGTAATAAATGTGATTTTGTGCTGTTTGTGTAATACCCGGTGTTTGAAGGTGTCTTGAGAGTCCAGTAGGTATAAAAGAAAATATTTCTGAGTATAGTGTTTTAAACTAAATGAGAACAATATATTTCGTGTTGTTTTTAATTAATATATATTGTAATAGAACTATAATAAGAGTTACTCTAAAGTTTTAAACAAATTAATTGCTGTGTACTCAGGAAGTTTCATGCGACACCAATAAGCTGAACAGATGAAATGGTTGTAGAGATAATTATTTTTATTTACAGTATTAAAGAGAAAGGTTACCGTACAAAGCAATAGTACATTTGGCTACTAGATCTATTGACAATAAGCTATAATGGCGGCAGTGGCACAGCGTAGTGGGGTGGTAGGGGCGGACGCCCCGGGCGGCACTTTTTGGGCGCGGCTCGCCCCGGGCGGCAACTAATAAATATATTTAGTAAATATTTGAACCATTTTAAATTTTTCTTATCGCAACTACAAATTCGAACCGATTAAAAGAAGCATGGAATTTTTTATTAGGCACTTATTTTGTGGTGAATTCGGGGAATCCCAATGATATTTTCTATCTTGTGGGAATGGCCCGTTTATGACTAATAATCAGCTACATTCATATACTCTTTGTAATCAGTGAGAATTAATTCTATTACATACAAAGTGTAAGGGTCAGCTTTAAAAACCTTTTTATTTAAAATATAACATGTACATGCAAAAAAATAACTGTTCTTGTCGAAAATTTCTCTATAATAATGTATGTAATGTATATATTATACATTAAATTGAAATACCTAAATAAGAAGACAGCAAAATTTTTTTCCGCCCCGGGAAGCCGACAACCACTGATTGGCGACAAGGAAATAAAATAATCATTTAACGTAATACATTTTTAATTTATGCAACTTATTTATAAATATTCTAAAATGTGTTATAAAGGTGGAGCGATTTTACTTATTTTTTTACAATCGCTTTTAGTGTCCCCAACGTCATTAAATTTGTAGAAATCCACGAACTTCTCTATATAAAAATGAATGTTTGTCTGTATGTCCTTTATAGATTCGTAAACTATGCATTTGATCATGTGATGATCTTCAGCAAAGTGTTGTGCATGAGCCCACAAACGTTCCTGAGTTGGTACGACCAAAAAAATAAATAAAAAAAAGCGTGACAACGCGTGCAGGGTACAGCTAGTAGTCAATAAATCACAAATATCGTTTGAACGATAAGTGTCATTCAGATTATTCCCCTGTTACTATGTGATAAAAAAGAGTAACCTTGAAGTAACCGCTCAAGCGATAGCGTAGCTTCGATTCTTACCTTAAAACGCCTAAACAAAAACCTATTGCTCCACCACTAAAAAAAATATTCGATTTACATCAACCCTTGCCTGCGATCGTATTGGAACGAGACTATTTCATTAGGACAAAGCTATTATCGCGTCAAAAAATACCTAATCTTGGTACACAAACGAAACAATTTAATATTTAATTATTGTTTTTTTTTTAAATAGTCACCACGCTGGGCAGGCAGGTTGATGGCTTTGTCACACCGAAGACGCTGCTGCCCGTCTTCGGCCTGTGTATTTCAAAGCTAGCGGTTGGATGGTTATCCCGCCAGCGGTCGGCTTTTTAAGTTCCAATGTGGTAGTGGAACTGTATCTAGTATCCCTTTGCATGGTGACTATGGGCAACACACATGAGTTCACGACATTTTTTCCGCGAACTTATGGAGGCCTATGTCCAGCAGTGGACTGCGATAATCTGATGTGTGTGTGTGTGTTTGTTTTTTTTTTTAATTTCCTAGGTGATGTAGTATAATCACTTTTAACTTGTTTCGTTACGTATACATGTAAAATATAGTATATAATAAATTAAAAGTAAAAATACCCTTTTATTTATTGAATTCCTAAGTTACTTTATATATTTCACTTTATGTGTATTTTATTCTACTAAACATAAAATAATTTTATAACGTAAAAAAGATGAATTCTCTCTGATTTTCAATTGTGTTGAACCCCCTTAAAACATCAAGACAAGTAATTCGTATTTCGTAGGTTTGTTTTACTCATTGAAAGGCAATTTTTTATCGCTATGCAGTTAAAAATATAAAAAATTACATGCATTATCGCTCCACCATCCATCTAAAACGAAGCAATTTGCGACACCAGGCAGTAATCGCACGAACTACGTCAATTATAAGCGTTTTATGCAGTGCCAATTGTTGATCTTGTGGATCTTATCAAAAACTTTTACATTGAAACGAGTGCTATCAACTTTTTCCCAGATACATCTTAATATTTTATAATTGTACGCCAGAGACAGCACGACTCGACGTGCTCTTTTCGCTATCGCTTATGCTTTGCAATTTTAAAGCAATTATTTCATTATTGCTTGGCTTTTGCAATAGTGATAGTTCAAAAAACTAGAATAGGAGTAATTTCTTCGCTTTTTTTGCGTACATATGCGTACAAATACATATAATATTTTTTACAGAATGTTATTGATTATGCCATTGCATGTAATCACTATACGATTTTTAAATTTTAAGCGTTAAAAAATCTTGTAATATCTATATTTTTATTATAGATCTGTCTTCAATATTGTGTTCACTAATATCTCAATTCAATAAATTTGTTCATGAAATATGAGTTACAAATTAATTTTGGGTGTATTTAGCGAGTATTGTTTGGTTTCAAAACTAAATAACATCAGTACTACTTATTGTGAAATAAATTAAAGTACATAACTTCATACATCGTGGAAAACGTCCTAATTGCGATTATCATACATTCGGAGCATTGAAGATCTTTATTTCGACATGTTCCAACAAGTTTTTGGTAAAGAAACAAGAACCAGTTTATATTACGTGCCATGATAGCTTATTGAAAAAGAGAAAATGATAAATACAAAAATTCTACACACCAATTCTTTGACATTACTTACATATAAATATATTTTTTCGTGTTAAAATACATTTGGATACTCCGCGTCCTGAAAAACAACCATTTTATCTGTTTCAACCAATCGAATGGGAACTTGATGATCAAAATAAGAAGATCGAATAGTTTTGATGTCATATATCATGCACACTGTATAAGAACCATATAACTCTTTATATCAAAGTACATATGACTTATAATCTCGTTTGCACTTAAAAGAAACAAAACATAATTTGATGACATCTAAGCATTCTGGGACCAGTATAGACAATCAAGTCGTAACAGGCAGTATTTTGACTTTAGTTTTAGGCGCCACGCACATGTAGAAATACAGTTGACTATATAGTTGCTAGTTACCTAAATTCCGGTTGCTGACCCTTTTCATATACAGGACGGATATAAGCTATGTTTTATTATAAAATTAAAGCATATATACTATACATCACTTTAAAGTTATGCACAATCACATACGTCGCGTCGTACATCAGTCAAATAGAGGCAGTAGTTTAGGCTCAAAATGGATTCTTACATTTTGAGGTTTAGTTTAAGATGTCTCAAAATTTTACTCTACTGTGCATAACTACTGCTATTGTAACATAGTAAAAATATTTTGCATAGCGACATCTGGTTCTAACAACAGAAGTATTATATACATAGCAACTCTCTAAGCACGCCATCTAGTGAGCCCGCAAGCCTCGCTAGCAAACTTCAATACTAGGATCTATAGTACTTCTGCCTTTAGAACCAGATGTCGCTATGCAAAATATTTTTACTATGTTACACTATGGTTTACAACGCTAGCTTTTATCCGCCTGTAAAGCACGTCATAACAAATTGCTAGTTGGAACTAAGCCTGTGCGTCCATCACTTAGTAGTAAACTCGAGAACACCGAAAGCTTTAAAGCACAGTGTACTTACTTCGCTCGGCGACTCGTGCAAGCGATGGTAGCCGGGGGGCGGCTGCTGGCTCTTACCACTCGCCAGTTTTAGTGGTAACTGCTGTTTCACGACCGGCTGTTGAGGAAATTATATAAAGGGTCGATCACTATCACGATTTAGCCTGAACATCTCTTTCTCCATTTAGGAGAAGGATTAGAGCTTAATCCAACACGCTGCTCCACTGCGGGTTGGCGGATATGTTCCATATGAGTAACGATCGCTATCAGATGTACATGATAACAACCGGGACCGACAGCTTAACGTGCTCTCCGAGGCACGGTGGGGAGACCTACAAGGACAGACATCCAAGCCGGAAAGAAATATTTGTACAAATACAAATATGCAATCCAAGCGGGAATCAAACCCGGAAACTGTCGGTGTTTTAGGCGACTACACGCACAATTACACCAGAGCGTTTGTAATATAAAACGTAACCTTTAGTACTATCGAATCTTTACAAATATTATTGAAACAGAATAAAAAATATTTCGACCGACTGAACTATTTAACGTCATTTAAATTTATGTAAAATGATTTTTAATTGCACTTAAATATATTTACTATTTTATATTTGATGTTTCAGATATTTTTGATGGACAGAGACCGGTGGAGGCACATCATCCGCTCCAGATGCAACCCTGATGCTGACCACGATCCTCAGACATGAGGGACCGACAAGAGAGAGATTTGATGTTTAAAAATCTAATAATAACTTCTTTCAATTTAAAAATAAAATATTGATTGCAGTTGAGTCATTTAATTTTTTTATGTAGTTACATAATATAAAATTTTTTTTTTTTTGTTTGCTGGCAAATGAAAAAAAATCGACTTCAATTACATCGACGACGTAGGTACACGAAAAATTAGTCAAGTAAATACATGTTATTATAGATTACTCAAAAAGCAGTCATTAAATCTCGATCAAATTTAGGACTACAGGACAAGCATCAGTTTTCGATTAAAACAAGAATCAGTGAAACCACCCAGTGAAAAGTTATGCGGTATAAAATAACGTATGTGGGCGTAAAAATAGTCAAGTAAATACGCATTATTAGATATAACTCGAAAAGTCACTGGTCAGATCTTAATTAAATTGAAATAGACAGTGCGGCGGCGCGCACGCGCTCTCCGACTGCACGAGTCCTATATGTAACGAGGCCCCGCCCCCGCCCCGCCCGCTCACCTGCGCGGGCGCGCGCACGGCCACGCGCGTCTCGTTGTGCGCCGACAGCAGCTGCGGCGGCGCGCACGCGCTCTCCGACTGCACGAGTCCTATATGTAACGAGGCCCCGCCCCCGCCCCGCCCGCTCACCTGCGCGGGCGCGCGCACGGCCACGCGCGTCTCGTTGTGCGCCGACAGCAGCTGCGGCGGCGCGCACGCGCTCTCCGACTGCACGAGTCCTATATGTAACGAGGCCCCGCCCCCGCCCCGCCCGCTCACCTGCGCGGGCGCGCGCACGGCCACGCGCGTCTCGTTGTGCGCCGACAGCAGCTGCGGCGGCGCGCACGCGCTCTCCGACTGCACGAGTCCTATATGTAACGAGGCCCCGCCCCCGCCCCGCCCGCTCACCTGCGCGGGCGCGCGCACGGCCACGCGCGTCTCGTTGTGCGCCGACAGCAGCTGCGGCGGCGCGCACGCGCTCTCCGACTGCACGAGTCCTATATGTAACGAGGCCCCGCCCCCGCCCCGCCCGCTCACCTGCGCGGGCGCGCGCACGGCCACGCGCGTCTCGTTGTGCGCCGACAGCAGCTGCGGCGGCGCGCACGCGCTCTCCGACTGCACGAGTCCTATATGTAACGAGGCCCCGCCCCCGCCCCGCCCGCTCACCTGCGCGGGCGCGCGCACGGCCACGCGCGTCTCGTTGTGCGCCGACAGCAGCTGCGGCGGCGCGCACGCGCTCTCCGACTGCACGAGTCCTATATGTAACGAGGCCCCGCCCCCGCCCCGCCCGCTCACCTGCGCGGGCGCGCGCACGGCCACGCGCGTCTCGTTGTGCGCCGACAGCAGCTGCGGCGGCGCGCACGCGCTCTCCGACTGCACGAGTCCTATATGTAACGAGGCCCCGCCCCCGCCCCGCCCGCTCACCTGCGCGGGCGCGCGCACGGCCACGCGCGTCTCGTTGTGCGCCGACAGCAGCTGCGGCGGCGCGCACGCGCTCT